>NW_027518681.1:0-600000 GCF_043159265.1 Tasmannia lanceolata
TTTCAGACGGAGAACATCTGGCTTCAAGGTTTATACCACTTGATGCAAATAGCAAGGAATGGAATTCATATTGAGGGGCTGTCTTTCAATGGAATTGATCAAACATGCTGTGTGTATTGCTTTAGACCATAACCCAAACACATGGAAGTTGGAATTTCAGCAGCTATAACAAACAATGATGGTCTTTGGCTGAATTCTTGTCCACCAAAGAATTGATAGTTAAGCCTAACCCCCTCTTGAGGATTTGACTAGCCTTTAAGACAAGCAAGGATGGTTTCTGAGGGCCCAGATATCTATGAACTAAACAGTAAAAGACAACCTCAAGAGCGCCAAATAGGATTCCACATGCATTTCAACAAACAACACATATGCACTTGACAGAATAAAGTGTCATCTATTCAAAAGAAAGCCTTGGTTCCCTACAATTCTTGAAATTCCTCAAGTGTTGAAAATGACCGTGACAGACATAGATCATGGAGTTCCTTTGTTTCAATCTCTTTGGAGCCAATCAACAAAAACAAGGTGTGTAAATGATGGAAGCAACTCCAAAATGCACAATCTGGTCAAATTTACAAGAGAACCCTTCAGGAGGTGACATGCAAGTGATTTTAATCGTTAAAATTGGATAAAAACCAAGGAACTTTATAAGGGAATTTCCACCCAATTCATCCAATTAATTGTGAGCGATTTGGTCATAGGAAACCTATAAGCTTCGTTTCTGGCTCTCTTCCATTCAGTTTCTTTAAGTGCTTTTTACAAACACAACACATCAAACAGTAACCTTAAAAGGAAAATTGCGCACATGCCTAAGAAAGAACACGACATGTTTGTATGGAACTCCCGATCTTAACATTTGCTGAAGGTAATGCTGTGAGATTCGGCTGAGATATCCAAGGAATTTCTCTACTCAAGTTGTATGGAAGACAATAAGTGCTAATCTCTGCTTCTTCCTTTTGACAATTATACTGCTGTTCTAAACTTTGGCGCCAGAGTCTCAAAAAAATTGCTCAGCTAAAAGAGATGAAATCGATGCGGCACAATGATTGCACCTGCATCGATTTGAGCTTGAAGCAGAGAATCAGCTTAAAAAAAACTACTACAGAAATTGAAAAACCTGAGATCTGTAATCAGATCTTCTGTTCTTCGAATCCAGAAACGGCAAGAACATAGAAATTCTCGCTCCTAGCTTTGATACCAAATTGATGTAGAGCGCAATCGGAGGAGTAATTTCTAGATTGTACTGAAATTAAACCTATAATTTTTTTGGGATTTTTTTTTAAGGGATAAGGAGCTCGATCTTACCACAAGCGAGGGGATGCACGAGGTTCAATCAAGCGCGGAGTCGGCGAAATGAAATTCTTGCATTCAACAAGTTTAGATGGGGGAAATGGAAGAAAGACTACATTCAATAGCTTGGAACTCCATTATCTCAAGGAAGAAGATGAAAATACAAGAGGAGCCAAGCTCTCTCAAAAGAAAAAATTCTCTAAAACTCAAATCATCCAAAAACTAAGCAAATGAGAGAAAATGAGGGGCTTTATATCTCAGCCCTAATACAAAGTTACTTCCTAAACTACCTTTAATATGGAAAAGACCATTAAGAACATACACTAAATGCAAAATTGACATGTAAAGACAACTAAAAAGGAAAGAAAATCACTAGGTATTCTAATAATGCAACTACACTAAGGAGATATGAAGGCTGATGTAAAATGCCTAGGGGATGCTCCTGCATCAAAATGATAAACAACCTTTGCAGAAAACAAGAAAGTTTTGATGCAGCTTGTGGAGGAACGAGCAGTTTAAACATCTCGAGGAAGCACGTGAGAAACTTCAAGACCAATTTTGAGCTGGTATGAAGGAGTGGTAGTTCGAGAAATTCAAATTACTTGATGACATTTGTTTGCTGCAACCAAATTTGGAAGCTCAAACTAGAGCTTCGGAAGATCTTTGTCCCAGTTACAGAAATGCAACCAAGCTCTAGCCCACGGAGAAATTCAATGGAAATGCTAAAGCTTCAAGTTTCTAAAACAAAATATCCTAATGATGATGTTGTTGCGGTATGAACAAGCAAGATCAATGATAGAAAGCCTGACAGTCCAGAGGGATGAAAAACTAGAGTCCTGAGAGACTCGTTGGCAAGCACACAGAACTTGCTCCTTGACTCGCAAATCAAAAGATGTTGAATGGAGTTCTCAATAAAAAAGTTGCAAATAGACGTGGATGAATGTCAGAATTAAGACAAAAAAATTAATGAGTTGCAAACAGGAATAGAAGATTGTCATTCTTCAATGGTTCTACTACAGGTCGCAAAATGAAGAGGATTCTTCCAAGGTATTGAAATCACAAATGGAACCGTGCAATGAAAAAGATAGAAGAATGAAAAGATAGAGGAACAGTTCTTTCTCCTTATTGAACAGTTGGAGAAGAACAGTGCCATGGTTAAAACCCACTACGAAGGATCATCACATGAATGAGGAGGCTCACAAAACAATAGTGAAGATAGTGACTGATAAAGTGACTAGTTCTATGCAAGGCCCTCATATTCCTCAGATACAATGGGGGTATTGATCACTGCCATTAAAAAAAAGGGAGCAGATTGATCACGATTTACCCTATTCCAAACCCAAGCTTACTAAAGCTTCCACAAACATATACGTGAAGATGTGGCCATGTGGCAAGCGCTAAAGGGATCCCCCCGGGATCAAACCGTCCTCCTAATGGGATTCTTTACTGTTGCTTTAAGAGGAAATAAGATTAAAGAACAGATTAACCTTACTCAGTTTCAAGTTGATGAAAAGGCTCAAAGTTAAGGACTTTATAAGAGTGGCGATGCAACCTAGTAAAAGGGTTATTTGGAGAGAGTTACTACCGAGACAAAGCTAGAAAGTTGGAATAAAAGTTGCACGAGATGCACAAAATAAGCAGTCAATAATTAAGAAGATGACCAAAACCATTTTTATCAAAGACCTTTCATGGAGAAATTGATAAAAAATACACCCGTTGTGATCAAGCCAATGGGGACTCAAGTCAAATGCTTGGTGGGCAAACATAGTTTCCAATGAAACTCCAGAAAGTTTGTTGTGGTCTGGCTGGTTTATCTTTGGAGAAAAAAAAAACATGTTTAGCAAGTTGCTGATTTTTGTTTTCTTATAAAAGGAAATAGGATTGCAAATCGGGTACAGGATTTCTACTCAAGCAACAATGGAAGGAGTTTTTTTTCCTGAGAAGCAGGAAAGTAGAAAAGTGAAAAAAGAAAAGAAGCCAAAGAAGGCTCTGAATCCTATGTTTGAGAAGTCTTCCACCGGATGTTGATGTTGCCTAATCCTCTCCTCTGCGTATTAACGGTGATAGCACTGCAGGGACATCAACAACTACATCAGCTCCATCGAGTGATGGAAAATCCGAACCGGTCTTTTGAATTTCTTGCAGTACTTCCCAAGAGTAAGATCTAGTCTCAGTGCACGCCTAGAAAGAGGAACAATTGATGGTTCTCACGAGATAATATGGTTAATAAGTGGATTACATTCCATTCAACTTTAAATAAATATCCATCCCACCCTATTCTTAAAGAAGGAACGAATTGGCCACGCAAATAATTTGTGTAAGCCCAAGGGCTCATCCTCTTACCTTGTTTTGATGATTAACAAACCCAAATTGATTAGTTCTATACAGACTAATAGTTTGCCTTGAGTGGTGTGCTATGGATAGGAAAGTCACAGGTCAATCCAGGCTAGCACACACACAAAGATGGCCTATGCTTGAAAGATGAACCAACAAATGGACAAACGAGCTAGAACATACTTGGACAAACAATGCCTTGGAGGTACCAAGGAGAAGCTCATCATCATCATCTCAAAGCATCAAGCTATAAAGGAAAAGATCAAGAAAGGCCAAAGCTAGAGGATCAACAAGCAATGCAAAGGACAAAAGAACTTGAACCAAATGGTGGCATCATTCTTGGAAGGTGTCAAAGAAAGAAGCTTAACTTTGAAGATCCCAAAACAAGCCAAGCACCACATTGAAGATTAAATGAAAATTGGCTCAAGAGAAGTTCAAGAGAGTACTTAGAATGGTAGTATGTATCACCTTTCTCTCTTGTGTTTTCTCTTGATCAAGGCACATCTTAAAACCCTTAAAAATATGTTTTTCAAAGAGACTAACACACCCTTTAAGGACTTAAATGGATAAGTGAATGGCCATGGTGGTGTACCAACATGTTGGGACCCATATGGCAATCAACACAAGAATGAACAAAACAGAGTTCCGAAGCAACAACTTGGACCAGCAACTAAATCCTATCAAAAACTTGTTTAAAATATTTTCAAATATTTTTGAAAATATTTTTAACAGATAGCTCTTATTTTTCTCATATCCGTAGAGTATAAGAACATCGAAATCCGATGAGAAACGAAGGAGATATGAATTTTTCAAATGGGACACTGTTTGCTGGAAATCCAGTCTCGGAACTCCGAGAATTGATCCAGGTTCTAAAATTAAAAGCCCTGTTTGGTGTCTCGGAACTCCGAGAATACCCTCGGAGCTCCGAGCACGGAACTCCGAGAATATTCTCGGAACTCTGAGCAGTGTATTTGTTCAAACCATGGCCCAACGGCTAGTTGAGTGTTTGACCCGAAAATAACCGTTTTGCCCCTAAAACGGTCATATTGAGTTGGGACACCATATATACCTATATAATGGGTCTAAAACACTTGATAAACATTGTCCAACTTCAACAAACCTTAGAAAATCATTTGTAAATCATTTTTGGGTAAAAACTAAAAAAGAAGGCCAGGAATCGACACAATAGAGAACAAAAAATGTGACCATTCTTGCTTTCCCAAAGATGACTTAGGCTATGTTTGTTGGATATGTGGGGTTCTTACCAAAGAAATGAGCTGCAATCACATTGAGGAAAGTGGAAATGTTGACAGTGGGAATATCCAGAAACCAGCCCTGGAAAATGTGGTTGCCTCTTAAGGTTCAACAATATTACCTTCCAAAAAGGTCGCTGATGGTTTCACCATCCCAAGATAGGAAGGAAGCAAAATCAGTTTCATTCATCAAAGAAGACCATACATAAAATAACAACTACTCCCAATTTTGTTAAACATTCTCAGGCGGATCAACCACTGTTGACCCCTGAAGATGATAAACAACCTTTGCAGAAAACAAGAAAGTTTTGATGCAGCTTGTGGAGGAACGAGCAGTTTAAACATCTCGAGGAAGCACGTGAGAAACTTCAAGACCAATTTTGAGCTGGTATGAAGGAGTGGTAGTTGGACAAATCCAAATTACTTGATGACATTTGTTTCCTGCAAGCAAATTTGGAAGCTCAAACTAGAGCTTCGGAAGATCTTCTTCTTTCCCAATTACAGAAATGCAACCAAGCTCTAGCCCACAGAGAAATTCAATGGAAATGCTACAGCTTCAAGTGTCTAAAACAAAATATGCTAATGACGATGCTGTTGCGGAGTATGAACAAGCAAGATCAATGATAGAAAGTCTGACAGTCCAGAGGGATGAAAAACTGCAGTGCTGAGAGACTCGTTGGCAAGCACACAGAACTTGCTCCTTGACTCGCAAATCAAAAGAAGTTGAATGGAGTTCTCAATAGAAAAGTTGCAAATAGACTTGGATTAATGTCAGAATTAAGACAAACAAATTAATGAGTTGCAAACAGATAGAAGAATGAAAAGAGGAGAATGAAAAGAGGTTTCTTCCAAGGTATTGAAATCACAAATGGAACCGTGCAATGAAAAAGATAGAAGAATGAAAAGATAGAGGAACAATTCTTTCTCCTTATTGAACAGTTGGAGAAGAACAGTGCCTTGGTTAAAACCCACTAGGAAGGATCATCACATGAATGAGGAGGTTCACAAAACAATAGTGAAGATAGTGACTGATAAAGTGACTAGTTCTATGCAAGGCCCTCATATTCCTCAGACGCAATGGGGGTATTGATCACTGCCATTAAAAAAAAGGGAGCAGATTGATCACGATTTACCCTATTCCAAACCCAAGCTTACTAAAGCTTACACAAACATATACGTGAAGATGTGGCCATGTGGCAAGCGCTAAAGGGATCCCCCAAATGGGATCACCGTCCTCCTAATGGGATTCTTTACTGTTGCTTTAAGAGGCAATAAGATTAAAGAACAGATTAACCTGACTCGGTTTCAAGTTGATGAAAAGGCTCAAAGTAAGGACTTTATAAGAGTGGCGATGCAACCAAGTAAAAGGGTTATTTGGAGAGGGTTACTACTGAGACAAAGCTAGAAAGTTGGAATAAAAGTTGCATGAGATGCACAAAATACGCAGTCAGTAATTAAGAAGATGACCAAAACCATTTTTATCAAAGACCTTTTATGGAGAAATTGATAAAAAATACACCCGCTGTGATCAAGCCAATGGGGACTTAAGTCAAATGCTTGGTGGGCAAACATAGTTTCCAATGAAACTGCAGAAAATTTGCTGTGGTCTGGCTGGTTTATCTTTGAAAATAAAAAAAATAAAAACCTGTTTAGCAAGTTGATGATTTTTGTTTTCTTAAAAAAAGGGGAGAACAGGAAATAGGATTGCAAATCCCAAACCCTCGTATTCAAGCAACAATGGAAGGAGTTTTTTTCTGAGAAGCAGAAAGTAGAAAAGTGAAAAAAGAAAAGAAGGCTCTGAATCCTTTGTTTGAGAAGTCTTCCACCGGATGTTGATGTTGCTTAATCCTCTCCTCTGCGTATTAACGGTGATAGCACTGCAGGGACATCTACAACTACATCAGCTCCATCGAGTGATGGAAAATCCGAACCGGTCTTTTGAAGCAGCTGCGGAAATAAGTGGATGCACAATTTGTTTGGGTGCACGCCTAGAAAGAGGAACAATTGATGGTTCTCAAGAGATAATATGGTTAATAAGTGGATTACATTCCATTCAACTTTAAATAAATATCCATCCCACCCTATTCTTAAAAAAGGAATGAATTGGCCACGCAAATAATTTGCATCATATAATCAATGGAACACACTGATTCAATAATTAGAAAAGCATAGTGAAAGGAAATACGGGTCTCAAAGCAGGAGGGCACATTTTTAAAAGAATTGCCCCAAAAAGATCAAGTTATCAAAAACAGGAATTTAGTTCATGGGAAATTTGAGTATATAGTTCGCCATACTTCCAATCTGTTGTTTACAAATCCTGTTGTAACACCACTTTCGGATAGATCTACTGTTTTAGGTGAGGAAACTCATTAGTCGTGTTAGAATATGACCAGTAGCTATGACCCATGTAGGCATGTAATCTACCCTGAAATTAGTGCTTAGTTGCAAAATTGATCCAGTAGCTATGAACTGGTTTGTTATTGATCAGAAATCCATTGATTAAACCCAATTGGTGTGATTTTTGTTCACGCCACTTATGAGGTGGATACAGAGAACTAATAATGACATATGAACCTATAATATGCGTAGGTATTATGAGGATCTTCACAGTGAGTTAAACTTAAAAAAAGAAGGCATTTGATTTTCAGCTAAACTATTGCATGGATCAAGACCGTTTTAATTACAAAAGCAAAGTAACAATGCATTCGAGCCTATTTCTAAATTATAAGCATCATTCATCCCACTCTACCCTCGCTCCAACTCAAAATTCAGCGATGAAATTTTGCATCCCACTACCAAGTCAAAGTATCCACCCACAATTCCTTACCTCAATTTCCCGATCCCAAACTCCATTAGTCTGAGTTCATTACTTTAACACCGAAATTAAACATTGGCCTAATGTCTCAAAATCATCAAGACAGATAAAGCAAAAGCATGGACTCCTAAGTTGAAAGGTTAAAGTCTATCTCAGACCAGCATGAGTCCCATGCATTAGTCGTCGCGAGTTGCTGATAATTGGCATATTCGATCCCATTCAACCTCACGCAACATAAGATCAGCTCCTTCCGATGTGTAATTGCTACTTTCATTTCGATCTTCTTTCCGCTCATCATTCTCCATCACAACAGAGCAATAAAAAGGAGTGCCCTAATCAATCAAGACCCCTCTCTGGCTTTTCCTCTTTCCGGTTGGCATATTCAATCCCATTCAACCTCACACAACATAAGATCAGCTCCTTCCGACATGTAATTGCTACTTTCACTTCGATCTTCTTTCCGCTCATCGTTCTCCATCATAACAGAACAATAAAAAGGAGTGCCCTAATCAATCAAGACCCTTTTTGCCCTTTCCTCTTTCCGGATCTCTCAGACGATCATGTAGCTATTCCAAACCCAAGCTTACTAAACTTCCACAAACATATAGGCGAAGATATGGCAAGCCCTAAAGGGATCCCCTAAATGGGATCAAACCGTCCTCCTAATGGGATTCTGTACTGTTGCTTTAAGAGGCAATAAGCTTAAAGAACAGATTAACCCGACTCAGTTTCAAGTTTACAATGGCATAGGGTGACTCATCTCAATCGCTAGGGTAAAGAGTGTGAAAAAGGAATTTACATGTTGAACTGGATCATATGTATTGTAGTAGAATAACTAGTAGACACTTCTTGTACTGATAAGGATATTATATCCATGGGGCATATTGTACCTCAAGACCAGAGGGGTCATATTAGCTTGTGGGCCGCTCTGCAATTTTAGTGTTGCCAATAGATGATTGCTGATCATGGGAAAAATTCAAGAGCGCTGGATTGTAAGGATTTCACTAATTCTTGGATGATTTACATTGAACACAATGAGTGTTTTTATAGAACTCTCAAATGATAAACACAGCAAGAGAATAAGATAATTATGGAAAGACATTATCCTAATCTAATTCACTTGCCTAATCTAACCCAACCAACCAATATAGCCTAATCAAATCAAATTTTCTAATCTCATAATATTTGATCTGATTTGATTTCATTCTTTAATATGCCCCCTCAAACGTATGTAGATTGAAAAATCGACATATGTTTGATTACAATAAAATCCCCCGGTATGAAAAATAAAATTCTCCACTAGAAACCCCCACGAGAAAATAGAATCCTCTGATTTGAACCGCACTACGAAAATTTGATGATGAATATCCCCTGATGTTGTTTCCGAATGTTAGTAGATGATTGCCGAAGAAGATGCCGCTTATTGATGTACCACGAAGAGGGCTTAAAAGGGATCATGATAGATCATAGCCTCAATGGGGCTAAATGATACTCAAGCCTCGATGGACGAGTAAGAATGGGCCAGTATGGGCCAATGCCGAAAAGGGCAAGAATGTGCCTCAATGAGCAAGACACCATGGGTTGATTTTGATTATCAATCCTCATGGAATTCAAATTCTCTTTCAGGCACGCACTTCAAAAAGAAATGAAGCACCTCAACTGAAAGGAGTTAACGTTCCAGGCGCGCACATCAAATGAGGCACCTCAACTGGAATATGCTATAAAAGAAAGATAGAATTGAAAAGAAGAACAAAAATGAGAAACTGAAAAAAAAGGCGACATCAAACTGCTGAGATGATAACGGTTACTACCGGTAAGAGAGTGAATACAAGTATAAGGACAATGGTAGATTTTTTTGGGGTGTACATATCAATTTTGTGTGTAATGCTTTGCATAAGACGATAAGAGGAGTATTTCAAGAGAATGAGAGGCCACCAAAGGTAAGGGATAAAACCCAAGAAATTAAAATAAGAGGGGTGCCTCTATTAACTTTGAGGGGTGTTGGAATCAGAAGAAGGGCTTCTAATTTTACCTCTTCAAGATCTCAAGTGAGATTCTGTCCCTTCCATTGATATGATTGACTTGTCATCATTACTACCTGCCTTGCCTCATTTAGGAGCCATAAATTCACTTGACTTGGAAAGAAAAGAAACTCTTGAAAAGTTGAATCGATAACAACTTGAAGAAAAACCATGGGAAGTATGGAAAAGGGTGTGGATACCAAATAAAAAATAAGGTAGCAAATATCAGCCCTCTCATTTGAGTTGAAGATCCTTTCCAAAGGGAATGACAGAGGCAGTAAGCTAGGAGGGAGTGCTTAGGAAAGATGGTGGATAGCTAGGGCAACAAAACTAAGAGGAGGAAATTTTATTTTTTTTAAAAAGACAGCAGTAAAACAAACTTGTAAAAGATGGTGATGGTGGCCGGGCGGAGGGCTAATCCGGCCGCCCGCCGGAAAGCGAAGCTTCTAGGGTTGTGGCCAAGGTCGTGTCTGGGCAGGATTGACCCGCTCTGATACCATGAAGAAATTAAGGATTTCACTAATTCTTGGATGATTTACATTGAACACAATGAGTGTTTTTATAGAACTCTCAAATGATAAACATAGCAAGAGAATAAGATAATTATGGAAAGACATTATCCTAATCTAATTCACTTGCCTAATCTAACCCAACCAACCAATATAGCCTAATCAAATCAAATTTTCTAATCTCATAATATTTGATCTGATTTGATTTCATTCTCTAATACATATAAGAGTGGCGATGCAACCTAGTAAAAGGGTTATTTGGAGAGAGTTACTACCGAGACAAAGCTAGAAAGTTGGAATAAAAGTTGCACGAGATGCACAAAATACGCAGTCAATAATTAAGAAGATGACCAAATCCATTTTTATCAAAGACCTTTTATGGAGAAATTGATAAAAAAATACACCCGCTGTGATCAAGCCAATGGGGACTAGCGGAATTGGATCAACTGAATTGATGGGCCCCTTCAATATCCACCGTAAATGTGATCAGTGGATTGAAAATGGAATGCTCAGAAAAAGTAGAATGGGGCCCATTTATTTGGATGATCTAAGCCATTTTGGGAGTTTCTAGCCATTGCATTTGTGGTGTGACCCCTAAAATCTCCACCGTACATGTGCTTCTAACCCTTTGATTTGTGGTGGTCCCGTTCAATCTCGATCGTAGATGTGCTTATGCGAGAAATGAGATATGACCATGTGACCATCATGATGGGAATCAAAGTAAAGGGGGCACAATTATGTCCCATGTTTAATCTTGATCGGTTGATCACATTAGATAAGGTTATTGATCAATCGTTAGATTGGTCTGTTCCATGTGAGAGCAGCCATGAATGAAGAGAGACACTTCTCTTTTACCCTTACACTTGTCACTGTGAAACTTTATCTCACTCCCTCACTCCTGACATCTTCTGCATCCTTTAGTCCAAACACCATTCTTATCAATCGGTCAAACCATAGCAAGAAAATAAACAAAAAATCAACTCTGAGTCTCACGTGCTAGATGAAGTGGTCACAAAGTATAAGAACAGCATACCCCATCTAGGCCATCCTCTTTTACGATTTTTCCATGGGGTAACACCTGCAATACAATCCACCATAATGAAACCCATAACCAAAAATCAGACCTATGAATATACCAAAATCCAAGGAAAGAAAAGGTCGGTTCTTGACATTTGAAAGAGAAAAAAAGAGTGATAGAATTGCAGATGAAAACGCAAATGATCCATGACTGATGAAAACAAAATCCAAAACAAACCCCTACCAAAAAGAAGTGAAAAAGAAATCGTAACCCTAAAACTGCAAAAAAGAAGAAGGGATTAAGAGCAAAATGCTAAAAAAGAACAAAAACCTATGTGTACCCAAAAAAATTAATCATCTTCTTCTTCGTTCTCTATCTGCTTTGCCTTCTGTGTTTTTCTCAGACCTCCAGGGATTTTTGTTTTTTTCCTTGAGGAAGAATAGGGAAGGGGATATGGTATAAGCTTTTTTCTGGGGTCGTTTTACAAAAGAAGTCTTCTGCTTTTGTTTTATCTGCAAAAAGAGTCTTTTTGTTTGACAATTTGCAAATAGAGTCGTAACGTTTGAGAGAACTGATGCATGGGTTGGAGTTGACTTGGTGTCACCTGCCCTATCAAAACATATACATGAGCATCATGGGTATTTTAGTCTTTTTAAAAGACCTGCCCTATCAATACATATACCATTTACCCCTTAGTTGCAATCTCTATCCATTCGTGTATGCATGGGTAAAAGTGTCCTTTAATGTAGCATTGAGACTTGTGACGAACTCTATCTAATACGTGTCCTCTCTCTCTAATCTACTACTATAAGTTGGGAGGAAAAGTGGTGAGTTTTTTCCATTTTTTTAAAAATTATATCAGAATTACACGTAACCCCCAAACACATAAGTACCTCTTATGCCTTAAAATTGCAACGCATCTAAGTGGGAATGCCTCCTGTGCCCTTAAATTCCCACGAGCTCAACCTCCTATGCCCTTAAATTCCCACGCCATCTTCCATAGAAAGAAGGAAAGAAAAAAATTCTAATAAGTCCTAAAATCATCTTCCTCTTCTGAAGAAAAAGGGCAGAGGAGAAAACCCTACCTCGTCTTGAATGGCCTTTTTGGAATCCATTTTCCTCTTTTTGGATTTCATTGTGGTCTTTTGAGCTTTCAGTCCATCTCTGGTTTTTCTCGTCGTGGATTTCTTGGGAGGTGCTGCCATTGGAGGATCTACTGGTATTTGTGAAAAACCCTCTGCAGAAATCGAAAATTTCTGTTCTGGTATTTGTGAAATCTAAAACCTTTGCTTTATCACTTCAGTAGAGAGCGGCGGAGGGTTTTGAAGGGTTTTAGGTTTTCTCCAGTTTCGGATGAGTCTAATAAGAGATCGAAGAAGAAAGTGACGCAAAAAAGAAAAAGCCTTTCTATTCATTTTTTCTCTGTTTTATTTCTTTTTACTCTATTTTTTTTTTTTGTGGCTTTATTGGTTTCTAGATCTTTGTTTTCCTTTTTCTAGAAAGTAACTTCTTTCTAAAGTTTCTTTTGTTGTGGAATTTAGGGTTTTTTTTTTTCAATTCCTCTGCTTTTCCTTTGCTTTTATTTTGTTGTTGCTGTAGTTTTTTGTTAAATTTAGTTTTCCCTTCCCAATTAGAATCTCAATTTTTCAATTTGTTTAGAGAAGGATAATTCTGGTATTGTATTTTTCTCTACAATTAAGAGTTTCCTTATTAAAATTTCCTCATCCAATTGCATTAGTGTTGAATCAGTTATAGCATTCCATGTCATTTTTCAGGAATCAATTTCATTTTTCGGTCAGGCACAAGGTATAATAAAGGTATAATAGACTTTCAAATTTTTTACAAGCCGGAAGATACCTCACATTCTGTTTCGGAGTTGAGTTTTATGACCCTCTATTTACCTCCCATTCAGTTTTGGAGTTTGAGTTTTAATCCATTTGGTTCATGTATGACAGCTATATAAATAGGATACCACCTCACCTATTTGTTTTCTATGGAAATTGTGAATCAGAAATATTGCCTATGAATGCCTAATTGCATGTTAGGTTCTTATTTATCTCTTTGACAGAACCAAGGTATAACAAACTTCTACAAATTGCTCTGTCAATCTTATAGCTGTGTCATTGTTAGTTATGCTAAATGAGATGTACCTATCCTTTTCTTTTAGGTGGTTTTTGTTCATATCACTAGGTCTGCTCTAACCAGGGTTTTCTAATTTTATCTAGGTTTCATTTGGATTTATTCCGTATTCTATATTCTGTTACTGATTTCATCCTTTTTTTTTAGTATTAGGTTTCGCAGGGGTTTAATTTTGTATTTTAATAAATACACCTATAACATGTTTGTTGGCGGTTGAATTTTTACTTTCATTTATTGTGTTATGGAATATGCATTTGTGTTAATTCCTATATTTCTTTTGTTCTTACTATGCCCATCCTCTAATTATCTTTTTTCGTGGCATCATTTTCTTAGCTTCGTATATGAGATCTGTTGAGAAGACAGTTTTCTTTTTTTCTTTGAATCTCATGTAATGATCTTTTTATCCTTGAATTATAATCATATCTTTGGTTACGAAACTTAATTGCTTCCATATCCAACTGCAGGTTTATTCACTTTTCTTGGATTGAGAATCACCATATATATGATGACATGTTAGGGCCATGCCGCTGCAGACAAGACATTGTTAATGATCACTACTTTTCCTGCTTCTCTAGATGGGAAATGGTTTCTTTGGTCTATCTCTTCATCAAGGTTCAGTTTTCTAGCTTCGGTTTACTTTCAGAGTTTGCTTCTTGAATTCTTCAAAACTACAGGTCGGCATGCTCAATATTATGTTTTTACTTTGAATTATGATTATTCCTCATTGGAAAGAAGAGATTTGGTTAATATTTAAAATAAGCATGCTCAATATTGTTCTATTACTTGGAATTATGATGATTCCTATTTTATTAGGAATGAGTACTCTGGGCTTTCTGAGCAAAACTTCTAGCAGTTAATTGGAAAGTATAGGGCCAGTCCATTTGGTTAATATTTAAAACAATCATGCTCAATATTGAATTTCTACTTGGAATTATGATGATTCCTCTTCATTTTTTCTATTTCGTTTGTTCTCTAAATTAAATTGCAAGCACAACAAGGTTTCTATCTAATTAGGAATGAGTACTCTGGGCTTCTTAGGCAAAACTTCTAGCAGTTAATTGGAAAGTATAGGACCAGTCCACAAGAGGTGGGAGTTGTTATGGGACTGAAAAATTAAGTAAAATTCATGCAACAGTTCATCTCGCATGCGATTTCCTTACACTAAATACATACCCAAATCCCATATTCATTATAAAATTTATCATCCAATTTCGGTTACAATGAACCCACATTTGCTTCTCATCATCATCATAGTGTCTTTTTCCTACACCTTAGCAACACGTGCATTTTAGGAGGAATGAATGTTGTCAAGTTGGCATGGCCCTTCCATCGCTTTATGGAGCATAGATTTAATTCATGTTTAAATAGATGTTATATGTCTAAATTGGATATTCTTCAATCATCTAAGAACCAAGCAATGTCAAATATTGCTTTATTTTTTCATTTTACAATATTTTCAATTTTTAGTCGACATGCAATGCTATCAATTATTTAATTTCTCTATTGTCAATAATTTTAACCCTTCTTTTAATTAACCATCATCTTTTTCTTCGTCGCCCGTGCATCGCACGGGGTTTTTTGCTAGTACATCAGATATACTACTTTCTATCTAATACGTCTCTCTTCCCCAATTGTCTCTCTGGCTGAAGGTTGTCGCAGACCCTCTCTCACCGCGCGAAATTCCGTTTCCCACTCGATCTCGATTCTTCTATCCCGAATAGCATTCCACCTACGATTTTAGGCTTGGAAATCCCTCTCAATCGAGGTACGAAAATCCGTGATTCGAGGGTTCAGATCTAAAATTTTACGAAATTTTGGGTTTTGAAAGTCTTTTTTGCTATTTTTTTTGGCATGTGTAGTCTACTGTAGAAAATTCGATCCAGTTGCTTCGGAAATTTATATACTGATTTTGAGGAAAGCCAGAAATTTCTGATTGATAGTTCTAAGGTTCTTGCTCTTTCTTCCTAATATTTTTTTATTGGTTTATTTTTGTGTTGTTTTGTCAGCTTTTAGATTTTGAAACTGAGACCGACGAAGGTACAGTCGGTGATACTAAGAAATAAAGGATTTCAGTTCACTTCAGATGGGACTGGAAGTTTTCTCATTAAAAAAAAAAAGTACTGTAACTTTAAGGTTTGATTCTTATGATTTTACTGTGAACTTACATCTTGCTTCCACACTACAAGTTCGACTATGCCTTATCAAGTGATTTTTAGGTCTCTCACACTATGTGTTGGATCATCTTATTTACTGTTTCTTGCTTTCAAAGTAGAGAGGGCTGGACTACTTATTTGTAAATAATATTATTTTATGTTAATTGCATTTTGTAAATAGAGGCGTTAATGAGGCCACTTTCTAAGCCATTAACTATATCTTTTCTAAAACTGTTCGGGCATTAGTCGGATTAATTTTAGGATTTATTTGGAGGTTATTTTAGGAATGTAGGAAGACCTCACTCTATTGTACACACATTCATTCTTTAATAGGAAATCCATTATGATGCCTTAATTCATATAATCTTTCACATTTTAGTCACCAAGCCATCAATGTAGTGGCGGTGTTCTGGGCAAATACTTGCATCTGCTACCCGCCATTTGTATGATGAAATGCCTGAGTGAGATGAAATGATATGGACGACTATAATTACTGTGTATATAATCTCAGGGGTTCAAATGGTTCGCTTCTTACATGCACTTCATCTAATTTATTGTTTGTTTTGCCTTTGATTTAAGTTTCGATGATGGAATTTTACGAGACTCAATAGTTTTTTGGGAGTTATGTGTATTGTAAAGGGTTGCACTCTCTTCAATGTTGGTTTAGCATGTGTTGTCTTCTCATTTATATTCTAATAGCTGTACATTTACAAATAATCCATCCTAATTTTACACATGTCCAAATGTTATTTCTCCCTTCTCTTTGCAGAAGGTTTTGGGTTTTCAGTTTCTTTTATAATTTTAAAGATTTTTTTTATTCCATGGTGCTCTGTTGCTTGAAAGTCAGTTTGGTTGTTGGAATACTTTTTTGTTCGTTTGAATTATTTCCTTTTGTGTAATATCCGTTTCCCCCTTGGTTTGGTTGGAATTTTTGGTAGTTAGTCGCATTTGTACTTGGAATTTGGTAATCATTTGGTTTACTCTCTGTTTTAGCGAAGAAATTTTGCTTTTATGCGTTACTCTCTTCTCCATTTTGGGGGCTGATATGGTTTCCTAGAGTAACTGATTGAGGGGAGACTGGCACAAGATATTATTTTTTTTAAAAATAATACTTGCTCACCAGTCACACTTGGGTAGGCTTTATAATACCAGTTGAGCTTCTCTTTACCATTGGCATAACATTTTTTATTGTCCATGATCATTTTATTGATTGGATGGTGATAAAATCTTATTGTGCAATTTTTAATCTTAATTTTGTTTATTCGGAGGTGAATTGCAGCTTAGGAGGATAGATCTGTTTTGCAGAGATAGTGTGGGCTTCATGGACAAATAATTGTAAGTTGAATGCGGTTCTTTTCTGTGCATGGGTTCACTTTCAATCTATATGATTTCCTATTTTATGGACTACTAAGATTATATATCGCGTACTTCCATCTTTTTTAATGATTACACCTGATTTTGGATTTGTCGGTATTGTTTTCTATATACTACTTGCATTTTTTTCAAAAATTTACTAGCTTTATCCTTTGTACCAATATTTGTTTTACCTATTGGACTGATAACTGATTTACCTCTCAATGACTGGGTAGACTGGTTGTGTTTTAGAACCAATTGTTTCAATTTAAGTAAGCTTTGTGTCTATTAAATATTGATATTCGCAAGGATTTTGGAAAGCCTTCCTTTGGCTATTGGATTGATTTTCCTTTCAATGGCAGGGTAGTTTGGTTAGATTTTGGATGCAATTGTTTCAACTTGGGTAAGCTCCAACTATTAGATTCTTATATTTGCCTGCATTTTGAGAAATCTTACTTTGTGAATTGGACTGTGTTGATCCATCTTTAGTGGCCAACTATCAGCCAAAAACTTGGACTGTCAATTGCTTTCTTTATATTGGGGGAGAAAAATATCTGTCTTATGTTCTTCCCCAACTTTAAAGGCCAAGTTGGGAATTAATCTTTGGGCTTAGGTTTGATTCTAAATATCTTCCAAATGAACTACAAGTGCCAATATCTGCCAAATGAACTACAAGTGCCAATGAAGTAAATTGTGATGAAGTTGGACATCTTCAGCTCCCACGATATACTATGATTTCCTAATTTCTAGATCTACATGGTGAAGGCTTTTTTTAACTTAATTTTTATTCGTAAGTAACTTCCAATGCAGAAAAGCTCCTACTATGTCTACTGAAATAATAACTTCTACAGACCGGCACAACAAATATTGGTGTATGCTGTTAAGAATGAGTTGAAGATGCAACATTAGCTTGGATTGATGGTCAAGTCATCACACATAAAAATAAAAACATAAATTGAGTTGACATGTCACTCATTTCAAATGTTTAATTTTGACACTTTGCTCGTTGCTCCAATTCTTCCCATTTGTCCATTGTCTCTAAAAAATCTATATTTTCTTCAAATTACTCAAATACTTCGAATACAAGTTGAATCCATTATTTTATATATTTGAACGAATGAGTAATTTGTGTTGTTCACTTTGTACATCTTCATATTGCTATGGCAATTCAAGCCATTATTCTGCTACAGTTTTCATCCTTTCCTACAAATGTAGCACTATTTATTATTTATTATCCTCTCTCTGATATCATGTCGTCGTAGTGTCTTACAAAAGTACCATGCTATTCAAGACACTTGGCATGTACATTACTTTGGTATCTAGAACTGGATTTTCCTTGCTCTGGCATACTAATGTTTATGGGAATGTGACTTGATTTTTGTAGGGAAACCGTTTCACTACTTGCAGGATGCACAATGCTTCATACTGGCAACAACAATACTAAGTAATTTCACATCACATCCGAATCGTTCTTAAAATTTGCAATTTCCGGAAAACTGTATATGATTTTAAGACTGATGTATTCGAATTCTTGCTCACAGTGCATAATTGAATCAATAATTACTCATATTTTGATTTTCGGGCTGCTGTATTGAAATTTCTATTCGTAGTGCTTAATTGAATATGGGATTATATATTTTTTGATTATGAATGAGGATATGTGAATAATATGACATGCCCCATTCTCTCTCTCTGTCTCGCTCTCTCTCTTCATATATGCTTTCTTCATTAGTACTTGAGCTTTGCAAGATAGGGTTGTTGCAAGTTTTTACATGAGGTATATGATTCTTTTTCTCTTATTTTCGTTTCCAACTTTTCTTTTCAGTTTTTTTGGGTCTATATGTATTCTTTGTCGCCCCGTGCATCGCACGGGTTTCTTACTAATCCTATATATATATATATATATATATATATATATAAAGCGGAATCCTACAAGCTGTGGTGGTGCCACGTGTCAGCCCCTCCTATACACGCTCCTCTATCGACAGAATTGAAATTTTAAGAAGCCTCTTGATCACGTTTTGCCAAATCTCTCAAACGTGGAGATGTTACCCTTTTATTTGTATCCCTGATTTATTTCCACACGTTTTCTCCTATTTCATCAAACACCCCTCTTTCAGCCTCTATAGGATCTTGGTGAATTTGAACCATCATCCTCTTAGGAAGTAAAACCTCAAGTGCTCTTCTGAATTTGAACTAAAAGACCCACAACAATTGAAATATGACAATAATATAAGAGGAGAAGATTGTTCTACACATGTTTTCATTTCTGATAGAAAATAGTAAGGAATGACCCGTGGACAACGTACATAGATTGAAAAAGAAATTGGAGGACATAGGCAACAACATACAACGTCATCCAATGAATGACACACACATATTTGTCATAGTTAGGGTGGAACTCATCTTCATATGAGAAGCAAAAGATGCTCATTGTTACACGAAATTGAGTTGAGTCTGTAGTTAAACTTGGAACTTCTTGTTTATTCGAATTGCATTAGGGACAATTTGATCATGAGATCCATTCTTACCTTCCAAGTGTAACAATTGCCTCAATTTCATATTTGTTGCGAAGTCTTTGGATTTAAGTTGAGGACTGAATCTGGGAGCCTCAATTTCATATTTGTTGCTAAGTCTTTGGATTTAAGTTGAGGACTGAATCTGTAGTGGCTTCAAAGCACACCAATTCTAGAGTTCCTACTGCTGTGATTAAGAGTTGCTTTTGCTGACCACTCTACATTTGATTGGTATCAGAGCATACCAAATCAAAGAGTATAACTGTATAAGTTTAGAAGCTTCAATGATTTCTGCTGCTGATGTTTAGAATCCACTTGGTTTTCACTTCTGCTCCACATCATATTTGGTATCAAAGCCAGGTTGTTGTATAAATTTCATTTTATGTGGTCCTGCGTGCTTAAGGTAACAATTCAGAGCAAGGTTTGTGTACGAGCTGCCATTGAGAGTGTTCTCATTGGATGTTGTATGGTGTTGCCCCAATCTGTTTACTGTTTCCACTAGTTTTTTTTTACTATTTTTTGTTATTTATTTTTGAGTTTATTTATTTGGATACCACACTTTCAAATTAGGCACACAAGAGGGTATTCTATAGGTGTCTATTTAGTTTAATTTTATTCTATTTAAATTACGACCTAATATTATTCATGTGTTTGCTTCTTTGTTACTTGTTATATAGAAAAGTGATGAAAAAGAGGGGTAATTGTAACCGAGTTTTTATATGGTGGCCGACTGTGAAAATCACAAGGGCAGAGTGTCAAAACTTTGCCCCTTGATTTTTGATCCAAGTGGAAAGTCAAAAAAGGGGCTTTGATCTGGATAAAAAATCAAAGGGCAGAGTGTCTGCCCTTGTGATTTTCACAGTCGGCCACTATATAAATTCTCATTGTAACCTATTGTTCTTTTATTTCAATAAAAGATTTACCTTTTACCATAACTAGTAAAAGGCTACAGTCCTTATTTTTTCATAAAAGTTTCTTTTACTTATATTTCTAAAATTTTTGTTCTTTCTAATAAATCTTCTAACTACATACATCCAAATATAGGAGGGAAAGTTTCTCGAAAACTCTGTTCTGTTGGAGAAATTACTTTAGAATGGAACAATTATGACATTTCATGTCTGTTTGGTGTTGTACGATTAAAAAGACCAAAATGCCTTATTCTCATTCTTCTTTGTTTTTCTATTTTTTAATCTCCACCACCATGGCTGACTATTGCTGCAACTTGAAGGAGGAAGAAGAAGCAGAGGAAGAAGAAAACAGAAAGAATCGATGTCGGAAAAAATAGAAGATGCTAGAAAAATGGAAAAGAAGAGGGAGAAGGAAAAAAAGAAGAATCGACACTCGAAAGAATGGATCGGAAAAAATGAAAAAGGGGAAGAAGGGAATGTTGGGGTTGTATTGGTGGAAGGAATTGGGGTCGACTCGGTGAGATATAGGATTGACTCAGAATTTTTTAAAGTCAGCTCGGTGAAATTTAGAGCTGACTCTGTGAGAGTGTTTGGTTGACTCAGTGACGCCACATTTCACGAAGTCGACCGCAATTCTCACCGACACGGCCCCAATTTCCCCTTCCTCTCTCTTAAAATTTTTTTTTTCTTCTGGAGTCCTCTACTTTTTCCATCGTTGACTCTTTTGTTTCCTTCTTCACGCTATTTTATTCATCTAATTTGTCCACTTTTTCATCCTCTCCTTCTTTCTCTTCTTTTTCTTCTTCTTCCACCTCTTTCGAGTTGCAGCGGTGGTCGTCGGTGGTGGTGGATATTAAAAAACAGGAACAATTAAAAAAGAACAAGGCATTATAGGCTTTCTCACAGTACGCGAAATCGAATAAAACACCATTGACGTGTCATTTCAGAAAAGATAACACAATTTTCGACGAACTTTCCTATTATAGGAAAGGTTCTTTTTTTGACATACAACTCTATTTCAATTAAAAATAATCATTTTTTATTTTAGGCACTCCTCAAATATCTTTTTTTTCTTGCATTTTCTTTTATAGCTGGACAAAAAATGGACTCCTATCCTACTTCTAAAAAAATAACAGTAGGCTCTTCTCTCAAGAGGATCTTTCATTTCTCTCTTCCCCTCAAAATCCAAGAGGGGATGGGGTGGGGATATCCCCCCCCCCTCCCCCTCTCTCTCTCTCTCTCTCTCTCTCTCTCTCTCTCTCTCTCTCTCTCTCTCTGTGTGTGTGTCTCTCTCTCCCCCCCCCCCCCCACCCTCGCCTCCTATTGGTCAAAAGGTTACAGGAGAACTCTCTTAAAAAAAGTCATTTCTTTCTCTGCACACACTTTTTACTATAATGTAGACTTTCTACAATAGTTTTTTTCACCGTACAAGCCA
The DNA here is from genome assembly GCF_043159265.1 of Tasmannia lanceolata. Lineage (NCBI taxonomy): Eukaryota > Viridiplantae > Streptophyta > Magnoliopsida > Canellales > Winteraceae > Tasmannia > Tasmannia lanceolata. The sequence continues at coordinate 21,742 of NW_027518681.1, forward strand.
TTAGCACACAAATACAAACTAGAATTTATACTTTTTTCCAAAGCATTTTATTTAATCTCGATCTTATATATTGGGGCGATGCGCGCGTCAAATCTTCGGTATTCATATTGATTTTCACACAGGGCTTCTACGGAATACCAACTTCTCAATCCATCCACGACAGATCCACCATCAATGACTGGACCCACGAATCGCAAGCATCGTGAAGATTTAATCCTCTTCTTTTATTATTCTATTATTTATTTATTAGATCCATACATAAACAGATTGCGCATAAGCTATTCTTAAATTTTATTTATTTAAATAATTTTTTCTTTTGGTTATTGTCTTATGCAATTTATAGTAACCGATCATATGCATACTTTATCATTTATAAATTTCCAGATCAAATTTGATTGATATAGATTTCTTTGAAGTTATTAATTATAATCTTTGCTTGCAATATATCATTTTGTTGATAAAATTACATATCTAAAGCTTTCTATACAAATTTTAGGCTAAAACTTTTACATATTCACTTCGACATGTTAAACTAGTCATGAGTCATGACTCATTAGAAATCCAATTTCACTGTTATATTTAAATTCGAAATTTTGATGTCCTCTCTTCCTACTACATTCAAAATTTCAAACCTTTTATTTATTTTTAATCTTGTTTTCTTTGGTGTATGAGATCAAGGGATAAATAAATACATTAAAAAAAGATCTTCTAAAGAGCATGTATAATTGAACTCTGTGTAAAGAAAAGATGGTAGAGAGATGGTGTGTCTAGTAGCAAAATATGAGAGAAATGACTTGTTTCTAAGAGAATTATATGATGAAAGGTCTTAGGAATACGTACTCAGCATCCCATCCTTCATATTTGATCCTACAGCGGCTCACTTTTTGACGGGCTGCTGTTGGATCAAATGACAAGGATGGTACCTTTATCGTACCGTCTTTACGTGTTCATATGGCCTTTCAGCATATAATTTCCTTCTAAAAGGGGAGGGAGAAAGATATTTTGGTACAGGCAGATTTTAGCTATAATATAAAATTTTGTTTCTTTTTATATTTAAGTATTTCAAATTTAGATGTTTACAACATCTTCTGTAGAAGAAGATAAAGAGATTAATTTCATACTCGCGCAGGGGTCGGGCTGTCTCAAATGTAAGCAAAAGTGTGAGTGTTCTTGATCTTTCTCGCAAGGAAAAAACTACTAAACCACCCAGACGCCTCTCAATTCCTGCCAAGTCTTCTGTCAGCCCACTACCGAGATCGGTTAGCAACATTACTCCAATATCAGAAATTAGGACAAAGAAATCAACTCGCAGCCAGGGAAATTGTGACACACCTGCCTCTGATGCGTCAAAGTCGACAAACAGGCGGAAATTCAGTGTTCTCTCATCTTTCTCTTATTGGATATCACAGATTAAGATATCTGAATCTGCTGCTAAGCATTCAATTTCGCTTGGGTTTTTCAAGCTTGCCTTAGAGTCTGGATGTGAGGTATCTAGGCCTGTATATTCTTTAGTTTTACAATGACACACTGCTTGTATTCTATGTCACAAATATCTCCAATATTTTCAAATTATCATGTGTTTATTGCGACATTTTGATAAAACGACAATTCCGAAATAATCCCTAGATTTTAAAAATATTGCTGTGTTTTTCATTTTTATCATAAAATATAGCAATAATATCATGATATTATCCTGACATTTTTACGATATTTTTATATTATATATTTTTCTTAAATTTTATCTATTTATATATTTTTAAATAACTTTATTTTTATTGTTTTTTCCTTATATAAACCTGGAAGAAATAAAAGAAATTTAATATATTCCGAGATTTTCCCTTGCCTAGAAATTCCCGAGAACAATATTTGTGACATTGGCCTTTTATTCATGTCTTTTCTTTCCCACATAATTCTCATTTGCTAATGCGTTGTGGCTTGAATTCACAGCCTTTTCAGCCATTGCGTGATGAGCTGAAATCATATGTACTTCGACATAACCTTCTAGAACTTGGAGAACCCACAAAGGAATTGCTGAGAAGCTACAATATTTCAGAAGATTTAGAGCAGGTACAGGTCTCCGAGACATGTTCTCTGGTCCTTGAGTCATCTGATGAAGATGGTCATTCGACTTCTACTGCAAGAGCTGGCAATTTGAAACCAAAATCATTGAACTCCGAAAATATTAGAGCTTCTGTCGTTGGAGAAGCGATTAAGAACGAGGGTGTTCAGAAAAGGACTGCAGTCAAGAACAGGGCACCAGTTAACAAAAGCTCTTCAAATTTCACCTCTGTTGTTGATAATAGGAATAATTTGCAAAAGAAATCTCAGAGGCCAACTAGGCAGGATACCAACAGAGACAAGGGGAAGGTCAAGAATTCAGAGACTAAGTTTGCTAGTGAAAAAGGTAAGAAAAAAAACATCTCAATCTTTTTTCTTTTTTTTTGAGGAATGGTGAGCTTTCTTGCCTCATGACCTTTTTCTCGTGGGATAACTGCAAGGCATTCATTTTTGGTTGTTGTGGCAGTTGACCTCATGGTTACTACTCAATGCTTTGTGGATAAACCCATGCTGAATGTATAATGTCAACCTTTGTGGCCTACAAATGGAAATTATTAATTTTAGGGGAAATTCTTAATGAACCAACCATTTTGATAGGGTCACAAATGGGAGTAGGTAAAAGGGGTCCAAGTGTCAATAGCAGTGCTTTTCAGTTGTTCTTGCTCATCTTATCCTTTTGTTATGTTACAGATTCAGGCAATCCTACGCCCAACGATGAAACACAGCAAGATGACAAGGAAAACTTGGTATGATATTTTCTTCAATAAAATGAATTTCAATTGACTGTTTTGCTAGAAATATGGGGCTGCCGTTACTTTTTTTTTGTCAGGTGTATAATACACGTGACACACTTAGACATTTGCTCCACTCATTTGGCGTGCCACCATTACCTCTAGTCTCACCATTGTTGGATGATCCTGACCTGGATAAAAGGATATGACTGTAGGATAAAAGACATGATTTTAACATAAAATGAGGAAATAATGTTAATAATCAAGCTGAAGACTTGATCACCTTGGGACTGGAGGCAATGTTCTAGACTAGCTGGGCGCACCAGATTGATGAGGATGAACACCATTGGTTGTGCAATTTTTTACAGTTGGAAACCTGCATTACCAAAAAATAATATGGGCACATCTATTCGTATCACTATTAATTTCTACATTGGCGCCTTATCTGAATTTGAAAGGTCTTTTCTTAACTTTTTCCTGCCATATCTGAATTGAAAAGGTCTTTTATTATCTTTTTCCTACCATATCTGAAGAATTGAAAAGGTCTTTTCTTAACTAGTTAACTTCTTCCTGTTACTGAATTTACATTGGCACCATATCTGAATTGTTCATTTGAAAACTCTATTGCGATGTGTCATATTCAAATGCTAGAAAATGAGAAATTAACTACGGGTTCATATTCAAAGTGGACAAAAATCTTCTGACTAGACGGTTAAGATTGTTCATCTAATGAGGGTTTCAGGCTACTGCAAATTCATGGTTCGCCTTGCTAGATTATATCTTATGTGTCTAGTAGTTGGTTACATTAATTGAGTTGTGGTACATTTATTGCTTCAAGGGATTTGCTAGTGACTATCCCGGATGGCATTTCACGGCTGGCTAGTAGTTGGCTACATTGCTTGGGTTGTAGTACATATATTGCTTCAAGGGATTTGCTAGCGACTATTCCGGATGGCATTTCGCTGATGGCTGTTGCATGTGAGAGAAGCCACACAGGCTCACTTTTCATCAGATTTTGTTTTATTAATTTTATTCATCTGAGGTGGCTGCTCTCAAATGCAATAGCTAGCCATGAAATGCCTTTCTGCGATGGTCCCTAGCAATCCCCATGTTTCAATATATGGTGTTACCTGTTACCTTGATAGAAATGGTTTGGCTGTAGTGGTCTTTCTGTGGTTGACTTTGTTCAACTTGTTCAGCAGCAAATATGGTTCCCAGGGTTGAACCTCTTGCTCAATTGGGAGGTCTTCCAATCTTACAAAGCTTTAGTCTTCATTATTTCAGCACTCTCATATCAATACTCTCATATCAATATATGGTGTTCCCTGTAACCTTGATAGAACCTTGATAGAACAGGTTTCATCAGAGCTGTTTCATTTTGAGGGATTTGGTTCAATCTGTTAAGCAGCAATGATTGTTTGTGGCCTTGAACCTGTTCAATTAGAAGGTCCACATATCTTACAACTTTTTATTGTTTTAGTCCTCTCGTATCAACAATTTATTTTGTTCAATTTTAATCTGAGGAAAGGTATCTGGTGTTACAACCATAGTTTCAAAACGCCTCAGCATCATTGTCAACTCCCTTTTACGCTGGACGAGTTCCTGTCCGAATCTGCATTTTCACCCTTCAAAGTAAATACGTTCTCCTTTGACTCCATAATTATAACTTTTTCATCTGAGTACTCAATCACTAGGATTTGATTTGGCTTCTTTTTGAAACAGAGATTAAAACCTTATTTTAATGATTTTGTTGTTTTTGCCTCTAATCCGAAACAATTGATTCAAGTATTCAACTACACTTGATTTGTATTCGTTATTGTGATGATCCAGGGATCTAAAGTGACCTTAGAATATGATTTTAGTCAAGATCTGTACTGTTGATTGTACTGACTCGAAGCTCAATATTCCCCTGGTAGCTGATTTTAATTATTTAATTGAGTTCCTTGACCAATCGAAAGCTGATTGTTGGTTGACTTCTTAGTAGTATTCCATTTGTGGTTCTTGAAATACCTCTAATCCGATACATGTTTTTAACTCAGCTATTAAGGGGCTGTAATCCTGTTCGTTTGAAGGTTTCCTTTTTCCTTCAATATCGACGCCTGCTAATTTCTGACATTCCCTCATCCTAAACATGAAAGGATGTTTTTGGGGGTCTAGCCCAACTGTGATGTTACTCACAAGAGGAAGGGATTAGAAACACCCTTAACTGAATTAAAAATAGAAATGGCAACACTGGATACTCCGTTAATCTTATTTATCAGTTTCACACCCCTTATATACCCCTTGAGAGGACCACGATTATCCAAATAAGAAATTGTTGATTACATCTCCTATTGTTATTATTATAAGTAGTTATATGGTAATTACACAGTTAATGAATGTGCAAAATGTTATTTCATGATCCAAGGCAATCAGGTGTTATGCCCCAATACAGTTTGGCCATGCCCAAAAATCTTTTTCATCGCTATGTTTATTGAGATTTTTTTTGACTTCTAAATTGGTCTCTGGCCTTTTTAATTTTTTAACCATCTTTTTAAAGCATTTGCTTCTCGTTTTGTTTTCTATCTGTTTGAAGGTCACTAAGAACATGTGATGTATATGCTATTCTGGTTTTATTTTCTATCTGTTTGAAGTACACAAATCAGTAGGTTAGTTCTGTATGATCATTTGATCTGAGGCACTTTTGGGTCATGGCCCAACGATAGCAGCCTTCAACAGGTAAAATGGTTTAGATTATAAATAAGTCCCTCACACTTGTGTACACTTGCCTGCTTATATGTTTTGCCCCAAAAATACCCACCGATTTGTCATCTAAATGCTCTGTTCATCTTTTGCAAATTTCTTTATCATAGTATTAGTATTTGCAAGTAAACATGTGCATTTTGCCTTGAGTTAGATTATTTTCAATTAGTGTTATTCTCATTCGATTTTTTACCTTTTTTTAATGCAGGGAGCTTCACAGCTTGAAGAGATCAGCTTGACAGTAGAATAATTGACAGTCAAAACGAAACATATATTAAAATTCTACAAATGTATTCATGTGCTTTTGTGTGCTTGTTTGAAGGGTTTAAGCAGAAGACAAAGAACAAGTGTTTGTGTTTTAGTAGTGAACAGTGATAGTTGCTGTGTCTTGCATTGTTTTATTCTTGTGGTGATTGCCAGCACTATATTGATATAATTTAATTTTTTGTGTTGTATACATTTGAAACATAAATTATGGGTTTTTTGTTATAAAGGTTGCATGGTTTCTATGAGTGACTGCTTTTTTCTGATTAGGAGATCATCTGCCATTTATTTTGATTTTGTTACTTCTCTTTAATAGATTTTTGGTAAATTTTGAACTGTACCAGCTAGGGCTGAAACAGGGTCGGGTTGGGTCGGGTTTTTCAAAACCCTAGCCCAACCCTGGATCCCATTATCTCGGCCCTGTCAGAAAAACCTCAACCCATAGCCCGCCTTACAGGGCTCGACGTAGCCCTGGCCCGCCCTGATTGGGCCGGGCTGGCCCTGATTGACCCTAGTGCAAATACTTGTTAAGAATGCCAAAAATAAAGCAACTACATATCATATAGAACAAAATGATCAGTAAACAGAGAAAAGGAACAAAATAAGACAGTATGAATTCAACAACATTATGGGCAGCAGAGACAATCAATTAATAATAATAATCTAAAGAAACATCAATTCAAGATAATAGAAAACATTAGCAAACGAAACATGGACAAATGGTTCAATTCTATAATAGAAAACTTAGGGTCAGGTCGAACTGACCCAAGGTATTAACCGTAAACCCGACCCGACCCTGACTCAGGGCCAAGAAAATGAACCCTGACTCGCCCTCAGGGTTGGAAAATGCAGCCCAGACCTTGTTCGGGCTGAGGGTGCGTCAGGGCTGACAGGGCCAAACTTGCACCCCTAGTACCAGCTATTCACAAAATATAAAATAAATAGTGAAGTGCCATTATCAAAATTTAACGTGCAGATATTAAGTCCCTCTAGTTATGGCTCTCAGTTTTGAATCAATGCATTGAGAATCATACAGTCCAAATTGCATTAGGGAGGATGGAAGAGAATGCTGGATATTTGGAGGTGGTAGACAAAGGACATGGGGTGGAGGTGGTAGACAAAGGACACGGGGACAAAACTAAAAACAGGTGAATGAAACAAATAAGACAAGCTAAATCAATCAAACAAAGAGAGTTGAAATACGACAGGCATATAAAAATGTATAAAATGGAAACCAAAAGTACTTAATGTCTACCCAGCCTAGCTGTTTGACAGGCAATGCATGGGTCTTCCCACTTTATTCACTCAATGAATGTACAAAAAGTCGATGATGACGGAGGGGGTTGCTCCTGTGTCTAGTCTCTCTTTTTATAAACTTACTATAAAATTTTCTATTTATTATCTATATATAATAGGGAAAATTTTGAGAAATTTTTTAGCTGGCCATTGATAAGCTCCAGGTTATTTAAAACCTTATAGATGCATGTCCTTTTAGTAACTAAATATCATATCTATGTTATATATCTGGATACTATATATGATGGGGAACTTGGGTGGCTATTGACAAGCCCCATGCTATTTTTTTGAATGGTAGAAAAGTTTATTAAAGAGGAAATAATGGGATAATCCGTGTCTCAAGGGTCAATACAGGACAGAAAAGAAGTATACAAATACAGACACAAGTACTACTAGTGGGCCGTTAAGGAGGGAGAAAATCAAACAACTCTAAGCCTTCCTTAGACACTCTTGCTCTAGCTAGCTTATTATTGGCTTCGCCATTTGCCAATCTTACATGCTGGAAAGAAATATAGGTCCCAATATAAATGGCTAATGGCCACACATTTCAGTACTTAGTTGAATTTTGAGATAGAGTTGCTAAAATTCTTGGCATGCATGGTGGCTCCAACTATATATCTTCAAGAAGTAGCATTGTAGTGCATCTTTATTTTATTTTCAACATCTTTTTTTGTTTTTGTTTTTTACAAAATCCCCTTAGAACATTGTGGTATGTGATGACGCCAAAAATTGACTGCACGAACTAGCTTCGCAGAACCTGTAATCCTGCGCTCACAGAGAAAGAGTCAGTGGGCCCGGACTTGTGGCTCCGGACTGCCACTTCGACACTCAAGTCAGAGATGGGCAATCACAGATGATGGACGGGGAATGGGAGAGAGTTTATGACAAGTTACTAGACCAAAGGAGAAGAGGGAGAATGGAATGCCTTTTGCTTGAGTGTGTAGCCCCTTTTTTATAGGGGAGGAGATCCACGATCTTGGAGATATCAATCGTATCTTTGATTTAGCCCACGTGGAGCGTGATGGCTGGAGGATAAGATCGTGGAGATATCAATCATATCTTTGATTTAGCCCACGTGGAGCGTGATGGCTGGAGAATAAAATCGTGGAGATATGACTTCTGCTGATCATGGGCAGAGATCATGGATGGTGACTTGGGCGGGACGTTTTGAATTCAAAACCCACACCATACGTGTAACGGCTGTCCGGATTAGTCATTTGGGGGCGAGATCCCCGTGATTGTGTTTGATTTCCCTGGTAGCTTAGTACTGGTCAAGGGAGAAGTATCAAGGAGGCTCAATCAATGTTCATTACTGAGTGTTGCTGCGGGGGTCGTATTGATCTAGTTGAGTAATGGAGAAGGGGTTTGAGGGTCGGTACCGTGAATGTCGATTTTTACCCCCAACATACTGCCCCCCTACTTTCTTGTCCCTTTGTAAGGGTCAAGGAAGTAGTTAAATTTTCAAGCGGTGAGCCGGCGCCGACTCTCTGAAAATGATGGAGTTGAAGCGTCTTTATCGGGAATCAGCGGGTGAATTCAATGTGTCACATTGTTTAATAGGCGCGTTATTCTATCCTTAGTGGTTTTCGAGAAACGGTGGAAACATTTGAATCCCGCCTTTTTTTTTGTGCGCTTTTCCGAAAAGCGGGTCAGGCTATTATTATCCCGCTTCGAAGGAGATTTCGAAAATCGGCGGGACATTAAATCTCGCTCGATTTTGCTGCCTAGCGACCTTTATAAAATGGGAGTGAGGGAAAGAACTATCTGCCATATCTTCTTTCTTTCTCATTTCTCTTTCTCTTTCAGTTTTTCTTTGTCAAAAATGTCTCAGGAGCTCGCCGGCGATGATCAACCATGGGTGATAATTCCGGTGGTAGAAGTGAATTCGCCATCGGATAGAGAAGAGGAGCCTCAGGTTTTTGTCGGGGAGCCGGTGTCTCTTAGAACCAGGGGATCGCAGAGGGCAAGAAACTCGCGGGTGGCAGGACTTGGTTCGCCGGAAGTGATGACTCTGGTGGTGGTGATTTCCCCATCGGCTGGAGTTGAGGGGGTGGATCGTGGCTCCTAGAGTAAGAAGAAGCGGAAAGTGGAAACCCAAGAACACTTGGGTTCCCCCACTCCCAGAGATTGCCTTGCTCCTGGCGACGTTCCCAGCTTCATTGCCAATTATAAGCGGTCTTTAAAGCATACTATGGAGAGGGGATGCGGGGTGGCAGATCAACTTCTTCAGCAAGGCTCGGAGGTTCTCCGGCTGAGGGCTAAAGTCGAGAAGTTGGAAATGGAGAACGAGGCCCTGAAGGTGATGTTACAAGAAGTAGCTGAAGGTGATACGAGGATCGACTCCACGTCATCTGGTCTCGAGCCTCATCTGGAGGTGAATTTGCAGGAGGAGGATCCTGAGGAAAACCCTGAAGAGGATCCGGGGAAGATCCGGACGAATGATTGCATCCTCGGCCACGACCTTGGCACAGTCAGTTTGAAGCCTCCTTCCGGGGCAAAGAAGATCGTGCCAAGTGGGTGTCGTGGCGATGGTGGGGTCCAATGTCTGGTAGCACTTGGTGGTTCACCAGGCGTATGATACTGAAGTTCCTGGTGTCAACCCTTCGTAGTTTCCTTCTCGAGCACCTGGTTAAATATCCCAGTAGCATACTTTTGTCCAAGCCGGTGGACCGCCGACCGCATCTCATTCCTTCTGTCTTTTGTAGTTAGCCGTAGTTTAATGGAGTCTCGGATGTATTTCTTTTTTGTTTTTGGCCTAGAGGCCCTCCTTTTCTAAAGGTTCTTTTACTTGTAAATGAAAGGACATTTGTCATTTCTATTGTTTCTCAGTACTATTCAATACCGATGGTGGTGTGTGGTCGACACTCGTAGATGTATGTTAAATATGTTGTTTAATAATAATCGGAGCCGAATGTTACGACTCACGCATCATCATGCGAGGGTGCATCGTTTTAGTTGGAGTTAAGTTCATGGCACAAATGCGCACATTCGGTCCCGAGTGTACCTTGACCTTGGCGTGGATGTCTCATAGCTTGAGTGTATCGCATGATTAATTTCACCAAACGATATTCGGCACCCGGGGAAGGTTTGCTTTCTGAGTGCTTGTTGACGTGTCCTGAGGGGTACTTCGAAGAGACACGTGTAACGGTCGCGACTCTTGGGTGATGGCGGTTTGGCGTTTCAAGTAATGATGGTGAAACGGTGTATTTATGGCCTTGATAACCGTGTGGATATCACGGAACGCTACGTGTCGTGTAACGTCAGAGGGATGCGACTTTTGAGTTTTCCCGCTCGAAGGCCTCATTCCGGCGAGACCCTCGCGGGTTTTCCAGTATAAAGTTCCATTTTTTCCGGCGGATCATTTCCCTTTTTCTGTCGAAGTCTTCCATTTTGCTTTTTTCTCTTGCGTTGATCGGGGATTTGTGAGATTTCAAGATTTCCGGCCCAATTTTTCTTTTTTTTCAATGGTATTGGTCTGTCTTCTCCGGCAAGCTTCACAGGCTTTCTCTCCAATTTCATCGGTGCGTTTCTCAACCCGATCTTTGCATTTCATTTCTTTAAAAATAGTCATGTCGAAAAATACGGATTCACAGAACCAGTCGATTGAGCCCGTGGGAATGGAGCAATCATCCTCTTCTCCCCATGTCCCGTCAGAGATGGAAGTGGAGAGCGTACCAGAGCAATTGTCGGTGAAAAGACGTAAAATTAGGGCCAAGAAAGTAGGAGGTGGCACAATGATCGAAGAGAGCGGAGGATCCCAGAAGAGGATAACGCCACGTCCAAAGAAAGATGTGGATCCGATTCTCCCTATTGAGCCTCAAGGGGTGCCAGAGTCGGTGCCGAGTGATGCTCCCGTGATTGCTGTGTTGGTTGAGGATAGGAGTGACTCACGTTTGACACCGATGGATGTCCAAATTAGGTGTCTTGCTAGGGAGTCGGTGGAGGTTCATAAGCCGCGTGTGCCTTCCGGTGGGGTATATCGTCCTGAAGCCGCCATGAGCTCAACGGGCATTCTCAAACCTTTAGATCTCAGGCGGTTGCGGGAGAAATATCATATTTCAGATGAGTATGAAGTTCGGCTCCTTACCTCCAACGAGCGGGCGTGTAGGAGCAGCGTGGAGGGAGAGACAACCTTCTACAAAGAGGTTATTAAGGCGGGTGTTCGCTTCCCTCTCCATCCGATTATAATAAAAAAAAATTATTTCTTAGGCCTGGCTCGGTCCCGGATTTTTCCAAATGGGTGGAGGGGTCTTTTGGCGTACATAGTAAAAAGTAAAATGGTAAGGGCCCCACTATCCTTGGATGTTATTCGGAAATGTTTTCTTATGAAGATGAAAGGGGATTGGGTAGACGTGGCCTAACGGCGGACGCTGATGACCATGGGCGGAGCTCCATCTTCCAATAAACGGTGGAAGAACGAGTTCTTTTTTGTGAAGTCGCCTCAAGCAGCCGGGTGGCGATTCCCCTTCGATTGGAGAGAGCCCAATGAGGAGAAAATGGGGTTGAAGTTTTCCTTAGGAACATTAAGTTAGCTGGTTTTCAACGATGTTGTAGGTAGGGTGTGGAAGTAGGAAAGGAGAGGTTTGATGTTCGGGATTTCAAGTCCGAACTAGTATTAGTCAAATTTGGTCTAAGCAAAATTGTGGTAGATTCGGAGGATGAGGCTCGGGGCATAGGTGTGGAAGGGGGGAGGAATATGAAAAGAGTGTTGACGAGAGTCAGTCTGGTGATTCCCTCTTCCGACCTTCTTTTCCGTGTTTTTGTTTGCTTCCCTTTTATTATATCATGACTTGTTTCCTTGTTTTATCACAGAAATGGCGGCGCAAGGTTCGGGCGCTAATATTTCTGCTTCGGCGATGGAGGAGGCGAGAAGATTGAAGACCGAGGAAGTAGCTCGACAGAATCATGAGAGAGCCTTGAAGCGCCAGGCGGCTAAGGCTGGAAAAGGGTCGGCTCCGAACGTAGGGTCCATGGATACTGCATCTCCGGAGAGGCCCATTCATGGTAAGCGGCAAGCGGATTTGCCAAGGAAGAGCCCTAGTAAGAAGGGCAAGTCGGCAGAGAGGGAGGGTCTTAAAGGTAAAGACCCAATTGTGACTCAGGAGACCCTGCCTGTCGAGGATTGCGATGGAACCCAGGCTCTTTTCAAGCCGGTGACTCTTTCGAAGGATCAGGCGACCCAACAGAGGCCTTATTTTGATCCTAAATGGAAGGTGGGTATTGAAAATTCTGCCCTTCGTAACCCGAGGGTGGCTATAGAGATGGCGATGACGAGCGTCTTGCCAAGAGACTTGGCAGAGATGGAGAAGTGTTCGCATTATTCTTTGGGCCGGGACATGGTTGCTTTGGCGAAGAAGGTGTGTGCTTTTATCTTAATTCTCCGGACGTCCTTTAGGCTTTGCAAATACTTATTTCTCCCCTTTTTGTTCACAGTAGTCAGATATTTGTTCTTATACTTCGCGGCGCATGGACAAGTAACAATCTCTCTATGCTCACGCATCCAAGGAGGTAAAGAATTACGGGGATTCGCAGGCGAACGATAGGAAGGTGTTCGAGGAATCCTTGGCAGATGCGAGAAAGCTTCAGGCAGATGGCTAGGCTGAGCTTCAGAGGGTAAAGGACGAACTTAGCCGTGAAAAGGAGATCTGTGCTAACCTCGAAAAAGTGCGGGACGAGGTTGCGCAGCGTGAAGGAGAGATTCAGTCCCGGGCGATTGCCGAGTTTCGCCAGTCTCAAGAGTATCAAACGAATATGGCACTTCATGTCCTGGAGTTTGAGGCGTACGGGTTCATTGACTGTCGGAACCAGGTTAAGGCCATAGACTCCACATTTTCCGTTGACAGGCTGGAGGTACCACCGGGGACCGAACTTTCCGAGGGAGAGGATTCGGAGGCGACTGAAGCGAACGAGACAAACCTTGCGGTTGCGTCTCCTGGAGTGGAATCCTCTGTCCCGCCCGTGGGAGCGTCCTCTATTGGAGAAGATCTGGAGAAGGATGTTTAGGGGTAGGGCCCTTGCAATTTTCTTTTCGCTTTTGTTATGAATTGGATCTGTAAAACTAAATTTTACTGTGGTGTGTGGCGGAAGGGTTCGTCCTTCGAGGCGATCCCTACTCATGGTGATGCTTTTGAAATATTTTTACCTTTTTGCTGGTCATAGTAAATTTTTTCCTAATTCTTGCAATATATTGATTTGTTTTTTGAAGCAGTACTTTGTAGATAGACTCTTCACTGAGCCTCTTTGGGCATCGGTTTATGAGTCACATCCTTCAAGTAGATAGATTCTCTATCGAGCCTCTTTGGGCACCGGTTTATGAGCCGTATCTTTCAAATAGATAGGCTCTCTACTGAGCTTCTTCGAGCACCGGTTGATGGGCATATCTTTTAAGTAGATAGACTCTCTACCGAGCCTCTTTAGGAACCGGTTTATGGGTCATATCTTTTAAGTAGTTAGACTCTCGTCCAAGCCTCTTCGAGCACCGGTTTATGAGTCATATCTATTAAGTAGATAGACTCTCTACCGAGCCTCTTTGGGCACCAGTTTATGAGTCATATCTTTTAAGTAGATAGACTCTCTACCGAGCCTCTTTGGGCACCGGTTTATGAGTCATATCTTAAATAGACTCTCTACCGAGCCTCTTTGGGCACCGATTTATGGGTCGTATCTTTCAAATAGATAGACTCTCTACCGGGCCTCTTCGGGCACCGGTTTATGGGTCGTATCTTTTATCCTTCGTTTGTAGCTTGTTTAGTTTGGAGATTTGTTGATGTAATCGCTCTTGCGGATGGAGAATCGAAAAGGAGATTTTATTACTTGGGGAGAATGATTACATGTCTGCAATATCACAAAGACAAAGAACAAACACATAGATTTATTGGAAATAAGGAAATGAAAACAAATTACATTCTTGCCTACTGGTAGAATTTCTTCAGATTTGAAATGTGCCAAGTGCGGGGAATGGGGTTGCCCTCTAAGTCTTCCAGTTGGTATGACCCAGGCTGGAGAGTGTGGGATACGCGGTAGGGTCCCTCCCAGGTGGGAGCCAATTTTCCCAAGTTGCGAGGGTTGGAGACTTCGGATCGTCGCCCGTCCTTATTAGTCTTCCTTCATCCTAGAGTTGTAGTATCGGGCGACTCTGTGTTGATACGCGGCCATCCTGACTCGGGCTTTTTCTCTAGTTTCTTCAACGAGGTCGAGACTGCTCCTTAGGTGGTTGGGATTGGCCTTTTCATTATATGCTTCAAGCCTCGGAGAGTGGGCCCCAATCTCGACGGGTATGACCGCGTCCACCCCAAAGGCAAGGCTGAATGACGACTCTCTTGTTGCGGTTCTGGGGGTAGTTCGATAGGCCCAGAGGAGATTCGGTAATTCTTCTGCCCATAAGCCCCGGGCGTTTTCTGCGCGTTTCTTCAATCCCTGTAAGAGAGTCCGATTGGTTACTTCCACTTGTCCGTTAGCTTGTGGATGACCGACTGAGGTGAACCGTTGATCGATACCGAGTTTTTCGCAAAAATCTTTGAACCGTCGGCTCGTAAATTGGGTCCTGTTGTCGGTCACAAGGACCTGCGGAATACCGAAGCTACGAATGATATCATTATAGAAGAAGTTTTCCGTTTCTTTGGAAGTAATCTTCTTCACTGCCTTAGCCTCGACCCACTTGGTGAAGTAGTCAATGGCAACGTACATCATTCGGTGTCCCTTGGTCGAGTTAGGAAAAGGCCCTAACAAATCCAATCCCCACATAGCGAATGGGACTGGATTGGAGATGGGTTTGTAAGGAACTGCAGGAAGACGAGGTACGGTAGCGAACTTCTAGCATTGCTTGCATTTTCTGACAAACTCAGATGCGTCTTGCTGGAGAGTTGGCTAGAAAAATCCTCGGCGAAGGATCTTGTGAGCCAATACCTTTCCGCCCGAGTGATTGCCACAGATTCCTTCGTGGACTTCTCTCATGGTGAGTTCCGCAGCGAAGGGTCGGAGACATTTCAATAAAGGCCATGAAAAGGACCGCTTGTATAACTCCTGTCCATCGAAGATATAATTGGCGGCCTTGGCGACCAGGCGACGAGCTTCCTTTCTATCCGAGGATACGACACCGTCTTTTAAGTACCGTACTGTAGCATCCATCCAACTAGGTTCCTCGTTGAGTTGTAGGACTTCTTCTTTCTCAATGCTAGGTTGAGGGAGGATCTCGGTGTAGATGTCCTCCGGCTCAAACATTCTGGACGAGGCCATGTTGGAGAGAGCGTCAGTGCGGGTATTTAAAGTTCGGGGAACTTGCATTATCTGGAATTCTTCAAAGGTGGAGATTTCCTTTCTCACATTTTCTAGGTATTTGATCATCCGCTCTTCTTTAGCTTCGCTGAAGCCATTTACTTGGTTGGCCACCAATTGCGAATCACTGTGGACTCTGATCCGATTGACTCGTAATTTGGTGGCGAGAGCTATTCCCGCGATCAAAGTTTCGTATTCCGCCTCATTATTGGATGCTTTGAAATCTAGTCGCAGGGCGTACTCTGCAATAAAATTGTCCGGTCTTGTTATGACTAAGCCGGCACCACTGCCCCGGCATTGGAGGAGCCGTCCACGTACAACATCCACAGTGGATCTTGGTTCTGTTGGATCAGAGTCGGTTCTTCGGCTGGGAGACTTGGTCCTTCGGATTCCTCTATCGGTACTGTACGTCTGGATCTGGTTGAATATGGAGAAGGCATCCATGAAACTTAGCATCTCATGCCCGGCGGTGGCATCAATGAGGTGATCGATCATTGGTAATGGGTAACAATCTTTGGGACAGGCTTTGTTGAGATCCGTGAAATCTATGCAGATTCGCCATTTGCCATTGGGTTTTTTGACCATCACAATGTTGGCCAGCCACTCCGGGTAGCGGATTTCTCTGATGAATTTGGCATCGAAGAGTTTATCTACTTCTTCCTTGATGTGCTTTTGTCTGTCGACGGCGAAGTTACGTTTCTTTTGCTTGACCGGCTTGGAGTTTGGGTCCACGGGTCCACATTCAATTTGTGGACCGCTACATTGGAGGGAATTCCCTGCATATCGGAGGCGGACCAGGCGAAGATATCGGAATTAGTCTTTAAGAAATTGACGAGATCAGTTTTAAGTTTACCTAACAGGAGAGAACCCATTAGGACGGTTTGTTCGTTGGCACCGGGGAACAGAGGAATTTTCGTGAGTTCCTCGACCGGTTCTCCCTGCTTTACCTCAACTCGAGGGTTGATACCGCCTATGAAGAAGGTTTCTTTGGCGGCCTTTTTCTTTTTCAACAGGACGGCGTAGCACTCGCGGGCTTTCTCTTGGTCGCCAATAACCTCTCCTACGCCAAGTTTTGTGGGAAACTTTATTTTCAAGTGGGCAGTGGTTTCAGCGCTGGCCTTCCGATGATTCCATTATAAGTGCAAGGGGCGTGAACTATTACAAAGGTTTGCATGATGGTACGTTGGATCGGGTGAGTACCAAATGTTACAGGGAGTTTGATTTTCCCTCGTACCTTGACTTCTCCTCCGAAGAATCTGAAGATGGACCAGTCAACAGGCTCCAGCCTATCACGGCTGATGTCCATTTTGGCGAAGGCGTCTTGATGGAGGACATTGACTGAGCTCCCAGTGTCTATCAAGATTCGCCTCACGTTAAAGTTGGCGATGGTGAGTCGGACTACCACAACATCATCATGCTGCCGATCTATCGTTCCATAATCTGCCACTGTAAAGGTGATAGGCACCCTGATACTTGGGTCCGTCCTTGACTTCTTGGAGGGGTTTTCTATGGAGTTGATTTGTCCCGCATAAAGGGCGCGTCCTTCGTCGGTCAGTCCTCCGGACGCTGGACCTAGATGGTGTCGATATTTCTGGTGATTTTAGGTGCTTCCTCCTGATCCGAAGCTCTTTGCCTACTGTTTTCTGCACGGTGGTTTGGCGAGCGACGATGTTCTTCCGGCCGGTGTATTTCAGATCGGGGTTGTTGCTGGCTCCTTGGGGGATTTTGAAGGTAACAATCAATCTGACTCAGTCCCGCGAGTATTTTGATTTCATTCTTCAGATGATAGCAATTGTCGGTGGTGTGCCCATGATCTTGGTGAAAACGACAATATTTGTTAGAGCTTTTACCCTTTCCCGAGTTTCTCATTCTTTTGGGCCAGTGTATGGGTTCTCTATCACGAATTTCGTACAAGATATTTGAGATGGTGTTGTTCAATGGAGTGTAGTTGACCCTATCAAACTGGGGATTTGGGGCGCGATGATTCTGTCGATCGTTGTGTCTTGCCTGCTTATGACTTGGTAGCGCCCTAGAGTCGTCTTTTCATTTTTCGGTTCCTCGGGAGTTCTCCAACTCCCTTTCCATGGCGAATGATTCCTCATTATTGATGTATCTGTCCGCAGTGGCCATGAGTTCTTGGAGGTCGCGAGGAGGATTCACATTCAAGGCGACTTTCATCTCTCTATCTCGGATGGCATGGTGGAGTGCGGCGCGAACCATATCGAAGTTCGGTTCGTTGGAACCGACCGTTGAACTTCCGTAATGTTTCATTTTTTCCTTGCCGTAAAGCCAGAAGAGCGTCAGCTGGTTTCTTTCGGGGCCGACTGTTAATGAAGTAAGCGACAAACTCCTTTCCCAATTCGTGAAATGACTCGATGGAGTTGGGCGTTAATCGACTGTACCAGTTGCTAGCATCTTTGTTTAGGTAGGCGAAAAAGGCTTTGCACATCGTGGCGTCTGAAGCATTCCTGATTACCATCGCACGGCGGTAGGTTTGGAGAAACTCAAGAGGGTCAGATGATCCGTCATAGAGGTCTAACCGAGGCATATCCGAATTCGTAGCGACGATGGCATTGGCGATTCTTGGGGTGAACGGGGAAGCGATCTCGCTATCCCATTCTGCTAGGAGGTCCGGATCACAAGGTGCCTTCATTTGCTGTTGAAGTTCTCTTATCTGACGCTGGAGAGCAGCCATGATGGTGGAGTTTTCGGGCTTATTATTTGCGGAGGTATCTGATTCTCGTTTCGATGGGCTAGATTCACGGGTTCCATCATCGAGTTGTCACCCCTTCGATGCTGATCATCACGGCGATGGTCGGGTGGCGGGCTGGTGATTGAGGCAGACCCTTATTGATGTTGGCAGGGTCTTTGACTCCGGGGATTTCGTCCTTCTGAGGGATCCTTGCTCCTCTGAAATCTCGACGGGATGAATTCCTTTGCGCGGTGGGTTTACAGGCGGAGGTGGTGCTGCCGGTTGGGGAGGGATCCTTTGGAGTACTTGTTGGAGGGCGGCCGCGACGCTTCCCAGTTGCCATGTGAGTTGGTTGAAGACGGTCATTGTTACCGGAGTGTCGCAGGAAATAACCATCTCTCCCGTCTCTTCCAGTGGCTTGCGGTCTCGTTGACTTGCTTGGCTTCTCGTAACCATTCCACCGTTAGGTTGGGAGGTAGCTTTCGACTTTGGCATAGACGGTCCCACGGATGGCGCCAATCTGATGACGCCAAAAATCTGACTATACAAACTAGCTTCGCAGAACCTCTAATCCTGCGCTCACAGAGAAAGCGTCAATGGGCCCGGAGTTGTGGCTCCGGACGACCACTTCCACACTCAAGTCAGAGATGGGCAATCACAGATGATGGACGGGGAATGGGACAGAGTTTATGTCAAGTTACCAGACCAAAGGAGAAGAGGGAGAATGGAATGCCTTTTGCTTGAGTGCGTAGCCCCTTTTTTATAGGGGAGGAGGTCCACGATCTTGGAGATATCAATTGTATCTTTGATTTAGCCCACGTGGAGCATGATGGCTGGAGAATAAGATCTTGGAGATATCAATCATACCTTTGATTTAGCCCATGTGGAGCATGATGGCTGGAGAATAAATCGTGGAGATGTAACTTCCGCTGATCATGGGCGGAGATCGTGGATGGTGACTTGGGCGGGACGTTTTGAATTCAAAAGCCGTACCTTACGTGTGATGGCCGTTCGGATTAGTCGTTTGGGGGCGAGATCCCCGCGATTGTGTTTGATTTCCCTGGTAGCTCGGTACCGGTCAAGGGAGAAGTATCAAGGAGGCCCAATCAATGTTCGTTACTGAGTGTTGCTGCGGGGGTTGTATTGATCCAGTTGAATAATGGAGAAAGGGTTTGAGGGTCGGTACCGTGAATGCCGATTTTTACCCCCAACAGTATGTTTGCTCTCAAACACATGAATAGGGTGGGGCCCACCATGTATACCAATTCTCACTATCTCCACCTAAATCCATACATAGAGTCAGGCCCACCATGTTACAACATTTATTTGTTGTGTGGGTCCGACCACCCAAATTCATATTCATGTATAATGGGGGGCCTACCATTTTGCATCTTGCTTTGATAGGGTGGGCCCCACGATTTTAATGGAATGATAAATACAGTAGTTGGATTGTTGGGTGATTTGGTTCTTAATGGAAGGAAGGAATCTAAAGATGTAGACTTGCTAAAATCCATGCCCTCTCAGATCTTAGCTCACTTCCCAACGCTCCTTCTCACACTACGCACGTGCCGCCGACACGTCCACTTTCTTACAGATTTTTAGCCTTGCTCCTCTTTTTCTACAGAAAGCTGTCCTCTTCCTTTCTCTGCTCTGCTCTGCACTACTCTACTCTTCGGTTCCTTTCACTGAGCAATTCTCTTCTCAACTTATTTTCTTAACACCCACTTCAAATTATCTTAGACCCATCTTTTGAAGCTCTTATTTTTAAATTTAATTGCTGAAATGTTTGAACCTTTTTTGTTTTTCTCTTTCCTTTTTCTATTTCTCTAACAAATGATACATCTGGGTTTGCTCATCTTTCTGGGTTTTTTTTTGTTATAACTTATAAGTACTTAAAATTCACAACCATGAAAATATTTCATGGTCTTTCTTAGTCTGTAGATTTTACACTCCATTTTGCACCAAATTTCAGCTTTGTTTGCTATCTTGAGTTTCAGTCCCTCCACAATTAATTTCCATAAATGGAAAAGACTAAGATTTAGACTCAATTCTGTGACTAATTTCTAGTCTTTTAGTTTCCAGTAATAGAAAATTTGGAGTTCTTGTTTATTTGCTTCTTTCTTATATTGCTGAATTTTCATTTATGTGATGTAGGACATTGTTTGTTGTTTTCTTTAGATTTCTTATTTTCCTTTTTGTTTATTTCTTAGTTCTATTTGCATTAGGATTATTTACAGATAGTAATAGTTATGTATAAATTAGGAGTCTAAATCGCCGCATTAGAATGTAAATATTTTTATCTGTGTTGTTTCTACATTTACCAATCTTTTCTTCTCAACCATGGAAAAACCTCATGGTTTTACCTTCCTTACAATTCTCATTTTCTTTGTTCTTCCATTCTCTTTTGCTCAATTGCTTCCCTCTGAAACCATGGCCTTGTCCCGATTTCAACGCATTTTGGAGTACCCATCTGTTCTCAATGGCTGGAACAGGTGGACTAATTTTTGTTACATTCCTCCTTCTCAGTCTCTTAAAATCGTCTGCTTGGGAAACCGAGTAACCGAATTAACTGTCATTGGAAACAAAGGATCCCCTTATCCCAGTAAGGCCTTTTCCATCTCTTCTCAAACTCTATCTTCGAATTTTCGATTGATTCTCTTTTCACCACTCTTTCTAAGTTGTCAAGCTTGAAGGTGCTGTCACTTGTGTCATTGGGTTTGTGGGGGCCTTTACCTGCAAAAATCAATCGATTTTCGTCTCTTCAAGTACTGAATATAAGTTCAAATTTTATTTATGGGAAAATCCCATTGCAAATTTATTCTTTGACCAGCATTCAGAGTCTTATTTTTCATGATAATTTGTTCAATGGAAGTGTTCCTGATCTTAGTAGCTTAACAGTTCTTGAAGAATTGGACTTGGGTTGCAATATCCTCGGACCGGAGTTTCCCTCATTGGGGAATAAGCTTGTCAGTCTAGTATTGAGAAACAATTCTTTCCACTCTAGTGTTAATTCTGAACTTCAGTCCTTTATCAGCTCCAAAGATTAGATATCTCTTTCAATCAACTTGTGGGGACAATCCCATCTCTTTTGTTCTCTTTACCTTCAATTCAGTACTTGGATTTGGCTGGTAATAAATTGTGTGGAGCTCTTCCAATGAATACATCTTGCAGAAATGGACTCAATTTTGTGGATCTCTCTCATAATCTTTTGATTGGAGGTTTGCCTCCCTGTGTCCGTTCAAATTCTTCAGACCGAATTGTGTTGTATTCATGGAATTGTTTGTCTTCTGGGGATTCAAAGTATCAACATTCAAACTCATTTTGCCATGTAGAAGCTTTGGCTGCAGTTATGCCTAGTAAACAGAAGGAAACATTGAAAACCAAGTTAGGCCTCTTACTTGGAATTGTTGGGGGAATTGTGGGATCCTTGGTAGCATGTATGATGTTAATATGCATGATAGTTAGGAGATTGGGGAAAAAGAATGAAAGAAACTCTAGATCTCAGAAATCTGTCGTAGGAAAAATGTCAGTTCAGATATCCCCAAGACTGGGTACTGAATCTAGTAAGCTGTTCTTTCTCTTCCACCATTATTCATTGCTATCTATCTATAGAATAACCATGAATGATATTTCTTTCACTTTACGATCCTTGAAAATTTCAGTAGAAATGTATCCAAGTTTTCCAGACTTGCGTCTATGGTTTAAGGGCCTAATCTTTCTGAATTTCTTTTGTAATGTTTCTGCTTGGTAGTGTATATAGACTTTTGTAAAAGGATTCTTTCATGGAGCATTCAATGTTTCTTTGATAGGAATGATTAAAATATGTGAAGCCAATTTTATCTTTGACAGGGCATATGTCTCAGGCAATGAGGCTAGGAGCACTTGGGCTCCCACCATATCATGCTCTTACTCTGGAGGAACTCGAAGAAGCAACAAATAACTTCGAGCCGTCGAATTTAATGGGGGAAGGATCTCAGGGTCAGGTATGAGAGTGAATGTATTTCGGATGGAAAATATCACCTACTACTCTTAATAATAATCTTATATATTTGTTCGAAATGCTTGGGGACAAATGATCATGTAATAAAATGTTTCAGTATAATGTTGACTGTGTCACCCTAGCCATTGCATAGATTAATGAAGGCGACAGAATAGGTAGATCATATACGAAATGTTAATACACTCTAAAGAAAGGATAAGGGAATGATGTTGTATTTTCCTTCTTCTATCTAGACTTGAATGGACTACCCAAGTTGTGGCTCTAACCATGACATAAAAGTGAATGTTTCCAATGTATGTGCCTGTGAGCATTGAAACAAAACTGATTACAAAAAATAGATGATAGATTTTTAACATCTGGTAGACCTCAACGAGTCCTGTTTATTTGCCCTGTTGCCACCATAATTTAAACAGCCTATCTCCTTGATCAAATGGCTATCTTTTAGTGCTTTGCCAAGAACAATTTAACTGTTGATTTTTGGACTATGCCTGTTGTGTCAAACTCTTTTGAATACTAAATATTTTGTTCGTGGGTTCAACACAAAAATCCCCTCAAATTTCAATCTATTAAGTGGTAAGGTAGTGTAGACACCCCATTTTGACCGAACCCTAGTAGCGTCGTTAGATTAGAAATCCTGCTAAATCAGCATTTTAGAGTCCCAATTTGTACCTTAGGATAGGAATCCGTTAGAGTTTACCTAGCAAACGAGCGAAGTTTCTAGTGTAGCGTAGTGTAGGAATAAGAGTGGTGATTTAGCCAGAAAAGGGGGTTTGCTGGAACCTAGAAAGCCAGTTCAAATTTACTGCAGCGGGCTGTCCAGAAAGATATATGGGTGTGCAGATTAATGTGTAGTATAATTAGAGGGTGCATTATCCGGGAGCAGGGCAGTTTGGTAAATAGGAGATTCCTTCCTTCCTTTCTAAGTTACAATTAGGCCTAATCATGAGTTAATGACGTTTAAGGCTAAGATTAGTTATGAAAGAATATTAAGAAGCTTTCTTGGAAGCTTCCTAGGAGGTTTCGAGGCTTTTGATCTCAGCCCTTTATTCATAAAGGCAATTTGAAGGGCTAGGATCATAGAAAGGAAAGAGAATTTCTTGCCTTGTTTTCTAGTTGGACCCCCCCTGTAGGTTAGAAAATGTACAAAATACACTATAGGTGGCTGTCTAAGTAGGGAGGGGGGGGGGTCTGAATATATCATTTTCCCTTTCATAAAAACCCATCTGAATTAGGGTTTTAAAGGGGAGAGGAGATTTTTCGTTGAAAATTTCTCAGAGGAGAGGGAGAGAAATAGAGAGCATAGAGAGAGTGAGAGAGGGATTTCGGCCTTCTTCTCCGGCATCATTTCCAGCCGGATCTATCATTTCCACCCCCACCACAACCATCTTCTTATTCTTCTTCTTCTTCCCTTATCTCCACCATCACCATCTCTGCAACCCACCTCCACCATCACCATCTCTGCAACCCACCTCCACCATCACCATCTCTCAGCCACATCTCAAAACCTCTCCTCCATTGACCTCTAAAATCCTAGATCTAGATCTAAACCCATTTACTCCGGCAACGGCCATAGATTCCGGCCAACACCTTCTCTGTAATTCGCATCTCTCCCTCTTTACCACCACCACCCAGATCCTATTCCATTTTCATTTTTGTTTATCCCCATCAAAACCCATCACCATCACAGCCGGCAACCCCTCTTCTCATTTCCCCAAGACCTCCTTCTCTAGCCTCATTTCCCGCCGAAAATCCGGTCATCCCATCCTCCACTGCTGGCCGATCGTCCACCATCATCACCGTACCCCATCGGAGAAGAAAGGAGCTTGGGCTCCACCTCATCCGACGGGCCACCATAGCCTCACCTTCTTCCCCTATTAAACCTCCCATTTCTCTGTTTTTCATCACCATCTCTAACCCAACCCCAGCCTAAAATTTGACCCCAAGCAACCACCTCATTTCAATATCCACCGCCACTCAGAAACCCACATCAAATTCTCCACCACCATCATCTTCCATCAGCCCAACAATCCAGGAAACCCTTTTTGATTTTTATCTCCACCATCACCCTTAGCTCCTTCCTCAAGCTCTTGTTTAATTTGTTCCAAAGCACCCTCTCCATTGCAATTCACTCAAACATAGTTCTAATCCCTAGATTTAAGATTCTCTTCTACTTGGGTTTCACCCATTTTCTGAGACCGAAACTTCCTAGTTCAGATATGTTCCTATGGTCAGTAATTTCAAAAAGTGGAGAGAAGAAGAAGAGGAGGCTTTGGACCAGAGCAATTTATTTAGGCTTGCTGGCGTTGGATAGAATAGAAAGTGATCAGCGTTGGTGAAATTCTGGATTTCGTGAGTTGCGTGATTTGGGGCAAAGAAAGAGGGATCTTCATTTTTTCTCTCAACCGGGTATGTATTGGGGTTTATGCATTATATTAGTTTTCTCGTATATATTCTTTATGACTCCGGAGTTTACTTTGCTTATCATTGTTATCCTGTTATTCCATTTTTAGTGGCCAGTGCTCATGGAATCTGTTTGGGCATTACTTGGTTTTTTTTTTTTTTTTTTTTTTTTTTGAAAATTAAATAACCTTTTCATTTAAATCCAAACCCAAACCCGGACCTCGGACCCCGGCCCGGCACGGCACGCGTTTGTTTTTACACATGCATTACTTGGTATTTTGATTTGCATTTTACTGTCACAATACAAACTTATCACGCCAGGTGGCGCATTGAGCCTCCTGTTTCTTGCTACTCTTTTTAATAATATATGTCGTTATCCCGCAAAAAGGAAAAGCTTTGAGTCTCCTGTTTTGGAATTGATTCCCATGGTTCTCATTCTTTATGCATTTTGAATAATCAGTTTCATCTATGTAGTCATTTGCTTTATGAGAATTTTCTGTTTGGACTTTGGATAATGATAAAGATAAAGTAGTATCTTGTATATGGGCGCCAAGATGTTTTACTCTTAGAATCCAGCGGATGCAATGTGCCATAGCAAAGCACATGTTACATGCGAATTTTCAGTTTGGAATCCTTATGTTAAATTTTGATGGAGCATGTCCCCAGATATTTCTACTTATTTATTCTGTTCTTATATATGGCATGCCTTGAGGGGCTCAATGTGACTCTTTCTTATTTTGGATGTCATTTGTAGAATTTTCTTTTATGGATTGATTTGCAGTTATGGTTTTATATGTAGGTCTGTTCTGGATGGTTAAGGTATAACTTCAATTAGCGTTAAGCTCCGCGCTTCATTTTAATTTTCTTACCATCCTAGTAAGGTTATTGTGGCTATTTTCATCTTAGAATCGGAGAGGACAAGTCTCAAGGTCCTTGTATTTATTCTATTTCTTGTGCACAACATGCTTAGAGCGTTTGACTATGATTCTACTGTTTATGGAGGCCGCTGTTTTCATCTATGACTTGATTATTATATGTCATTTTCATCTAACTGTATTATGGATGGTTAAAACTTAACTGCACATTGTAGGGTTCACCTCGAACTGCATGCTTCACTTTGCATTTTATTTGCAGGTGCACGGTTATTTTTATTATTTTCTTCTTCTTGTTTTTAAATTTAAAACTTTGAATTTCTGGACGCCTATAATATTCGTTCGAGTGGATAGGTTCTAATTGCTAAACGTCTCTCTTGCTGTGTGGTTATTACATGTTTGCACTTTGCAATGTGAGAACATTTTTTTATTTTTTCTTTTTTGAATGGTAATGTGGGAACAAATTCCTCATGTCTTAATTCTGTAATTGTTTCTTTGTTATATGGTAGGGTATACTTTCTTAGAAGTTTTAGTTTAGGTTATTTCCTGTTTTGAATTTATTGAGGTTCATGATTTTTCAATAAATACGAGTTTGGCTTCTTGTGGTGGATGTCAAAACTGTAGATCTTACTTTTATATGGTCCAATTGGAGAAGTTTTGTACAAGATTGTTTTACACTTTGAATGCTTCAGTTTGGTTGTGGCTGATTTGTTTTATGATGAAGTTGCAGTGGACCCCTTTTTTTTTTTTTTTATGGCACAGGGTACCCCTGCCCTGTTTAGGAGTCCAACCTTCGTTCACTAAATATTATGGCCTGTAGTTAAATTAAAGCATGAACCTGGGTATACCTTTTCTGCAAGAGCCCAGTTCAAAACTCCACTTTGACTATGTGTGTGTAATTTGTGACTTATTTCTCTACATGGACTTTAGGGTCGTGGGTATTGGTCGATACAGAAAGGAAGGTGTGTATTATCTATAGTTGTGATCTTTTCTAAAATTAGTTTCCTATTTGTACTAGGGTATTTCATTAAGAAATCATTGTTGGGAAGGTGTGTATTATCTATAGCTTGTTTATTGTATTATCTTTAGGTAGAGTGTTCGTAGTCTTTTAGGTGCCCTTAACCCAAAAGTAGCCAATTCATTGCAAGGGCAAGGAAAGAGTCATCTAGAGCCCTATTAGGAGACATACCTTGTCTCATGAGGCAGTTCTCTTTTGAAGACAAGCTTCATTGTTTAGAGTTTATCTCTTAGGGTGTATACCTTGGATTTAGCGTTACAGGAGTCCGCCCATAGGAGGCTTTGTCTCATTTATAGAATTCATCATTTTAGGAGGCTTGCCTAGCCTCATTTGTGGAATACCCTCATAAGTAGAAGACTAACTTAGTTTTTTTAGTTGCCTTGACCTTGCTTATCAGTACAAGGGTGATGATAGGGGTACTTGGAGCTCACCTCTGTGTCTAGGAGGCATGCCTTGCTTCGTTTATAGAACCCCTAATTGGAGACAAGCCTTGTCTCATTTAGAGAGTTTTCCCTTTAGGAGGCCTACCCAGCCTCATGTTAGAGTCTCCCCTTTTTCTAGAGTAAGTTTTTGACTTATTTACCCTTGTTTTGATAGTGTTATTAGAGAGTCTCTGACTCATTTGTATCTCTTCTTTGGTGTTGGTAGCTAGGGGTTTCTCCTTTAGAGTTGTTGTCGTTCTTCTTTATTAGAGACTAGCACAGTCTTATTAGAGCTTTGCTTACTTAGGATTTTAGATTGTTTTCTTTGTTCTTGGGGCACTTGTTTACTTGTTCGTGGATTGTTTCATCTTATTTTGGGATACTAATTTGTTGGTTTGGGGTTTCCCCTTTACCCTAAGGGTTTTACCCTAGGGTGTTGCATTGTGTGTTCCCTTTGGCCTTTGACCAAAAGGGTGAAAGCATTTGAAATTTTAAAATCCAGAACATTTGAAATCTTAAAATCACAAGAACATTGAAATCATTTAAAATCACAAAAACATTAGAAATTTGAAACCAAAAAACAATTAAACATTTTAAAATCCAAAAACATCAGAAATTTAAAACAACAAAAACATTTGGAAAAACATTGGAAGCATTTGAAAATAAAAAAACATTTGAAAACATCAAAAGCCTTAAATCATTTGGAGTGTTAAATTTTAGTGGTAGTTAGGAGAGTTCGATTTTCGAACTATGTTGGCTTGATCCTCTTTCACGAGGTACGTAGTGCAGTTTGGAATCTTTATCCCAAGTCCAGCCAAACTTTGTAAATAAATCATTTGAATTCTTTAAAAAGCACAAAAATCTTTTAAAACCTTGTTTTCAACAAGATCTTCCTCTAGAGTTAGGAGTTTGTCCTAGATAGAGAGTTTAGAGTTAGGAGTTTGTCTTTTGATGTGTTGTGTGTTTTGTTTGTATTTGTGTCAGAGTTAGGAGTTTGTCGCGTCTCCGTCCAGTCAGTTGGCGATTCACATCGCCGACTGATGACTAGGCCTAGGATGCGTTAGAGATCCCATTGTTTTCCTTAGGACACACAGCCTAGTTACACATAGGTTGTAGGAACCACCTGCATTAGCTTAGGGCTAACTTGCGTTTAGTTAGGGCATATAGGATGTCCTAAAATCCACAATCCACTGGAATTTAAATAATTGCACAAGAAGCTTTAATAACTAGTCCAGTCTTTCAGGTGGAGTCTAGGATAGAGGTTTAGATGCCTTAGGCATCATAGCTTAGAATAGGTGCGACGAACTACGTTGCTTTGATTCTCGTGGAGGCGGGGATACGTAGGCAGCTTTAGATGAATATCAGACCATCCAAAGAATCGGGCGAAATCATTTAGAGTTTAGGATTTGTTGTGTTGCGTCTTGTGTGGTATCAAGTTATATTGCATGTTTTGTTGTGCTTTCATATTTTCCTGTGCAGACCTTATACCTTTAGCTGTAGCATGCATGCATTTGTCCACCAGAACTTAGACACCCATTAGGTATGTCACTCATAACCTAGCTGTGATTATGTGACACTTCTTTCGTTCATCTCGTGTGTGCTTATTATTTAATCCCCGGGACATGCATGATTAGGTAGACGTTTTCTCAGGGATATTTCGTTCCCATTTCACATGATTTTGCCCAAAATTCTTTGGAGTTAATAAAAAAATGGCATAAGAGACTAAGTGCTTGCACTCGGACGAATTGGGGGTGCTCTTCGGACCTTCTCCATTCGTAACCAGGCAGGAGCCTATATATATATATATATATAGGCCGACTCCACCGACGCAGAAACGTCGCGACTCTCCACAAAACTAATCCTCTGAAAGCCAGGAGCCTTATGTTCCATATGGAAAAAGGGGTCATACGAGTCAAAAGGGGTGAACGTGCCCCCCACGGGGGGTTGATCGCAAGAGCCAGGCGCAAACGCGAACCAGACAGTACAACCAATGCCCATGCAGACCAGAACCAGGAAACGCCCATAAAAGCCGTTGGAATACGTAATGACCTCAACTATGAGTTTAGTAAACTTCTCGTTGACCAAACCGCGTAACCCAGCCCCGGAACTGCTCCAAGTAAACAACAATTTTAACGGAAGAGCTCCTTTATTTAAAGACAAACCAAGAGAATTACTCAAAAAAGACAACCTATCAAAGGATCTCGGTAACTGCAGTTCATTATGTAAGAACCGATCCTGACCCGGCAGAAAGCGAAAACTAAAACACATACGTAGGTTATCCGACTGGAATCTAAATGATTCCAGAAAATGGCGAGGGAGCTCTAGAAATGGAGCTCGTAGCTGCTCAATAATAGACTGGCTCAAAGGAGAAGATCTACAACAGTGTAAGATACGCTCACGATAACCATAAGACATATTTTGCACAAGACTCGTAGAAGAAGAAGAACAACCTCTGTCCTCCAAAGAAAAAGCGTCGGAGTCATTACATAGAGAAAACATTTGTAGGTTATTGAACTCTTCTAAAAACTCGAACCAAAATTGCTTATCCATTTTTATCTTTTCTTTTTTTTTAAGTAAAACTTGGCTTTCCCCTGACGTTAATATGAGCCGACTACCGAAACAGAAGGAGGTTACTGCGGTGACCAAGCTATGACTGCTACACGTGCACGCAACAAGAAAAGATTAGATAGATTAGTGAGCCTAGAAACCTTCCCGTAACTACCGAAAGTACCTGTCTAGCGTACGGAAAAGAAGGAATTCTCTGACCTACCTACCTCACTCGGCTAGCAACAGAAGGAATTCTCTTTTATAAACCGCTTGACTAAACGAAGAAAACCTTGACTAGTAAGGGCGCTAAGCCTTAACTATACAAGCTTGAGAGCCAAGCCCCTTTATTAGGTTGGTTGCTTGCTTAGGTTTGAAAGAGCTTGAAACTACTTCCTTCCCGAAACTCCTCTATCCGCTTGACCTTGAGTACTTCTCGCTTTAAAGGAAAAGAGTTCCGACTTCAGTTACAGTAGCAGGCGAGCGGAAAGGCTAAAAAGAAAGGAAATCTAAGCAATTGAACCTGCCAACTGTCTCTATCTCCAAAGCCGAAGATTCAATTTCACCGCTAACCGTAATCTTAAAGAGTTGTTGTGATCTTTTCTGCTTTCCCGGAAAGTGGAATTCCTAATCCGCTTGCTACCCGAATAACTTACTTTACTGACGAGCGTGTACCTCCCGAGACAAAGCATAGAGCTTGCTGGCTATTTGCTTCACACGACGACCAGAGGATGATTCCCGTAATATAGTCACTTGCTCTGAATTTAAGGCCTATATATATATATATATATATATATATATATTTCTGGTTATCTATTGCACAGAGGATTTGTTTTGGAGTTCCATGGCCTATCCATGGATGGCGACTCTGAGTTTGTTTTAGGTACGTCTTGGTTTGAGGATTTATCCTTGGATCAAGAGGTATCTCATTTATCACCACTTGTGCTAGGCTATGAGAGTGGCACTTATTTTGAGAGTTCCTTGGTAGAGCTCTCCTTCACATGTGGAGATCTTTGAGGATTGCAGAGGATCTCATGTCCTCAGCACCCATCCTCTCGGATCGGGGTCCACAGGTAGTGAATTTTATATAAAGTTATCCTCCTTATCAGTTCTCAATTCCCTTAGCAGCCTAACTCCCAAGTTATGAATGGATCAAGAGCAAAGAAGAAATGTTTTTAGGTGTTTAAAGTTAAAATCTGTCTGACGGATTCCACATAACTAAGCTGGTTTCCGAATTTTTTATCTTCTCAAAATTTGAACAAGTAATCACACGCGCTCATGCTAAAGATCTCAAAGTAATATAGGTTATTTGCATACATTATAGGCTTAATTCAGTCGGTAATAGTGTTCAACTCTATCGAAAAATATTTATTTTCACTTGTATGATTTGTTATTGTCAGTTCATTTTGAGTTTCCACACTTTTATAATTTCATGTAGTGAAAAGTTGGATCCTTCAAAATGCATCAATGCTCTGGTTTATATTTCCACAAGTACTTGATTGGATTTACTTTTTCTATGTTTGAAACTTCAGTTGGTCAATCATTGACTCGCCCAAATCAACTTGATTTCAGATCTACTGAGTCAGTAAAACTCGTTGATCCACCCGATGCAATCAACTCGCTGGGTAAATCATTGACTGCCTGATTCAACCCACTTTTGCTTTGGGTTAACTTCTTGAGCAATGATAAGATTTTAAGCACTACCATATCTCTCTCTAAATGGTGTCTTTCAATCACTAGTTATATTTCAATCACTAGTTATATTTTTAACCTAATTCATAAAACATACCAAGTGATTTTTCTACCTACGTAAGACAAATTTGGGAGCTATAGCTCATGAACTAAAGTAACTCAAGAGGACAGTAAATTACAGTTTTCTAGTAATGTCTATGTCATTAGAGTTTCAGACATGGGCATCTCGTAGGAGGATTTCAGATGCCATACATGTACTCACGAATTAAAATAAATGAAAAAGACAAAAGATTTGGACTGTTCTATTCAATGTCCCAGAAATAGGGATAACATTCCCATTTTCATATGTTGCAGTAACCTTTCCTGATTATGGTGTATCATACTGGACCAATATACAATATTTGAAAAACTGGAAGTTATTATTCTTTTGTGACTTTGGGTGATGATTCCATCGTCATATCTCCATGAATTTGATAGAATTTTGTAAATTAATATGGCTAAAACATCATCTCTACTAGACATAGACTGCTTCACTTTCAATGTTGACATCTGAATAATTTCACATCATCTTGGCTTCTTTTGCAATTTTAGTTGTACAAAGGCTGGCTCAGTGACGGATCAGTGGTCGTGGTGAGGTGTCTGAAACTAAAGCAAAGGCATGCTCTTAAAATCTTAAAACAGCAAATGGAAGTAATTTCAAAGCTCAGACATCGCCATTAGGTCAGCATTCTTGGACACTGCTTTGTCACTTATGAGGAATCCCCTAATGCCACTGATACCATCTTTCTTGTCTTCGAATACGTTTCAAATGGGACACTGAGGAGTCATCTTACTGGTAAGGGGAATAACCATTATCCTATTGCTTTTCAGCCATTAATATCTGAAATATCATAAGATTTCAATTCTTATAATTTATTTGGCAGAACGGCGAAAGTAAGAGATGCTGAAATGGCCACAAAGATTAGCTGCTGCTACGGGAATTACTAGAGGAATCCAATTCTTGCATACAAGAATTGTGCCTGGCGTTTTAAGAAATAATTTTAATATAAAGAATATTTTGTTGGATGAAAATCTCATAGCCAAAATTAGTGATTATAAGCTTCCAATACCATTTATCAATAAGATCACTAAGGTCAGCTCCACTTAGAGTGAATAGTTCAGTTTTTATTTTTTGTTAATATGAAGTATCTACATTTACTTAATACACACCTAATTTTATTGATCTTTTTTTTTGTTTGAACCAAAAGGTCTCAATTTCAGCTAATTTTCATCTTTAATAATGTAGGTCGGTTCTGAAAGCCCTTTCAATGGAGCAGAACTTGGCGATCTTGACAGGTAAACAACCACCTTTTTTGACATAATGCTTATAGCTGGAGTGTGTCTTATATAAAACCCAAATCAAAATTAAGTGTAGTTGATCATCGTCAGCCTAAAAAGTGTTTATATTTCTTACATGTGGGAGTGTATATAGTGATGACCACCAAGCATGTTACGGTGAATTCAGTGCGAATTGGTTTTTACTTTCTTTATCTGCAGTACTGGACATGGTGATAAAGAAGATGTTTATCAGCTGGGAGTTATTCTAGTAGAAATTATTACAGGAAATCCCATCACATCTCAGACAGAATTGGATGTCTTGAAACTTAAGGTAAACAACCCATTCCTCCATTTTACTATTAATGCATTTAGAGAGAGAAATTGAAATGTTTTTTTAAAACTATTTCTAAGCTATTAATCAGCTATTTCTAAAACATATTTCTAGTTTTTTTAAAACATGGAAATCTCTTCAGAAAATATCCAAGTGTTTGGATTATTCAAAAAAAAAAAAAAAACTCCTTTAATAACTGGAGAAAGAAGGTTTTGGTAGTATGTTAACGAAATGAATTCCTTGTATTAGGAAATTTTGAACCCATGATTGCAAGTTGTGACACGCCATTAGACATCAAGATTGAATCATGAATAGATTTTTAGTTCATCATAGTATGTTGAAATTTTAGTAATTTTTTTAAAGTTTATGTATGTTTTTTTGTGGTTCACAGCTAGAGAGAGGCCTAGCAGAAGGCCCGAAAAAACTGAGGGGGAAAAGTGATCCTTCCATTAGAGGTACTTTTGCCTATGAGTCCTTAAAAACTGCAGTTGAGATCATCATAAACTGTCTATTTGAAGATATTGGTTAGCGTCCATCGATAGAAGATGTTCTCTGGAACTTGCAGTATTCAGCTCAAGTTCAAGATGGATGGGCGAACAGCGAGAACCTCGGTACACATTCATAGAGATTAATGTATCCTTCATTTTGTATTGATTTTTATCACTTGGTGGTATTTCAAAAATTCGGATCATGATACTTGTTTGTATATTTCTACCCATCCTATTGTCCTATGATTCTTTCTATTTTTTATGACAGTGATTGATAATGAAGGGAGGATATGTTTAATGAGCAGGGGGAATAAGATGTCTTATAAAACGAGAAAATCCCGAAATAATCCCGAGATTTTAAGAAATATCAAGATATTTTCATTTTTATAATTCATTGTGAAATTAACATGATAATTTAATGATATTTTTTATTTTATACTTTTTTCTTAAATTATACATTTTTATTTAGCCTACTGATGATATTTGTTAGAAAATTAATCAACCTTAAGCGCAAATAGATCGTTACCTCTGCCATGATGATCAAATTGAAGGTGCAGATGATGCACTTATCTGAACGTTGAATACTCTCCTTGAAGAACTTAGTTTTGATGTGGCCTTCAGATCTATCCAAAGCCTTATGCTTAAATCAATGTGAATCCCAAGTAGGGCAACCACAAAACAGGGGGGTGGGAATTGGTTGGCTATTAAAATTTTAAGCTCTTTAAACTTTGATCTTTAATCCTAACCCTTTTGCTTATTAATCTTTAGTTGAGTGGTTAGCCAAGTAGAATGAAAATATAAACACGATAAGCATAACTAAGAGAAGAAAAGAAGATAAGGGAAAGAGAAATGTACACCAATAATTTATAGTGGTTCGGCCTTCAAACCATGGCATACTCCACTCTTCTCAAGTTTTGCTCCTTGATGAAATCTACTATTGCTATCCTCCCTAGTAGGCCGTATGTGAGCCCATACAAGCTTGAAGCTTCAAGGGGTTTAATATTGGTGTCCTTCCACCTTTACAATGAAAATGAATGAAGAATGAAGAAGAAATCTCTCACAATATAATACAAGTTGAGCATAATCCAATCTCTCAAAGGTTTTAGCCAAATCAAGACACAAGAGATGGAGAGAGTGGTTTTAAATCCAAAATAAAACACAATATCTTGTGATATTCATCTCATGATCAAGGGGTCAAAGACAAACACATATTATTAAGATATAATGCATGATTGGTGTGCCTTTGAAATGTTGAATATTTTTAAAATATTTTATTTTTTTAAAATAGAAAAATGAGATTTTTCAATAAGAAATTTGAAAGAGACATTTCTCTGTGTGAAATGATGTTTCCAACTAGAAGACACTTTAGGTTGTGAAAAAGTATTGTTTTAAAATGAAAGGGTACTTTTCATTTGACGTGGTGCCTTCTTATCCTTTTTATTTTCTATTAACAAAAAAAAGGCTTGCGGTCTCAAATTTAAGATAACTTTCTCCCCTTTAACTCTGCTCTTTTCCTATATGTAAGGGCATACTTGTCCAAAATTCGAGGTGTAGACCTTGTTCTTGGCGTATGCATTCTTTTTGTAGGGAATTTAACCGGGTAGAACTCGACCCTAAAAGCTAGTTGTT
This sequence comes from Tasmannia lanceolata, assembly GCF_043159265.1. Lineage (NCBI taxonomy): Eukaryota > Viridiplantae > Streptophyta > Magnoliopsida > Canellales > Winteraceae > Tasmannia > Tasmannia lanceolata. The sequence goes on from NW_027518681.1 coordinate 56,512, forward strand.
AGAAGAAGCGTGCCCATTCCCTTATAATCCACCCCCATCCATCTTACTTAACTGATGTGGGACTATTTTGCTTTTGCGTGGAACCCCAACAATTTTCGTGGGCCTTATTTCTGTGTAGCCACCTTCATAAGTGGAGAAAAAGAATCTATAAGAGAAAGCTTCGTTGTGCCTTGCCTACCTCTCTGTCTCTCCTATTATGATTCTTTGTTCTAAAGAGTCACTTTGTTCATCCACCGATATATATTTGTCACAACATGAAATGGGCGATTTAGATCAACCTAAGTTGACACCCACTATGTCCTAGTGGGGCATGCCCCATTGTCACACAATGAGGTGTGCCCAAATGAAACATATTGACAATACAATTACTCTACTCTACCGCGAATTGAGTATTGGTTTGGTGGCATATTTCTTACTCGGTTTTCTTGCATTTTTTCCCTTCCTTTAAAAATCAAACAAAGTTTGGAAATGCCATCTTTTTTAGGAAAAGATAAACGAAAATGGGTGAAAATATTAGAAAAGAATGGAAAAAGTATCATTTCCCGTATATACTCCAAAAGATTACCAACAATTTCAATGAAAGGTCTCTTAATCTCCATTTCAATTATCCATATCTATGCCGTGTTATACACTTCAGACGACCATCTGAATCACACTACCTACCAAGTTTCCCACCTTACATTCGTGGTGGTGGTCCCACTAATTATCAATTGTGTATTCCACATTCTCTTTTTGAAGGGAAATGATATCTAGCCCTTTTTTCTTCACTGGCCACCCCTGTTGAAAAGAGTAGTCATAAATACACTAGAGGGGTGGCCCGAGGAAGAAAAGGGGGCGAATATATCACTTCCCATATAAGGACACGAAAGGTCATTTCCAATCCACCATTTTCATCCCCATCCGACATGAGGCAATGTTGCAGGCATGGAATCCAAAGGAAACTACAAAAATGGGGGGAAAATCTCTCATATACACAACACCATCGTCTCAATCACTCATCAGATCATCATGGGCCCACCTTGATCTACAACCATGCACAAAACACACAGCTAATCATCGTCACCATCAGGTCAAGATCCTAGAAATTAATGATCAAGAAAAGAACAGAAGAAATAATGATGAAAAAGTACATTTGCAGAAATAGTTAAGATTCTTGGCCAACGGTAAGGTTGCTCCAATACTGGTCACGAGTTCGAGTCACGAAAACAGCCTCTCTGCAAAGCAGAGGTAAGGCTGCATACATGTAGCCCTACACAGACCCCGCAATAGCGGCAACCTCGTGCACTGGGCCGCCTTTTTAGAGATAGTTAAGATTCTGTGAGTGTATTGATCTGTTACATGGTCCAAATTAAATGATATGGGTGGGACCTACATATTCTGATACATGTAGGTAAAGAACACTTCATTTAGGAAAGTACGAGGCAAATGTAAGTAAATGAAATAAAACTTCAGCAAACCCTGCTCAATCGAAAATAAATACACATGCGAAAGATGCCCAGCATTAAAACTCTGTTTGGATAGCAATAAAAATATTTCCGAATGAAAATATTTTTTTCAATTTTTTTCTTTTCTATGACCCTGTTTGGTTAATTTAGAGGGATACTATCAGAAATTGAGGGTCCCTAAGTAAAAATTGAATAGGGTTGGTTTGTGTAAAAAAAGTTAGGATTTTTTTGAAATATTTTTCCTTTCCCTACTTTTTCGAAAAATTCTTGCAATCCAAACTGGGCCTTAATGGAAATGGAAAATGCTAAAATGAAAGACACTTTTATTCGGGAAATGATAAATGCACCCCTTTCCATCGCTTGGGACACCCGGCTGCATTGTACGTGGCAATCAAGTCACTTCATTCCTTAAATGTGAAGTACATCAGCCCCTTTGCAGTCATAGATACACTCTAGCCAGGTGTCCCAAGGGATGAAAATGGGTGCATTTATCATTTCCCTTTTATTCTCCTTTTTAAAAGACATTTATCAAGACCCACTTCTCCTTCGTTTACATGCAAGGTGTCCCAAGGGATGAAAATGTGACATTTTGGTTTTAATGTTTCTCAATGTTTAAAGAAATCAAAAGATTTTATTTACTATTTACTTTTTATGGGTTGAAATGGTGGGAGACATTAAAACCTATAAACGAAAGAAAGTGGAAACGTTAAGAGGGCTTTTAGGAGGGGTGGAGACGTTTCATGTTTATTCTTCCGTACAAAATCTTTGTTTCGATAATCTCAAAATGGGAGAAGGACCACTTTCTGGTGAGGTCTCTTTATCTCTATAAAAGCTATCTGTTTTCTTCTCCAGAAACTCCATTGATTTATTTTTGGTTACATCTTTTATCATCTTTTGTAACACGGGTGGTGACGAGTTCGAGGGATCGTGTCAAACAACCAGTTGCTTCAAAAGCTTAAGCGGCTGGAGAAGGCATTATTTAATCTTTTATACTTTTACACCCCCTCACTTGTGGCCCCTCTTTTAGGGTTGGCCTACGTGTGGCACATGTGTCCTCTCTTTTGGATTTGGCCATTGCATATGGATTTTTGTATTCAAGGAGGTTTGAACTCGGGACCCTTGCATCCGATACCATGTCAAACAACCAGTGGTATCAATGCTAGGCCGTGGTAACTCTGGTGTGCCTTTGAGGACGAAAAATCCCTCAGAGAAGATCTCAGTAACCCCGGTATGCCTCCGAGAATGGTAAAATATCTCTCGGGGAAGATCTCGTAGTTCCCATGTTGTCTCCACATGGAGGGGGAGATTGTTGGGGGATCCACGTGAAAGCAAAGATCCCACATCGGAAGTGTAATAGATGTGGATGGACTTTATAAGGGAATGGGCACCCTCCCCTTAACGGCTAGCTTTTAAGTGTGAGTTCTACCCGCATCCCCACAGATCGATTCTGGAAGAGACCCAACGGATTGTTGTATCTTGGGAGCCGAACGCCGATCAACCCAGTGTAGAAGGGGGCACATCATGTCCAAAGGTAGGGCATTTTTCGGGGCTTGAGTAGCATGTTTTCAATTACTTTGATTTGGAATATCATTCCGGGGCTTGAGTAGCAAGTTTTCCGAGCCGGGCCGGGCCGGGTTAGGTGTTTAGCATAAGCTATCGTTATGAAAACATTTCAAAACAGTTTTCAACATAACTTTTCTTTAATCACATCTCTTTAACTTTTTGAAATATTCGATCGAGAATACTTAAAAGTTATTTTAGAATATAATTGTTCTCTCCCTTCTTCCCCTGTAAAGTTTGGTCCCTTTTCTGTTCTATTTTTTTTATCATGGCAAACATAATCATTTTCCCAAGACGTCCAGGTTGTTTGAATGCACAATCCTGGAGCGGAGTTGTTGTATCCTGGAGGCATACATTGGAGATCCCATATGTACCATCGATTAGTCGTTTATGAGGGCAGTATTTGCCTTATGGATAGCAGATTCATATTCATGCCTCAACTCAGTCGATAAGTCACTTCTTTACCGTTTGATTCTTACATTACTTTCTTGCGATCAATAACTTCATTTTCGCCGTTTATTAGTATAATCCTAAAGCCCATGCTCATTTTCAATCACAAGTAGGACCTTATAGGCAGTAAAACTTTCACTATAGGTGTAGAAAACTACATTTAAAAAAGAAAACCCCATAAATGTGAATAATCATACTGAAAATATGTACTATAGTGAATAGTTATACTTAAAATATTATTAGTATGGATAATCACACCGAAAATTTACGATAGTGTGGACACCTACACTGAGTATTTTATAAAGGGCGGATGGATTCAGTGAGAAAAGCTAAGCTAGTGAGGATGGCTATCATATATGCTAGTGTGGATAACTACAATGAAAGTATGTCTTAGGTGTGGATCTCCACACTAAGAAAACCATACGGGATAAGGTTTGGATAGCCGCAATGAATTGTAACTAGATTTTTTTTTTATGGGTGAGCTGGGGTTTGGCGGAACCCCTACTAGTGCATTGAATAGAAGGAAAGAATACAAGAAGAAAAGATGAAACTAGAGAACAAATTACAAACAAGAGTACAATTTTCTTTCCCTATCTGATTGGATTATTTCCATGAGCATTGGGGGGACGAGGAGAAGAGGGATATCTTCTCCCTTGCATGGGCAACCTCACTTCGTTTCATATGGTTTGATTTGGAATATCCTTTCAGTAATACTGTCTGGTGTTAAAGCGTGTAGCATTTCTGACCCTTCAACAACCAGCATTAGTTAGCAGACTTATGCCAGTCTTTAGCAAGTGTTGTATTTTTTAGGTGCCTTGAAGTCCTCCTTTGGAATGTATTAAGCTAGTCATTAAGATTCCTTTTCAGGTCTACCTTAAGGCCTTGTTTGAATTGAAAGAAAAAAAATTTAGATGGAAAAAATTTTCTTGGAAAATTTCCTTCTTTCCACATTTTAGATGGAAATGATATGATTATGGTTAATTTGGAAGGATATTATTATAAATTGTAAGTTCCTCTTAATAAAATTTGAATAGTGGTGGTTCCAATTAGCTTTTTCATGTGTAAAACAAGTACGAAATCTTTGAAATATTCCTTTCCAAACTTTTCCTTAAAATTCTTGCCATCTAAATAGGGCCTAAAGGATTTCAAGTCTGCTAGCAAGAGCTTGAAGTCTTCTGTAGGTTTTAGAAAGTTTTCACAAGCAAGCAAAGCTTATTACTTTCCTTTTTTCGGTAGGTAAGTTGGGATTGAACTGCCGACCTCTAGGTTATCTTGTGGAGTTGTGGATATACTATATTCTGATGGCTATAGATAGTTAACAATTTGACCTCAACCATTTTGGCATATTTTATAGATTTACCATGGGGTGATGATAAATTCGCACCCCATGTAGGATTATTCAAACCCTTTAACGTGAATTGACGTAAAAAAGCGTTAAAGGCTGATGCTTGTTTATGCTTTTTGACACTTTTTGACGTCAATTCACCTTAAATGGGTGCGAATTTATCATCTCCCTTTTCTATATTCCAATGACTAAGGTAAATGTTATATATCTTGATGAGTTTGTGTTATATGGATTAACTATATAGTAGAATGTTTTGAGCTAGGTATTCCATATTGTTTGTTATATATATGTATTATGTGATATGAAGCTACTTTTGAGTGTGATGATAGATCATACATGTGGCCTTGTTTTCACCATATATTATCTCTCTTTAGTGTGTATGATGTGCCATATATAATCAGTCGATATATCTGACACACAACATCCACATTGGATGTGGCAATTTGTGGAACATGACGAGAACAAGGTTTATAAAGCCCTATTTTACAGAGTGATCTTTTCTTCATACTTGAAAACTTTTTATATGAGGAAATTGAGCTCTATCAAAAGAAATTTTTACAAGGTTTATACAGCCCTATGGAAAGAAAGTATCAAATTTTATTTTTTCAAAATTTATACTTTAAAACCAAAAAACTAAATGTCAATTGTTTATTGTCTAAGACTAGATATATGCACCCATTGGCTACATATTACTATTTCCTCCTCTTCTTCCACTTCCAGATTTCATTGGTAGTCGGTGGTGCAACGAACACATTGCAGGAGATGAAAAGATAGGAAAAATAATATGAGAAGACGATGACAAAATGGTCTTTCGAACCGTGAGACACGCCTCCTAGGTCAATAGTTTTTAAACTACCATTCATCCAGAAATTCAGAAACTTTGAGTAATTACTTAGTAAAATGTCTATATATATAGTGAAGATATCTCAGGTATCACTCTAAGAGGATGTTATAGTCTAAAGAGATTGCTAGGAACAACCAACACAATCTGGGACATCCTCACAATGCAGGTGATGATTATCTAACAATAATTTATTAAAAGTTCAAGCAGTTATTTTTTTTGTACCATCCCAACCATATAATTGTTGATATGGAGTGATCAACACCATTGCTTTGGGTAGGCGGTTTGATCTTTGTGGTCATAAGCCATTCATTGCAAAAATATCAAATTATTAACTTAAAACTCAAGATAAAGCTTATTATTAGTTCCAACAATCATTTTGCATTACAACTAAAGGAAAATTGTACCATTATTTGAAACAACAAATTTTCAAGTAACTACGGAATTCTGAGAGGTTCTCAATCGACCGGTCAATATATGCATCCATAGCTCTGAAGTATTTATGCCTCCCATTTTTGTTGAGGATGAGAAAGCCGATGAATCCCCAAAATCCCAAAGCATATGACATTGCCATGAATGAGTAGAAAATCACAGGATTATCAAGAACCCTAGAATTTTTTCCCTCATCTCTAGGAGGTTGTGAAGGGATTTCCAATGAGCAATTTCTTTCTAGTGGTGGTCCACAAAGATTTGGATTTTCCTCATAGCTATCCTTACCAAATGTGGTAAGGTGTTTATCAAAAGGGATCTTATCTGATAGGTTATTGTAGGCGACAGAGAAAGCACCAAGTGAATCCAGTTGAGATAATTCATAAGGGATTCTCCCAACTAACTTGTTGTGGGAAAGATCCAAACTCTCCAAGCTTTTTAGGTTTTTAAAGGATTGTGGAAGATAGCCAGTTAGCAGGTTGTTGGAAAATTTTAATGAGTGAAGTGCTTCCAAGTCTCCTATTTGGAATGGAATATCACCCTGCAATTGATTCATGGACAAATCAATTCCAGTCATCGAGCCAAAAGGAAGGCCCTCGTAAGAGTAAGTTACACTCTTTGTGGTGAAAGAAGTTGAAGGCCTAGGATGAAAGTATGTACTACTTAACAAAACATCAGAAATTTGGATTTGATTTGTTTTCTTCCATGAACTTATGTTGTTGAGACAAGAAGGTAAATTTCCAGAAAAAGAATTGTTGGAGAGATCTAAGGTATGGAGGTTACTTAGTTGACACAGTTGTATTGGAATGTTTCCTCGAAAGAAATTATTCCTTAAGAGAATTGATACCAATTTTGAGAGGGAGAATAGCCAACTAGGAATGGTGTCGGATAGGGTATTTTTTCGCATATCAAGAAACATCAAGTCAGGGCTATTTAACAGGCCAGATGGAATTTTTCCAGTGAAGTTATTGTGGCTGGCAAATAAATATTGCAATCGTATCAAGTTAGCATCAACTGGGAGAATGTCTCCTTGCAATCTATTACTTGATATATTGAGGTAAACTAGGTGAGTGCAATTTTTGGTGAGTTGATATGGCATTTCTCCTGAAAAGTTGCTGGAAGATAGGTCCAATATAGATAATCGTTCTATTTCACCCATGGATGAGGGGATCCTACCTTGCAAAATATTTTTGGATAGGTTGAAGTAAAGCAAACTAGGGAAGAGAGTGCCCATGTTTGTAGGAAGTGACACGCTTAGATTATTCTCAGAGATATCTAGAAAAGTGAGAATTGATATGCTGTTGTGGGTAGACTGAGGAATTGAGCCTTTGAACAAGTTACCCGTCAACGACATGGAATCACTTGACATATTGTACAATAGCCAAGATGGGATGATCCCTTTAAGAGAGTTATGACCCAAATTTAATTGAGATAACTTAACCTGGCTAGAAAGAAAGCTGGGAATGCTACGAGTGCTATGTTTGTTGAGGTTGCAATTTTCTAAGGACAACTGCTGGAGTTGAAAAGTAGGAACCCAATATGGGTATTGGGTTTCGACTTCTAATTGGACATTGTTTGAAAGGTCAACATCTAAAAGTTGTGAGAGGTTGGCAAAACTAGAAAATGAGAACACACCCATCAACTGATTATTTGAAAGATCAATAGACTCTATCTTCGTTAGGTTGTTGAAAATGAATGAAGGAATCTTCCCTGTAACGCGATTGTCGGAGAGAAAAAGCCCTTGCAGGTTATGCATGCCTTCCATACATGGATGAATGCCCTCAATTGAATTGTTCGAAAGATCCAAGAGACTTAAGTTCCTTAGTTTGCAAATCCCTGTAAGAATAAGACAGAGAGAAAATGGTGACAAAATTAGATTGATGTTGCAAAATGATAACGAGGAAGCCCCATTGTATGATTATGAGGCAAGATAAAATTCTTCGCTAAAAAACAAGTTTTAATAAAATTTTATTTTTCTTTTTTTTCCAATTTATTAGTGTAAATGTAAATAGTCATATTTTGGGAAATAATATTCTCACACCTTGACTCAATGTAAGGCCTATCAAATGTAAGGATAAGATCAATCAAAGGTGGGACCCTCAAGACCACCAACTTCCTCTGGATGACGCCCTCATACATCAAATCTCCAACGTGGGGTCCCATTCGCTATTTCTTCCCTTTTTCATTTTTTTGCTTATCTTCATAAAAAATATTTTTTATATATTTAGTTGAATGGATTGGATAGCCAAACAATGGACCCCACCTTAAGATATGGCCCAGACATTGTATTTGTTGTCTCGTGACTTGTGAGATCTAAAGATCTTAAAAGAGGGGGTGGGAATATCATTTCCCATTTTCTTTATTAAATGTATAGTTTACTTTTCATAAAGCGGTAGTATTATGTCAGAAAAATAACAAAATCCTGTCAAAAAATACTTCACACATCATCATTTTGGGTGAGGAAATGCTACTGCCCCGTACCTGTTGAGATGGCGCCGAATGTGAATGTCAGATTATTCTCTGATAAATCCAGCCATTCTAGGGAGGAGAGGTTGCCTAGACATGATGGAAGACTTTGATCGTGAAGATTGTTATCGCTGAGAAATAGATACGTGAGTCTCTTCAAGCCACATAAACCTACAAGAAAAATGATCAAGACATAAACATCCAAAACCCATTTCATTTATTACTAAACAATAAATTGCTCTCAATGGAATATAAAACTAAAAATGCTAAAAAAATGCTAAAAAATCATCTCAAAGTTGTTGTTATCGGGTGGTTGTTGTTACATTACATATACACAGTATCTTCTAACCATAGTAAAAACCCCCATTTTCTGTGGAAAATGTTTTAAGCACATTTAAGATGGTATTAAATACAATTTTTTCCCAACTTTCCAACTTTATTACCCCCACTATATTTTTGTAAATGACAAAAGTTTTAATGCATTTTTTTGTGTTTTCATTTTGTACTACATTTTTTGAACCAATATTGTATTAAACTCGAATTTTTCCCATCCCTGTCCTTTTTGTGGTGCCGAATCACGTTTTGCTAAGTACGTTTTTAACTTAGGTTTCAAGCGCGGTGGATCACGTTTCATCTGGGACGGTTGCTCTCCAAAAGGCTAAGAAATTGCAAAAGGAACAAACGGAAATGGACGTGCTTTGCTATTATACTCCTTCTCATAATTGTGGTTATCATTGTCGTTGTTGTCATCAAGCCTTGGAGTAAGAGTGGTGCGTGATTTGGGTAGTGTTTGTGTAATATACATCAACAAAAGCCCAACTAAAATCTTTCATTTTTTTTCTTTTTTCTTCTTTCCCCTTTTTAGTGTGGTTTATTTCCCTGCATTATTGTTATATATTCTTTTCTGAGTGTCGAACATATAATGTTTCCTCCTTTGCAATGTTGTCTTGCCGATTGAACAACCTTGTTCTTCCTTTTGACATGAATCAAACTGTTCTTTACAATTTCATGTTGTTGTTTTTTTAACTCCACCAAGAATATATGATTTGTGCTTGGTTAAAATTTGGCATCAAGAGCAACGATAAACTGACCTTTTGTTTCCTTTTTTCGTGCAAGAAATAGGCTCTTATGTTCAACCAAACCGGATTTCTGAAATCATGTCGCCCTGAATATAGACTTGATGATTAGGATTGGTTGAAGAACCACTTATGTGGGTTTTCATTTGGGCCCCTGATAAAGAAGAGAGCATAACTCACCTCAACCTTCAAGCAAGTTATCACTAGATGGAAGTGATTCGTGTAATTTCACGACCAAGGGAAAACATAGAATCTAGAGCGTTTTGCCCCCAGCATATTGTATCATCTGTATGACTTCTGAAGGGATTAGTTTGATACATTCAAAAGTTGGTTTATGATCAACTTTGAATTTCTTAAAGACTTGTAGAGATGTTTTTTTTTTCATCCCAATAATCATGTCTACATATTCTACCACAGATCAATGATGGTGAAGGGGTATGGAAATACACCATTTTTTTAGAGCTTGTCCCCACTCTGGAGACTACATTTTGGTTCCTTTTGCAATTCTACAATTTCTACAGGGATCGATAACAAGGAAGGAGTATGGTAATAAACCATCTTTTAGCCTGTCCCCACTCTCTTGAGCTATATTTTGGCCTCTTTGCAATTTGGCAATTTCTACAGTTAATGACATCCACTGTTGTTATGATAGTAACAGATTCATGGGAATACCCTCATGGGATTGAGGCTCTCACCAAAGTTGGTTTTCAAGGAGTTCAGGCTCCTGGTGACCTTGGAAAATTGTCCTCCATGATGGAAATTTTTTCGAATTTCCATAGAATGGATTTTCTCTCACTGGATTTTGTGAAATGGAAGATCTAACATTCCTCACCTTCTCAACAAAATCATCTTTCAATGAGGCATTAGAAGAGCCTTCTTAGCCATGTTATGAGTAAGCCGGCACGTGTACTTTTTATTTCTCCATCTCAATTTCCTTGGTGGCTTTCTTTTCTTTAGTACTTTGCTGTTCTTTTTTTTTTTTTTTTTTGACATCTTTGGCGTCTTTGAAGAAGTGGTAGTTGGAATGAGACCTATCTTGAACGTGACAACGTTTGAGATAGACGATTCCAATATGATCGTTTCAAACAATTTACTTTGGAGTTTGTACTTTGTTTAAAACTTTTATAGTAAAAACCCCCATTTTCTGTGGAAAATGTTTTAAGCATGTTTAAGATGGTATTAAATACATTTTTTGCCCAACTTTCCAACTTTATTACCCCCACTATATTTTTGTAAATGACAAAATTTTTAATGCATTTTTTTTGTGTTTTTATTTTTTACTACATTTTTTGAACCAATATTGTATTAATCCTCGTTTTTATGGTTTCTCCAAAAAGAAAAAACAGGTTAACTTATTATTATTATATTTTTCACAGTCATTATATGCCGTGATCAGTTGGCCTTTCGAAAATTGAAAAAGGGTGCAGCTGGTGAAGATCCCTAGATACCCTATGGACTATACCAAAAGCGTATTGTATGCATCATCTTATCATTGAAATTATGAGAAAAGTGAAAGTGAAGAGGAAAACTACTTCAACCATCATCATTTCGGATGAGAAAATAATATAGCCACTCCGTACCTGTTGAGATGCCAAATGGGTTTCTAAGATCATTATTTTGTAATTCTAAATGTTCCAGGGATGAAAGGTTTCCTAGACATGATGGAAGGCTTCGATCATCAAGTTGGTTACCCCTGAGATATAGAGTCTTGAGTCTTTTTAAGCTGCATAAACCTACAAGAAAATGATGAAGACAAAAACATATGAGCACATTTAATTTATTACCAAAAAACAAATTCCTTTCAATGCAAAGGAAAAAAACAAAGACTGCGATACAGGCACTATGGTTGTAGAATTTTATTACAAGGCTTGGAATCGTACACTCATATCTCTAGGCTATATCTTATTTATTGGGATAATGCTACAGTAGGTTTCTTCTCTAAGGAGAAAGAAGAGTGACAATGACAATAAGCATAATTACTTAAAGTATCATATTGTTAGGGAGAACGTTAGGGATCATCATATGGGTATTAAGTACATATACACTGTGATTATACTTGCATACCAAGTGACAAAAAAGGCTTCCATACATATCACATAAGGGGCATGTAGAGCATATGGGATTCTGTTATGTTTGAGACAATCGTGAAAGAATATGCTAACCAATCAAGCCTTGGTTTAAGGATCCTACTAAAAGAAGCTAAAGCTTTGATTTAATCTACAAATGAGATCTCAGTTAGGCATAAGACTTGGACAATATGGGTTGACATATGATGGTCAACTTGATCAACGGTCTTGATTACACCCCTGACCATATGTGGAACTTAATGTTGATCAACGGCTTCATCCTAACCATGACCACTCAAAGTAATAACATAATTAGTCCTGTAAACATGTGGAGATGATATAACTATAAGATTTGGCCCAGCCATTGTATTGGTTGTCTCTGTGTTGTGACTTGACTTGTGAGATCCAAAGATCTTAAAAGAGGGGGTGGGAATATCATTTCCAATTTTCTTTATTAAATCTATAGTTTACTTTTCTTAAAGCGGGTACTATGCAGAAAAATAACAGAATCATCATTTTGGGCGAGGGAAAGCTATTGCCCCGTACCTGTTGAGATGGCCCCAAATGTCAGATTAGTCCCTTCTAATGCCAGATTTTCCAGGGAGGAGAGGTTGCCTAGACATGATGGAAGACTTTGATCTTGAAGATTGTTATAGTTGAGATCTAGTTGCTTGAGTCTCTTCAAGAAACATAAACCTACAAGAAAAATGATCAAGACATAAAAACCCATTTCATTTATTACTAAACAATAAATTGCTCTCAATACGAGAAATCTCAAAGTTTTATATGACGTATATGAAAAATGCTAAAAAAAATCACCCTTAGAATTTTTTCCCCTATTGATCACTTTCTGGGCACACTTGTGCCATGTGGAGATGATCAATTCTGTTGATTTAGAAGACAGCCACAAAAGTGGCTCTTTATCATTTTCCCAATCTTGATCAGATGATCTTAAGCCTTGATTTGAAATAATGTCGTTTGAGAGGGATCTCTGCGATTGATCTCGGATTCCTTGGGGTTCATCTTGTTCTTGGATCTCCATCGAACCCAAGATCTTTCTCTGGCCTAATTGATTTTGACCTATATCTTAGATTCTCCTCTGATTGCCACACCAATGGACCCACTTTCCCTTTCTTCCCCTTTTATTCCCTTTTTTTTTTTTTTTTTTTGCCTAATTTGTCCAAGAAAAACAAATCTTTTTTGGATGGCATTGGTCCACCAGCATATGAGCATGAATTGAATGGCTCGGATAACCAAACAATGGATCCCACCTTACAACAAAAATATGTTGTTATTGCTCAAACCGAATAGACAATTGATCTAATGGGTATTTTTGTTATTTTAAAAATTGAAGGAAGGAAAATTTGTTAATTTCGCCATGAGACATGATACTAGCCTATTTGTTAATTTCGCCAACGACAGTCATTATCTGATCTCCCCATCCATGTGGACAAGATGAGTTAATTTGCTCTCTTGTCAAAACAAGTTTTTGCCTTGATCAGTTGCCTTTCGAAAATTGAAAAAAAGGTGCAGCTACTGAAGATCCCCAAATACCCTAAGGCCTATACCAAAAGCATATTATATGCATCATCTTATCTTTGAAATTATGATATAAGTGAAAGTGAAGAGAAAAACTACTTCAACCATCATCATTTCGGATGAGAAAAATACTATTGCCACTCCGTACCTGTTGAGATGCCAAATGGGTTTCTAAGATCATTATTTTGTAATTCTAAATTTTCCAGGGACGAAAGGTTTCCTAGACATGATGGAAGACTTCGATCATCAAGTTGGTTATTGTCTAGATATAGTCTCTTGAGTCTCTTCAAGCTGCATAAACCTACAAGAAAATGATGAAGACAAGAAAATATGAGCAAATTTCATTTATTACCAAAAAACAAATTCCTTTCAATGCAAAGGAAAAAAAATCAAATTTCTATATTACTTATAAGAATAATGCAAAAAACAGTGATTCTTAGGCCCTGTTTTCTTTTGGATTAAATCAATCAAAGGTGTGACTCTCATGACCACCAACTTCCCTGCGATGATTTGTTACTTTTGCCAAGAGACATGATACTAGGTTCTTTAACCAACCCTCGTTTTAAGGTTTCCAAAAAAAGAAGAAGTTAACTTTGTTTTATTATATTTTCATAGTCTACGAGATAAATAGTCATTATCAATTCTTCGCATCCTTGAAGACATATAACTTCCTGGGCTCACATCCTGGGCCCTCCACTTGTGCCTTGTGGACGTGATCTGTTTCGTTAACTAACTGGCGAACATAAACCTGGCACATTATTGTTTGCCCAACCTTGATTGAATGATCCTAGCACTTGAGTATTAGGCTTCGTTAAGGTTTTCTCTATCAGAAGCTAAAGCTTTGATTATCTATAGCAGTTAATTGGGTGAATGGGATGTCCATTAGGTACGGGACTAGAACCATATGTGTTTTCCTCATCATGTTTAACCAGATCAATGATCTTGATTCCACACCCTTGTCCCTATGTATGACATGATGTTTATGCTAGGCTTGATCGTAAGACTCATTTGAGGTTTTCCTTGAGTGATGTTCTGTTTAAGGATCAGTCACAAAAGGATAACCTGCTAATTTTCTCTTATAAATACAATACCTCGATCATATGAAGTCTACTTTAGGGTATGTCCTCCTAGTTATGTGCAAGGAGGGAAATCTCATCTCATAGAAAACATGAAGCATTAGTGTCAGATCTTTTCTTCTCGTATGGAGGCAAACTTTGTTTCGTGCTACAAGACTGCGATAGGAGCACTATGGTTGTAGAATTTCATCACAAGGCTTGGAGTCGTGCACTCATATCTCTAGGCTATATGTTATTTATTGGGATAATTCTACAGTAGGTTTCTTCTCTAAGAAGTAAGAAGGGTGACAATGAAAGTAGGCATAATTACATATAATATCATATTGTTAGAGAGAACATTAGGGATCATCAGTTGGCTGCTAAGTACATATACACTGTGATGATAGTTGCATACTAAGTGACAAAAAGAGGCTTCCATACATATCACGTTAGGGGCATGTAGAGCATATATGATTGATCAGTTCATTTAGGCCCTATTTGTGTTTGGATTTTAAGAATCATTTATGAGTCCCAAACTGATTATTGAACTCAAAATTACATTTAATTTTTACTCCAGTAATTAGATTTGAACTCACAATCCATTCTCAAAATCTAAAACAAACAGAGCCTTAGTGTTTGATCGCGATTACGAGACACTTTTAAATTTAATTTTGACACTAATTTTGGTGATTCGTATCATATGCAAGGTTTTAAATTTCAGTTTCGGTGTCGGTTTCGGCCACCACCGAAACCGAAACGTTTCAATTTTAGGCCGAAAAGTTGCCGAAATTTCATTTTTGGACTTTTTTACAAAATTTCCATCGAAATATATGAAATTTCCACTGAAATTGACACCGAAAAATTTCCGAATTTCGGTAAAATTTCAGCGAAATCTTGTAAAGAAACGACTTCATGTGAATTTCGTTTCGGTTTTGTGCAGAAACCAAAACATTTTGTTCGGCCGAAATTTAAAACCATGATCATATGTAAAGTGTATACATTTGGATATAGTCAAAGGAAGATTAATCACGAATGCATATTAGTTAGTCTTATCATAAAGAGTGCACCACATTAAGTACTCATAAAAGGAAATCATTATTTCTGTGATATATGGAATGTAATGCTCATTATTTGGGTATTTGCTGCCATGATCTATCTATTTAGTTCTCTTTACATGAATGTATATTTTCCCTGGAAGACTATTCTAAAGAGATTATTTGTTATAGGAAATGATGTATGCCCATACTTCAGAAATTTAAAGTGTCCAAAGCCCTGTCTTTTTTTACCCAGAACACAGCACTGTCAATATGGACCACTGGGAGAATGCTGGAATAATCTCTTGTGAGATCTAATAGGGTAGCCGACATTGCCACTTAGATTTTTTATTAATCCGTGTTTAGGATTTTTGCTAAAATGGATTTTAGATAAATTAAAGATTAAATCTATTAGAAGTTCAACTTTAAGAAGGAAGGTGTGTTTCACTAGGAGGATTAACCCTAATCTCTTTTATTAATATGAGTTTCTAATTGATGAGAGCAAGAGATATTCAGATCTCAGGATTTCTTATGATTTTTCTTTGATATACCAAAGGTAAGGCCAAAGATTCTATTGATCTGAGCATCACGACTTGGCTATATTGCAAAATCATTCCAGTGATCAACAATACTCGAAGATAGGAGCATTTTCAATAGTAGCACATATCATAAAGCAATGTCAATATGATCATCATGGCAAGAGGTACGATCAATTTTCCACATCTTTTATTTGACTTAGATACTAATGCAAATTTCTATATCACTTTCTGGGCACACTTGTGCCATGTGGACATAATCTTACTGATGGGATGGCAGTTAGGTGTGGTGCTAGGGCCATATGCGTTGCCTCATGATGGTTTGCCAGATCAAGGGCCTTGATTACGCACACCCTTGTGCCTATGTGCGATGTATCTGATCTTGGCCTAGCATTCATCCTATGAGATTTATTTAGGCCCTGTTTGGATTGCAGGAAAACATTTCTCGCACAAAATATTTTCTTTGATTTTGTTTATTTCACAATGTAGACTGAAATCATATGGCTACGGTTTATTTAGAGGGGTACCATTGAAAATGAAAGTCCTAATAAATAAAACTTTGTAATCAATGGAAAAGGAAGAAATTTTATAAAATTTTTCTTTTCCAAACTTTTTAAGAAAATTTCTGCAATCCAAAAGGGCCATGACCATGAATGTGATTATAACCATTAACCTTGTACTTCCTCACGGGGTGGCTCATAAGGTTCTGATCACATTAGAAAGGGCGGTGATAAATTCGCCCCTTGGACTCGGCATTTGCCCCCTTTAACGCCTCTCTAGTAGAAGCTAAAGCTTTAAGAGGGTGTTTTTGTCTATTTGCAAAACCTGGGTTAGGGCTTCATATTAAACACCTAAAAATACAACTTTTGAGTGGTTTTTCTAGAGTTTAACCTAATCTAATTGTGTAACAGCCCTAAAGGAGTGTGTTCGTGTGGGAGAAAGTGGAGAGACCATCTTGGTGGCCAGAAATCGTGATCCAAGCTAAGATCCTATCCAAAAAGTGGTTTTGATCTTTAAAAACCCTAAGATTTAAGTTCTGTTGATTTGGAATAATGTCGTTTTGGACATGTAATTGCGTTTGAGAGGTCTCCGTGATTGATCTCGGATTCCTTGCAGTTCACCTTTTTCTTGGATCTCCATCGAACCCAAGATCTTTCAATTTTGGCCTAACCCTTTGATCGCCGTACCAACGGACCCACTTTCCATTTCTTCCCCCTTTATTCTTTATTCTTTTCTTTTTTTGCCTAATTTGTTCAAGAAAAACAAATCTTTTTTGGATGGCATTGATACACCAGCATATGAGCATAAGTTGAATGGCTCGGATGGCCAAACAATGGACCCCACCTTACAACAAAAATATGTTTTTCTTGCTAAAACCGAATAGACAATTGATCTAATGGGTATTTGTGTTATTTTAAAAATTGAAGGAAGGAAAAATGTTAATTTTGCCATGAGGCATGATATCAATCAATCCTCGTTTTAAGGTTTCTCCAAAAAGAAAAAAAGGTTAACTTTTTATTAATATATTTTTCATTATATGAGTTTGCTCTATTGTCAAAACAAGTTTGTGCCTTTCGAAAATTGAAAAAGGGTGCAGCTGCTGAAGATCCCAAGATACCGTAAGGACTATACCAAAAGCGTATTTTATGCATCATCTTATCATTGAAATTATGAGATAAGTGAAAGTGAAGAGAAAAAATACTTCAACCATCATCATTTCGGATGAGAAAAATACTATTGCCACTTCGTACCTGTTGAGATGCCAGGTGGATTTCTAAGATTATTATCCCCTAAAACTAAAACTTCCAGGGACGAAAGGTTTCCTAGACATGATGGAAGACTTCGATCATCAAGTTGGTTTCCCCGGAGATCTAGAGTCTTGAGTCTTTTTAAGCTGCATAAACCTACAAGAAAATGACGAAATACAAAAAAATATGAGCACATTTCATTTATTACCAAAAAAACAAATTCCTTTCAATGCAAAGGGGAAAAAATCAAATTTCTATATCACTTATAAGAAAAAGCTAAAAAAGTGATTCTCCGGCTTTGTTTTCTTTTGGATAGACACATTGTGAGATGTTAGGAGTGTCCGTTTGGAGTGACACTTGGGTTTTTGGTGAACTGAAGCAATGCTGACGAAATAAACGGATTAGATCAATCAAAGGTGAGACTCATGACCACCAACTTCCTTGCGATGATGCCTGCATGCATCAAAGCCCCCAAGTTTAACATAAATTTTCTCAATAGTAGTTTTTGATTATGTGTCGGCCAATGGACCCACATTCCATTTCATCCCCTTTTATTCCCCTTTGATTATGACTTGGATAGCCAAAAAATGGACCCCACCTTACAACAAAAATATGTTGTTTTAGCTAAAACCGAACAGAGAGTTGAAGGAAGAAAAATTTGTTACTTTTGCCAAGAGGCATGCTACTAGGGTCTTTAACCAACCCTTCCAGGGACGAAAGGTTTTCTAGACATGATGTTGACCCTAGGCTTGATCGTAAGACTCATTTGAGCTTTTGTTTGAGCAATGTTTTGTTTAAGGATCAGTCACAAAAGGCTAACCTGCTAATTTTCTCTTATAAATTGAATACCTCAATTATATGAAGTCTACTTTAAGGTATGTCCTCCTACTTATGTGGAAGGAGAGCAATCTCATCTCATAGAAAACATGAAGCATTAGTGTCAGATCTTTTCTTCTAGTACGGAGGCAAACTTTGTTTCGTGCTACAAGACTGCAATAGGAGCACTATGGTTGCAGAATTTCATCACTAGGCTTGGAGTCGTGCACTCATATCTCTAGGCTATATCTTGTTTTCACGAGACTTAGAGTTTTAGAGATTTAGCAATTGGAGGAGAGCCTTGTTGTTTGATTCCATATCCTTGAGTGTTCTTTTTCGCTTTGTTCTGGACGTGCAATCCATTCGGTCCTCTCTGCCTTCATTGTTGGACTTCATCTCTGAGATCTTTCCTCATAAAGATCTAATAGATCAAAGTCATCTAGGAGGCAATAAAACCACTATGTTTTTACACTACTTCATGGCAGATAATTCGTCTTTGGGAAAACTGATCATTCGTCTTAATGGAATATAGAGTGCTAACTGTTAACAACAAGGATTGTGGATCCTATACTTATTATCTTCTTACTTCTCTACAAAACAACAAATCCACTTGATCTTAAAGGATTCAACTTTTGTTTCTTATATTCTAGAAGAACACAGAAACAGAGTACCACGAACACTCTGTTTTTGAGAAAATTCTATGCTTTCTGGTTGTTCGAGCCAAACAGGTATTTGAGAATTGGTATTGCTGGACCTTTGATCCATTTTGAGCTGGAAGGAGAAAAGACATCGTGCTATGTTATCATGAAAATCAACTATGTGGAGTTTGAGCTGCCACCTGCTTGTCGTATCCTGGCTTGAGGCGATAGTTTTCTGAAGCTGAGCTTCGGTCCACCTCAATACAAAGGCATTCCGGATCTACAAGTTTCGGCTCTCCACTCTAGAATTCTGCAAGTTCTAGGTCCTATTGCTCCTTCTCTTTCATTTGTATTTTCCCCCTGCAATACTTGGGTTCAAGTGCTAGATCTGAGTATCCTAGAATAGGAGAACTCAGAGCTGAAGGTATTCAGTTACCAATTTGATACTTCTTATTATCTTCTCTGGATCTACTTCTAATCTTCACAATAAACTCGAACCAGTTCAGCGAGTGAAGCAAACCTCGCTGAACTCCAATCCAGCGAGCTATTGTCAAACAACAAGCAAGATGATCTGGCCAAATTGAGTTTACTAAGGAGCAATCATTGGAGGAGTTTCTTTCAACTTGGAGCTTGCAAATCTGAGATTGTTTTGCAGCTTCCATCACTGAAACACAACTGAATCCCAAAGAATCAAAAGTCCTTGGTTAGAAGAATCTTCAATCTGAGAGCTCAATATGAGCAGCAGTATACATTCGCGAGTGTTAATTTCACAAAGAATATAGTGATAGCAAAGCCTCGGCCTGACCAGAATTCTAAAACTCATTTTTGAAGAGTGAGTAGATTGAACTTCATCACTGTTGTTGAAAGCTTTGCATTTAGATCCAAGTCTTGAAGATCAGATCTTCAGAGATTTCCGCTAACCTTTGGAAACTAGCATGACAATTTGATCTAAACGTGGCGATCTACATCAATTGATGTGTGTACATGAGCAGGTTGATGATAGATTCTTGTGTGGAGACAGGAGAGTTTGACACACAAAGTGAGATTTTTGAGGATTGTGGTACACAAGTTGAGATTTGGGAGGATTGTCAGTCTGACGTCGTAGATACAAGGAACACTCCATAGAGGATGATGGAGAATGGATGGCATTTGTAGATGACGACCATATTGTGCCCAGGGGTGTGGGCAGTGGACGGCCTAGATCTTGAGATGAGAAGGGACCATTTTGACTTAATAGAGCTTTTCATTCACGATCCTTTTCTGGATCATGATAGAACATTATGGCAGAAACATTTGATTCGTGAGGATAGCCTTGGGACATAAAACTTACTTGAAATTCAAGATGGAGATAAATACAAGGCACCATCAGAAGAAGGCAGGTGGTGCGATACACCATTGACAGCGAAGCAAGGTGTTGACACGGATCGGCCTCAGGCGAAGGGCCTCCTAGAACCTGTGTCGAGTCTGCCTGGAGAAAGGCGTGAGCTTGAGGGAATGTTCTTTTGAAGGAGGAGAGTTCGAGGAGCGCGGATTTCTTTTTAGCATAGAGTAGTCGTATTTTTACTTTCCTTTATGCGTACAGGGGGTTAAATGTAGTAATGTCAATTTTGTCATATGAGAGGCAATATCGAGTAGAAAGGATAGTAGGGCATAGTCGGTTGGGAGGACTGATTGTTTAAAGGCGTTAAAGCACAAGAACACAGCATGTGTCACTCAATTGGGAGCTTAGAGAAGGCGAGAAGGGGGGCCTTTGGGCAAGAAGGGACCACATGATTGGGAGCCTTACAAGAAGCCATGTGGCATGCCACCTCAGCAAGCCAGCTGGCTTGAGTTGTCATAAGATGGCAACAGCTTCTAGTAGACTTCTCTTCCTCTATAAATAAAGGAGAGGAGTTGTTAGTGATTTTGCATTTTCAAAATCATGTATATTACATGTTTTAGTGTTTTGGAAAATGTTTTATCAAAAGCGTTTGGGAAAAAGAAAATGTTTTCTTGGAAATATTTGCTTTTACAAAAGGATGTAGAAGTGTAGTTGAAAAAGATAGTTCCACATCGGATGAGAGAAAAGAAAGAGAAGGGCTTATAAAG
Organism: Tasmannia lanceolata; assembly: GCF_043159265.1. NCBI lineage: Eukaryota > Viridiplantae > Streptophyta > Magnoliopsida > Canellales > Winteraceae > Tasmannia > Tasmannia lanceolata. The sequence continues at coordinate 77,644 of NW_027518681.1, forward strand.
CACTACCTTTTCTAACTCTTGTTGATTGCACATTGGGTTGAACCCATGGTTGGACCCGCGGGACGGTGCAACGCACCGTTCGCACACGCGCACGCGCACGCGCGCGCGCGGCGTGGGCAATGGGCTATAGGGCGCATAGTGGCGCTTTATTGGCACTTTTTTAGGTGCGATCCACACCATAGATGGTTGATCTAACGATGACTGGGTTGGAGAGAGGTTTTACTCAAGCCAACAGTCACATCTAGGATCGATCAGGACCGTTCAATATCAATGGGTGCGATCTAACGGTCAGATTTCAAACATTCTGGAAAGGTGCCCTGTAGAGGTGTTTTTCACACTGAAAAGACACCAGATGGTCTATAAAAAATGTGCAAACTTCTTATTTCGAAAATAAATCGAATTGGCAATTCTGACTGACTTTACACTCTCTTCTACACTCCTACAAAAATCCCCAAGTATTTCTACATACTGTTTTTTCTTTTGTTTACTGTTCTAGATACTGTTTTTCTGCAGAAACAGAATCTAGAGATTTCTCTAAGGCTTGAAATTTGGGAAGGGCATTTCGGGTTTGATTCCGCTAATGCTACGCGTCATCAAACATTAGTAGGGCTTCCCTACTAGGCTTCATTGTATCTTGGAGGCAATTCGCGGATCCCCTTTGCACACTACTAGTGGGGGCGAATCTTGTCTTAAGGAAAGTGATATCACGCCTTGAAGCAACAAGTTTCTGTTTTCTATCATTAACAGTACCCTCAACAAATTTTCCAACAATCTTAAGACAAGATTTTCTACTGTTGTTTCAATGGCACTTTATTCAGTTCGTCAAATGACCCAAGACTTTGTCAAACTCGAACGTTTCGACAAAGGAAATTTTAAGCGCTGGCAGAAGAAGTTGCACTTCATTTTGACATCACTCAAAGTGGTCCATGTTCTCACCACTCTAAAGCCGTCAGCAAATGAAAATGAAACTTTGGCGGAGGCTCGTGCAAGGATGAAGTGGGAACAGGATGACTACATTTGCAAAGGCCACATCCTAAATGCTATGTCAGATACACTATTTGACATATATCAAGGCATGGGATCAGCAAGTGAAATCTGGAATGCACTTGAAGCCAAATACTTGGCGGAAGACGCCAGTAGCAAGAAATTCACTGTGAGTCAATTTTTAAATTTTAAAATGGTAGATGATAAGTCTGTTATTGATCAATTACATGAAATACAACATGTAATTAATCAAATTCATTTGCAAGGCATCCTTCTTGATGATTCCTTCATTGTCCCGTCAATTATTGACAAACTTCCACCAAATTGGAAAGACTTTAGAAAAAGTCTAAAACACAAGAAAGAGGAAATGTCTATTGAAGACTTGGCTCAATGCCTCAGGATTGAGGAAGAGTCAAGAATCAGAGACAAGAAAGAAAATGAAACTGTATCCTCTAAGATCCATTTGGTGGAAAATGTCAAGAATTCGAACCAACAAAGAAAAGGCAATTGGAAGAGAAACAAACACCCTGAAAAGAATACTAATAAGAATAAGAAAAGAAAGGGTGCTTGTTTCAACTGTGGCAAACCAGGCCATTACAAGAGTGAGTGCCGACTTCTTAAGGATAAGTAGTCGGGTGCACCAACAGACAAAGATAAGTTTGTCGCCATGATTTCAGAGGCAAATATGCTTGAAGATGGCAATGATTGGTGGATTGACTTTGGTGCGACGATGCATGTCTGTAAAGACAGGAACCTGTTTTCAACTTATGAAACAGTTGAAGATGGAAGCGTGTTATACATGGGAAATTCGTCGACAGCAGAAGTCAAAGGGAAGGGCAAGGTGGAACTTGAGTTCACATCCGGCAAGCTACTCACTCTAACCGGTGTCTACCATGTACCAGAAGTTAGAAAGAACTTAGTGTCTGGAAGCATTCTCAACAAGAATGGCTTCAAACTTGTATTTGAATCTGACAAGTTCATTCTTTCTAAGGGGGGTACTTTTGTTGGGAAGGGATATATGTATGAAGGGATGTTCAAACTTAATATCAATAAAGTGAATGTCTTTGCTTATGTTTTGGATTCTTCCTTATCTTTATGGCATAATCGTTTAGGACATGTAAATACTAGGAAAATGAATGATCTGGTTAAGTTAACCTTAATTCCTAAATATGAAAATGACTTAGTAGATAGATGTAAAACATGCATGCAAACCAAGATAATCACTAAGTCATTTCCTAAAGTAGATAGAACTTCTAACTTGTTAGATTTAATTCATAGTGATGTATGTGACATACATAGTGTTCCCACAAAGGGAGGTAAAAAGTACTTTGTTACATTTATTGATGATTATTCTAGGTACTGTTATGTTTATCTACTTAGTCATAAAGATGAGGTTTTAGAAAAATTTAAGATTTATAAAACTGAAGTAGAAAACCAATGTATAACAAGCATTAAATGTCTCAGATCAGATAGAGGTGGTGAATATCACTTTCCTCATTTCTGTGAATCAGTAGGCATAGTCCATGAATCTTCTGCCCCTTATACACCACAACAAAATGGTGTAGCAGAAAGGAAGAATAGGACACTTACTGAAATGATTAATGCTATACTTGTTAATTCTGGTTTAAATAAAAGTTTTTGGGGTGAAGCCTTACTTACAGCTTGTCACATTTTGAATAGGGTACCAAGTAAGAAATCTAATATAACCCCTTATGAATTGTGGAAGAAAAGGAAACCAAACTTAAGTTACCTTAAAGTTTGGGGTTGTAGATCTATAGTTAAAGTCCCTAAACCTAAGTTAAGAAAATTAGGTGAAAGGGGTATTGAGTGTATCTTTTTGGGATATGCTAGTCACAGTAAGGCCTATAGGTTCTTAGTTATAGAACCCAATGATTTTATAGATGTCAATACCATAATTGAATCTAGAGATGCCTTTTTCTATGAAAATAGGTTCACTGCAATTCCTAAAGAAATTGAACCTACAACTTCTGTAGATCATCCTTTAGAATCACAAACAGAAGTTGGTGAACCTAGTGTACAACCTAGTAAAATAAGAAGAAGCTCAAGAGATAGAAGGGATAGGAGTTTTGGCCCTGACTTTGTAACCTACCTGGTAGAAGGGACAAGGGAAAAACTCCAAGGTTCTGTCTTGTTAAACTTAAGCATAGAATGTGACCCTCAAACCTATGGAGAAGCCATAAAGTCCCAAGATGTTGCTTTTTGGAAAGAAGCAATTAATGACGAAATGGATTCTATCATGGGTAATAAAACTTGGATTTTGGTTGATCTACCTATAGGATGTAAATGGATCTTCAAGAAGAAGATCAATGTAGATGGGACCATAGAAAAGTTTAAGGCAAGGTTAGTTGCCAAAGGGTTTACTCAAAAACCTGGTATTGATTACTTTGACACATATGCACCTGTTGCTAGGATTTCTACCATTAGAGTGTTGATTGCCCTTGCTTCCATATACAAACTTCACATTCACCAGATGGATGTTAAAACCGCATTCTTAAATGGTGAATTTGATGAAGAAGTGTATATGGAACAACCTGAGGGATTTATTCTGCCAGGCCAAGAGCATAAAGTATGTAAGCTTATCAAATCTTTGTATGGGCTTAAGCAAGCCCCTAAACAATGGCATGAAAGATTTGATAAAGTCTTAGTGTCAAATGGTTATAAGATACATGAATCAGATAAATGTATATACAGTAAATTTAAGGGCGGCAAAGGTGTTGTTATTTGTTTATATGTTGATGACATGTTAATTTTTGGTACTGATATTGCAAGCATTCAAAGTACTAAATCATATCTTTCTCAAAACTTTGATATGAAAGATATGGGTGAAGCTGATGTGATTTTGGGTATTAGAATCATAAGACAGGACAATGGTCTTATTCTAACACAATCACATTATATTGAGAAAGTTCTTAAAAAGTTTAACCATTTTGAATGTTCACCCATTTCAACACCTTTTGACCCAAATATAAAGTTGTATCTTAATACTGGCAGGACTATCTCTCAACTAGGGTATGCTAGTGTAATTGGTAGTCTTATGTATGCTATGACTTGTACTAGGCCAGACATAGCATATGCTGTAGGTAATCTTAGTAGGTTTACCAGTAATCCTAGTTTTTCTCATTGGAATGCAGTCTATAGAGTTTTAAAATATTTAAAGAAAACTATAGACTATGGTTTATGTTATAGTGGGTATCCAACTGTAATACAAGGATACTCTGATGCTAGTTGGATAACTGAGCGTATAGACCATTTATCAACCAGTGGGTGGATTTTCACCCTTGGTGGGGGAGCAGTCTCCTGGGCCTCCAAGAAACAGACATGCATAACAACTTCAACTATGGAAGCAGAGTTTATAGCTCTGGCAGCATGCTGTAAAGAGGCGGAATGGCTTCAGAATTTGTTATTGGAAATTCCGTTATGGTCTAAACCAATGCCATCGATTTATGTCCATTGTGATAGTCAGGCCACACTATCAAGGGCATATAATCATGTTTATAATGGTAAGTCCAGACATATAGGACTTAGACATAGTGTTATAAGAGAGTTACTTACTAATGGAGTAGTAACTATTGATTTTGTGAGATCGAGCCAAAACTTGGCCGATCCATTCACTAAAGCTCTTGCAAGAGATCTGGTGTGTAAAACATCATTAGGGATGGGGTTAAAGCCATTAACCAATAGTCACCAATGATGGAACATCAACTCAACACTTGAATAAACATCAAGTCTTGAGTTCAATGAGTCCAAGTACATCATATGGAGTGATTGCAAGCACTATAATCTGTATTATTTGCCATCCCAAGGTAAAGTGCTTGGTACCTGTAATGTTTAAAAGGAGAAGGCTGAGTATTTAAACTCTTAATAGGCTTATAACATAGTGTTGGAGTGTTTTAGTTACAGGGGCACTCTTGATAAGCCTACCTATGTGAGTGTGGGAGTGGTGCCGCTTCCTATGAGATCTGGCTAGTCTCTAGAGCGCTCATGAAACCAAGATATAGACACAAGGCCAGTTCATGTGTCGGTTTTAGAAATTGCCCAAAGAGGTGAAATCTTGTGTGTGAAACGTATCCGGTTAATCATATAGAATAGCTAGTTCAAAGATACGTCTACTATGCAATTCTGGTTAACTTTGATATGTCCTCACTAAGTGAAGGTTCAAATCGAGAGATACCTTCATCTATGCATAAGATTTCCAAGCCTGATGAGAAAATTTTCTTTGATTTTGAAAATGGTGGGGGATTGTTAGTGATTTTGCATTTTCAAAATCATGTATATTACATGTTTTAGTGTTTTGGAAAATGTTTTATCAAAAGCGTTTGGGAAAAAGAAAATGTTTTCTTGGAAATATTTGCTTTTACAAAAGGATGTAGAAGTGTAGTTGAAAAAGATAGTTCCACATCGGATGAGAGAAAAGAAAGAGAAGGGCTTATAAAGCACTACCTTTTCTAACTCTTGTTGATTGCACATTGGGTTGAACCCATGGTTGGACCCGCGGGACGGTGCAACGCACCGTTCGCACACGCGCGGCGTGGGCAATGGGCTATAGGGCGCATAGTGGCGCTTTATTGGCGCTTTTTTAGGCGCACTTTGCACTTCGCACGTACGCAACGTCGCGAGGAGCGATTGGAGCCTTTAATTTTTCCAGATTTGATCTGCACCGTTGGATCAAGATGAAGGTGGACCGGTCGGATGGGTGGGTCAAATGGTTCGCAGGCCCATCAAGCCGAATGGTTCAGTTGGGTTGGGCTTCGGTTCGGGCCTAACGATGGGCCCGTTTCGGTTCGGGCCTAACGGTCGGCCCAACGGGCCCATGACTCCAACGGTCAAAGGGTGTGATCAAATGGGTTGTGTCCCTTTCCCCAACGGTCATGTGCCAAGGGGGTGCGATCCACACCATAGATGGTTGATCTAACGATGACTGGGTTGGAGAGAGGTTTTACTCAAGCCAACAGTCACATCTAGGATCGATCAGGACCGTTCAATATCAATGGGTGCGATCTAACGGTCAGATTTCAAACATTCTGGAAAGGTGCCCTGTAGAGGTGTTTTTCACACTGAAAAGACACCAGATGGTCTATAAAAAATGTGCAAACTTCTTATTTCGAAAATAAATCGAATTGGCAATTCTGACTGACTTTACACTCTCTTCTACACTCCTACAAAAATCCCCAAGTATTTCTACATACTGTTTTTTCTTTTGTTTACTGTTCTAGATACTGTTTTTCTGCAGAAACAGAATCTAGAGATTTCTCTAAGGCTTGAAATTTGGGAAGGGCATTTCGGGTTTGATTCCGCTAGTGCTACGCGTCATCAAACATTAGTAGGGCTTCCCTACTAGGCTTCATTGTATCTTGGAGGCAATTCGCGGATCCCCTTTGCACACTACTAGTGGGAGCGAATCTTGTCTTAAGGAAAGTGATATCACGCCTTGAAGCAACAAGTTTCTGTTTTCTATCATCAACAGTACCCTCAACAAATTTTCCAACAGGAGTTTCATTTTTGGCAGTTTTCAAAGGTAAAGCGGTCAGTGGGCCAAGAAAAATAGAAAAATGTTCTTTCATGAGTAGGAGTTAACGTTCTGTTTTAAGTGTTTCTTTTCGGCCAATCGGTTCTGAGTTGTTATTGATAAATCCTCATTCATTACAATGTTCCAAGATAGAGTGTGCTGTTTCTCTAAAAATTAAACTTGAATTTTGACCTAAAATACCTCAGTCTATAGAGATTAAAGTTTTTCTGCTTAAGACCCATTTCCTACTCACCTGTTCCACATCACTAATTCTAAATGGAAAAAATCTACTCTTTAATCTTCAACTAACACAGAAATGAAATGGCAAAATGCAGAATACCAGGTAAGTCTCCTTTCAGGTTATTCATATATAAGAACAACGCTTCCAATGGAGAGAGCTTGCTTAGCAGACACGGTGGAAGTGCTTCAAAATTGTTGTAGCTAAGATCCAAATATAGTAGGTTTTTCAAACCACATAATCATGCAAGAAATGAGCAAATTATAGTGAAAACAAGCATTTTACAAATGAGAAAACAAAGGAGAAAAGAATAGATGATGTTTCATACAAATCATAAACATGATTCAATTTCCATCCAAAGCATGTCGTTAGAATATGATTCTATCGACTATTACTCCACTAAATATTTATTGGAATTTTTGTATGTGTGTGAGTTTGTAAAATTCGATCTAGACTCGATACCTGACAAGGATTGGCTGCTTTGGTTTAGCATATTGCCCCCAAGATGCAATATCTTTAAGTTTTTCATTTGATTGAACCCTGCAAAAAGGAAGAGATGATGAGAGAGTGAGGTGTTGATGACTATATTTCCTCCCCCTTTATAATAATAATAAAAAATTTATGGGCCTCATGCCGGTAATGAACTAAAAGAAAAACCTGATTTGCTAAACATCCATCAATATCTTTGAATTGCCTAAGAAAAGAGATTGAGGGTTTTTATGCAATTTGAGGAAGTATTTTATAAAATTGGAGGAAACGAGTATTACCTTCTGGCATAACCCATCCACCGATCTGATTAAAGCCCAAATGTAGTGACTCCAATTCTTTGAATTGGGCAAACAGAGTAGCATTAGGATACCACAATCCAAACCAATAAGGATACCTTAAATATTCAAGCACGATTCCTATCACGTGAGATGAAGAATTAGAGCATGATACACCCCCCCATTGACAGCAATCCTCTCCAACCCAATCTTCCAAGCCAGAATAAGTAGCATTATTTGGAAAGTCGTTGACGGAGTCTTTCAATTGTAAGAGAGCTTTTCTCTCTTCCTCCAAACATGCTTGGCCCCCGTAAAAGCAGCAACACACACTTACAAACAACAACACCCCAACAATACCATATGCATGTAAACCCCTCATATTTTTAACAAGTTTATCTCCAAACTCCAAACTCCAAACTAAAAGCTCGGTTGTAGTTTCACTCTAAGCTTTAACATAGATATATATGTAGAGAAGGACAGGTGGAAGGTGGATCCAAAGTCTTCCCAGTCTTGGCCACCTCACCATTCATAAATCTGGACCGTCCAAAACGTCTAAAGTAGAAGCTCAGCTCATAAATAAGGAAGAAACGCGTAGTAATAGTGACATCTCATAAAGAGTGAGACCCACAACTGTGACAGGAAAGGTCGTCTCTTTTTCTATCCATCTAACACGAGAGTCAAGAGAATACTTCCACTGCGTGCCTCACACTCTAAATGAGAATTAGATCAAAGACACTTTTGGTCAATCTAAACCTTGATTGTAATACATGCATGCAAGAAAGATTTCGGTTGGGAAAATGTTTTGATAATTTCACTAACTCATATTGTCTTGTACTATTCAACCAGCTGTCAATGGCTATGATAATTTCAAAAAATGCTATAGAAGCAAATTATGAAATAAAAGACAAGGTAACCTAGTGCAAATATCAAAACACAGCAGTGCCAAAATCAATAGCCTTCTTATAAACTGCATATTTAAAACTAGTGGGACTGATATCTCCACGACAATGTTTTGATAATGAGGACAACCCACATGTACATTTTTCTAACGAGCTGTACTTTGGTTATTTTTATGAGATATGAGTATTTTTGTCATGAGAGAGTTGCTTTGGGCATTTTTCAAATTTGATATGAGCTGCCTGATCAAGATCAGTTGATCGGTCGGATTGACCATGGATCAGTCGCGTAGGTGGCCGAATGAACCGTTGGATCGGTCAAGGTCCCACTCGGTCGGGTTGGGCCATGGTTTTGGTCATATGGGTGGTCGATCTTTTGGTCCAACACGCTCCAACGGCTAGTGCTTGAGCGGGTGCGATCCAAAGCGTCAGATCTTGGTGTAACGGCTAGTGGGTGATAAGGTGTGATGAGGACTGTTGGATTCTGTCCTGTCGCGTCCCAACGATCAAAAGCCAAAGGGTGCAATCCGCACCGTGGATCATTGAGCTAGCAGTTACAGGGGAGGACGGAGGTTTTACAGCAACCAATAATCACTCCAAGATTGCTCTAGACTGTAGAATCATGGATTGGAGCGATCTAACGGCCAGATTTCAACCTGCTTTTAAAAGGTACCCTTGTAGGGGTGCAAATCAAATAGAAAGGTAGCCAAATACTCTATTAAAGAGTAGATAACAGCCTTTGGAATAAAATACAAAAAGTACACTTGTGGGACTTGAGTTTGAGTAAATCCATAGCCAAAATTACTCTCTTGGAAGTTTATCAACTTTGTTCGTTGCTTTCTTTTCACAAATCTATTCTAGTGTACTGTTTTCTGCAGAAACAGTAACCGGTGTCTCAAATACTTGTTTATCCAAAGGTGATTTAGAGTTTGTTTCTGCTTAGTGCAAAGCGTCAACAAACATTAGATATAGATAACACCGAGCTTCATTGTATTGTGGAGGCAAATTCTTGATACCCCTTGCACACTAACTAGCAGGGGCGAATATTATCTTAAGGAAAGCGACAGTGCGCTTTGAAGCATCTCTTTCTTTTCTATTTCCCACCATCACCACCGACATATTCTCTCCAACAATAACTACTAAATAGGGAGGAGACAAACATTTGATTTACCTAGAACTTAGAATAGTGATAAGTAGTGCATGGTTGCCAACCTTGTAGAGTAGTGGGAGGGGTGTCATTACTAGTATAAAAAGGAAAGAGAGAGAAAAGGCATTATTCTCGAAGCCAAAATCCACATTTTTTGAGAAATTTGGCTTGGAAAGGTAGAAGGTGGATCCAAAGTCTCCTCGGTCTTCGCCACCTCACAGTTCATAAATCCAATAAAACTGCAGAGCTATTAAAAAAGATTTTCAAGTCTATTAAAAAATAAAAAGACAAACCAATAAAAAATAAATAAAAAGACAGGTTAGGTAGGAGCAATTGTTCAAACATGGTTGTGCTGATATCATTTCCCATAATATAAATAATAAGAAAAATAAGAAAACAAAGAAAGCGATGATGATTTTATCGCCCCACTGTGGGATAATGCGCCCAGCTTGTCACTTGATTTGACGTCAAAAAGCATTAAAGTCTGCCCCAGTTCCAACTAACATGGGGCGCATTATCCTATAGGGGGCCGAAAAAAATAATCTCCCATAATATCGGTTTGGGTCTTTTTGAGTGTTGACCCGACCTGGCCTGGAGTGTCAAACATGGCGCCGCCAAGGGAGACTCGGAGGCACTGAGGAAATATGGTGAGTTCGCACCACCTCAGCCCACGAATTTGTCACGCGTGGTGGCCGGCACGCGGTCCCTGAGTGGGCCCAACTACCTCTTGCTTTTTCCATGTCCGTGGAAAATTGCGAGAGCCATCGGAATAGGCTGGAAAAGAGTAGCAGGGGGCCCCACAAGCCTACTTTATTCGTTTTTTCCTGAATTAAACTATTGAATATGATGAATAGGTGGATCCCACAAAGAAAAAACGATGGTCTTGATTGCTCGATCATGACTGTGAACACGTGAGATTCCATTTCCTACTTTCGTTGTCACCCTTTATTTATTTATTTTCTATTTATTTAAAGAAGCTGCAGGTGTATATATATTACAAAATAAGAATTAGATCAAAGACACTTTTGGTCAATCTAGACCGTCAAAAAACTACAGAGCTGTCCGTGATACTAATCCCGTCAAGCCCTACCACAAAAGTGACCGTTAGGATTTGTTTGAATATAGGCTCTGTTCGGATTGCAGGAATCCTTTCCTTTCAGGAAAATAGAGGAAAATGATATGGTTACGGCTTATTTAGAAAAATACATCATAAATTGAATGTTTGTTTTTCACCAGAAATTGAACAGGTTCAAGTTATTTTTTTCATATAAAGTCGAACAATGGAAAAAAGGAAAAATTGGATAAGTGTTTCCTTCCATTTTTCATAAAATTCCTGCAATCCAAACCGGGCCATGATGGTTTGGTCAAGATTGAACAAGGTAGTTGGCAAATACATATTGTAATACATGCATACAAGAAAGATTTCGGTTGGGAAAATGTTTTGATAATTTCACTAACTCACATTGTCTTGTAATATTCAACCAGCTGTCAATGGCTATCACAATTTCAAAAAATACTATAGAAGCAAATTATGAAATAAAAGACAAGGGAACCTAGTGCAAATATCAAAACACAGCAGTGCCAAAATCAATAGCCTTCTTATAGACTGCAGATTTAAAACTGGTGGGACTGATATCTCAGTATCTCCACGACAATGTTTTGATAATGAGGACAACCCACCTGGTTTTACATTTTTTTTAACGAGCTGTACTTTGGTTATTTTTATGAGATATGAGTATTTTTGTCATTTTTATGTGAGAGAGTTGCTTTGGGCATTTTTCAAAAGGAGATAACGAGTTATGCACAGTTAAAAACAAATAAGGTGCAAAATTTTAAAGTAAATAATTCACGACTGTAAACTTTTACGCCCATTTTATGGCAACACAGACACGAATGTAAATTCACACCAAAAATTTCTTCCATTCGCCCTTGGCTCAAAATTGGCAACCTGATTTTTGGGGAGTCAACATGCCCACTGTCCACTCGGATCTGTTTCAAAGCGGATCCAAATTAATTGGGTTTTCCCTCGGACCGTACCTTCAATTTTATAATCCATAATTGTTCAAATATCTTAGTGCAGAATGCTAACGTTGATAACCCATGGACAATATTTATGTGTGGATTATGTTGGAAAAGTGTTTCAAATTATTTTACAAATACATTTTTGGAAATTAAATTTGTTAGAAATGTGTTTCAAATTGTATTATTTGAACAATTAAATTTGTGGCTTTTCATATTCCTTGAAATTCCAAAGACCATTACTTGGATAAGTTAAGAGTTAGACTAATGAATCTATTTAATTAGTTATATTAATAGATTCATGATAAGCTTTGACTCTTTGTGAGACTCTTTGTATTCCATTAATGGTAACTCTTTGGTTTTCTCATTTGAATTGAATACCTTAAGTGCTCTCATTAAGGGTGATTCCAAAATGGAGAGTCTCTTGGATAACTTCTGTTAAGAGATCAAATGGTTTAGAGAATGGTATGGAAAAATCCAATCATTTTTCATAGAGTTTCTTTTCAAAGACAAAAGTTAATTTTGAACAAAACTCGTTACACTTGTTTGATCGATCGGAAGTGAATACACGATCCATTTTAGAGAAGTGCAACTCTCTTGAATATACAGGGAATCCGGGCTTGGTTGAATCCCGGATATAGTGCTGCCATAGTTGTCTTCTGTTTGCATGTGGGAGAGGCTTCAACTATCTTCAAGAAGCGTTTACGCGCCTCTAAGTCTTGGTTCTTTCTTGCTTTGTTTTGGGTAAATATCTTATTCTGTTTTGTGCATTTGTTCCAACAAATTATGCACACATGTAAGTAGGAAAAGATGGCGACCCTCATATCACATGACCTAACATTATCAGATTGGAATGAGTTTTTATATAATGCTTAGGAGTAGTTGTGCCTTATTTATTATTAAAAAAAAAAAACAAATAGTTGAGCCGAAGTTTGTTTACAGATTTATGAGGAATGATAGATGCAAGGGCGCCCTTGCATAAAGAGCTGGAAAAGGGCCCTTGATTGCATCGCACCATTTTTGGTAACAGTCTAAATCGGTTGAAAAAGGTAAATTTGGTTTTAGTTAATGATGTGGATCCAATCAAGGGCCCTTTCCAGCTCTTTATGTAAGGGCGTCCTTGTATCTATCATTCCTCTAGATTTAAATAATTCATTTGGGTCACCTTAATGTTAGTAGGTGGTGCCCCAAAATTCATCCCCTTAGGATGAACCTAACCCTCCTATCTGTATCATTTTTTGTAATGCCGTCGTTCTGTTAATTTGGGGTTAGGATCATCCCGTGGAGATGATTATTGAGGCATAACATATTTATGTTATGGTAATCCAAATGAAGGGTTTGGATCTTTGAACAAAGTGGGACCGTTTTTTTTTTTTTTTTTTTTTTTTTGAAAAATACTCATATCTAGGCACAGACATCATATTTAGGCTAATAGGGCTCTAAAGCCCCCTCTCACGCCCTATTAGTAAATGATGCTTGCTGGGTATACAAGATAAAGAGAAGGCCTCAAGATGGACAAGGCGGCACTGTCGAGAGATATAAGGCAAGACTTGTGTTGTGGCGCGAGGATTTGCGCAGAAGTATGGTTTAGACTACGAAGAAACGCTCTGTCTTGTAGCTAAACTTCCGTCAAAGTTGTGATTGCCTTAGCTGCAAAGATGAATTTGAAGATGTTCCAGCTAGATGTGAAGAATGCGTTCCTGAACGGTGACCTTGACAAAGAAAGATATATCTAGGCACAGACATCATATTTAAAATTTAGAAGTATGTTTTCATGATAAATTTCCTATTTGTTGAGTTATACAAAATTTGTATGGGGCAGAGCAAAAACAAGTGCCAGCAGTACGGGGCCATTTTTTAGACGAAATGACAAAACTTAAAGGTATTTTAGGTTTTTTAATTCTTTATGGTTAAATTTTAACTTTTAATAAAATTCCATAAGTACTATTTTATAAAATAAGTAACCAGCTATTCCCTCGTTGATGGCTTATGACTATTAAAAACATATGAGACCAAACTGAAAATGAAAGGACATCTCTTGTGGACGACTTTCACTCCTATGAAAAGGATAAGAGAAGGGCAATGATAAATTCGCACCACTTAGGATGATTCGCACCACTTTTACACGATAAAAAATTGGTAAAGTCTGCCACAATTCACGTTAAAAGGGGTGCGAATTTATCACCTCCCAGGAGATCGGAAATCTTAATTTGTGGGACCTATCATCCTTCGATAGAAGATGATGAGCAATTGAGACGGTTGTTTATAGTGTGGAGTGCGGGTCGGACAGTTTTTAATGTCTACTAGTGAAAAAGCAGCCATGTTGATATAATATAGATTTAAGAGTTTTTATATGATGAAGAGCCATAGAAAGTAGTATTGGAGTACGATTCACATCTCATCCTTGAATCATGACCATCACAATCACTTGTTACTAAGTCCCTCCTCGCATTCAATGATAATAGTCCCACCACAAGACTCAAAGTAGTCTCCACGGCATCTAAAATCCGAGAGATATTTTGGGTATGATGATGAAGAGGTGTCGTGATTTTGTTTACCTTCCAATTTGCATTTCTAGGTGTGGACCCCGATCCGGGAGAGAGGTGAGGGACGAGCCCCCAGCGGCCTCTGGATCATCCACACGTGACGGGGAGCTCTACCAAGGAACTCTCGAAACAGGTGTCACCCTCATAGCATAGCACGAGTGGCGATATAAAAGAGATACCTATCGATTCGGGAACAAGTCCGGATTCGAAACGTACCTAAACAAACTCAAAGTCGCCATCCATGATATACCGCCATGGATCCTTAAACAAATATGCTCTGTATACCATGGATAACCAAAAATAATGAGTTCGTGCCTGATTACGAATGGAGAAGGTTCGAAGAGCACCCCCAATTTGCCCGAGTGAGAATACTTGGTCCCTTATACCATTTATTATTAACTTTGAAAAGTTTTGGGCGAAGATCATATGAAATGGGAACAATCCTCAGGAATCGTCTAATAATAAGCAGAATAAGCAGGACAATAAAATAAGTAAGTAAATGAGATATAATAAGCAGTAAAAGCGATAAAGCAGAAAAAGAAATATAGCTAAGCATTGAAGTAAGAAATAATAGACTGATAAGCAGTAAAGATCTACAGCTAAGCATGTAAGTGATCAAATAAGAAAATAATTTCAATCTAAAAGAAAACACATAAGAAAAATGATAACCACAAACACAAAACTCTAAAAAGAAACATTAACAACAAATCCTAAGGTTCTAAAATTGTCCTCGACTCTTGGATGGTCTGATATTCATCCAAACAGCCTACGTATCCCCGCCTCAACAAGAATCAGAGGGACGTAGTTCTTCACACCTATTCTAAACTAAAATGCCTAAGACATCTAAACATTTATCCTAGACTCGACCTAAAAGACCAGACTAGTTATTAAAGCATTTTGTGCGATTATTTAAATTCCAGTGGATTGTGAATTTTAGGACACCTTATATGACCTAACTAAATGCAGGTTAGCCCTAAGCTAATGCAGGTGGTTCCTACAACCTATGTATAACTAGGTTGTGTGTCATAAGGAAAACAATGGGATCACTAACGTATCCAAGACCTAGTCATCAGTCGGCAATGTGAATCGCCAACTGACCGGACGGAGGCGTTCTTATAACTCTAGGACAAACTCCTAACTTTAAAGCAAACACACAACCACCAAAACACTCTACTTAAGACATACTCCTAACTCTAGAGGAAGAGCTTTTTGGAAAACAAATTTTTTAAAGATTTACAAAGTTTGGCTGGACTTTGGATAAAGATCCCAAGATGCACTACGTACCTCGTGAGATGATCAAGCCAACGTAGTTCGGAACATATTCCGAAATAAAGATGCTAAACAAGTGTGATTCACAAACAAGTAAACAAGCGTGCTCACAAACAGGTACACCAGCGTGGACACAAACAAGTAAACTAGCATGATCACAAACAAGTGAAACGCCAATCAGATAAAACATGTCTAAAGGAAAAGATACCCCTAAAACAAATGAGACAAAATCTTTCTCTAAAAGAAGAAGGCAAGCCAGATAATGAGACTGAGAGAGACCTATACTATGATAGAGGGTTGTCTAAAAGACTTAGAGAATCTTCTAAAAAGAAAGAAAATAGAGGGGAACATTTAGTCCCCTAATGATGAGATTGGGATGACTCCTTCATCGCCCCTGCAATGAGGGAAAAACTAGTGTCTAAAAGACTAGGAAAGCACCTAAAAGAGAAGAAAAAAAACTACTGGGACTTAGCAAGTCCCCTAAATGATGGGCTTGGGCTAACACCTTCATCGCCCTTACAATAGGGGAAGAATTCTGTCTAAAAGTATATATAACATCTTGAAGTATAAATAATAAAAAAAACAGATTCTTACTATTTCATATTTTCACAACTCATTCTAAGTAAGCATAACGTCTAAATACAAGAATAAACTTTAATTCCCCTTAGCAAGGACTCAAACATTTACATACATACCTAAAACTAAATCATGTATCACATCTGATCAATTTAATTTCCAATTTAAACATTACAAAGTCAATCCTTATAATGAAGAAATATAACTATTAGACCGCATACTGATGGAATTATTTAATCTTGATTCTAAAACTAGTCAAAAGTTTCCCATGGAGCAAACAAAACATAATCATCCAGTCCTGAACTGAAAGAAATTATCCAATCACAATTCTATGTTTGGTTTAAGCTAGTCATGAAATAAAACGCAAATATCAGATCATGCACTTGATAAGATTATCTAACATTAATTCTAAGTTTTTTTCAAAAAGAATCCATGAGATAAAACAAATGCAACCATCATACCATCTACTTACCAAAATAAGAATTCAGATGGGTCTATTATCATGGCATAATGATGCGAAGATTATGAGCTCTATGTTATATGGTCAAACATGAACGTAATTTCTAGTTAAAAGATTAAATACATATATTATTTACATAGGATGTCAATAATTAAAACATGTACAAAAAGAATATTACTGACAGTCATATTAAAATCAGTTTACCTCTTATAACTTTCAAATTTACCTTCATCAAGCAAAATAAGAGGCAATAAATCAGGTACAACTATTACCCCTAACTTTGTCAAGATGTAGCGACAAGTCGTCTTAAAATCATTATAACCATCAATGATTCTTTACGTAAGTTTTAGCCTTAAAATTCTAAAAGACCCCCTACAATATTCATGGTTTCAAAATATCCAAAAGCTAAAAATAAAATTATAATCTCAACAAAAGAAAATGACCATGTCAAAAATTTCTTTACATATCTAAACCTTTATATATTTGAACAAAAACCAAAGCATGCTCTACTATCATATAATGTATAAAAACTCATCTGAAAGCACGCGTATCACTGCACAGGGTGATGTAGTCATTTAAACATAATTTGCTTCATCATGTTTTGAAAAATTATTAAACTACCTTGAAAAAGGGAAAGATAACTAAGACCAAAGACATTGACGTTTCTAACAAGTAAACAATGACACTTATGTCAATAACCTCTTTTATTTGAAGATAGAATTCAAAGTCCCACATCATCACTACAAACACTACAAATTTAATGTCCAAAACATTCCACAACAGAGAGGATCGTTGATACAGTTCATCAAAGTCTCTACTAACTGATTAAAAGGATAAAGTCTATCCATAGAGTGTAATGAGAGACTATTATCTTTTTATTTATGAACCTGTTGAAAAACCTATCTTATTTATAAATCCAGACAATTATCAAGATAAGAAATGAATCCTTATGCAAACTTGGATCATTAAAATAATTACATAAGGATAACATCCAGATACACAACAACTCTATGTTAACATTTCTTAAATATTTAAATACAAGATCAAAGTGAGGCTCTAACCATTTTTTATGAGAATGAACAGACCAATTAAAGATTATAAAAAAAAATAAAAAAAATAATGAGTTGCAACCATATGCATTACTCTCATAAATCTAACAAGTACACAACTGACTTATTCTTAAACAGGGTAAACTATCTAGAGCTAATGAGAATTACTAGATTTCAATGTAACAGATTTGTTGCAAAAATTGGAAGATTTATAACCAATTCAGAGAATTGAGAAAATTGCTAAACGAAAAAATATTTGAAATTGAGGTTGAAATGGGTTTGGACGGGGTAGACACTGGACTGGGTGGGCGCTGGATTGTGCAAAAACTGGGCTTGATTTGTGGACTGAAATGTGCATAAAACAGGGCTGAATTGTGCAAAACTGGAGCTGAATTGTACACTGAAAAATGTACATAAAACAGGGGCTGTTTTGTGCAAAACTGGGGCTGAATTGTGCATAAAACATAGGCTGAATTGTGCATAAAACAGGGGCTGTTTTGTGCAAAAACTGGGGCTAAATTGTGCAAAAACTGGGGCTGAGTTGTGGACTGAAATGTGCATAAAACAGGGGCTGTTTGCATAGACACAAAAAAAAATGAACTAAACTGCAAATAATGAGATGATTCTATGAAACTCAGAACATAGACTGAACCACAGAATGAATAACATGGACTGAACTTGTGTATCCAATCAAATGTAGACCATAGGACCTAAACCATGGCATTAAAAACAAAAGGAAATGCATGTTGGGAAAGGTATGAATTACCTGATAAAAAAAATGAGGATTGCTTAACATGTAATGGTTGAGGGTAATGAGATGTGATAAAGAGGCATAGCTTCTCAGGTTTCTCTAACTAAGACACACTTACATCCCAAAATCTTTCAAGTAGACATCTTAGGTTAACCAAATGCATAATATTTGAAAATTGTCCTCTCATAAGTCACCCAAGCAACGTAAGTTCTCTCGGACTTCAACATCAAGTACTGTGTAAAAAACAAATTATAACGTAAAGGACATCACGCTTGCTTACTACCTGATCATGAAATTACTACCATGAGGAGCTGCTATTCCACAAACCGCATAAACATTCTCAATTTGTACTACTAAAAATCCCAACACATATATTAAATGAACTGAGTTCATGCAATTACTACACATGATAAAATTGAAATTCCCCTTTTTTTAATCACAAGAAAAAGACTCAACGAAGAGGTTAACTCATCAGGAAATAATATTGTGTGACTAACACCCTAACATCTGAACAATAAACGCACGAGATTCTAAAAAGAAAACTAATAAAAAAAAAAAAAATAGCTCAAAAGTCACTGGAGCATTTTCTCATCATTTTACTTTAACAAAAAAAACAACAAATCCTCATTTGATCTTGAATAAACGAAAAGATGAAATCTTCATATCAAGAAAAACTCAGAAAATATCATAACATTTCTTAACCTAATCAATTCATAATGAAGGAAATAATGAAGAAAAAATTATCAGATTATCACTAGACAAAACAAAACACAGAGTAAAAAATCAAGAAATCTGTAAAACAAGATGTATTCTTAAGAGAAACATCTAAAATTTTACTTATTTTCAGCACGTTAAACACAAGAGATGAAGAATACTTGAATTATTGAAAGAGTTCGCTCAAATTAGGAATGATCAGAGCTCAAAGAAGCACTACAGAACAATAAAAACCTCTAAAAAATATGCTCAATTCTTGATCAAGGACAGCATTCGATCGTCAATTTGTGGCTGTACAAACAGATCCCATGGAGAAAGCTCCTGATCTAGAGCTCGAAATTTAGACCTAAGATGAGCTAGGGTTTTACACCAAAGAAATACAGATCTAGGGTTTAAGGTTGCAAATAAGGGCTTCAACAATGAGAAACTACTAAATTTAGAGTTAGAATGGGAGCAAAAGACAACAGAGATGTGATCAAATGAAGGAATAATAGGCTTGAGAATGATCGGAGCTCGCCTGAGCTTGGCCGGAGAAAGGAATCCAATCGGAAAAAAAAGAAATTTGATTGGAAAAATCAAGAACAAGTGCTAGGGTTTCGGTGATTTGGGGAATTTTTTTTTTTTTTTTTTTTTTTTTTTTGAGCTCTACATAAGAAAGAGCTTTAGAGAAAATTAAAAGATAATTTCGTGCTCCTTTCAGCTACCTGGGACAGCCTCCCTACAGCAAAAAATACATTAACTGGGCTACCCCGGACTGGATAAACCACCCCCCTTCTGCTACACTAGACTACACCACATTACCTACTACGCTTGTTAGCTGGACAAAACCCAGTCGGATTTCGACGAAATTTTACGGGGACCTAGTTGGGACCCTAAGCTACCATATGGTGAAATTTGAGTCCCTAACTCACTGATTTGATGGGGTTATTCACAGACATGGCGAACTAGGGTCCGGTCAAAATGGGGTGTCTACACTAGGCCACTTAGCAATTGGAGTGGGGTTTGTTCGACTTTTTATTCTTATCACTTTTCTCAATTACAAACAACATGGGTTGCCCACTAAACTCTCTCTGTCTCTCTCTCTCTCTATATATATATACTTTTATGTATATATATTTGTCTTTCAACCCATCTACTTTCTTTTGCTCAGTTTCCATGTATATTCCTCTTATGAAAAGAACACCCCACCAAATGTCTATGCCGTGCCATATACTCCATATGACCATCTCGGTCACTCATTACTAGGTCTCTCCTTACATTCAGAGTGAGTTTGGTTGCACAAAAGCAAGGGAGGCTTAGGGGTTATGCTTGGCATTTGGTTGCCATGTCAGCAAAATTCTTCGTTTTTGGTTGCCAATATAGCATTGAATTCCTTGGAGGCTCCCTAGCATGTTACCTGGGCAGGGTCGGAGCTAGGAATTTACACTTGGGGGGCTGGAATAATTTTGGGTGGGCCGCTTACAATTACTAGCGTTCCTGAACGCCAGGAACGCCAGTAAATGTATGTTCCTTTTAGCAGCGTTCATGAACGTCGGAAAAACCCTTTTTAAGTTGTACTCATAAAAGGAAATTTGCAAGTCTTTGGGGGGCCGTGGTCACCCCCACACTATATGTGGCTCCGCCCCTGCCTGGGTAACTATTTCATGTCTATTGATATGACATTCTTGTCCATTGTAACATACAAGAATTAACTAATTCATGTCTATTGATATGACATTCTTGTCCATTGTAACATACAAGAATTTTGCTTGTAGATGTGGCTCTATTTGGCTGCAGGTAATTACCGTGTAGATTAGTGGTGTAAGTGTTAGTCTATTTTCAAAATGAAAGTGTTTTGAAAAGATTTTATAAAGAAAAGTCTATTTGGTTTGTAAAAGTGGGTGCTTTTGGAAAGGAGGTGAAAAGTGCTTTGGGAGGATAGGCCCACATTGGAAGTTCAAAGAGTTGTTGAAGGGTATATATAGCGTTACTCACTTCTCTCTAATGTTTTGTTGCACAGTGGGTGGACCCACAAGACGGTGCAACCGCATGTGCAGCGTGGGCTGTAGGGTGCTAGTGGCGCTTTTTGGCGCACTTCGCATCATCGCTAGGAGCGATTGGAACGCTTGAAATTTATCATATTTGATCTAGGCTGTCTAATCATTTATGTTGATCGGTCGGATTGACCATGGATCGGTTACGTTGGTGGCCGAATGGACCGTTGGATCGGTCAAGATCCCATTCGGTCGGGTTGGGCCATGATTTTGGTCATATGGGCGGTCGATATGTCGGTCCAACACACTCCAACGGCTAATGCTTGAGCAGGTGAAATCCAAAGCGTTGGATCGTGGTGTAACGGCTAGTGGGTGATCGGGTGTGATGTGGACCGTTGGATTCTATTCAGTCACGTCCCAACGATCAAGAGCCAAAGGGTGGAATCCGCATTGTGGATCATTTATCTAGCAGTTACGGGGGAGGATGTAGGTTTTACACAAATCAACAAATCACTCCAGGATCGATCTGGACTGTAGAATCATGGATGGGCTCGATCTAACGGCCAAATTTCAACTTGCATTGAAAAGGTGCCCTGTAAGGGTGAAAATAAAAAACAAAGGTTGCCAAATACTCTATAAAAAAGGGCAGATTACAGCCTTTGAAACAAAATATGAAAATTACACTTGTGGGACTTGAGTTTGAGTAAATCCAAAGCCAAAATTACTCTCTTGAAAGTTTATCAACTTTGTTCTTTGCTTTCTTTTCACAAATTCCATTCTAGTGTACTGTTATCTACCTGCAGAAACAGTAACCGGTGTTTTAAATACTTGTTTATCCAAAGGTGATTTTAGGGTTTGTTTCCGCTTAGTACAAAGCGTTAACAAACATTAGATGTAGACAACACAGGGCTTCATTGTATCATGGAGGCAAATTCGTGATACCCCTTGCACACTAACTGATGGGGGCGAATATTATCTGAAGGAAAGCGACTACGCGCCTTGAAGCATCTCTTTCTTTTCTATTTCCCACCATCACCACCGACATTTCTCCAACAATAACTAGTCAATACGGAGGAGACAAACATTTTGATTTACCTAGAATTTACATCCTAGAATAGCGATAAGTAGTGTTTGGTTTCCAACCTTGTAGAGTAATGGGAGGGGGTGACATTACTAGTATATAAAGGAGAGAGAGAGAGAGAGAGAGAGAGAGAGAGAGAGAGAGAGGGCCTAAGAAATTTGCCTTAAAAGTTATAAGGAAGGGACATGCAGGGACGGAGCCAGGAATTTGTTCCAAGGGGGGCAGACAATGGTTGTTATAGCATGTCGGGCCCGCTATTTTATACTTCATGTTTTATAGGTGGGGCCCACCATCTCCCCCCTAACCCATGCATAAGGTGAGCTGACAATTTACATCTCATATTTTGATGCAGTGGGGCTCACTATTTACCACTCATCTTTTGATGGGTGGGGCCTATTGTTTTACACCCATGCATAGCATGGCCCAGGAATGTTAGGGATTTAACCAGGATTTTATATGTTGTGTAGGTGTGAAGTCTAATATTTTACAAAGAAAAAACCATAGGGCCCACTTCATAGGATGTTCCAGACCATTCATTTGTAGGGCCACAACGTAAATAGGGTGAACCACGTAAATCATTTCCATAGGATGAACTTAACCCTCCAATCCGTAGAGGATTCTGTAACAGTCAATCCCACTGTAGATCTGAGTGTTAAGATCATCCAATGGAGATGATTTTCGCGGTGCGGCCTATTTACGTTGTGGCCCAACAAATGAACGGTTTGGATCATCCTATGAAGTAGGCCCACAATACTTTTTGAAAGTTACTGGACTTTTGGTGTACACACCATATAGAGGGGCAACTTTTACAGAAAAAAATCAAACTAAAAAGGAAATTCTGGATTTTAGGGGTGAGAGAGAGAGAGAGAAAGAGAGAGAGAGAGAGAGTGGGGCAATGCAGGGAAAATAGAGACGCGGTGGGACAACTGTAGCGAAAATAGAAAAAAACCTAAAATGCTCGGTGGGGCAACTGTAGGAAAATAGAAAAAATCCTGAATTTTAGGAGGGCAACTGCCCCCTCTTGCCCCCCCTTGGCTCTGCCCATGGGGACATGGATACCATAATTTGAGGCCTATATATCGCACTCAAATCAATACAATTAGATATATAAGAAAATTCCATGAATCCATGTACAATAGAATTCAGAACGTTGTACCTTCGTCCTTCCAAGAGAGAGTTCCTGCGTTCTTGTGGAGCAGAGTTAAATAACACTTGATCTTTAGAAAATTTCCCCTACTTTTGGATTGTGAACTTTAGAAAAAAAAAATTCTTTACGCCCATTTTATGGCTAAACAGATTGACCTTGAAAAGGAAATATATGATGATTGGATTTTTTTCATGTGTAGTTCCTGATAAATTCACACCCAAAATTTCTTCCATTCGCCCTAGGCTCAAAACTGGCAATCTGATTTTGGGGAATCAACAAGCCAACTGTCCACTCGGATCTGTTTCAGAGCGGATCCAAATTAATTGGGTTTTCCCTCGAATCCTACATTCAATTTTATAATCCATAATTGTTCAAACTCAGGCCATCCATTGGATTGTTCAATATCTTAATGCAGAATGCTAAGTTGATAGCCCATGGACAATATTTATGTGTGGATTATGCACACAAGTAGGAAAAGATGGCGACACTCATATCACATGACCTAACATTATCAGATTGGAATGACTTTTTATATAATGCTTAGGAGTAGTTATGCAGTATTTATCTTTTATTTATTTTTTAAAAACATATAGTTGAGCCGAAGTTTGTCTACAGATTTATGAGGAATGATAGATGCAAGGGCGGCCTTGCATAAAGAGCTGGAAAAAGGGCCGGTTTTACTTAATGATGTGGGTCAAATCAAGGGACGCGTCCTTCACTACAAGAAAAGTTGTAATTACCGGCGGATATTCACCGGCGCTTGTAAACACCGCTGCTAAATATCAATATTCCCCGGCGGATAAGATTAAACCGCCGGCATACAACGAAGGTTCCCACAAAAAATTGTAAAATCCATTGGAGGATTCCCCAGCGGTTTTGACCGCCGTGGAAAAAGTATATTACTCAGCGGTCATAAGTTAAACTGCCGGGAGACGTTTAAAGAAGGGGAAAAAGAAGTTGCGAATTCTAAAGCTTGGCCCGCGGGAAACCCTATTTTCATTTTTTCCCTTTCGCGCGGGAACCTCTGTTTTTCCCTTTCGCGCGGGAACCTTTGTTTTTCCCTCTTCGAGTGGAGAAATCGTAGCCGTTTTATCTTCCCCAATCTATCTAGGGTTCTCATTTTAACCTTTTCCCTTTCTCAGACCCTTTCAATTTAAACTAAATCCAGAGATTTGGGTGGAAAAAGAAGAAGAGGAGAAGCTACTTTCGTTTTACATCTAGGATTTCTCTTTTCTTCCAAAACGATTCATCATTTCATCAGGGTTTCATTGGGGTTTCTCTCTTTCTATCTCTCTTCACCGAAATCCCTAGATGTATATAGGGTTTCGATTTCATTGACTGAGCTTGGGGTTTCGATTTTGGGTTTTCGTTTCCATTTGAGTTTTGGTTTGTGTTTTTTTTATGTGGTTTCAGTGTAATAGCTAGGGATTTTGATATGGTTTTTGATGTGGTTTGGGTTTTTGATATGGTTCAGTGTAATAGATCTAGGGGTTCTCAGCTCTTTTATGTGAAAGATGGGGTTTGGGGTTTTGATGGGGTTTCGTTTTTCTCATATGGAAATATCTGATACTGTGATTTTAATGCTCAATGTGGTTTATTTATAAAATCATGTATTAGTATCTACCCCGGTATTAGTATCTACCTCTTGCTCAGTCTGATTTATTTATAAAATCATGTATGATTGCCTTATTCTATAGGTCTGGAGAGTGCACCCCATCCAACGGCAGAGACTCAAGAGACATCCAGGACATCACAAGTGAATGGTACTTCTCTCCTTGCTTGGATTTCCATATTTGTTGCTATACTTGCTACAAGAGAGCTACGTGGCTTAGTAGATGATTTTTCCTTTTACATCCATGCTTAGTAGATGATTTTTCCTTTTACATGCATTCTTAGTCATGTAATGGCAACTTGATACTGAGGAGCTAATCTTTCTCGTTGTCTCACTTCCTTGCCGGTGTAATATATATGATTTCCAAATGACATATATATTAGCCTTTTTACTGCCTTTTTGTTGCTCCTATAGAAATACTCCGCTAGATACTACGTATTACATAACCTGTTCGGCTTGACCTGTTAGGCTTCTATACTGAATTCTGCCTGTAGTACATCAAGGACTTATTGTTCAACTTAAACAAACAAGGAAAAGTGATCCGAACCAGTGCTGTCGGAACACATATAAATTTCATATGGGTAGTAACATCTCTTATTTTGATTCAAGAGAGGCAAAGTATATCAAACAGATCATTAAAAAAAAGAGTATATGAAACAGAACCAGTTGCTTGGGCTTCCACTCGCAACCTACCAATTGGAATCATAGTGCACACCAACCCTTACAAACCAGCCTTGACTGCTTACCCAATAGGTCTTGCCTAAACTAAAGTTTAACTAATAATGGTTCAGCTACATAGAACCCTCTTCAAAAAGTGAATGTCCCCACCTGCTTATCTTCACATGACAGGTCAGTTGTTGAGCAAATTTTTGGATTGCCACATATTGGGCTGCATCAATTTAGGTACTTGAACACAGAGCTCCTTATCTACCTCAGAGAAAGACAAAACTCGGAATCATAGTATTGTTAGAGAGTACACTCACCAGTAAGGTTTCACCTTTGTGCCTTTGTGGAAACTACTCGTTTTGAATAATCAGCCCCTACTCTGGAGAATGGTGTTGTGCTAAATCAGGGTATTTGACTCCTATTCATGAACTGTTTAACCAGAGATCCTGCTCTCCAAAGAGATTATCTTAAGTTGATGGATTGTTCTTGTTGGGTGACTACAAATTAACGCCATTTCAATTGATTTGGGGCTCTTGAGTGGTAAAAGATAACTCTAGTCGGGGGCTGCCTATTTACACATCTAAATCAGTTTCTATTCCTTGTGGTCATGGAAGGAGTGCTCAAAGGACTTGAGTAGAAACATTGACAACCATGGCAAGTTGAAGGCTATGTTACTGGTCTTTATTGAATACAACTGAAATCCCCAAAAAAGGGAACACATCTCAAACTGCAAGAGAGATAGTTTTTTGTAGTTCAAGCTATGTTTTGAGCTACCATTGTTTATACATAGGTATATTATTTATGGTAACCGGCATGCTTGTTTTTTTCATTTTGCTGCCATTATGGTTTGGATAATATTGTGTGTGGATGTTATGTGTATCACTGAATTTATTAACCATTCTTATGTTATTTCTGCAGGTGAGGCATTTCATAGCATTAACTCCGATTTGATAGAGTTCCCTTCTATTGAGTTGTCCACACTCCCTTTGATTTTAAAGGTGCTAATGAACCTCTCTTATTCTTCTTTTGTTTTTGGTTGATTTCTTTGACCTAGCTCTTCTTTTCCATTGCCACACATGAGGTGTTTGTTTGGTTTTCTAAACTTCTATCATGTTTGGCCATTGCATCTAGCAAATGCTTGTTTCTCTTTAATATTTTTACTTGATACATCCGTGTTATTATACTCCTTGATGGTCTTTTTGTTCTTAATATCATCTGTGTTATCTTTCTTATCTCATTTTGTAAGTTTCATCTAAAATCTCAAACTACCCTAAGTTAATTTCTACCCATGTTTGCATTTTTTCTCTACGAAACGCAATTTTTTTTTGGTGTGTGTGTGTGTCTCGGAATCAGGGTTCTGGAAAGGGATTTGGGTGGATTTTCTTAAGTAATTTGTTCTTCTTAGAGAGGAAAGCTAGGTGTTATGGGAAACCATCCCTTAAAGGATGGCCCATGGAGTGAAACACATGGGCTTTCACTGGCCAATTAGTCATCAAACCATTAACATCTCTCTTGTCAACTTACCCGTTCTTCATTTTGGATATGGATGGTGAAACCGCGTTGATTCATGCCCTCTTTTTCTATCTTTAAGGACAAGATCATTGTTTTAATGTTTTAGGAATTTGTGTTCGCAGAGAACTTGGGATTTAGACTTCCAACTTTGAATATTTTTCCTTTCCAAACTTTGCATGTAGCGCCATCTTGAAAGGTATGAGACTTAAAGAATAAAGCTTTGTTTTCCTTTTGTTCTCCTTTGAAGGTGCTGAGTTTTATTCTGTAGAGGGTATATATCTTACATTACATATGCTCTATTTATGTATGTGTGTATGAATGCAACTATAAGTTTATATGCAAGTAAGTATAAATGTTCGTGTGCATACGTGAATGCAGTAGTTGGATTTTAGCCGAACTGTTGGCATCATACTCCCATCAGGTGGGCTCCACTTTGGATTACCCATTGACCCAAGATTGTTCTAATCAGACAATCCTTGCCCACATACCCATTTATAAGCATGGATTACCAAGCTAGGATATCATTATTCTTGAAGTCATTCCTCATCTCAACCAAAAATATAGACTCCAATTTCGCATCGAAACTGGGATTCTTTATTTTAATAAGTGTGTTTGACCTCAATAACACTTTGTTTTTCTTCAGTTGTACACATTCATTCCAATCATTATCATTCTATTCTTGAGTAAAGCAAGAGAGTAGTCATGAATAAAAGTTGGATGCAACTTCCAACTTACGACCCTCATAACGTAGGGTTAGTTGATTAAATTTGGATTTAACCAATTCGTTATCTTAATTTATAAGCCTCACGCATGTTCCCATTTTTGATAAAACAGAGTTGACCCAGCATATAGGGCAGGGTTGGATCGGTTCCTTGATTTTGCATTTGCCAGAACTAATTATGGGAACAAGATCAAATGTCCATGTGTTAAATGTGGCAACATTTATTTGGTTGATCGAATACAGGCCGAGGATCATTTGGTTGTCGATGGGATGCTTAAGGGCTACGATACATGGATTTTTCATGGGGAGGCAGTGCCATCGGCGTGTGTTATGGCTGACAGTGATCACCGAGTGCACGATGAACCCATACTACAAGATGAAATGCATGAAATGTTACACGACCTCAATCCATTGTTTAACCCTGCTATGGACAATGTGCCATCAGACGGTGGGGTTGATCTAGGAAATACAAGTACGGAGGGGCCAGATTTAAATTCGCAGAGATTTTTCAAATTATTAGAGGACGTCGAGCAGAAATTATACCCGGGCAGCAAATTCACTAAATTATCCTTCCTTGTTCGACTTTTTCACATCAAGTGTCTCAATGGATGGAGCAACAAATCGTTCACTATGTTACTTGATCTCTTGAAGGAGGCACTTCCTGATGGTGAAACGTTGCCAAAGTCATTTTATGAAACGAAGAAAATTATTAAGGATTTGGGCCTCGATTACAACAAGATAGATGCATGCCCTAACGATTGCATGTTGTATTGGAAGGAAGCTGCTAATGAATTTAAATGTCGCACATGTGGGGCATCAAGGTGGAGAACAGATGCAGTACATCCAGACGACGAGCCATCTGAGACATCTACAAAAGGAAAAAAAATTCCTGCCAAGATTCTGTGTCACTTCCCACTGAAACCAAGATTGCAAAGGCTATATATGTCAAGGAAAACAACATCTTTTATGACATGGCATGATGAGGGCCGCACAAAAGATGGTATATTAAGGCATCCTGCAGACTCAACAGCATGGAAGACTTTGGACTGCAAGTATAAAGAGTTTGGTTCAGAGACTCGCAATGTTAGACTTGGGTTAGCAAGTGATGGCTTCAATCCCTTTAGGACGATGAGTATTGCTCACAGCACGTGGCCAGTTGTTCTAATGTCATATAACTTGCCACCATGGATGTGCATGAAGCAACCGTATATGATCCTCTCACTGCTTATTCCAGGACCATCTTCACCAGGGAATGACATAGATATCTACTTGAAACCTTTGGTAGAAGAGTTGAAGGAACTATGGATTGATGGTGTGCAGACTTTCGACGCAGCAAGGAATGAAATGTTTCAAATGCATGCAGCTGTGTTGTGGACGATTAGTGACTTCCCGGCGTATGCTAACTTGTCAGGATGGAGCACGAAAGGAAAACTGGCTTGTCCATCCTGCCATAAAGAAACGTGTTCTCAAAGGTTGACTCATGGAAGAAAGCAATGCTACATGGGCCACCGGCAATTCTTACCGATCAATCATACATTTCGATCTGATAAGTCAGGTTTTGATGGGACGGAAGAAAGGAGGGTAGCTCCGATTCTGCTATCAGGCAGTCAAGTTCTTGATCAATTACAGAGCATTAACGTAACATTTGGTAAGAAGCCGGATACTAGTGGGAAGAAGCTAGATACACGTGGGAAGAAACAAGATACACGTGGCAAGAAGTCAGATAACAGTGGGAAGAAGCCAAATACCCATGGAAAGAAAAGGAGGCATAAGAAGAATCCCAATGAACCTGAGGAGAATACCGAAGAGAAGCCTCATAAGGAACACAATTGGAAGAAGAAAAGCATATTTTTTTGTCTTCCGTATTGGGAATCGTTGTTATTGCGCCACAATCTAGATGTGATGCACATCGAGAAGAATGTTTGTGATAATGTCATTGGGACGTTACTAAATATTGAAGGAAAAACAAAGGATAGTGTAAAAGCGCGGCTAGATTTAAAGAAAATGAATATCAGGAGAACGCTTCACCCAATAACTAAAGGAAATAACAAGACATACGTGCCCCCGGCATGCTTCACAATGTCTTCAAAGGAGAAAGATATTTTCTGTGGTGTCTTGAAACACGTCAAAGTTCCGAATGGTTATTCATCTAATATCTCACAACGTGTGTATATGAAGCAGCGCAAGATTTCAGGATTGAAGAGCCATGATTGCCATGTACTGATGCAACAGCTATTACCATTAGCTTTACGTTCATCATTGCCAAAGACCGTCAGCTCGGTATTGATTGAACTTTGTAGCTTCTTTAGAGAGTTGTGTTCAAAGGTTCTCAAATCGGGCGAACTTATGAAATTGAAAAATAGGGTAGCACTAACGTTATGCCATATGGAAAAGATCTTTCCACCGGCATTTTTTGATGTTATGGTGCATTTGCCTATTCATTTAGCGGATGAGGCAAGGCTAGCTGGACCAGTACAATACCGATGGATGTACCCAATCGAAAGGTATGCAGAGCTTCTCAAAATTTGTTTCAAAAGTTAATTTGTGTACATATTTTCAGTACAGAACGTAATACAAGTATTTACGTTTTGTAGGTACCTTCTAACATTAAAATCGTATGTTCGCAATAGAAATCGTGTGGGGGGATCTATTGCAGAGGGGTATCTTGCAGAAGAATGTTTAACGTTTTGTGCAAGATATTTGGAAGGGGTTGAATCAAAGTTGAACCGACCACAAAGGAATGACGAAGATGCTCCGTGTGAATTTGAAGAAGGATTCGCTATTTTCTCAGTATCAGGACGTGCTCTAGGAAAGATTCATATGGAACCCATAGATCCACAGACAGTCAAACAGGCACATCGATATGTTCTCTTCAACTGCGCTGCTGTCAACCAATATCTTGAGTAAGTTAATTCAAGTGTCATAATTTAATATTTCCCGACTCTTCTTTTCTCTTACATTCATTGATTCACATGTAGAAAACACATTGCTGAACTTTGGAGCGAGCGTCCCCGTGCTCTCCCAAGGGACATAGATCACACTCACAACGAGCGGTTTCCAGATTGGTTTAAAAAACATGTCAGTTTTATTTCTTGAATTCAGAACAGGTCTATCTGGAATACAACTTTTTCTATAGCCATAATCACCCATTTTTTTGTATAGGTTGAAAAGTTGCATGAGTCAAATGAGCAAATCTCAGAAAAACTTAGATGGTTGAGCGGTGGTCCATCTAACATTGTTAGGAGATATACAGGCTATATTGTAAATGGAATCCGCTACAATACTAAGGATCGTGAGCAGGGAAAAAGAACACAAAATAGCGGAGTTGTTGTCATTGCAAAAACGAATAGCTTTGCAAGCGCACGAGATAGAAATCCAACCGCGGGAGATGTTAGTTACTACGGTGTCTTGACATTTATCATCGAACTCAACTATTACGAACAACTGAAGGCATTGCTATTCAAGTGTGATTGGTTTGATATAACACCCAATAGAGGAATAAGAAAGGATGAGTTCGGTTTTACGGTTGTAAACACGGCCCGACGTTTGTCATCGGATGAGCCTTTCATATTGGCATCGCAAGCACAACAGGTGTTCTACGTACAAGATAAACCCGATAAACCCAACAACAATGATTGGCATGTAATCATCAAGACGAAACCTAGGGATTTGTACGAAGTGCGTGGAGACAATGACGAGTATACAGAGCGAAGTGGTGGAAATCCAGAATTTGGAAGAAATTGAACAATGGGAACGGACAGATATTGTTGGGACAGAGATTGATATACCATTGGATGTCTTCAGTCAGGAAAACCAAGATGAAGAAGAATATGATACGGAGCAAGATGATAGTGATGGAGTTGATAATACCTCCGTGGAACTCGATGGAGGCGATTCTGAGTGATATTTCAAATTTGAGTTGTGTCATGAGGTGTATCTGTGCCTAAGAATAGCTTGGTCATTGTACTCTCATTTATGCTGTTGAAAAGTTTCTTTCGTGGAAAATTTTCCACCTCAATCATAGCATGGGTTGGGTCCATCATTTTACATTAAAAGGTTTTTTTTTGGCATCATTTCTGCAAGTGTTAAGAACTCGTTTACATCATTTGGTCATTGTACTTTATTTACATAACAAGTTTTTCTTCTTCTGATTTTCGACTGTACGAGTGTTAAGAACTCGTTGCTCTTGCTCTTTCTATACTAATTATATGCAAGGTTGTGTGGATTATATGAAGTCCTTGAATTAGAATTGGAGAAGGTTATGATCTCTGATATTTTTTCATGCATTGGTAAACAGAAAGATCTGTTTGATTTCCTTGCGCATCCATCAAACAAGAATCCTATCTGAGGTATGTAACATTCCACCATTGAAAAGTAAAAAAAAAATCATATATGCTAATTTATATGCTCTTTGGATGGATGTTACTCCTCATATTAAATTCAGGTGCATGCAAAAGTTTCATTTGATAAGTAGGTTCATCTTATGGTGGTTTCATCTTCATCCATTGAAATTTGAGAATGCTATGATGTTTCCTCTAGCAGGTCTACTTACACAGCTTATTTATCTTGATTTTCGTTGGTTTGATTTTTTTGGTATTTATGGTCTGTTCACTTCAAATTATACACCTTTTTCCCATTTTCTGTTGACCCATCATGTATAATTCTAGCTAACCTATATCCTTTAACGGTATGAATACTGGGGTTATAGCTTATATGTTGTCCCTTACTGTTTAGATTATGTTCTTGATTTTTTTCTCCTTGGATTGAAAGGTTGATTAAATTTTGAATTTATGATATCTCTTTCTATGTATTGTTTCAAGTTACAGGTTATCTTATACATTTAAAAAAATGCCTAGAGAGAGTCAGGCTCCATCCCATTCACATGACTTTGAGCGTATGGATGTTCAGTCTGAAGAGGAGCATCCTAACCGGTCCAGTGCCTCCTCATCGAAGAGGAAAAGAGGGCCTACACGTTGCAAAAAGACTTGGGGCCGACAAGGACCGCCGGAACCAGTTGAATTCAACCAAATTGGGCAGCCAGATTCAGAAAATACAAGTCCTTTCGAAAGTTTCCTCGGGAATATTGCGAGGACAGCTGAAAAATGTCCTATCTCATATAGGGACTGGAGGAGGGTTCCACTTGAAAAAAAAAAGATATGTGGGCAATTGTCAAGGTAAGCGTTGTTGAATCTGTATATATGTCTACATTTACTTTTATTATTCTAACCTAATGATACTTATATTTCACTTGACATGTAATACAGACTAAATATGATTTTCCTGAAGACAACAAGCCGTATGTTATAGCAGACCTTGGGAAGAAATGGCGGGAATGGAAGTCAACCCTGAGGAGTAAATACTTCCTCCAAAATGAACCACCATCACCTGGAAGCGTGATCCCGTCAGAATATCAAATTCTATGCGACTTTTGGAACTCTCCTGAAGGGCAGGTAGACAATATTACCTCCTGTATTATTCTCTCCTTTAAAATATTATAGTTATATATCTATTTATTGTTTTCACACTGCAGAAACTTTGCGCAACAAATAAGGCAAACCGAGCCGAACAAACGATAGCACACACTGCCGGTTCGCGGAGCTATGCAAGAGTGACCAAGATGGAGGTAATTTCAGCAACCTTTTATGTTGATTTACTATCTCTTTTTTATATTGATCACTTGCTGTCATTATTGAAATGCGTACAGTTCAAAGCTAAGAAGAAAATGCCGATCCGTGCGGAGACGTTTGTGATTACCCATACGAAAAAAGACGGGGAGGCTGCAGATCCTAAATCGAAGGAGATTATGGTATGTTTTACATAATTTGTTATTTAGGTCAACAACTTTATATAACTTGTCATTATTTTTCCTCACATTTTTCAAGGAAAAAATCAAAGAGCGTTAGGAGCAGAATCCCGAACCTGAATCAAGCGCGATCCCTTCCAGAGATGACCTCTTCGGCCAGTTAATGGGCGAAGAGACACGTGGTAGGGTGCGTATGCTTGGGTTTTTTGCTACTCCCTCTACAACATTGGGCACTGCAACTAGGCCTCCTCAACCCGAGGAAATAGTTTGCATCTTAACACGAAAATGGCCCAATTAGAACAGGTGATTGCAATTATGCAGAGGAGCTGACACAAGTGAAACAACAAATGTCGCAGATCTTAACCCACCTCCAAGGCGTCAACTCCAACTATGTAAGTTTTTCACTATGTCCCTTAGGATTTATACGTAAATATTTCATTTCATACATTTATTACACTATCTTTATTAGCAGACTCCAAAAGATGTTTTCCAGTCGCGAGCTATGCACCTTCCTCTTCTGGCAGTCATGGATTACGATCACCCTCCTCAGACGAGGTATAAATCCGTTATGTAAATTCTGACTTGATATTTCGATCATCTACATAAGTCATTAATTTTGTTTCTTATAATGTTGATAAGGTTGTTTTATTGAGTAAAATACGAAAGGGAGTTCAAGTGGCAAGGGGCATTTTTCTGAGCAGAGATCCGAATGATGAGGTTGATGATTTGCCGATTGGACTTGGATACTCCGTGGTCCAAATCAATGTCGTTATTTGAGCCCGAGGAACCTTTGCTAAAGCCATCCCTATACCTCAAGACTATTGGAGATGCAGCGGGAGCACCAGTCGCTTGGCAGTCCTATCTTGTAAGTAAATGACCAATGAAATTTTTACTACTCCTCATTTTTGCTGCTATTAACTTGGTGTTTCTAATTTATTTTAATATTTTTTTGTTTGATTTCTTCTTGCAGACTAGACCAGCTCATACCGCTTGAGGCCGACCTCTACTATATGTTTTGATTGTTTTTCAGTTTCATAGTTGATTTTCGGACTATATACCTTTTGTTGCATTGTAATAGACATTTTGAGTTTGTAAAGTTTCCTCGTTTATGGACTTTTGTATATCTTCTTCGTATAATGGGTCTCTTACTTTATCTAGAATTAAAACTTGTGCGCATTATATTGCTCGTTTGCCTATTTTATTGCTATGGTGTTACTGTTTAACTTTGAGGCTTTGGTGGTTTTGAGTAGATACCTAATTACTGAACAACAAATGTGGACAAGTTCGAGAAGGTACAATTCAATCAATTTTGTATGTAATATTGCCTTATTTGTCTTCTTCTTTTATTTATTCACGCATAATTTTTTTCAGGAGTTCGTTGTAGAGCTTGCGTGCCATGACTGAAATGAATGGGATGTAATGTTCTACAAGGTAGATGCGGATTGGACTGGCTACTACCAAGAAGAATGTCGGTACTCAAGAACTACAATATCCTGCAAAAGGTGTGCATAGTCACATGCAATATTTTAGTTAGTTTGATTGTGGTTATGATCATATTTTCTTAATGGGATAATAATTAGAGCATTTTGCAGGGAAAGTTTGCCATTTAGTTGTTTATTGATGCTAAAATTCTGAAACCGACATTCTTCTTGTTTGTTTATATCATTTGATATGTTAAATAGACAAAAATAACAACAACAATATCTTGCATGACATAAAAGACAAAAATAACCCTCCTACGTACACTAACACACGTTTTGTAACTTAGGAAATTTACTCTCCCCCACACCAAAGATTGCCCATACTCTTTGGCCGGAACCCGCTCTACGTCAATCTCTCCTCCTTAGAAAAGAGCTTGTCCTCAAGCTCGGCTCCTTCTCGCAAGAAGGGGTGTAGACACAGGTCATTGGGCAAGTAGGGATGCCATCCCTCTACTACTCGGCCAAAGAAAATGTGAACCCAACACCGGGGTCAAACACGTAACTCTCCATGTCAAGGCCCTTTACTCGAGACCCATCAGTGATGTCACCTCGATCTTGTCCAAAATGTAGTAGCCACCACCATATCAATCTAGGCGGTGGCTCATCCATGTCCCTATAATGAAAGTCATAGAAATCCTCTGCTATATATCTCTTCTTAACAATCAATGGTTTCTGCCATGTAAATTTGCCATGATCAATTAAAATGTCATGGTGAAATGGAATAGTCAACACTACCCACTCCTCTGGTTGAATATGGTCGGCCCTTGTAAATTCCATCGCCTCCTCATTATCCTGTGTGATGTGCTCCTCTGTATCAGGCTCAGGTTCAGGTTCAATTTTGTTGTGCCCCTCCCAGTCTATCATCTTTCTTCTAATTTATATAAGTTCTTTGGTAAGCAATTATGAGAAGGCTCTGTCACCAACACATAAACCTAAGGAGGGAGTGTCAAGTCCTCTGTTTTTGGGTTTCACTTTCCTGTTCCTTAGCTTATATGTAGGGTCATCTATGTCTTCTTTTACTCTCTTTTTCTGACTGTCAGACGGAAAAAAAAAAACGAATCGTGCAACCTGTTAAAAACCATCTTTGTGAAAGAAAATTTCAGCTCTAGGGTCCAGCACCTTTTGTTCTACTGAATGACAAGGCATTCAAAGAATGTTCTTGTTTCATACTCTTCTTAGTTTAGGGGTTCTCTGTTCAGAATTAGGAAAAAATTCTCCTCAATTTTGTTCACTTATTTATAACATTCTGTTTCTTTGGATTTCTTTTCTTTTCAAATAATTCACATCCTTATGCTTATGCGCACCTCCTTGCATTTTGATATCAACAGTTCCACAAATTATTTCATCGTATGCTTGCACTGCATAGTTTCAATTTTCTTCATTATAACATTGATGGGAATTTCTTTGCAGCAATGGAGCATCTTCAAAATTCTGGTGCTTCTTTATTTGTTTTGGACCTAAGAGATAATCTAGGTGGGCTGGTGCAGGTTTGTTCAATATCTCCATCTCTTACAGATATAGTTCTCAATCCAAATCAAATCAAATTTGACCAACTAATGTTGTCTGCACAGTAAAAAGATGATCTATTCATGAGAAACCTAAAAGGGTAATTTATAGAGTAAAAGAAATAGATAACAATTGTGGATAAGATGCTTAATGCAACTTATAAAGGACAATTTTTACAAATATAATATGGTTACAAGAAATTTTGTCCTATATATTCCTTTCGTTTATTGTCCTTTAATTTTTCCTTAAAATTTCATGGATATGATTTTTATTTGCATATCCTTATTCACTGCTGCGTGTTATGATTTACCATTTTAAAATTGTGAGGTTGACAGTGCTATTTTGCTCGTCGCAGGTTGGCATTGAGGTCGCTAAGCTATTTTTAAATGAAGGGGAGACGGTATGCATTTCCTACGAGATATGAACTTTGAATATTTTCCATTCTAAACCTAATCAACAACAATAATTTTTCAGTTTGTTCCCTATTCAAAGTCAGATATTCATATATTTATGTGACTATAAACTCCCCTTCTTTTCATTTTTTACTTTGTTGTTACTGATTTGAATATTAAGCTGGCAACTAAAACGAATTTTGGCTTAACTAGTACCAACTCGAGGAAGGGTATGTGGAGAACTTAAAATCGAATAGTACTTGTGGGACGCAGGGTTACATGGAGGGATGAACATAAGAAAGATAAGTAATGTTATTGGATGTGTAGTTCTACTTGTCTTTGATATGGATAATGTGTTAAACGATAATTTGTTATCAGGTATATATGTACCCATGAAGGGAATGAGGAATAATAACCCTCTTTTATTTTTATTAAAAAAAAAAACATTTACCGGCGGTCCTGAACCGCCTCCAAAACTATTCCATACGCACCGGATAAAACTATTACCGGCTTTTATTAACCGCCGGCACTTAGTTTGCATTTCCCCGGCATTTTCTAACCACCGGCACTAAACTCCGTATAAAAATTTTCTCTGAAATTGGCCGGCGGTTATAACCGCCGGTGATATATGATTTTCGCCGGCAGTTTGCCAAAACCGCCGGCAATATCTTCCCCCACAGTAGTTTCGCCGGCGGTTGTATGACCGCCGGATATCCGCCGGTGAAGTTATCACCGGCGGATAGGCCATCTTTTAGCGGCGTTCTAGAACGCCGGGGAAAACCTTTTTTCTTGTAGTGCTTGCATCTATCATTCCTTTAGATTTAAATAATTTCTTTGGGTCTCCTTAATGTAAGTAGGCTGTGCCCGAAAATTCATCCCCTTAGGTTGATCCTAACCCTCCATTTTCTGTAATATTGTCATTCTGTTGATCCAGGGTTAGGATCATCCCGTGGAGATGATTATTGAGGCACAACATATTTATGTTATGGTAATCCACATAGAGCCAATGACCGTAACCATCTGATTAAGACCGCACAAATGGTTGTTCAAAAAAGAAAAAGAAGCAAAGATCCATATTTAGTTGACAAAAGTGTACTTTTGGATAGGCAATTTTGCGGAAAGCCATTTCACAGCTAACTCTTGCATGTGAGAAACTCTAATTACTGCAAATTTCAAAAGTTGGTTGAAACTCCAGCAAAACTTTCCAAAATTATGCAATTTCGAAATTAAGGTAGAACTAGTTGCGGACCCGCACGGGCCTTTTATACTAAACCAACTAAAATGGCAACTTAGAGATAAATCTTAAATTAAATCTTAAGAAATATCCTCCACTACCCTGTTTGTAATTGGGGGGCCTCAATTTGTGTGTTACACAATACACATACCCAAAAGGTTGGTTCACCCCTATGGAAATTGGATACTATCATCACTTTTTTTTTCTTTCTATTTCCTAAAATCCCACAGCTGGAGGACTATTTTGTTTCTATTTTCTTAAACCCTACCAATTTGCATGTATTTATTCCCGTAGAATATTTAGGCAAAAAAAATAGCTACTTTTTCTAATCGTGAATTCTATGGAGAAAGGAAACTGGGTATAGAAGGGGTGCCATGTGGTGCCCCCATGTCGTCCAGGATTTTGTTTTACATATATATAATATGATGTTTAGTCGCACATAGACTAAAACTATCCATATGCCATAATTTGAGGCCTATATATTGCACTCAAATCAATACAATTAGATATATAAGAAAATTCCATGTACAACAAAATTCAGAACGTTGTACAAGAGAATTCAATGTATAAGAGCATTCCTTCGTCCTTCCAAGATAGAAAGAGCCTGCGTTCTTCTGGAACAGAGTTAAATAACACTCGATCTTTAGAAATGTTTCCCCATTTTTGGATTGTGAATTGTAGAAAAAAAAATCTTAGGAGTAGTCACTACAACAATAAGCTCATATTTACTTATATCTCTAAGTATATTTGCCGTGTTTTCATAGTAAATTTCCATTATTACATTAGGAAACTGAGTTTCCTTCTAATTTCAATTCCATGGGCAAGATCCATATACTAGTTTAGATTTTTTTTCCCTTACATTGTTCCTCATCCTTCGAATTCCAGAGTTGGATATTGAGGCTAAGCTCTAGATCTTGGGAATTCAGGTTTGAATCATGGAACAGACTCCTAAAAGAAAGGACAGACTCCTATACTTTATAAGGGTAGGACAGACTCCTAAAGTCTGTCAAGGTAGGATAGACTCCTAAACTCTGCAAGGGTAGGACAGACTCCTAAACTCTGCGAGGGTAGGACAGGCTCCTAAACTTTGCAAGGGTATGACAAAATCCTATGACTCTATGACAATAGGACAGAATCGTATGACTCTATGAAAGTAGGACAAAATCCTAACTCTTTACGATAGTAGGACAGACTCCTACTGAAGAACTGACTCCTAACTAGAGAGTAGACTCCTATTCTATGGGGCTAACTCCTAGTCTATAAGCTCTAAAGGGAGTGTTAACTAGACTAAAGCAAGTCTCCTAGAAGAAGAGGAGACAAAGAAGGGTGCTAGTGAGACTGAGCAAGTCTCCTAGACACAGAGAAGGGCTCCAAGTATCCCTATCATTGCCCTTACAATGATAGATAGGATAGGGCAACTAAAAGACTAAGCTAGTCTTTAACTTAGTTAGGGGTGCAAGTTATGAGACTTCGATAGTCTCCTAAAGGAGGGTACTTTTCTAATGAGACAGCGCTTGTCTCCTAAAGAGTAACTTACTATAGAGACAAAGCATGTCTCCTATAGGGGGCTCTAGATGACTCTTTCATTGCCCTAAACAAATTGGAAAGACTAACAGATTTCTTTAATAAATCCTAAACCAAAGTAGACTTCATAGGACAACTAAGAATTCGAGGAAGGATACAATTACCTTGAAAAAGATGAACAGATTACATATGATTGCCTAAGATATAATAACATCATTATGAAAGTTAGAGTAAATATTGGTCTATTTTGATAACTACCACCTTTTATCCAATCCAATGAGTATACACATGCCTTTATATTCTTTTGAAAAACCTCCTGAAAATGAAATACATGGAACACCCAAAACATGCCTCAAGTTCCTAAAGAAAAGTAAACACATGATTTCAATGAAATGTACAACTGACCAATAATCATCAAATAGACACATTTTCCTCAGACCTCTAAAGTTTAAATATTTATACAGATTTTAAAAAAAATGTAAACATCATCTACCTTAATTGACAAATGATAACTAGTTTTACAAAACAAATGAAATGGAACTAACTCTAATTGAACAGAATCTGTTTGCAAAAGAGAAAGCGGATAAGATATGATAAAATCAATGGTCTAAACGATTCATTTCTATAGAATGAAAAAAGTGTAATACTTTACACAGACAATATGAACATATTATCATAACATACCATGGATGATTAAATTGGAACAAGTTAATAGAAAGGAAATCACATATAATTTTAATTCACAACAATCATGGAACAAATTGAATATAATAGGTCAGATATACCCTCCCAAATCATCTATCCATCTATCCAATTGAAGAATTTGTCATTCAAGCAACCTAAATTCCATTCAAGTAGTCTTCTACACATATGGAGTCAAGAACACAAGCCAATATTTCTATAAATGTCTCTCTTAATTATGGCTAATGTTTTAGGCATTTCACATAGTGCGAACTTAAAGTCAGGTCAGTTAGCATGCAAATTCTGTGATAAAGTTGTTGTAATAAAGTATATATCCATTTAAGAACAAGCCAATTTCATGTATTTATCAAAACTATAGCTGTTTCCAACCAACTGAAGCTTGTAAACTTCGTGCCACCACATGTATGTTAAACGGATCAACAAGGCACACAAATTTTACACCTTCTCTATTCATCAGCTTTACACTGACCAAGGTTACTGTGGTTAACTATTGAAATAACAAAAAGGAATACAAACAACAGATCAATTTTAGCCCATTCACTCAAGGCTTGATAAACTAATAAGACACAAAAATGTATAACCTATTGAATTAAGAATATTATTCACTCATCACATATCATGAAAATGCTACCCCTTTTTTTTTTCTAGGAAGTTAAAATACTGTAATCAGCTATAAAGGAAATCTACAACAAAGACGTCAAGAAGTCATGATGAAATGAAATTCTCATTTGGCTGTTCAAATGATCACAAAATAAAATGGCACTATCCGCCAATTCTACCAAAAGAAAAATCATTAGCTATTTATAACCTATTACCAGAGAAAAGAATATATGTGAAATATAACCGAGACATCAACATGGTCCTGCATTTTGAACACCTAAACATCACGCAATCTAAATCAGATCTACTCATCGAGTCTTTTCCATGTATCACAAATATCCTAAACACACCACTGGAAGATTTGAAACTGAACCGGATTCACCATTATGTCATAAGATCAGAATGGAATTGCTCTAGTTCACAAATGATTTATAACATGCAAAATAGAATCCAAAGCGAATTTAAAAAAATAAAATGAAATGCATCAATCATATAGATTTAAAAAAAAAAAAACTGATGACAGATGCAATGGTTTAAAGCTCTTCATGTTCTCTTCTCTCTTTTCCTTTCTCTCAAACATAAAAGTCAAGTTTCAGAAAACCTTAAGAAAATGCCATATATCTGAATGTGCAATGACTCCGAAACAATACAAGTAAGAGAAATACCTGTAAAGCACTTGCACTGATGTAAAAGTGATGAATCAGAGATATCTCTCTCTGCTATTAGAAAATCTCCTTCAGCTTTCTTTTTTTTCTGAGATTTCCCCCTATGTATCTATTTCAGATCTACTCTTTTAAAACAAAATAAGATCAAAGACCCTAATCTCTTTCCCTCACAAATTTGTCTTAGATCTCTCTATCTTCTTCTCTCTACTTTCTCCTTTGATCTCTCTTCGAGATTTTCTCTACAAATCTCTCAGTCTTCTCCTCTCCCTCAATTTCTCCCTCTGCAGATCAGAGAACCCCTCTCTCCTTGATTTTTCAACGAAAATGGAACCCCCCTTTCGAAGCCCTAATTCGATCCATTTTAAGGGAAGTGATAAATTCCACCCCCATTTTCCTCCCTAGACAACCCAACTTTAGTGTATTTATAAACACTTTTTTCCCTACAAAGGAGTGGCTCAGGTAGGAAGGAGGGGTAGCATTTAGATTTTTTTTGGCACACGAGATTGATATAGGCACACTTGGGCTGGATAATTCACCCCCCTTGCGCATTTCTTTATGTTATGCTCAACTTGAACCCAAGACCTGGGTTGGGGTGCGACTTGAGTCAATTTATGGGGTTCTTATTCGATTTTGGGTAATTAGGGTCCGGTCAAAATGGGGTGTCAACAATATCCAACTCTAGAATTCGAAGGATGAAGAACAAGGTAAGGGGAAACAAATCTAAACTAGTATATGGATCTTGCCCAAGGAATTGAAATTAGAAGGAAACTCAGTTTCCTAATGTAATAATGGAAATCTAAGATGAAAATGTAGCAAATATACTTAGAGATATAACTAAATATGTGCTTATTGTTGTAGTGACTACTCCTAAGATTTATTTTTCTACAATTCACAATCCAAAAATGGGGAAACATTTCTAAAGATCGAGTGTTATTTAACTCTGTTCCACAAGAACACAGGCAATTTCTGTCCTGGAAGGATGAAGGAATGCTCTTATACATTGAATTCTCTTGAATATGGTAAGTAATAAGGATAAGAACTATGGCGAGCACTACAAGAAAAAGGGCACTCACCGACGTTCATCATGTTGAACGTCCCTAATAATAGTACAAACACCGACGTTCACCAAAGGAGCGACGGTGAAGGGTTTTTCCGCACAACTAACCACTCGCGCTCAAAGGAAACCCTCGCGCGCGGGAAAACCTTATTTCGCTCTCTCCTCTCTGGCGCGAACAAAAGCTAGGGTTTCCTTCTTCCTTTCTCTTGCCGTCGCCGCCGAGAAACTCAGCCACCGTCGCCACTGGTTTCAAGGTAGGGTTTCTTTTCTGAAGAGGAAGAAGAAGAATGGGTTTGGGTTTCGATTAATGGTCGTTTTGAAGAACAAAAACAGGGAGGATTCATCAAGGAGGAGCTCCATTGTCTCAGCCTCCATCATCTCTCAGATCTCGTTTTTTGGGAGGGTTTTGGAGGTCTCTACGTAAAAACGGTACCCTCTCTCTCTCTCTCTCTCTCTCTCTCTCTCTCACACACACACACACACACACACACACACGCTTCTTTATAAATAGATTAATTTCATGGAGGATTCAGTTTGATATTTGGGGCTTTTTTCATGTATTTTTGGGGGTTTTTCATGGTAATATGATTATGTATTTTTGGGGTTTCATGAGACTTTATTTTGGGGTTTTCGTGGACTATGTATGTATCGGACCTAGGGTTTTCGTGGGTAACGAATCCAAGCCTTTGCCTTAATTTTTTTCCTGTGAGTGGACTTATTTTAATGGAATGTGGAAGTATTTGTTGAATGTCATCTGTAAAAGTTGTTCTGCTATTACTTGTTTGATTTTGTTTGATTATTTAATTTGGGTTCTAGGTTATTGGTTATGTGTTTTGAATTTTGGATTTGTAGGTGTTTAGGTTATTGAATTCAGGCTCTGTATTTCTTGGATGCTTGAATTTGCATTATTTAGTTTGAGTAATTTGCTTTTAAATTTTGGGGTTTCCAGTTTTAAGGATTTTTGTAAACTTGGCTGATG
Organism: Tasmannia lanceolata; assembly: GCF_043159265.1. Taxonomy (NCBI): domain Eukaryota; kingdom Viridiplantae; phylum Streptophyta; class Magnoliopsida; order Canellales; family Winteraceae; genus Tasmannia; species Tasmannia lanceolata. The sequence continues at coordinate 121,239 of NW_027518681.1, forward strand.
GGTTTTTAATCTGCAACGGTCTCCGAGCTTGTTTTGATTGTTTTTTTTAGGTTTCTGGTTTGTTGAATATGAGTTGTTTGTTTTTTTACCATTATTTGCAGTGTCTATTTCATTTTTTTTCCATTTCCCATTTATAATTGGAAGGTGGCAACTGTCTGGTATGACGCGTTGAAAGTTTCATCTGTATTTGCACTTGGTTGCTTCTAGGATGGAATTTACATCAACTAGTTGCGGGTCAAAGACAAGTATTTGATTGTTTACTTGTTACATCAGCGTGGCAAGGTTCTGTGCTGCCATAGGTTTGGAGCATGATGACTTGTATGATTCTAATATCAGCTTGTTTGTGTTGTTGTGCAAGATACTCTATATGTATCTTCTAAATATTACTTTTGATTGCATCATGGCAGAACCTCAGTCGTAACTGACATTTGAAATTGTTTTCTATTTCCCTTTGATTAATGGTCATAGGATGTTAATGGGGCATACAGCTCAGTTGAAGAAGAAATATTTCATTAGGAGGTAGAGACAAAAATTGGTTACGCTATTTGTACTTTCGCACACAGAAAACTTTTTAAAGCTAATCTAATGGAAGTTCTTTTTGATGCACCTTTAGGATTCTAAGTTGTTTTACACAGCATGTACTATTCTGTACCAACATACAAGTACATCACTACATTTTCTGCTGTCTCTGAGATTAGTATCTACTTAATTCAAAAGTACATTATATGACCTCCACTAACAACCTTTTGGAAGCACTAACACCTCCATGAACTTAGGCATCTTTTGATGCCCCTAAAAATTATTTGCATATAATTTAATATGCATATAATCTTGTTTGGATACAATCTTCAATGATAATGTTACTTATTATACTTATGAATCGATCTTTGTTAATGGCTTGCTAGGCATTAATGTCCAATTGGTAAATAAGATTAGCTTAAAATAATCATATTTGCAGATAAGGACCAATTTGGTCAGATCTAAAGTGGCCCTCAGTTTCAAAAGCCTGTGTCAAAACCAATCGTAATGCTTGTGTGCTTTTATCTTTTTCAAGCTCTCAGTGGCCCTAGCTGTCAGTGGCCCTTTTAACTCTCTCCCTGCTTCATCATTGCAAATCTCTCTGCTTGTTTTTCCTTGGTAAGCACATGAAGCACGAGTTGATCATAAAACTTTTCGCAATCCAAAACCTCTTTCAAAAGTGAGTTCTATTTTCAATTGTTACTTTGATGGCTCTGCCTAGGCATGTCAAATCTTGAATAACATCTAATGTGGAAAGAGGCAAATAACTCCATTAATCTCATACTAGGGTAGATTGCCTAATATACGAAATATGATGAATCACAGCCCCAAATAGCAAAAATGATCATAGACAAATACGAATAGGCTCAACTGCTCAAGTACTAATACTAATGAAAACGTATTACTTGAGTCAGCATATACGTGTAAGACCTTGCATGCTGAATTGAAAGTGACTTCCTAAAAGCCAAGCGATCGGTCAAGAATCTTGTGTTAACTTCATCAATTTCAGCGGTGTGGAAACAGGATGGTTTGGATAAAGAGAAAAATGATCCTTTAGATCCCTTTGCGTTTTGTACAGGATACTACAAGTCCTGGGAGGGCATTGGATCAAGAGAAAAATGATCCTTTAGATCCACATAATGGAAATCGTGAGTTTTTTTTTTTTTTTTTGTTGCCTCTTTCCTTCTATGCTTCTATGGTTTATTTGATTTGGGTTTTGCTTTACACAAGGTACTAGAGGTCATGGGAGAGCTTTGGATCAAGAGAAAAGTGATCCTTTGGATCTACATAATGGAAATCATGAGTTCTTTTTGTTATTTGTTGCCTCTTTCCTTCTATTTATTAGGATGTGGCAACACTATTGATATGATCTTTTGTCTCTTGAGTAATTGTTCATCTATAAGTGTATTCAAGATGCTATCTAATTGTACATCTACATTTATGATATGCATAATCTGGTGGTGGGTGGGGCCAAGATGAAGAAAAGACCCTTGAGGGAGATAACCGTCCATGGGGTTAAGCATGGTGGGGTTTATTTCGAATTGCCGAATTGGTATGCAAAAATCTCCTATTTCTGTTATCTATTTTGAATTTTAGCATCATGATTTGGTTTTTGTTTTTTAAATTTTCTATTCCTATGGTGTTCTCTATATCTTTCATGAAAGTATGGTGCAGTCCTTCTCTCCTTCTGGAGGAATTGTCTCAAGTATGTTACTATCACTTTATATGATGGCCAGTTAACATTTTACTTCAAATTTTTCAGCAAGTAAGCTTTTTCCATGATGTGGCAAATTGTTAGGTAACCAGTTAAAATTATATGGTAATTGAAACATTTGCATGGTATAAAGTACTTGAATTTGTATGCTAGGGATCATGGGTCCGGTTGGTGATGTGTCTACAATGTCCCCATTTGCACATGGGAGTGTTGCTTTGCAAGAATCCGACCTTAACCATTCCCAACTGTTTATATGGCCCTTCATAATTTCTCTTAAATATTAACTTTAAAATCAGTGTCTCTATGCCCACATATTCATAAAATCAGCATTGAATGGCTTCGCATGTCCATTACTGAGGAGCCCTTGTGATCACTACCTTAGAACAATCAATAAAGACTTCGATCAGGTGAGGAGGCTTTTTTCTTTCACATATTTATGTTTTAGGATTGAGTTTTTATATGATGAAGAACCGTATAAAGCAGTATTGGAGTACGTTGGAGATCCCATCCTTGATATTTTGATCCAACAGCAGCTCACTTTTTGAGGCAAAAAGTGAGCTGCTGTTGGATCAAAAAAAATATGATATATCTGCTCTGTATATTTGGCCAAGATTTTTGTGTTTTTTTTTAGTATTTGTGAATGTTAGACTTTTATTATGATTAGAGCTCAAATTTCTGTTCAAGTTCCATACGAGTAGATGTGTAGTAGCTTTAGGCAAAATTGAAGGCAATGGACTTAGAAAATATTCTTGTTTTGTTTTTAAATGCACAAGGATCATTTTTCCGATTTCCTTTTACTGAATATTCTATCTTGGATGGATTTTTTGAGCCTGCTCATTGATTCTTTTGAGCCTGCTCATTTACTCTTTTGAGCCTCATATGTCATACAAACTTTGTTCAAGCTGATTGTCATTCTTGAGTTTATTTGAGTCAATTAGTCTTGGATTACTCCCCATAGATGGTCAGCTCACTTGAAGGAAGGTAACATTTGGGTTACTCCCCATGTCATTATGACAATAGTAGCATGAACAGATTCAAAGTCAATTTATAGGCTTATAGGGTATTTCCAACAGTGGAGGATAATACGATATCGTAGGATTAATAATGTGATGCTGGGCTTAATATCTTCAGAGATTGATTTTCTTCTTTCCATATGAATAAGGTTTTTATAGACAACAGTAGCCTTTTATCTCATTTACATATAAAATAAGATTTTTATTATCCAACTGAGAGCTTTTCCCATTGCATTTAGGCACTTAAAAAATTATTTATTTTATAAACATTTGAGTTGAGATTAGCACTTAAAAAATTGTACATAGAAATCATGACCCTTAATAAATAATCTGAAAGCTTTCATTTCATGGTTTAAATGGTCTTGGAATTTGGTTTCAAGGACACTTATATATTTTTTGTCTGAACTCCCATTTTGAGAAGTAGGCATTAGTTTTTTTTTTTTTTTGTTATGTGGAATTCATTTTTTTTTTTAAAAGAGAGTTCTTCCTGGTTAGTGTCCTTGGCCCAGAAAGTCAGCTGCAAGTTGAGATTCTTTTGGATTTTTTGTCAATATGGTGGTTCATTCAAGAGTTAATAAAGTGCTTCTTTCTTTTCAAAGCTATTAGGTGTTGGGTATATTTTACCAAAATTTGTGATTTGAAAAACTATGGTATTATGCAATAGAGGAAAGCTCTCAAGTTTTTTTTTTCAAGTGTATTGCTTTGGGAAAATTGCAGATTTGACTTATTAGATAGCTGGATATTGTTGTCCATGTATAATTTGAATTAGTAGTCGATTCTCTTTGGCTCAATCTACTTATTCATAGAAAGTGCTCTTTTCAATCTCCTCGTCCGTATAATTAGTTTTTCTGGCTTTGTATTTGTTCAGATTATTTTTTCAGGTCTTTGTTTTTTTTAACAACTATTGAAATCAGAGTAGCATGCAAAAGCCTAAGTCTTATATTAATAGGTCTTCAGCTTTGTTTAATAGATCTTCAGCTTTGTTTGCTAGATCGACTTATATTAATCTGTCTTCAGTTTTGTTTCTTTGATCTGCTCTTGAAAATCTTCTCTTGGACTTTTTCTCACTCTAAAGATCCCAATCTGATTCTCCTCCAGATATTTTAAGCTTACCTGTTTTTGTGCCCATTTTTTTAGGAAAAATTCCTAAGTATGTTTTTTTTATGTTCTTTTTTTTTGAATGGTTTCTACTGCTTGGTTACTAATTATAGCAACCAGCTATGTTCTATATACAATTCTGTAATTAATTATTTCCATTCATTGCAATTGTTATAAAAGTTCCTTTGTGAGTCTGTAGACTGTAGAATAAAGGTCTTTAAGAAATTGGTTTGTAAGTAAGAAATTCCAAACCATTTAATGACAAAGTGAGCGAATGCAATGGGACAAGTTTGAACATATTAAGATTGTTTCATGAGGCTAATTACTTATTAAGACACTGAATGTTTGCAATTCTTTATAAATTGAGTGGATGCAACTGTTGGATTCTTTTCGAAAACTTTTATTAGTTACGACAATTGCTTGATTTTTACTTACGGAATGATACAGTATTGCTCAAAACATAGAATTGGTTAGTATTTCCCTTTTAAATAGCATAAAGTTGTTCTTAGTGAAAGTTCTATTGGGTTGAGATGCTTGTTGGTTTTATGTCCAATACATAGCATACAATCCTCTATAGTATGACTAGTTGAGTTTGTCTGAAAAAAAAAAAAGGATTCAACTTGTTATCCCTCTTCTTAAGACATTTGTTCTTCTTGGCTGATTGTTTTTAAAAAACAAAGAGATAGTTCAATAAGCTGTTGGATGTTATTTTTCGTAATCCTTCATTTAGTGGTGTCTATCAAATGCTCACGTATGCATCTTTGAGTGTGAAATTAATTAATTCTTCTTTCTAATCAATTCCACACGGTTGGAAATAAATAATACTATCTTATTTGATCATACAGATATTGGGCATGCAGTAGTTTAGACTTTAGAATGAATGACCTTATGTTTTTTTTAGATTATTTGAGAATCTCTTCTCTTTATTCATTTCATTCATGGTCTGTACTGCGTAGGTATTTGAAATAAATGATTTCATTAATATCATAATCTGATAAGTTTCCCTTGTTGATTCTATGAGTCGTTCATGATAAGCTTGTAGTAGAGATGGATTAATGCCATTGATTTTATAACTTCTATTTATTTTATTTTAGATTCAAGATGTTGATGAAAGTAGTTCAGAAGATCAAAGAGGAAGCACGAGTTCCTTGTGCTCGCTTGATACTCTGCCGAGAAGCAGATCCAATGCATCCAGTTGAAGGATGATGTAGCAGAAAAAGTAATTCTAAATCCATTACGATAGTTATTTTATTATATAGGAGACTCCCAAGGTTCCTAATGACATGGGATTTGGCAGGAAGATAGTGATCTGATGGACATATTCAAAATAAAGGGATTTTTTTTTTAAAAAAAAATTTATCTATATTTACCGACGGTCGATTTCAACAATAAAAGTGCAGCCATATCCTATTCAACGATGTTTTGTGAGTGTCAGTCTTATCACCGACGCTCCAAAAACGTCGCTGAATAGCATATTCACCAATGGTCAGTAACCATCGGTGTACTTATCAACGCTCCAAAAACGACGGTAAATATACGTATCCAAGGCCCACTTGGGATTTAACGTCGGTGTAATATTATATACACCGACGGTTTCCTAAAGCGTCGGCGATTATCTTAACAGCAACATTTGATTTTTATTTATAACGACGTTCATAAACGCCGGTATAAATGGTATCACCGACGTTTTCAAATAAACGTCGGTATATACATTTAGGCACGGTAGCATCAGTGACGTTCACTAAAAGTGTCGGTGTAAGTTACACCGACATTCATCGGTATATACACCGACAGTCATGACCGTCAGTGAATATCCCTTTTCTTGTAGTGGAGGTACTTCTAATCAACTAAGTTTCTTAATCTAAATAATTAATTAATTAGTACCCAATAATCCAATGGTCAGATCTTAATGGATCTGATATATTCTAACATATATTAGACTAGAATTCGGAGGCCCATGCTATGCATGAGTGCAAAACAGTGGGCCCATGCTCCGCTGTTTTCCATTCGATCAATGTCCACCATCGCCTTTTTTTTCAAAAAAGAGATCTAAGGAGGTATGTCCCTCGTATAAAAATGAGGTGTGTAAGATCCCACATCGAAAAGCGAGAGAATGTTCATAGGCTATATATGTGGATTCTCCTTCTCCATGTGTAGATGTGTTTTCAGCATCTCCAAGGGACGGGCCCCGCGAAGTGGGTCGGACTCAGTTAGTGCTATTGGAAAATAAAACCGAGGAGGGTAGAAGACCCAGAATCGAACAATATTTACAAAGTGGGGTCGAGGCGTGACAAGGTGCATTTATTATCTCGCTAAAAGATGAATATTTCCTAACTATAGCTTTTTTTGCTCCCATGTGTACCTTCTGCATGTGATCAATATTGTTGATCTATCCGGTGACCGAAAGTTTTTTTAAAAAAAATGACAATTTATTTCAATCTTTCAAACATCTTTACAAGGGTTGCGACCAGGAGTCCCAAGTACAGAACAAAAGGTATCCTAAAGTATGACCTCGAATACCCAAAGACTAACTCTAAACCTTTGTAATTGTACTTATGTTACCAAAAAGACCTAAGATTCTGAAAATGCCCCTAACGCTATGGAAACCACCCTACTTTCAGAAAATTCCAGCAGCAACTCATCTTTAGACAGCTCACCTATGCCGAGCACTTCTCCAACTCCTCCAGGATGTGCTGGCTTTTGAAATCCGGCATTTCAATGAGGAGATCCTCCGGAACCCGATCCAAGAATCCAGGAATTTTTCTGCTAGCAATCATTTCCCCTACCAGCTGGATGCCCACCACCTTGTTAGCTTCTGTGGACCCCGATCCGAGAGAGGCGGGGGACGAGCCCCCGGAAGTCTTTAGATCATTCACGTGAAGGAGAGCTCTACCAAGGAACTCTCGAAAGAAGTGCCTCTCACAGCATGAGTGGCGATGTAAAGTGAGATACCTCTCGATTCGAGGACTAGCCCGGATTCGAGACGTACCTTAAACAAAGAAGAGTCGCCATCCAAGGAAGTAGGCCCTGGATCCCATACTATGCTCTGTTGCAAAGGATAACCAGAGATATAAAAAGGTTCGTGCCTGGTTACGAATTTGGAAGGTTCGAAGAGCTCCTCATCCGCTCAAGTGCAAGCACCTAGTCTCTTATGCCATTTATTTATTGATTTTGAAGAGTTTTGGGCAAAAATCATGTGAAATGGGAACATATATCTCCGAGAAGACGTCTACCTAATCATGCATGTCTCGGAGATGAAATAATAAGCATACACAAAATAAATGAAAGAAGTGTCACCTAAGAGTAGCTAGGTTTTGAGTGTCATGCCTAATTGATGTCTAAGTTCTGGTGTGCAAACACATGCATGCTACAGCTAAAGGTATAAGGTTTACACAAGATATAACAAATACGATAAGCTAGAAAGATAAATGAACTACAGCTAAGCATCTGATCAAGGTAAAAAAGGTAAATGCTACAGCTAAGCATGCGAGTAAGTAAAGAAATGATCACACACTATCATAATCCTATGCAAGAAATTATAATCAATATACAAACACAAACCCTAAAGTGCTAACAACAGACCCTAAGACTCTAAAGCCTAAATCCGAGTCTTTGGATGATCTGATGTTCATCCAAAGAAGCCTACATATCCCCGCCTCCACAAGAATCAGAGTCACGTAGTTATTCACATCTATTCTAAGTTATGATGCCTAAGACATCTAGACCTCTATCCTAGACTCGACCTAAAAGACCGAACTAGTTATTAAAGCTTCTTGTGTGATTATTTAAATTCCAGTGGATTGTGAATTTTAGGACACCCTATATGCCCTAACTAAATGCAGGTTAGCCCTAAGCTAATGTAGGTGGTTCCTAGAACCTATGTGTAACTAAGCTGTGTGTCCTAAGGAAAATAATGGGAACTCTAACACATCCTAGACCTAGTCATCAATTGGCGATGTAGATCGCCAACTGACCGGACGGAGGCGTAACCTACTCCTAGCTAGGACAGACTCCTAACTCTAAAACAAATACAATCAGTACAGACTCATATCTCTAAGACACCCCAAACATCTAGTATAGACTCCTAACTCTAGGGGAAAATCTTTTTTGAAAAGGTTTTGACGAAATTTTATATTTTTGGAAGGTTTAAAAGGTTTATTTTTAAAGGTTTGACTGAACTTGGGATAAGAATCCCAAGCTGCTACGTACCTCGTGGAAGAAGATCAAGCCAACGTAGTTCGGAACAGACTGTCCTAACTACTCTCCTAATGATTCATGACTTTTGAGAATATTTTAAAGATTTTCTGGTTTTTCAAGTGTTTTTGATGTTTTTGACTCAAGATGACAGAATCCTATCATCATAAGAGTAGGACCGACTCCTAAAATTCCGCAAAGGTTGAACAGAATCCTATACTTTGCGGGGGGTTTGAACAGAATCACGGGTCTGCAAGGGTTGGACAGCATCCTATGCCTTGCAAGGATTGGACAGAATCACATGATTTGATGAGAAGAGGTTGGACAGAATTCTAACTCCCTATGATGATGGGACAGACTCCTGAAAGATTGACTCTCTAACTAAGGACAGACTCCTATGCTAATGGACTGACTCTCAGACTAGTGACTCTAAGAGAGGTGCTAATGAGACATGGCATGTCTCCTAGGGATGGACTCACTAATGAGACAAAGCTTGTCTCTAAAGGATACAACTTTCTTTGCATGAGACATAGCCTGTCTCCCTGAAGGTAAGCTTTTCTACGAGACAAAGCATGTCTCTCTAAAAGGATGTAACTTTGTTTACACGAGACATAGCTTGTCTCCCTAAATGGGGGCTCTAGATAACTCTTTCATTGCCCTTGCAATGATAAGGCTCCTAATGTTTTAAGGGTATCCAAAAGATTGGGCCAGTCTTAAAATAAACGAGGGGAGTGTTACTTGGACTAAACGAGTCCCCTATAGATGGGCTTGGGCTATCATCTTCATCGCCTGCTACAATGATAGGGCTATTTCCATTCAAATATTAAAATTCCTAAGCAAATATACCACAAAGTATAAAGGAAAAGCAATAATTCTTATCAATAAAATCAAGACAACGTATAATAAAAAGGAACTGGTCTAAACTTTAAAGCACATTCAGCTGTAAAAAAGAAATCAATGTATAATAGGATGATATAAAAAAAATAAAAATAAAAATCCAAGACCTAAATTTATTATCTCCAAATCATGAGCAACAAGGACTAATGGCATAGGGTTCAAACTAAGAAAATAAACTCCTTACCAACAAGAGTAAATGATTACTGGTTCTCAAATATACACAAGCATATATGATTTCTGACGAATCTGAATTATGACAACCAAAGATATATAAACAAGTGAGTATTCCAAAGAGTCCAGGGGTTATGGTGCATGGAACCTAATGATAGCATATCAATAGCCTAAAGAAATATAATTACATTGAGAGGCCAAACCGAGTTAAAGAAAAAGTAAAGACTTGAAATGTTCAGGCAAGAGTAACTAATTGTGTCTTTATTTTCCTTATTCAATCAAAGAAATGTAATACTAGCTCATAGAGGAATTACTGCATAAAATATAGAAAGAAAAAATCAACCAAATCATATTAAAATGTCACACATTACCCAAACAGAGGCATTTCTCAGTTTATTTACTACTACAGATTCTAAAGATCAACTTATAAACTAAAATATTTTCTAATTATTTTACTACCACACCTCAACCTATGATGATCACACCCTTTAAGCACATGTTCCCAAAACTGGAATATGCTATCATTATAAGATGAAGGTGAAAGCCAAAGGGTTGAGAGTTCAATTAAAATTCTTTATTTTCTTTTTAGCTCTAAATTCCTTAACACCTGAGAATTCTGCATTTTCAAATCATCTGTCTTTACTATCAATTCTAGTTTTTTCAGATGCAATATAGACCAGACCTAAAAAAATTAAAAGGACAAAACTATATTTCAGCCAACTCCTTTGCTAATTAATTCAATGTTTCAACACTAAAACCTTCAGAAAATCAAATGAACAGCTCTCTAACATAACACAGAATACACTTTATATACAAGAATTATCAACATATAACGATGTTAACAATCAAGAAAAGAACGGATGCTATCTCTACAATATTCAGATAACCGACACACTCAAAATCTCATCATGTATTTTTCATTTATTCATGAATTGCTTGACTAAACATCTACTAATGCTAATTGAAGGATAATAGATACAATGATCATGAGGAATAGAGATATTGAAGTACAATGCTTGTTGGGTATATAATATAACCCTATCATGTTCTAATATAAGCCCAATAAGATAATCGACCGGTGTAGTGGGCCTATTTGGGCTAAAGCCCATTAACCTATTAAAACCCTAGTGTATCTCTATATATAGGGGCTGGAGGCAACAAACTTGGGATTCCAAACTAGATACCTTGGGTGTAATGCTTCAAGCAACCTCTTGCTTGACCTAATTACTCTAACAATCTTGAAGCATTAAAAAATAAAACCCTAATTTTCTATCTTTTTTGGACTTGAGACGAGGGTTTCATCTCTAACTTAGACGTGGGTTTCTTCTCTAATCGTGAGACGTGGGTTCCTGTGTGGGTTTTCTACAAATACTCTCTTGTTTGGGGGTTGGAGGAAACGGTGGATTCTGCTGCTTATTGTTTGAAAATCAATTTTCTAATTTGGACAACCGTTCCAACAAGAGGAACCTGCTCCAAATTCTGTTTTTTGATTGGGGTTTTTAGATCTCCTTCAAGCCCTCGTTTCAGTTTCTCTTCAAACGATTTGGGTTTGGGCTTGGGTTCGGCTTCAATCCCTCACGCCCAAATTTGGTGGTCGTTTCTCTATATACAGAAGAGAAGTTTGCTTCTCTACCTTACCGAACCATCAAGTTACAGAGAAGAGATTTCGCCTTTGTTGGATCCTTCTTCCGGCATCTCTTTGGGTGGCCCGTTGCTGTTATCCGAGCTGGTTGTGCCTTGTTGCACGGCGGGGGATGCTTCTGTTTTTTTTCCTGATCTCAACTCATCCTTCTCGTTTCTGTTGTGAGGTAGAACGATCATTGGAACACGTCTGTGTTGAGAGGTAAAGGAGACAACACGTCTCTGTTGCACATGCCCACCCAAATAAAGTTGGGTTTGTTTTGATAAAAACCTCACCCCTAATTTTTAGTACTTTTCACCCCGAGTGCTTGTTGTACGACTCCTTAGGAAAAGTGTTATAAAATTCCGTGAGAATTTTTATACTAGCGCCTAGCCCGTGGCTTTCCTAGTCGGCTTTGTTTGTTTTACATGAAAGGTTTATGACAGACAACACTATTTGGGACCGAACCACTGTTGGGGTCGAATTCTTGGAATTTGGATATTGCTGGCTAAATCCAAACTTGTAGCTGCAATATCTTGTGGCCGGATCATGCGGGTGCAGCAAAATTTGGTGCTCAAATTCCCATTGCCCAATTCAAAACATTGGCAGCCCCTCATCAATCGGGTTGAGTTTTGTGACTTTGTTTTTGGTTTCCGTCGGATCTCGCCGGTTCTTCACCGGTTTTGCCGCCGGTCTCACGGTGAACGCCGATTTCGCCATTCGGCTTTCGTGGTTCGCGATTTGGTTCTTCGGTTTGGTTCGAGAGTTGGTTCTTGGATTGGGTTCTCGCGATTCGCCTCTCAGGTGCACTTTTTCCAATTTCTAATTTTATCTAAATTATACAGTGGACAAGAATGCTATTTCGTTTGAGATGATCATATTTCAATCGTTTGATAGGTTTGAGTTTAATTCATGGAAGCGAAAGACTCAATTCGGTCTAAAATATATGCTTTGTTTTTACACCGTTTTGAGTACCTTTGCTGACTTGACTGAAGAAGTTGATGAATCTCAATGGCTTTCTTTTAAAACTGAACTGTATAGGAAAAAGGTGCAAGTGGGACTGGATGCTCTCAAACGATTCATTCGAATCGCTGATGAGAATCGAGCAAGGAATAACTTGGAGATGGTTAGACAGCAACAGTCTGCTGCTAACGCGGTAACAAATCCCAAGAAATTTCCTCGGGGATCCAAGTCACCTAAAAGTGAACATCCCAAGTTGGAGGCCAAAAAGACTATCTTTCAGAAAAAGAATGGCAAGTGCCACAACTGTGAAAAATGGGGTCACTTTGCTGCAGAGTGTAAACAACCTAAGTTGGTTAAATCTGACACACCACAGAAGGGAGCTACTATGGTTGTAGAAAATGCTGAGCCTAAAAGTTATTCTGCCATGTTAGGGAAGGATAAGGCCAGTACTTCTACAGACTGGTGGTTAGATAAAGGTGCTACATGTTATGTTTGCTACTCAAAGAAACTTATCAATGGTGTTACCTAAGTAAAGGAGACCGGTACAGTGGCTAGTGGAGTAGACATGGAGGTCACTCACACTGGTACTGAAAACTTGCCCTTTCTTCAGGTGAACAGTTTACTTTATAAGATGTTAAAGTAGTTGCTACTATTTTGTAATATGCACTTCATCTTTTGGATGTGTCGTAGAGTAACTTTGATTGTTAAGTCATACTATTTTAGTTGTGCATATGTGATAGATGGTATGTATTGGTTTAAGTTTAGTAAATGAGATTATTAGACAGGTTAGTTCAATGCTTATTGATCCTAAGTTGTTATACAACCGATTAGGACATGTGAACTATTAGAAAATGGTCCAATTTACTAACACTCATAATATACCATTAACTATGTCAATTAAGTATTGACAAGTGTAAGTTTAGGAGTGATAAAAGAGGAGGAGGATACACAATGACAGCATTTAAAGAATTCTATGCCTCTTAGGGCGTAATCCTTGAAACCAATGCTCCTCACTCGCCTCAATCATGTGGCATAGCTGAGTGTAAGAACAGGAAGTGAACTTAAGTGTTAAACTCCATGTTTTGTCAGCTAGCATGTCTGGTTGCATTTGGGGAGAAATTGCTTTGGTTGCAAGTCACATCCTGAATAGAGTGCCAAACTCAATTGCTCCTCCATTCTTTATGAGTTATGGCTTATGTGATAGAGTACCCAAGGGTTATGGTGAGAACTATGTGACCTACCATATGGAGAATGATCCATCATTCTATTAGGAAGTGATGAGATCTAGGGACTCTATTGACAGAAGTCATTCATGATGGAATGAGCTCTCTGTTGGTTATCTAACTTGGTAGCTAGTCGATTTGCCAATGAGGCTAAGACTATGGGCTGTAAGTAGATATTTGTTTGTATGTGATTATACAAAGCTCGTATGGATGTTAAGATCTAACAATCCTTGTATTGGTCTTAATCAAGCTCATAAATTGTGACATCAGAAATTTGACAAAGTAGTAAAGAGCTTTGAGTTTTCTGGCCAATTATTCGGATGAATGCCTTTACTATCGCTCTGTGTCAAATAGGGTCATGATTATTTTCTTATATGTAGATGTTGATTCTTGTTTCCAAACTCTCTTTATGGTCAGTGAAGTGAAACTAACCTTGGGTAAAGAATTCAACATAATAGACCTGGGTGTTAACACACCATCCTTGGTAAGAAAGTAAGTTTTGAAAGGCAAGGAATCACCCTTAGCCTAGCCCATTTTACTGAAAACTACTTTTCATTTTGGGATGCAGTGAGTGCAAACCGATTGAGACACCATAAGTTATATACCAAGAAGTTGATCTCTAAGGCAGAGACAGTGTGTGGATCAGTTAGAATATTCTAAACTGATTGGTAGTCTCATGTTTGTTATGTGTTGCACTAGACCAGACATAGCTTTTATAGCTGGCATGCTGAGTCATTTGACTAGCACTCCTGGCCATGAGCATAGGGATGCCATTATACAACTTGTGAGATGTTAAGAGCACTCACAAGAATGCTCAAAACTATGGTGGCCATCCACTTATTATGGAAGTTTATTCTGATGTATCATGGGGCTCAGAATCAAAGGACAGCAAATTTATTGCTGTTATGCTCTAACTTCAGCTATAGATGAAAGCTAAGGGATAAAGAATCTAATTATGGTTATGGCATTTCACTGACTCGGTTAAAGATTAGTTCTTTAGTGGGTTAAGGATTAGTTCCTTATGCGTGTTCTGTGATAATCAAGCTACAACAATGGTTGTGAAGAACTCACTCTTTAATGGTAAGAGGAGACTTCTTAGGCTGAAACATGCCATATGCTGAATTATCTCAAGAACACGGGATTATCATTTTGATTGATACGAAATCAAAGGATAATAGACGAAGCTCTCACAAAAGGGACTGACCAAAGATCGAATATTCAAAATTGTGGGGGAGATGGGGTTAAAAACCGTGTAGACATGTCTTAACCTACATCCATGTTATTTTGAATTTTTCGAATCTCCCTCTCTTGGCCAAGATAGGCACTTCATATGTCTCGATGGTGTTTTCAGTTGTTGTATGTCATTCTACATTTGATGACATGTCCTTTTTGGGAACGGTTGTACATTCCAAACTTGATGATACATCTTAACTCAAATATGGATAAGATGACTGTAATATTCCAAAAAGAAACATGAAATGGTTCTTTGCAAAAGAAACTATTTGGTCTCGTTCTTTATTGAAACTTGACAATTAGTAATGGTTCTTTGCAAAAGAAGCTATTTAGGTCTTGTTTTTTATTGAAACTTGACAATGATGCTTATGGTGAGAGTGATACTGATACTTTTTCAGTCATTTTAGAATTGTACTAAGTTCTTCTTCAGGTGAACTAGATACTTTCGTGAATTATGGAATTGTACTAAGTTCTTCTTTAGGTAGAACTAGATACTTTCATGTTTATAATATTGGTTGGATTCATTTTTATGAAATTCATATTTGATAATTCACAGGGATTGGCGAAAATAAGGAGCTTGTCTTGATTTGGACTTTGATGAGGATGACTTACTTGATGAGTAAATCTTCTAAAGTCATAAAGACTATGCTTTCATTTCAGTATCTATCGAGTTCACTTTTTTGTGGAATTATTTTGGATCTCGATGAGAATCATACCCCATGAATGAATTCCTCTAAGATCAGTGGGGTTCACTTATATGTGAAACTACCTTTGGTTGAGTTTAGATTGTATCTCAAACTCTTGGTTAATCATAAAGTATTCTTGTTTTCAGTTGGATTACAGATCTTTATTAATATGGTGATATGAATGATTCAATAATTTTGTTTGGACATCACATTAACTATCTATTGGATTGTGCTATATGTAAAACATAGGAGATTGTTGGGTATATAATATAACCCTATCATGTTCTAATATAAGCCCAATAAGATAATGGACCGGTGTAGTGGGCCTATTTGGGCTAGAGCCCATTAACCTATTAAAACCCTAATGTATCTCTATATATAGGGGCTGGAGGCAACAAACTTGGGATTCCAAACTAGATACCTTGGGTGTAATGCTTTAAGCAACCTCTTGCTTGACCTAATTACTCTAACAGTTCTCACACGAGATCATCCAAATATATATATATATATATATATATATATATATATATATATATATATATATATATATATATATATATATATATATATATATATATATAAATAGATGAAAATGTTTTATTACAAGAATTTTGATAGATCACCTGAACAAATCATTCAATCATTGAAACAAAAGAAATATATATATATATATATATATATATATAGATTTAAAAATCAACCATGACATGCAGCAAGATCATATGAAAAACGTCATTATAAAAGCAAATAGAATGTCTCTAATAACTCACGAATGCTTGCAAAAAGATCAAATCTATTAAAACTCAGACGAAATTCAATTAAAAGGATTTTAAAATATTTTTTTCTTTGAGTATAACAATTATCAACAGAACGATCACATCAAAAAAAATTATGAAATTAAATTATGAGGAGTAATTTAAACGGATACTTACCTCTTAAATCGCTCTTCTTATTCTTCAAATGAGATCAAGTGGAATTTAATCTTCTGCTCCAGCTTTCCCCTTTCTTTTTTTTACAGATCTGAGGTCTTAAAAAATTGATAGATCAAAGTTTTAAATGGTGAAAAACATAAATCTAGTAGTTTAGAGTACAAATCTAAGGCTTGAGGAGAAGATCTAAGGGCTAAGATAGAAAGAGAGCAAATGAGATCTAAAATTTGAGACTACAAAAGGCAGATCTAAGGTTTTAGATGAGTTAGGGTTTCTAGAAAAGGGGATCAGAGATTTGCGGCTTTAGAACAGGGGTTTTTAGCTCAAAATGGTGGAGACTTTGGTTAGGGTTTCAATAATTGGATCCATAACTCCGATGATCGGAATCCGGCCAAATCCGCCGGAGAAGATGAAGAGAAATAGTTTTGGGGATTGGATCAGATTTGTTCTCTCTTGTTCTCTTTCTCTCTAATTAAAAAAACAATTCTAGATCCTTAAAAACGAAACTGAAGTGAGTATTTATAGAAAAAATAGAATGGTGATATTAGCACAACCATCTTGATAAGAGCGCGGTTTTGTGATGAGCGCGCGGATTTGATAGGCGCACGAATCTTCATGTCCTATTCGGAGTATGATCTGAACTGCTTAGGATAAATTCACCCCTCTTTTTTGGATTTACACTACGCGCAATGTTCAGGTTCATTCGCTAGGCAAATTAGCTCGGATTTCAATAAAATTTTGCAGGAACCTTGCTGGGACCCTAACCTAGCTTATGGTGAATTTAGAGGCCATAAATATCTGATTTGACAGGGTTTTACTCAAACATGGAGGGTTTATGGCACCGTCAAAATGGGGTGTCTACAGCTTCCCAGTTGTGCCTCCTCACCACTCTTTCTTCGTTCAAGATTAGTTTGAAGAAAGGATGTTTATGCAATGGCGAGTGGGTGTCTTTGACTGTGTCTGTCCCATAGAGGCTATAAAGTTTCCAAGGGCAATCTTGGGTCTTTAGCTTAAATAGTTTTCATTGCTTCCGGAGAAGATCTCCCAACATCTCTTTATTGGTTGGCTCATTGAAAGAAGCCCTCTCTTCATCATAGGTCATCGTCCTCATCCTCTTAAGAAGTTTTTCTAGAACCAAAATCTCCATAAACAACCGCCTGCTCCAACTTCCATAAAGAAATTTTTTGGATCATAGGTAATCGAAAGTTGATCTATCTTATGGATTTGATTTTCATGTGGCATGGGACTAGCAATAATTAGGTCATCTCATAAAGGACTTGAAAACACTTCCAAAGCAGGAATTTGTTTGGAAAATACAGACGAAAGTGAAAGGGCACTGATAATTCACCCCGCTTCACAATAAATTCACCCCCATTAGCGATCCTTTAACTCAAAAGGTTAAAGGGACTTATGTATCCGGTTACCTATCTTTTATTTTTACAAAGCAATTCCCCCCTTGGAGAGCCACTTTTTTCAAAGGAGCCTTTGTTCTGAAACAGCGGACAAAGACGACTCTTTGAGGAGGAGAAAGACGACTCTTTGCAGTGTTTCTTCCTTCCCGTTGCATTTTTATCTTTTTTTTTAGAGATATATATATATATATATATATATATATATATTCCAAATGATTATTGATAGGGAGAGATATTTAAGAATTTGTCCCTTCTTAGGAAAAGTAAACATTATCTAATGAGGTAATATAAGGATAAAATGGGCAGAAAAAAAATTAAAATCTATCTAAGGCGAAGATTAAGCTATTGGTAATTAAGAAAATTACGTGGAGATTCTTATAGATATGTTGTGATGTAGTCGGTTTTTAGTAGTTTTCCCTAATATAATTAAGGTTGAAATTGGTAGAGACCAAAAATTAAAAACTATTTAGGACAATACTATGCTATTGATAATCAAGAAAATTTTGGGCAGACTCTTTTAGATATGTTTTTATGTAGAGGGTTTTCAGTCATTTTCCAAAAAAATAACTTGAAATGCCCTCACTAGTTTCTTACCAATAAAAGTCGAAATGGTAAAGTAGAAAAAGATAGAGGGTTACATTTTCAACTAAATGTTAAGGTTAATTAGTAGTATGTCCATTAGATGTGTTCAATGCCAGGTGGAGTCCTGCCGCTAACCAAATTTCGTCTGGCGGACTGCCCATTTGAGCCATAATAATTAGGGGACAAGGCTTTGATTGATGTTGGTCTCCGATTATTTTTCTGTTGGACACATGGCCCATATGTACACAATTTTTTTGAATAAAAATTATTCAAAACATCAGAGGAATATAACAACAAACTCTTCGGACTAAAACATTGCCTTTTTAGCGTTACTCAAACGGTCATGTTGAAGAAAACAAGTTCAATGTCTAATGCATGCAACATAAATAAAAACTTAGTAGAAATACTTTTTTTTTCTAAAAATTATTTTTTGGCTAAATAATATGTTAGAATGGCTAAGCAGAGTATATTTTATAAATGAAATACTTAGAGGTAAAAATCCCTTTCTAAAATTCTGCATACATGCACTCATAAATGTATGAGCAAACATACGAGCATACATCAAGACACAAACATATAAATATGCATACACATACAAATAATGGATGAATATTTTAGGATTACCTCCAAGTTGATCGAGTTGCCAGTTGAGACAACCACGCATGGAAGTAGACCACCATAAATCAGTCTTGCTTGCAACATCCCCACGTTTTCTTTTCCTATATCACCGATTCCATAATGTTATTATTTGGTAAGGGCTATTTCTGGAGTTGGATCATTACAAGAACCTCGTATGGAATGGCCCTACCATAGCTTCTCAACTTCTATGGCGTTGATGGCAATGGACTGTGATACTAAAAATGCTTGGTTTGGAGTTTGGTCATGGTGGCTATCCAAAGAAACTAGAAAAGGTTTAGATAGAGGTAGGATAAGGGGCCTTGTTTTATAGGGAAAATGACGTTGAAATTGAGGATACATTCAGTGTCACTAATAAATATGACAACCAAACAATATCTGGCAAAGATAATGGCGTGCGTTGAAATGTGGTGATATACTATGTATGGCGTTATCTTCTAGGATGCTATTTTCACATATTTAGTAGAAGTGTCGGTGTAGTAGACGGTTCGATGGATCTAAAAGGTCCGAACATCAATGTTCAAGACCTAGGCACAATAGTTCGATCCATCGAATCTAATTCGGACTAATATCATACAGTACAAAATTGTACCGGATCAGGCTCAAACATAGCGACAAAATGTATTGGTGTATCCTAAATTGTGTAGATGAAGCTATATATATATATATATATATATATATATATATATATATATATATATATATGAGGAAACTGTTGGTGCGCTTAAGCTCACCAAACTTATGGTGAGCTTAAGCGTCCAATCACATGGGGGCCCGCTTTGTTAGGATGATCCAAAGCATTCATTTGAAAGTCCCTTACATAGATGTGGGGTGTACCAAAAATCAGCTCCATAGGATCATCCTAACCCCTCCATTTGTGAAGGACAAAAATGGACAGACACAAATTTGCCCCTTTTTTGTCCTCCACAAATGGAGGGGTTAGGATGATCCTATGGAGCTGATTTTTGGTACACCCCCTATCTATCATAAGACCTTGCAAATGAATTGTTTGGATCACCACAGAAAATGTGGGACCCATGTGATTGGGGAGCTTAAGCGCACCATAAGTTTGGTGCGCTTAAGCTCACCAACAGTTTCCTCTCTCTCTCTCTCTCTCTCTCTCTCTCTCTCTCTCTCTATATATATATATATATATATATATATATATATATATATATATATATATATATATATATAAGCTGGATGGAAAAGAATAGAATTTTTTAATTTTTTTGAAAATTCTATGAGAATTACACATCACTTTTTTTGACTTTTTTTAACAAATGCACCCATTCAACTCACATATTTTCAATCCTACCCCCTCCTTTATGCTTTTAACAAAGGCACCCATTAAAGCCATATAATTTCCAATCTTACCCCCCTCCTTTATGCTTTTTTAATAAAAAATCTATAGGGTGATCTTAACCATCCGATTTAAGAGGAATTAAGGAAACATCTATAGATTGGAGGGCTAGGATCAGCCTACGGAAATGATTTTTGGGGCACAACCTATTTATGTTGTGTTCCATCACATGGACGGTTTGGATCAACCTATGATGTGGTCCGTACAGTTCTTTGTCGGCCCGTGCATCGCACGCACCCATTAAAGCCACATAATTTCAATCTTACCCCCCTCCTTTATGGTTTTTTAATAAAAAATCTATAGGGTGATCTTAACCATCCGATTTAAGCGGAATTATGGAAACCTCTATAGATTGGACGGCTAGGATCAGCCTATGGAAATGATTTTTGGGGCACAACCTATTTACGTTGTGTTCCATCACATGGACGGTTTGGATCAACCTATGACGTGGTTCGTACAGTTCTTTGCCGGCCCGTGCATCGCACGGGGTTTTTTACTAGTATATATATATAGCAGAAGAGAAAAGAAGAGAATTTTTTATAAATATTATGAGATTTAGACATCAATTTTTTTTAAGGGTGTCAATTTTGGCTCGGGCTCGGAAGCTCGCTCGAGCTCGGCTCGAAAAAAGCTCGGCTCGAATCCTTAACGAGCCGAGCCGAGCCCGAATTAGGCCAGGCTCGGCTCGGCTCGGCTCATTAAGGCTCGTTAAGAAAAACCCCTATAAAGTATTTTAAATATAATATAAATAGTCGTAAATATAATACAAATATAAGTACAGGCAGAGGTATAATCATTACTTTTTTTTGTAATCATGACTTTTTTCTGTAATTGTCAATAACTTACGGCCTTTAAGTTGTATTTTTTTGGTAATTGTAATAACTTTTTAGAATTTTTTGGTAATTTTTCATTTAAAACTTATACATTCAGCTATTATTTTGCTTTTTCCGTAATGATTACTTTGCTTTTTACGTAATGATTACCTTCTTTTTTTTTTTATTTCGCTTTGCTGTGATAATCCAAACCGTCCATATTCAAAATATAACATCCAAACCGTCCATATTCAAAATATAACCCAAGCTCGATAGGTCGCGAGCGGCTCGCGAGCCTAGCCGAGCCTGACCGAGCCGAGCCTGGCCAAGCTCGGCTCGGCTCGTTTACACCCCTACTTTTTTTACATTTTTTTAACAAATGCACCCATTCAACACACATATTTTCAATCCTACCCCTTACTTTATGCTTTTTAATAAAGGCACTCATTAAAGCCACATAATTTCAATCTTACACCCCTCCTTTATGGTTTTTTTAATAAAAAATCTATAGGGTGATCTTAACCATCCAATTTAAGAGGAATTATGGAAACCTCTATAGATTGGAGGGCTAGGATCAGCCTATGGAAATGATTTTTGGGGCACAACCTATTTATGTTGTGTTCCATCACATGGACGGTTTGGATCAACCTATGACGTGGTTCATACAGTTCTTTGCCGGCCCGTGCATCTCACGGGGTTTTTTACTAGTATATATATTATATATATATAGCAGAAGAGAAAAGAAGAGAATTTTTTATAGATTCTATGAGATTTACACATCACTTTTTTTACATTTTTTTAACAAATGCACCCATTCAACACACATATTTTCAATCCTACCCCTTACTTTATGCTTTTTAACAAAGGCACCCATTAAAACCACATAATTTCAATCTTACACCCCTCCTTTATGGTTTTTTAATAAAAAATCTATAGGGTGATCTTAACCATCCGATTTAAGAGGAATTATGGAAACCTCTATAGATTGGAGGGCTAGGATCAGCCTATGGAAATGATTTTTGGGGCACAACCTATTTATGTTGTGTTCCATCACATGGACGGTTTGGATCAAGCTATGACGTGGTCCGTATAGTTCTTTGTTAGCCCATGCATCGCACGAGTTTTTTTACTAGTATTATAATAAAGAGGAAAGAGTTTTTTACTGTTCATCATGCTGACGTGTCAGCCTCCCCTTCGTCTTAACATATATTTTCTGGGTTTTCGTTTATTTTAAAAAAATCTCAGAAAATAAGATTTCCTTATGTGTCAGCCTCTCCTTCGTCCTCACATGCACATGCAGAGAGAGAGAGAGAGAGAGAGAGAGAGAGAGTAGAAGCCAAAGAAAAGGATTGCTCGGGATATCGCCGAGATTTTCTCTGTCTCTTTCTCTCTCGAGATGTCGGTTGCTTTCCTCATCTCAACGTCACCACCTTCGTCTCGTGATACGCCTAAAATCTCGGCCCGCGATATTCTCTCTCTCTCTCTCTCTCTCTCTCTCTCTCTCTCTCTCTCTCTCTCTCTCTCTCTCGATGTCCGTTGGTTTCCCCATCTCAACGTCTTGCGATATATTCCGGATTTTTATTCCTGACTTTACTCTCAAAGGAACTACCTCGGGTCGGTACTTCCATGACACAATCTGTCTATTCCGCTCCCGTGCCTATCCACTTTCTTTTCTTCTACCGCAGCTCTTCTTTGATTGAAAGAGACTGTCACCTAGTGAAAATAAGTGGAGGATTCATTAAATTGTGAAACGTTGCCCAAACTATGTGATTGAATAAATCCTCCTCTATCTGTTGCGGGTCGAGGGCTCCTTCTCCTTCCCCTTCTTCAAACTCCGATTCGTATTTTTCTGCCATTCCACCATCACCCCTCTCTCTCCTCAGGCCCAGCTCTGCTTTCAGTTCCTGAAGGAATACACGGTCCAAGAAAAAAAGGTATTTTCCTTATCTTCCTCCTCTTCTTAGGTTTCCTATTTATCTTCTACAACATTGGGATTTTTGCATTTTTTTTTTTTTTGGGGGTAATTTAGGGTTTCATATCCTCAAAGCCTTTCCCTGTCTCCCTGTCTAATACATTGGCTTTAGGGGTATTTGTCTCCTGTATGAAATCTAAGATAATCTTTTAGTTTTCTTCATGGATGACAATTTCGTATCTATTTTTGCTACAAACCTATTCTCACGCCCAGCTTCATTCTTGGAAATCAGGATCTGGAGGGCAGTTTTCATCTCCAACGAAGGTGAATTTTACCACTGTGTGTTGCTCTGTCAAGCTATGGTATTACTTTTGATAGAAAAAAAGGTAATATTTTTTACTATTAATGAGGCAATTTTTTTCTTCTTTTCCTTCATATCCTCGAGGATATGAAGGAAAAGAAGTTAGTGAACTTGCAGTTTTATTCTTTTCTCTGTTTTCTCATTCCATTCACTGACTTTAAGGGGCAGTATATCTACCATTTGCCCAACGTCATATTCTTCTTTGTATTCCATTCTCTGATATCGCCGGGTGATTCAAAAATCCTATGCATAGTACCCAAATTGCAAGAGTGACCCACCACTTAGAGTTTTATATCAACCAGAGCCATAAGACGAACACAGTGTAGATTTAGCAGGCACAACATTTTTTAGCACAGTATTGTAGCCCCGGCATTCAGCAAGAGTGGAGCGAGGAGGGTGCTGCTTCTCCCAATTCCTTTTCAGTCTTGCAAATCATCATGGGTATCTTCTCTTTTTGTTACAATGGATGGGTGTCTTCTCCAAACATTTCCAAGAAAATCCTGCAATCCGAAAATTTTTGTTTGGGCTCCTAATTTTTAATGTAAATTTTTTTTCATTTCCAAAAAATTCTGGCAACCCAAACAGGGCTATTATTTTAGTCTCATCTTCTTTTTTATGGTGTTGTTGGATGGGATGCTCAATACACTGAATTGGTTTAGATTATCTTGCCATTTTGATGGCATGTTGGTATTTAGATTCATATTTTTCAGTCAAATTTTGGTAGGTGTTACTTGGCTAATTTTTTTTGGGATTGGTAATTTCTATCTCAAGACCTGCTTTGTTATAGAAAATGGTGTCCAAAGCTCAAAGCCGTCTTTGAAATGGGAGAAATTCATGTCAGTGCTCAATGCATTTTCTAAGAAGTTTCATCACATTTCTTAGTGGGCATGCACGTAGTTATGTTTGTTGCATTGATGTTTATGGGATTAGTTATGTTTGTGCCATTGTTTGTTGCATTGATATTT
Organism: Tasmannia lanceolata; assembly: GCF_043159265.1. Lineage (NCBI taxonomy): Eukaryota > Viridiplantae > Streptophyta > Magnoliopsida > Canellales > Winteraceae > Tasmannia > Tasmannia lanceolata. The sequence continues at coordinate 145,543 of NW_027518681.1, forward strand.
CCATAGAAAAATTCCTGCTGCTTTTTGTAAGGGGAATTTACGTGGTTATGGATGAAATGCCAACTCCAATCGTCATTCCAGTGTTAATATTGGTTTCTTTTTCATAACGATTTTACATATCTTCGACAATATGGGATACCTTCTTTGAGAGGAAGATATCCAAGTCAAGTGTACTTGGACTACGATTCAAGTATTTCAGCGTCTATTAAGATTTTTTTCCTCTGGTTTTCGTAAGGGGAATTCAATGCCAAGTCCAAACATTCTTCCATATTCCTTTCTTTTTTGCAAAGTTTCTTTCTCTCAATTCCGAACTTTGTTACAATATTACTATGCTGACTTTTTGCCAAGTCCAAACATCTATTAGGAATTCTTGCCAAATGAAAAAATCATTGTTTGAAGATGGTAGAAAACTAAGTTTCGAGGTCCTTTTTTTTTACATCCCTACCTTCAAAAAACAATCCCTCTTTCATGGAAAGATCATTGTTTCAAGATGCTAGATAACCACATTTCTGTGGCCTTTTTTTTTGTTACTTATTAGGAAATTGAACTCTGCAATTTATGCACAAAAACTTTCTAATCTCATGCCAAGGACCACTTTGATGCCTCTGATTTCTACACCTTTACTAATCAGATCCCTCATTCATTTTATACGGTCACCAATTGCAGATACTCTTAAGGTATTTTCTGTGATACATATAATCTCACCATAACCATGATTTCAAATTTCGGATTTAGATAACCATGGTTTCAAATTTCAGCCAAAATCCGAAATACCGAAAACCAAATTTGGCGAAATATGAAATTCCATATTTTACCATTCGAAATTTTAAGAAATTGATTTTTTTTTAAATATAAAATTATTCCAAAATTTTGGTAATTTCAGCCTAAATATGTTAAATAATTAATTAATAAATTTTCCAATTACCGGTTTTTGGCCAAAATTTTCGGTTTTGGTCAAGACCGAAATTATAACCGAAACTGAAATTTAAAATCGTGGCCATAACACAAGTTACTGTACTACAAATTGAGTTGAAGTTTATTTAAAACAGGGTGGGCCCACATTTTGTGGGTGAGGGGGTGATCTTAAGCATTCATTTGGAAGGTCCCATCATGGATGGGGTGTGTACCAAAAATCAGCACAATCTGATCATCTTAACATGTCCATTTGAGGAGGGAAAAATGGACAGATACTGTTTGTCCACAAATTTGCCCAATTTTTCCCTCCACAAATGGAAGGGTTAGGATGATCCAATGGAGCTGATTTTTGTTACACACGCCATCCATGATGGGGCCTTCCAAATGAATGCTTAGGATCACCCCCAAAATGTGGGCCCACCCTTGTTTTAAAAATCCATGCTCAGATAAGCTATCTGAGTAGCTGCTCTAAAAACTCATGTGGCCCACATGAGTTGGAAAGGCCCTTCCATGGATAGGGTGTGTACCAAAAATCGGCCCTATAGGATCATCCTAACCCAATCAAAGGTGGAGGGGAAAATGGACAGACACTGTTTCCGATAATGTTTTCCCTCCACAAATGGCAGGGAGAGGATGATCCTAAAGGGCTGATTTTTGGTACACACCCTATCCATGGAAGTGCCTTCCAAATGAATGCTTTAGATCACCCAAAAAATGTAGGGCTACATGAGTTTCTGAAGCAGCTGCGCAAGAACACCTCTGTGTGTGTGTGTGTGTGTGTAACACACACACACACTAGTTAGAAACCCGTGCGATGCACGGAGTGAGTGGTTGATGCCGGTGGAGAATGTACTGGTTTGACACGAGGCCAAATATCATATTATAAGAAATCATTTAGTAGTTGCTACAGAAAGAGGAGGGGGGTACATCTCAAATATAAGAAATCATTTATTAGTTGGTATAGGAAGGAGGGGGGCCAGCCATACCCTACGAAGCACGGGTACTCTCTCGGGGGTCCCGTACCCGTACCCCACACGTATGGGGTGCGGGTACGCTCGGGTACGTCCCGGGTACGCACCCCAGAAAATTTTAAAAAAAAAGAAACTTTTGTGATTCGGGTGCGTGTCGGGTGCGTTGGGGGTGCGCACCTGACACGTTTTTAAAAAAAAAAACTTTAAGTTAAGGGGTGTGTGTGGAGTAAAAGGGGGGGGGGGTTTAAAACTTTTAAAAAAGTATAAATGCACGATTTGGGTTTTTTAAAAACCCTAACATCTCTCTCTCTCTCTCTCTCTCTCTCTCTCTCTCTCTCTCTCTCTCTCTCTCTCTCTCTCTCTCTCCCGACGGCTCTCCCTCTCCCTCCGGCTCTCCCTCCGGCCCCGACGGCTCCCTCTCCCTCCGGCTCTCTCTCCCTCCGGCTCCGTCTCCCGACGGCTCTCCCGACGGTTCCCTCTCCCTCCGGCTCCCTCTCCGACGGAACCTCCGGTATTTCTCTCTCTCTCTCTCTCTCTCTCTCTCTCTCTCTCTCTCTCTCTCTCTCTCTCTCTCCCATTTTCTTTTTCTTTTTCCTTCCTCAGATTATGGCAACCGATTGTGTTCCCCAAACCTATTTCCTCAGATTAATAGGTTTAGGGCTGGCAATCAGTTGTCATAATCTCCAAACTTAGGCCCTTTTTGTTTGAGATTTTGCCAACTGATTGTTTTTAAATTTTAATCAAACCTATTTAGGGCTGACAATCAGTTGTCATAATCTCCAAATAGGTTTTGGGCTTTTTCCCTTTTGGGAGCACAATCGGTTGTCAAAATCTGAAACGAACAGGGCCTTAAATCTGCGTATCTCTGTCTCTCTTTCTTTTTTTGGGGATTTTGTGAATCTGTTTTTTTGGGGATTTTGTGAATCGATTTTGAGTCCAAAAACAGATTATTGGGCCCTCTTTCTTTTGGATTTTGAGGACAGATTGTGACTCCAAAGCAGATTTTTGGACTCAAAGTCTGTTGAATCTAATTTTGAGTCCAAGAATCAGCTTCGGACTCACAATCTGTTCTCAAAATCCAAATCTGATTTTTGGGTGCAATACATGTTGGTTGTTGAGAGTCCAAAACTGAGTTTTGGGTGTAATACCTGTTGGCTGTTGAGAGTCCAAAACTGATTTTTGGGTGCAATACCTATTGGCTGTTGGTTCTTGGCTCTTGGCTGTTGAGAGTCCAAAACTGATTTTTGGGTGCAATACCTGTTGGCTGTTGAGAGTCCAAAACAAATTTTTGGGTGCAATACCTGTTGGCTGTTGAGAGTTCAAAACTTATTTTTGGGTGCAAATACCTGTTGTCTGTTACTCTGTTGAGAGTCCAAAACTGATTTTTGGATGCAATACGCCAGTACCTGTTGAGACTTGAGACTTGAGAGTCTAAAACTGCTTCATTATAAATTTATAATTGCATTGCATTGGATTGCCATTTGCCATTTGCCATTTGCCATTTGCTATTTGCCATTTGCCATTTGCCACTTGCCTTTTGAATTTACATGGGTATGTTTGGTTGTGTATACAATTGTTTAATTTACATGGGTATGTTTGGTTGTGTATACAAATTTACAATTGGTGTTGCCTTGTAACCTTGTTTGTTTCAATTTGTGTAATTGAGAATTAGAGTCCCTTGTTTTGTTGGGTTGCAACGTTGCGTACTAAAATTGTTTTTGCTGTTTAATAGATTTTAGAATGTCTTCATCCGGTGCTAGTAGCGCCGCCCAAACCGCACATACGTCTTCTACTGATGAAGATTTGTCGAAGCCTTTATGGAAGCATGTCTCTAGATTTGATAAAGATCCTAAGGGTGGAGGGAATGTGAGGCGGCAATGCAATTTTTGCAGTAAGAGTTTCAGTAGCTCCTACACAAGGGTTAGGGCGCACTTGTTGAAGATAGCGGGACAAGGAATCGGACCATGTTCTAAAGTGAAAGCAAGTGATCTACTTGCAATGCAAAGGTTTGAGGAAGAATGCAAAGAGATTATGAAGCAAAATGCTCCCAAGAAAGTGCCATTGCCGCCATCGTCGAGTACTGGATCATTGGGTTGCACAAGTATGTTTGTGGCTCCAAGTTATGATTTGAAGAAGAGAAAGACAAGTGGAAATGTGAGTGCACTTGAAAAAGCTTTCAACATGGCGACCCGTGATCAACTACATGCCGAGATTGCTAGGATGTTTTACTCCGGTGGCTTGCCCTTTCACCTAGCAAGAAACCCATACTATGCTAGTTCCTACACTTTTGCCGCCAACAATGCACTTTCGGGGTATTTGCCTCCGGGGTACAACTTGCTTAGGACAACTCTACTTCAAAGAGAGAGGGCTAATATTGATAAGTTGTTGCAACCTATTAGAGACACGTGGAGGGAGAAAGGCGTGAGCATTGTTAGTGATGGATGGAGCGACTCACAGAGGAGGCCTCTCATTAACTTCATGGCGGTATCGGAAGGTAGAGCTATGTTTCTTAAGGCGATAGATTGTTCGGGGGAGACAAAAGACAAGCATTTCATTGCTAACTTATTGAAGGAAGTCATTAATGAGGTTGGACATGATAAGGTTGTCCAGGTAGTTACCGATAATGCTCCAAATTGCAAGGCGGCCGGACAACTTGTTGAAACTCAATTTCCTTCCATATTTTGGACCCCGTGTGTGGTGCACACACTCAATCTTGCTTTGAAGAACATTTGTGCGGCAAAGAATGTGGAAGTAAATCAAATTGTCTATGGAGAATGTAGTTGGATCTCGGATATTGCGGGAGATGTCATGCTAGTGAAGAATTTCATCATGAATCATTCGATGAGATTGGCCATATTCAACGACTTCAATAGTTTGAAGTTGCTTTCCGTTGCCGAGACTCGCTTTGCGAGTGTTATTGTGATGCTTAAGCGATTTAAACTCTTAAAGCAAGGTCTACAATCGATGGTGATTAGTGACAAATGGAATTGCTATAGAGATGATGATGTAGGAAAAGCAAAGTTTGTGAAAGAGAAGGTGTTGGATGACATTTGGTGGGATTCTATCGATTACATACTCTCTTTTACATCTCCTATGTATGACATGCTAAGAGAGTGTGACACGGATAAGCCTTGTCTTCATTTGGTTTATGATATGTGGAACACGATGATTGAGAAAATGAAGACGGCAATCTATAGGAAGGAAGCAAAGAGAAAAGAAGAAGAGTCTAGCTTTTATGAATTGGTGCAAGAAATTCTTTTTGATCGTTGGAACAAGAGCAACACTTCGCTTCATTGCTTGGCTCATTCATTGAATCCAAGGTTAGGTGACTTCAAATTTTATTTAGATTAATAGTTATGTTCATTGTAAACTTTATTTCCTACTTTTAACATGAAACTAAATTATTTTTTCTATTCTTGAAGGTATTACAGCGAAGAATGGCTTAGTGCCGGTTCCAATCGTGTTCCTCCACATAAGGATACAGAGATTTATGCAGAGAGGGTAAGGTGCATCAAAAGGTACTTTCCCAATTCAGCAGATCGCACGAAGGCTAATGTGGAGTCTGCCCACTTCTCTATGAAGTCTAGATTATTCAATGACGTTGATTCCATCAATGACCGAGCTACTTTAGAGCCTCATGATTGGTGGGCTGTCCACGGTACGTGTGCTCCTATGCTTCAAAGCTTAGCTTTGAAGCTTCTTATGCAGCCTTCGTCTTCATCTTGTGCCGAGAGGAATTGGAGCACTTACTCCTTTGTGCATTCTTTGAGAAGGAACAAGATAACTCCACAACGGGCTCAGGACTTTATTTTTGTTCATAGTAATCTCCGTCTTCTATAAAGACGATCTCCACAGTATGCACAGGGAGAGAAGAGGATGTGGGACATAGGTGGAGATTCATTTGACTCTTTTGAGGATGTTGGGGTGCTTGAAGTTGCTAGCCTTTCACTCGATGAGCCCGATTTGGAAGCCGTTGTTTTTACCGATGATGTAGATGATGATATTGGAGATGAGGCGACGGACATTGTATCTAATGAATGATGCGATCGTAACATCTTGTACTTAAAGTGGGAACTTATGAAATATGGAGTAATATTAGATTTTGCTATTTTGGTGATGTTAATTGTAATTTGATTGTTCTTTAATTGTTTTTAATTTTTATAAATATATAATAAAATAATAAAAAATATTATTATATTTAACGTACCCGCACCCGGGTTTTTTGGAAAATCACGTACCCGTGTCGTGTCGTACCCGTAGCCCGCACCCGTGCTTCTTAGGCCATACCAGTTGCATCTCAACAAATTCGGCATGAAGCTACAACATTGTATAAAAAGTGGACAGAGTAACCACTGTAAAACATTTAGTAGATGCTACAGAAATTCGAACGGATAGAACTCTAGCAGACAGTAGTGAGGCCTACAAAGAAACGTACAAAGAGATATGAAAGTAAGAAAGCTGTAACTTTTCATGTGTTGACGATACCAAGAGATACGAAATTAAGGAAGATGTAACTTTTCAATGAAGAGATGTGAAAACAGGGAGAGATTCCAGCTCCTTATTTTTCTTTCAGTCGTTATAATTCGACCCTAAAAGAGTAAAAAAATCCAATCAAAGAAGATTGTTTAATGTTTTTACATGGGTGGAAATGCAAAAGCTAATAAAAATCCCCATCTTAAAAATGGGTATCAACTAAGATTATACAATTCATGTTATGATGCTGTCTATAAAAACATCCTCATTTCATGGGATAACAAATGTTAAATCGAGGAAGAATGTTTTGGATTTGTCTAGTGAGACAACCAAGAAATTCTACACATGAAACATGTCCAACTGTTATAATCAAACTAAAGACCAATTCCTTTCCCAATACAGGAAAATAAAGACAAAAGTCAGACAAATAGAGAGAGCTCCTTTTGCAAGAAACTGTTGAATGTGAAAAAAATTGCTATAAAAAATTAAAAGCGCACAACATTCCCAGAATTCGGCAGTATACATATGCAATCAAAATCCAAAAACTGAAGCAAAAGGATAAAAACAGACAATAACAAAGAAGAGAAAAACATTCCAAAAAAAAATACAGCTTACCACATTCTTGAGAACATGTTGATAAAACTAACTGTGGGTCAATCTCGGGATCATGCAATACTATGTTTCTACTTCCACCAAATGCTAAGCATCGAGTAGTTCTTGACATTGAAATGTAACATCAGATCTTCTCAGCTACAGTTCCAAAAAACAGAAAAGTGCAAAGAATCATGAAAGTTTCGAACCTTCTGTATAAGCTTCTTCCACCTATAACAGTTTTCAAAACCTGCCCAAAAAAGAAATTAATTGAGAATGATACAAATAAAAGCATGCAAATGGTGGATCAAAGAAAATAAAATTAGAAAAGATATAAAATAAGAGGAACCTCCACAAATTAGAGCTCACCTCAGCTCACCTTCTTGAGTGAGACATTTTTAGCGGCCCTAATATACCGAGATTAAATATAAAAAAAACAGTTCAAAGACTGAAAATGTGACACTGATTACATGTTCTTTAAATGTTTTCTCGCAAATTGGGATAATTGTGATATGCTGACTTTGTGTTGTTTTAAAACAGTTCCAAAATCAGTTAAACTGATAGTGTCCAATGTTTAACTTTGACTGGTTGTAGGATTATAGTTATAGATTTGATTTAACCAAGGATGTGAAACAATTTATGGTTAAGATTGGGTTTGATTAGAAGTCTATTGTGTGTCTTAATAAGTGTATTTGACGGTCTACAAATTGAGATAAAAAAAACTATTCACATTCAAAAAAATGCGGTGTTGAAGATGAGCTCCAATTTCTTGACCTACCTCCTACTTTATGGACCCACACATTTTTATTCTCTTTGATTAATCATTTGCATGCTTTTATTTGCAGTATTCTCAATTAATTCCATTTTTTGTCACGTTTTGGAAACTATTACTGGCGGAAGAAGCTTATACAGAAGAAGGTGAGCTCCAATTTCTTGAGCTTCCTCTTGCTTTTATCTCCTTTCTAATCTCTATTTTCTCTTTGATCCACCCTGACGTTTATCATTTTCAGCTCTCTTTCTTACAGTAATAGGTTCTCACTTCCTCTGCTTTTCTTCCATTCCTATTTTTTTTTTCATTTTGTTGTTCACTTCTCAGTGTCTATTACCATTTTCAGCTCTCTTTCTTACAGTAATAGGTTCTCACTTCCTCTGCTTTTCTTCCATTCCTATTTTTTTTTTTCATTTTGTTGTTCACTTCTCAGTGTCTATTACCATTTTAAAGTCATCTATTCTGGTTGTAGTTGCTTTATAGGACTTTGGCATATCTTCTTCCAAGGGTGGATGCGTTATAGAAACTGCCATGAATCACCAAATTAGAACTCACCTCAACTCACCGTCTTGAATGAGAAATTTTAGCAGCCCTAATATACTGAGATTAAATAAAAAAAACAGTTCAAAGACCGAAAATGTGAAACTGATTACATGTTGTTTAAATGTTTTCTCCCAATTGGATCATTGTGATATGCTGATTTTGTGTTGTTTTAAAACAGTTCCAAAATCAGTTAAACTGATAGTGTCCTGTGTTTAACTTTGACTGGTTGCAGGATTATAGTTATAGATTTGATTTAACCAAGGATGTGAAACAATTTTTTGTTAAGATTGGGTTTGATTAGAAGTCTATTGTGTGTCTTAATAAGTGTATTTGACGGTCTACAAATTGAGATAAAACAAGTATTCACATTCAAAACCTAGAGACCATAGTTTACAAACGCATTTCATCACTTTTCCTGACATGGGTTCTACATAAAATCACAGTAAAGTGAAAAGCTTCATTTCCATATCAACAATCAAAATTCCAAAACAAATAGAAAGGGAAAGAACTGCCTGCACATACTGAAACAAAGAATACAGATTAAACAAAGAGATATATCAAGTTGTACCATGCGAACAAACGATCTCAGGCAATCCTAGATTCAACAAATCAAAAACCTTAAAAACCCAATATAAGCAATGTTGGAACCCATAGTAGATTATTACAAAGCTTAGGAAAATCATGCCTACAATTAAATGAAACATATCTTTATAGAATTCCATGACTATCTATACTATATAAATGTGAAAAAGAGAAAGTTTTTTGGATAAACCTGAAAGGAATTGTCATGAAAAAAGGAAAGGCCAGCAAGAGCAAATCTCTGCTCAGATGTAAAAGACTAACATTGCACAAAGGTAGGTAAAAAATTCTTTCTTTTCTTAAAAACATTTCATCGAGCAGTTTCTGTGCAAGTGAAACATATGTGGAATGTCAAATGTTTTTCCCCATACCTTTCAAGCTACCACAACCCATCCTTTGCAGGGGCTACTCTATGTGGAATATCAAAGGTTTTTCCCCGTACCTTTCAAGCTACAATAACCCATCCTTTGCAGGGGCTACTCTGTAGATTTAAAAGAAGAAGAAAGAAAACACAGCAACCACATCCAAATTTCATTGCACTCCACCTTTATAAACCAACTTTTATCTCCTTCATGGCAGTGAAATTGATATATGCTCTCAACTTCATTAATTGCTATTGTACTTAATACATACTTGAGAATCTGAAAAGCCACCAATACTCTCTCAAAATCACCCATAGACCATAGTTGCTATAAAAAAGTCACCAATACTGGCTCCCAAAATCAAGCTCATAAGAAATTTGCAGAGATCATTAGAAATGATCATTGGATTGATTTTCATCGTTTTCAAATCTTTAAGAGAAGAAGGGAAACCATAGAAAATCTTAAATACTTATAAAGAGTGGATAGTATGGTTTCTGAGTTAGACCTTGCAATAGAGGACGTGAATTCAATGGTACAATAGATCTATCTAAATAATAAAGAGATTCATATAATTACCTCTGTAGACAATTGCAAAAAGGGCTCTCTCTCTCTCTCTAAAAAAGTTCCACTACTTCCAACCAGATCTGGTAAAAGAACCCAATAACCGGAGGGCTCATAGACAGGACAAATTGGGGAAAAAGGAAAAGAAGCTGGAGGTACTTCGATGCCCAACCTTAAAGAGCATGAGAAAGAGACTTTGAAAATTAAAGAAATGACATCATTGCTACATATTAGCTTTTGTCAAAAATATACACCACTGTTTGATGGTTGGAAGGGTGTGTACAAAGAGCCAATGTGAACAACTTATATCCAAAGAAACTCATCCTTTCTAAATCTTCTAGCTCAGAATTAAGTAAACTTAAAAAATAACAATGGTTGATGGTTGGAAGGGTGTGTACAGAAAACCATAGTCAAGAAGTTAAATTCAAAGAAACTCATCTCTTCATCGAAATTCAAAGAGACTCATTTATTCTAAATTTTCCAGTTCACAATTAAGTAAGATACAGAAATACCATGACTAAATTTTCAAATTATGTTGCATCCAACAATGACCCTATTGGTTCAATTTCAAACATGATTAAGCAAACTACAAAAATACCATGATTAATTTTTTTCATGAGAAACTTTTATATCCAGACATTGTGTGCAATTCCAACAGACAATAGAGCAATGGTAAGATTTGTTTATACCTGCAATACAATTTTCTTTTAATGGTATACCCGCAATCTTTGAACTATCAACCAAAATATAGAGCATCCCCTTCCTGATAAATCCATCAAAAAAAAGGCTAGAGAGGTGAAATCAAAGTCTGGAACCCAAACTTAGCAGCAGATGGCAACAGAAGGTGTCTTAAATGTTTGACGCCCAAAAGCCTACTCCTGGAAGAAGAAAGGAATCGAATCAACAACAACAAAAAAAAGGAAGGAAGGAAGAAAGAAATTCCAAAACCAACAGCAGAGCTTGAATAATCAGTCGCAGATTGGGAAAAGAATCTCCAGATCGATTGTTGAGCCCCAAAATCCATCGAATCTTTAAAAAACCAGGACATGCCGAAGGGATGGAGAGGGTGAAGGCCGATGGGAATTCGTGGACATCTCTTTTTGCACGATTTTCTCCCCTAAGAACTCGCCAGTAAAGAGAGCGATTCCGATTTTCTCCCCTAAAAACTTAGCAGCAGATGGCAACAGAAGGTGTCTTAATCATTTATAAAGTAGCGAAGGGGGAAAATGTAAGCAATAGGAAAAAGCGGTTGAATAAATGGGCTTGCTAAGCAATTTAGCCGAAAGCCATTTTGTGGCTAACTTTTGCACCAGAGAACCGGCACTTTTGAGCCTCCGTGGATTTTCTCACATGCAAAAGTCAGCCGCGACATGGCTTTTCTTAAAATTGCCTAGCAAGTCCCAATGAACACATGTATAGTACAACATCAAGTGGTCTTAAACTATGTTGCCTGTAAGAACATTTGAGGAAAAAACTGAGAAAAGAAAAAGAAAGCATCATAAGTAAGAAAAACTCAGAAGAATCCCAAATCCAAGAAATTTCATAAATGAAAAAAAGAAAAGAACAGAGAGGTAGCGTTTCTAAAATGTGACATGGGTAAATTACCCTGAAACAAGGTTTCTAAAATTTACCCTGAAACAGGGTTTCTAAAATTTACCCTGAAATACGGTTTCTTGAAGAGGGGCAGAAATATGGGAGAGAAGAACAAAAAAAACATCAATCAGGCTTCTAAGTAGAAAGAAGACACAAAATTTTGGACAAATCCCAAGACCGAAAATCACAAATCAAGATGAAAAAAAAAAAAAAAAAAGTATTACTGATGCACAGGTCAAACATTTACAAAAAAAGTATTACTGATCACCATTCATTTGTAAATTTACAAGTCCTGAGAAGATAAGTTCAGTGAGGATTTTCGGGCTTGCTAATGATCTCGCGATACCGAGATTTTGGAGAGAGAGAGTCTTTGTGGGAATCTTGGGTCGAAAATCTCGACCGAGAATTTCTCTTAGGCGAGATTTTGGGGGTTTTCCCTATTTTAATGGTTTTTTTCTTGTTTTTTTTTTTTTTTTTTTTGTATTTTTTGCAAAATTTCTACTACAAATGAAGGACATAAGTGCATGTGAAATTTCTACTACAAATGAAGGACCAACCACTGACGATCTTGGAGAAGAAAATGAGTGAATTTGGGTGGAATTGAAGGAGGAGATAAGAAATGAGAAAGCAGAAATGGGAGAGCTATTAAAGAATTCACTTTGAGTCAAAAAAGAAAAAAGAGATTCTTTTTAACTGGCCCATATTCATCATCACTCACCCAAACCCGAAGGGAAGAGTACTTAGAAAATTCATTTTTGAGCTCTTTACAAGTGCACAACTACTCCCTTTATGCTATGTGGCTTGTAGGGATTTGCTCGGTTCCACACTCGGTTAGGCTGTCAGAGGTTTCGGTAGGAATACTCTCTTTTATTGCATTTAAAAAAATATATTTAACTTCAATCAAGATAAGAAATATTCTTCGCATGAGTATGACTAAGGAATTATCCGAAAATCTAAAATGTTCAATTTTGGTCACATGATGGGTATATATATCTATAATCTATCTATAATATATACTAAGCCTCTAGGATTACAAAATGTCATTGGCCTTTTTCAGGAAAAGGTTTCTTTGGAAAAGTTTTTGGGTTTCCCTCCTGTAAGAAATCGTTTGCCACCCTTACATATAGTTGCCAATCAATTTAAATTTCCCCAAACCAATTCGATTTTGCCTCGTATTTGATTTTGCCACCGGTCCACCCCTTAAAGTCAGCAATTTTTCCTAAACTGTAGCTTAACATTAGAGGATTTTTTGGGATAATTTACCCAAAATATCAGCTCAATACTATTTCAGTTTCTTATTTTTTGATTCTGGGCAAGTCATCATAAATCAAAATTTTGGGTAAAAGAAATAAGAGGTAAGGGGAGTACGGGTTTTACAAAATAGAAGTCTTGGGTAAATGAAATAAGAGGTTAAGAGGAGTCCTGCTTTTACAGAAGAAATACTAGAAACCCCCTTTCTTCTACAGCGGCGGCCGGCAACAACGTTCTCATGCCTATCATCAGCCAAATACAACAAATACATCCATCTGCTCACTGGTAAGTTTATTCAGCTTCTTTCTCATTTCTTATCTTTGCATCCTCCTCCTTTCTTTGTTAGCTATATTTCTTCATTGCAAGAACCAAATGAAAGGGATAACAGAGATTCAGACTTCAGCTATGTTCCTTTACATCCAGATTTTGCCTTTTTTTTTTCTTTCATTTTGCCCTTTATCTTTGATGTTTTACCCTTTACCATCCAGATATAGCATTTGATTTGCTTTATTTCTTTTGCTCCAGTGGTCTCCTGTTGGCAAGATCAGATTTCTTTTCATCTTTTCCTTCTTTACTCTTTTTTTGAATGTTAGTTGAATATTAATTCACAAACTTTCCACTTAATCTTTTAATTTGTGCATCTCCTGTGTTAAGAGTTTATGATCTAATATGCAGTTAATAATTATATTGCTCTGTACTATCTTATTGCAGTCACGGCTTTTGGATTTTCTAGGATTGCCATGATTTCAACCATGTGTTCATGTTTTCTGAGATTGCTTAATAGTTAATACTATCATTTGAGTTTGTATGATCCACACACAGGTACATCAGGATGAAGGAGCCTAACTTAAAAAACCCAGTGTAGCCAAGGTTTCGTCTACTGCCATCAAAATTTAGCTTCCATCAGTGCTAACATTGTGAAAATTCATGTCAACATCGTAAAACCATTTTCTCAACTCTATTAATCTTCTCCATTTAACCCTTGGTCACTATTGGTTCCTTGGTGTTTTCATAAATATCAAAAGAACAAAACTGTAAAATATATATCTTTGCTCGACAGCTGCACCCCAATGGATGCTCACATATACAGCATCCTTCATGAATTCATAATAACCTATGCATTAGAGTGGGGCCCACCATAATCTAGACTAACCTATGCATTAGGGTGGGGCCACAATTTTTACACCCATGCATAGTTTTTCTTGAGACCCAAACATGGCCTAAGGGAGGTAAAGATTTTTCAGCTATATGGGCTGAAATCTTGCAAATTTTAATCTTTATTTTTTTCTAAAATAAATTATTTGAGATGGAAAAAATGATCCAATTAATTCAAAAATTTATTCCCTTCTAAATCGAGGAAAGGAAACATTTCCCCTAGAAAAAGTTTCGGTCGGAAATATTTTTCTTGAGATCCAAACATGGCCTAAGGGAGGTAAAGATTTTTGTAGTGGGCGCCTCAATTTCATATTTGTTGCTACGTCTTTGGATTTAAGTTAAGGACTGAATATGTAGTGGCTTCAAAGCACACCAATTCTAGAGTTTCTACTGCTGTGATTAAAAGTTGCTTTTGCTGACCACTCTACATTGGATTGGTATCAGAGCATACCAAATCAAAGAGTATAACTGTATAAGTTTAGAAGCTTCAATGATTTCTGCTGCCGATGTTTAGAATCCACTTGGTTTTCACTTCCGCTCCACATCATATTTGGTATCAAAGCCAGGTTGTTGTATAAATTTCATTTTATGTGGTCCTGTGTGCTCAAGGCAACAATTCAGAGCAAGGTTCATGTACGAGCTGCCATTGAGAGTGTTCTCATTGGATGTTGTATGTTATTGCCCCAATCTGTTTACTGTGTCCACTAGTTTTTTCTTACTATTTTTTGTTATTTATTTTTGATTTTATTTATTTGGATACCACACTTTCAAATCAGGCACACAAGAGGGGTATCCTATAGGTGTCTATTTAGTTTAATTTTATTCTATTTAAATTATGACCTACATATTATTCATGTGTTTGCTTCTTTGTCACTTGTTATATAGAAAAGAGATGAAAAAGAGGGGTAATTGTAACCGAGTTTTTATATGGTGGCCGACCGTGAAAATCACAAGGGCAGAGTGTCAAATCTCTGCCCCTTGATTTTTTATCTAAGTGGAAAGTCAAAAAAGGGGTTTTGACCAGGATAAAAAATCAAGGGGCAGAGTTTTGACACTCTGCCCTTGTGATTTTCACGGTCGGCCACCATATAAATTCTCATTGTAACCTATTGTTCTTTTATTTTTTATTTCAATAAAAGATTACCTTTTACCATAACTAGTAAAAGGCTACGGTCCTTATTTTTTCCAAAAAGTTTCTTTTACTTATATTTCTAAAATCTTTGTTCTTTCTAATAAATCTTCTAACTACATACATCCAAATATAGAAGAGAAAGTTTCTCAAAAACTGTGTTCTGTGGAGAAATTACTTCAGAATGGAACCATTATGACATTTCATGTATGTTTGGTGTTGTAGGATTAAAAAGACCAAAATGCCTTATTCTCATTCTTCTTTGTTTTCCTATTGTTTAATCTCCACCACCATGGCTGACCATTGCTGCAACTTGAAGGAGGAAGAAGAAGCAGAGGAAGAAGAAAATAGAAAGAATTGATGTCGGGAAAAATAGAAGATGCTAGAAAAATGGAAAAGAAGAGGGAGAAAGAAAAAAAGGAGAATCGACACTTGAAAGAATGGATCGAAAAAAATGAAAAAGGGGAAGAAGAGAATGTTGGGGTCGTATTGGTGGAATTGGGGTTGACTCGGTGAGATTTAGGATTGACTCAGTATTTTTAAAGTCAGCTTGGTGAAATTTAGAGTTGACTCTGTGAGATTTTTCGGTCGACTCAGTGACGCCACATTTCACGAAGTCAGCCGCAATTCTCACCGACACGGCCCCAATTTCTGCTTCCTCTCTCTCTCTTTTTTTTAAATTTTTTTCTGGAGTCTTCTACTTTTTCCATTGTCGATTCTTTTGTTTCATTCTTCACGCTCTTTTCTTCATCTAATTTGTCCACTTTTTCATCGTCTTCTTTCTCTTCTTTCTCCTCTTCTTCCACCTTTTTCGAGTTGCAGCGATGGTCGTCGGTGGTGGTGGAGATTAAAAAACATGAACAATTAAAAATGAACGAGGCATTATAGTCTTTCTCACAGTACGCGAAATTGAATAAAACACCATTGACGTGTCATTTCAGAAAAGATAACACAATTTTCGACGAACTTTCCTATTATAGAAAAGGTTCTTTTTTTTACATACAACCCTATTTCAATTAAAAATAATCATTTTTATTTTTGGCACTCCCCAAATATCTTTTTTTTTCTTCCATTTTCTTTTATAGTAGTACAAAAAATGGACTCCTATCCTACTTCTAAAAAAATAACAGTAGGCTCTCCTCTCAAGAGGATCTTTCATTTCTCTCTTCCCCTCAAAATCCTAGAAGGGGGTGGGGTGGGGATATTTCCCTCGACTGGTGCAATTCTCTCTCTCTCTCTCTCTCTCTCTCTCTCTCTCTCTCTCTCTCTCTCTCTCTCTTCCTCGCCTCCTATTGCTCAAAAGGTTACAGGAGAACTCTCTTAAAAAAAGTCATTTCTTTCTCTGCACACACTTTACTATAATGTAGACTTTCTACAATTGTTTTTTTTCACCATACAAGCCATTAATACACAAATACAAACTAGAATTTATACATTTTTCCAAACCATTTTATTTAATCTCGATCTTATATATTGGGGCGATGGCCGCGTCAAATCTTCGGCATTCATATTGATTTTCACACAGGGCTTTTACGGAATACCAACTTCTCAATCCATCCATGACAGATCCACCATCAATGATTGGACCCACGAATCGCAAGCATCGCGAAAGATTTAATCCTCTTCTTTTATTATTCTATTGTTTATTTATTAGATCCATACATAAACAGATTGCGCATAAGCTATTCTTAAATTTTATGTATTTAAATAATTTTTTTCTTTTGGTTATTGTTTTATGCATTTTATAGTAACCGATCATATGCATACTTTATCATTTATAAATTTCCAGATCAAATTTGATTTGATATAGATTTCTTTGAAGTTATTATTTTATTTAATTATAATCTTTGCTTGCAATACATCATTTTGTTGATAAAATTACATATCTAAATCTTTCTATACAAATTTTAGGTTAAAACTTTTACATATTCACTTCGACATGTTGAACTAGTCATGACTCATTAGAAATCCAACTTCACAGTTATATTTAAATTCGAAATTTTGATGTCCTCTCTTCCTACTACATTCAAAATTTCAAACCTTTTATTTATTTTTAATCTTGTTTTCTTTGGTGTATGAGATCAAGGGATAAATAAATACATTAAAAAAAGATCTTCTAAAGAGCATGTATAATTGAACTCTGTGTAAAGAAAAGATGGTAGAGAGATGGTGTGTCTAGTAGCAAAATATGAGAGAAATGACTTGTTTCTAAGAGAATTATATGATGAAAGGTCTTGTGAATACGTACTCAGCATCCCATCCTTCATATTTGATCCTACAGCAGCTCACTTTTTGATGGGCTGCTGTTGGACCAAATCTCAAGGATGGTACCTTTATCGTACCACCTTTATGTGTTCATACGGCCTTTCAGCATATAATTTCCTTCTAAAATGGGAGGGAGAAAGATATTTTGGTACAGGCAGATTTTAGCTATAATATAAAATTTTATTTCTTTCTATATTTATGTATTTCAAATTTAGATGTATACAACATCCTCTGCAGAAGAAGATGAAGAGATTAATTTCATACTTGCGCAGGGGTCGGGCTATCTCAAATGTAAGCAAAAGTGTGAGTGTTCTTGATCTTTCTGACAAGGAAAAAACTGCTAAACCACCCAGACGCCTCTCAATTCCTGCCAAGTCTTCTGTCAGCCCACTACCGAGACCGGTTAGCAGCATTACTCCAATATCAGAAATTAGAACAAAGAAATCAACTAGCAGCCAGGGAAATTGTGATACACCTGTCTCTGACGCGTCAAAGTCGACAAACAGGTGGAAATTCAGTGTTCTCTCATCTGTCTCTTATTGGATATCACAGATTAAGATATCTGAATCTGCCGCTAAGCATTCAATTTCACTTGGGTTTTTCAAGCTTGCCTTAGAGTCTGGATGTGAGGTATCTAGGCCCGTATATTCTTCAATTTCACATTACACACACTGCTTGTATTCAAATATCTCCAATATTTTCAAATTATCACGTTTTTATAGCGACATTTTGATAAAACGACAATTCCGAAATAATCCCTAGATTTTAAAAATATAGCAATAATATCATAAAATATTGCAATAATATCATGATGTTATCCTGACATTTTTACAATTTTTTTAATATTATATATTTTTCTTAAATTTTATATATTTATGTATTTTTAAATAACTTTATTTTTATATTTTTTTCCTGATATAAACCTGGAAAAAATAAAAGAAATTTAATATATTCTGAGATTTTCCTTTGCCTAGAAATTCCCAAGAACGATATTTGTGACATTGCCTGTCTTGATTTTTCTTTCCCACATAATTCTAATTTGCTAATGCGTTGTGGCTTGAATTCACAGCCTTTTCAGCGATTGCGTGATGAGCTGAAATCATATGTACTTTGACATAACCTTCTGGAACTTGGAGAACCCACAAAGGAATTGCTGAGAAGCTACAATATTTCAGAAGATTTAGAGCAGGTACAGGTCTCTGAGACATGCTCTCTGGTCCCTGAGTCATCTGATGAAGATGGTCATTCGACTTCTACTGCAAGAGCTGGCAATTTGAAACCCAAATCATTGAATTCCGAAAATATTAGAGCGTCTGTAGTTGGAGAAGCAATTTAGAAAGAGGGTGGTAAAAAAGAACTGCAGTCAAGAACAGGGCATCAGTTAGCAAAAGCTCTTCAAATTTGGCATCTGTTATTGATAATAGGAATAATTTGCAAAAGAAATCTCAGCGGCTAAGTAGGCAGGATACCAACAGAGAGAAGGGGAAGGTAACGAATTCAGAGACTAAGTTTGCTAGTGAGAAAGGTAAAAAAAACATCTCGAATTTTTTTTTTTCTGTTCTTTTTTTCTTTCTTTTTTTTTTTGAAAAATGATCAGGTGTATGATGTTCTTTCTTGCCTCAAGACCTTTTTTCTCATGGGAAAACTGCACGGCATTCATTTTTTGTTGTTGTGGCAGTTGACCTCATGGTTACTATTCAATGCTTTGTGGATAAACCCATGGTGAATGTATAATGTCAACCTTTGTCATGGCCTACAAATGGAAATTATTAATTTTAGTGCAAATTCTTAAAGAACCCACCATTTTGATAGGGTCACAAATGAGAGTAGATAAAAGGGGTTTAACTGTCAATAGCAGTGCTCTTCAGTTGGCCTTGCTCATCTTATCTTTTTGTTATGTTACAGATTCAAGCAATTCTATGTCTAACGAGGAAACACAGCAAGATGACAAGGAAATTTGGTATGATATTTTCTTCAATAAAATGAATTTCAATTGACTGTTTTTCTAGAAGGATGGGGCTGCCGTTATGGTTTTTTGTCACATTATAATACATGTGGCACACTTAGACATTTGTTCCACTCATTTAGCGTGCCACCATTACCTCTAGTCTCACCATTATTGGGTGATCCTCACCTGGATAAAAGGATATGACTGTAGGATAAAAGAAATGATTTTAACATAAAATGAGGACATAATGTTAATAATCAAGCTGAACACTTGATCACCTCGGGACTGGAGGCAATGTTCTAGACTAGCTGGGCACACCAGATTGATGAGGATGAACACCATTGGGTGTGCAATTTTTTACAGTTGGAAACCTGTATTACCAAAAGGTAATATGGGCACATCTATTCGTATCACTATTCATTTCTACATTGGGGCCTTATCTGAATTTGAAAGGTCTTTTCTTAACTTCTTCCTGCCACATCTGAATTGAAAAGGTCATTTCTTAACTTCTTCCTACCATATCTGAAGAATTGAAAAGGTCTTTTCCTAACTTCTTCCCGTTACGGAATTTACATTGGCATCATATCTGAATTGTTCATTTGAAAACTCTATTGCGATGTGTTCTATTCAAATGCTAGAAAATGAGAAATTAACTACGGGTTCATATTCAACGAGGACAAAAATCTTCTGACTAGACAATTAAGATTGTTCATCTAATGAGGGTTTCAGGCTACTGCATATTCATGGTTCGCTTAGCTAGATTATATCTTATGTGTCTAGTAGATGGTTACATTGATTGGGTTGTGGTACATATATTGCTTCAAGGGATTTGCTAGCGACTATCCCGGATGGCATTTCATGGCTGGCTGTTGCATGTGAGAGCAGCCTCACAGGCTCACTTTTCATCAGATTTTGTTTTATGAACTTTATTCATCTGAGGTGGCTGCTCTCAAATGCAACAGCTTGCCACAAAATGCCTTTCTGTGATGGTCCCTAGCAAACCCCTTGTTTCAATATATGGTGTTACCTCTTACCTGTTACCTTGATAGAAAAGGTGTGTCTCTAGTGGTCTTTCTGAGCATGACTTTGTTCAACTTGTTTCTTACAAACCTCTAGTCTTCATTATTTCAGCACTCTCATATCAATATATGGTGTTCCCTGTTAGCTTTATAGAACAAGTTTCATCAGAGGTGTTTTGGTTGTTTTGAAGGTTTTGGTTCAACCTTTTAAGCAGCAATGATGGTTTGTGGCGTTGAGCCTGTTCAATTAGAAGGTCCCATCTTACAACTTTTTATTGTTTAGTCCTCTCGTACCAACAATTTATTTTTTTCGATTTTAATCTGAGGAAAGGTATCTTTCATTACAACCATAGTTTTAAAACGTCTCAGCATCATCGTCGACTCTGTCGTGTCAACTCCCTTTTACGCTGGATGAGTTCCTGTCTGAATCCACATTTTCACCCTTCAAAGTAAATAAGATATCCTTTGACTCCATAATTATGACTATTTCATCTGGGTACACGATCGTGGCATTCAAAGTGACTAGGATTTGATTTGGCTTTTTTTTGAAACAGAGATTAAAACATTATTTTAATGATTTTGTTGTTTTTGCCTGTAATCCGAAACAAGTAATTCAAGTATGCAACTACACTTGATTTGTTTTCTTTATTGTGATGATCCAGAGATCTAAAGTGACCTTAGAATATGATTTTAGTCATTTAGTTGAAGGATTTTACTCACTGAATGTTGATTGTCGGTTGTGTATTGTTATTGCTATTGTCTCTAATCTGATACAAGTAATTCAACTGTACAAGATCTGTACTGTTGATTGTACTGACTCGAAGCTCAACATTTCCCTGGTAGCCGATTTTAATTATTTAATTGAATTCCTTTACCAATCGAAAGCTGATTATTGGTTGGCTTATTAGCAGTAATCCATTTGTGGTTCTTGAAATACCTCTAATCCGATGCATGTTTTTAACTCAGCTATTGAGGGGCTGTAATCCAGTTCTTTTGAAGGTTTCTTTTTTCCTTCAATACCGACCCTTTCTAATTTCTGACATCCCCGCAATCCAAACATAAAAGGATGTTTTTGGGGCTCTAGCCTAACTGCGATGTTACTCACAAGAGGAAGGGATTAGAAACACCCGTAACTGAATTAAAAAAAAGAAATGGCAACATTGGATAGTCCCTTGATCATTTATCAGTTTCATACCCCTTATACCCCTTGAGAGGAGCACGATTATCAAAATAAGAAATTGTGGATTACATCTCCTATTGTTATTATTATAAGTTGTTATATGCTTCTCGTTTTGTTTTCTATCTGTTTGAAGGTCAGTAAGAACATTTGATGTATATGCTATTCTCGTTTTATTTTCTATCTGTTTGAAGTACACAAATCAGAAGGTTAGTATGATCATTTGATGTGAGGCACTTTTGAAGTACACAAATCAAAATGCTATTCTCGATAGCAGCCTTCAACAGGTAAACTTGTTGAGATTATGAATAAGTTTCTCAGACTTGTACACTTGCCTGTTAATATGTTTCACCCCAAAAATGCCCACAATTTGTCATCTAAATGCTCTGTTCCTGTTTTGCAATTTTTTTTATAGTATTAGTATTTGCAAGTAAACATATGCATTTGCATTGAGTTAGATTATTTTTAATTAGTGTTATTCTCATTCGAATTTTTATCTTTTTTTTATGCAGGGAGCTTCACAGCTTGAAGAGATCATCAGCTTGACACTAGAATAGTAGACAGTCAAAACTAAACATATATTAAAATTCTATAAATGTATTCATGTGCTTTTGTGTGCTTGTTTGAAGGTTTTAAGCAGAAGACAAAGAACAAGTGTTTGTGTTTGAGTGGTGAACAGTGATAATTGCTGTGTGTCATTGTTCTATTCTTGTGGTGATTGCCAACACTATATTGATATCATTTAATTTTTTGTTTTGTATACATTTGAAACATAAATTATGGGTTTTTGTTATAAAGGTTGCATGGTTTCTATACTGCAGATATCAACTGTACCAGCTATTCACAAAAATATAAAATAAATAGTGAAGCGCCATTATCAAAATTTAAAGTGCAGATATCAACTCCCTCTAGTTATGGCTTTCAGTTTTGAATCAATGCATTGAGAATCACAGTCCAAATTGCATGAGGGAGAATGGAAGAGAATGCTGGATATTTGGAGACAAAACTAAAAAACAGGTGAATGAAACAAATAAGACAAGCTAAATCAATCAAACAAAGAGAATTGAAATACGACAGGTCGGCAGGCATATAAAAATGTATAAAAATGAAATCAAAAGTACTTAATGTCTAACGTGTAGATATCAAAACCAAAAATGAAACCGACAAGTACTAGTAGTCGGCCGCTAAGGAGGGAGAAAATCAAGCAACTCTAAGCTTTCCTTAGACACTCTTGCTCTAACTAGCTTATTATTGGCTTCGCCATTTGCCAATCTTACATGCTGGAAAGAAATATAGGTCCCAATATAAATGGTTAATGGCCACACAATTCAGTACTTAGTTGAATTTTGAGATAAGAGTTGCTAAAATTCTCTGCATGCATGGTGACTCCAACTAGTTTGCTCTTTTTTTCTACCACCTCCAAATATAGTAGCATTGTAGTTCATCTTCATTTTATTTTGAAGATTTGACGTAGGGGGGTCAAATAAATCGTATAATGACACAGGGGTCTAGCTATAGCCAAAATGACATAAGGGGGTCAAAATTTGGTTTTCAAAATTTTCAATGACGAGAATGCCCTTGTGGCAGAAATAGGTGATATGACTTAAAAGTATTTCAGTTTCCCTCTCTTTCTCTTCCCTCGTCTCTCTTCCCTCTTCTCTCCTCCCGTCTGTGTTATTTTTTTTTCCGTCCTCTTCTCCGGCGATCTCTACGGCTCTGTTTGGTTCGTGAATCTCGGCGGGAAGGGGAAGGGGAAGTGAAGGGGATTTGTGCAGAATGGCAATGAAAGGACCTTATGGGGGTGGGGTTTTGAAATAACGTTTGGTTGTAGGGATGCTTACTAGGATTTTGTTGGAACTAAATTCCCAAATGCCATTTGATTACAAGAATTTAGCGGAAGATATGCGACGAAACAGTGCGTGGAGCCTCATCCGTCGTTTGAGAAGGCCATTCCTGTTGAAATTCTAATACAGAAACTCGGTTTTGGGGGTTTGCCATTCGGTTCTCATTGGAGAGCCACGTGGGCCGACCGTATCCCGACATTGTTGTGGGTGTTTTGACCATCGGGTTTGAAAAACACAACCAAACGACGTGCCGGCATCTAAAATTCCCACGAAATTCTAATGAGATGCCTGATTTTTGACAACCAAACAGAGCCGTAGGCAATCTCTCCGGCGATCTCGACGAAGGTGAAGCACGTATGAAACCTGGAAAACAGTAAACCCTACCTGGTCTCAGTTTATTTTTCATGATTTGTCTTCGGTGTGAGTACGAAGTAGAGATGTAGTTTGTAGTCAGTTGAGAAATTTGTATTCTCACCTGTCATAGTAGAGATGTAGATGTAGTTTGTAGTCTCACCTCTCATACTAAAAGCTTTTGAACTACATTTATGCTTTTGAACTTTCCATGAATAAAAGCTTTCTTAACATCCATTTATTTTGAGCAACAAATTGTTGAAAAGATAAACATTAAAGAAATTGATGCTTTAACAATAGGAGTTGAGTGTATATTTAGAGAAAAAATAAACCATTTGTGGCAAACACACCGTTCTTACAGTTGGGGTACATGTTTCCAGATGGCATTCTTATACAATCACATATCTTTCTCCGTTGCCTTCACCCCCTTGTTATCTTTCATATTATTTTCTTTACTATCTGAAAGAAATAATTTGCAAAGATTTTATTTAAGAGAAATGTGGCAGTGTGATATGATAATACGCAAAGGGTGGTTGTGCTCCATAAGATATTGCTATTATTAGTATTTCAAAACTCATGCTATCCAATTTAGCTTTGGTGTTAAATGTGAAAGTGCTTGCGAAAAGAAGACAGACATGAGTTTGAAGAGTGTAGGGATTGAATTTTTGAGGCCCCATAATCCCTTCTCTAATACCATGCATAGCTCCCCTCTATTGCCCTTGAGAAGCCCCCCTTAGGTACTAATAACCCCTTCTTTGTAGCTGAAAACCCATGCCTTTCAACTTGAGCACCATCTTTGGATTTGCTGCACCCTCCAAGGGTACTTCTCCTACCCCATTTGAGGGCCCATAATCCCTTCTCTAATACCATCCATAGGTCCCCTCTATTGGCCTTGAGAAGCCCCCCATAGGTACTAATAACCCCTTCTTTGTAGCTGAAAACCCATGACTTTCAACTTGACGACCATCTTCTGGATTTGAAGGACCCTCCAAGGGTACTTCTTCTACCCCATTTGAGGGCCCATAATCCCTTCTCTAATACCATGCATAGCTCCCCTCTATTGCCCTTGAGAAGCCCCCCTTAGGTACTAATAACCCCTTTTTTGTAGCTGAAAACCCATGACTTTCAACTTGACGACCATCTTCTGGATTTGATGGACCCTCCAAGGGTACTTCTTCTACCCCATTTGAGGGCCCATAATCCCTTCTCTAATACCATGCATAGCTCCCCTCTATTGCCCTTGAGAAGCCCCCCTTAGGTACTAATAACCCCCTTTTTTGTAGCTGAAAACCCATGACTTTCAACTTCAGGACTTTCTTCTGGATTTGATGGACCCTCCAAGGGTACTTCTTCTACCCCATTTGAGTGCCCATAATCCCTTCTCTAATACCATGCATAGCTCCCCTCGGTTGCCCTTGAGAAGCCCCCCTTAGGTACTAATAACCCCTTCGTTGTAGCTGAAAACCCATGCCTTTCACCTTGAGGACCTTCTTCTGGATTTGATGGACCCTCTGAGGGTACTTCTCCTACCCCATTTGAGTGCCCATAATCCCTTCTCTAATACCATCCATAGGTCCCCTCTATTGCCCTTGAGAAGCCCCCCTTACGTACTAATAACCCCTTTTTTGTAGCTGAAAACCCATGACTTTCATGGACCCCCCAAGGGTACTTCTTCTACCCCATTTGAGGGCCCATAATCTCTTCTCTAATACCATGCATAGCTCCCCTCTATTGCCCTTGAGAAGCCCCCCTTACATACTAATAACCCCTTTTTTGTAGCTGAAAACCCATGACTTTCAACTTCAGGATTATCTTCTGGATTTGATGGACCCTCCAAGGGTACTTCTTCTACCCCATTTGAGTGCCCATAATCCCTTCTCTAATACCATGCATAGCTCCCCTCGGTTGCCCTTGAGAAGCCCCCCTTAGGTACTAATAACCCCTTTTTTATAGCTGAAAACCCATGACTTTCAACTTCAGGACTTTTTTCTGGATTTGATGGACCCTCCAAGGGTACTTCTTCTACCCCATTTGAGTGCCCATAATCCCTTCTCTAATACCATGCATAGCTCCCCTCGGTTGCCCTTGAGAAGCCCCCCTTAGGTACTAATAACCTCTTCTTTGTAGCTGAAAACCCATGCCTTTCACCTTGAGGACCTTCTTCTGGATTTGATGGACCCTCTGAGGGTACTTCTCCTACCCCATTTGAGTGCCCATAATCCCTTCTCTAATACCATCCATAGGTCCCCTCTATTGCCCTTGAGAAGCCCCCCTTACGTACTAATAACCTCTTTTTTGTAGCTGAAAACCCATGACTTTCAACTTCAGGACCATCTTATGGATTTGATGGACCCTCCAAGGGTACTTCTTCTACCCCATTTGAGGGCCCATAATCCCTTCTCTAATACCATGCATAGCTCCCCTCTATTGCCCTTGAGAAGCCCCCCTTAGGTACTAATAACCCCCTTTTTTGTAGCTGAAAACCCATGACTTTCAACTTCAGGACTTTCTTCTGGATTTGATGGACCCTCCAAGGGTACTTCTTCTACCCCATTTGAGTGCCCATAATCCCTTCTCTAATACCATGCATAGCTCCCCTCGGTTGCCCTTGAGAAGCCCCCCTTAGGTACTAATAACCACTTCTTTGTAGCTGAAAACCCATGCCTTTCACCTTGAGGACCTTCTTCTGGATTTGATGGACCCTCTGAGGGTACTTCTCCTACCCCATTTGAGTGCCCATAATCCCTTCTCTAATACCATCCATAGGTCCCCTCTATTGCCCTTGAGAAGCCCCCCTTACGTACTAATAACCCCTTTTTGTAGCTGAAAACCCATGACTTTCATGGACCCCCCAAGGGTACTTCTTCTACCCCATTTGAGGGCCCATAATCCCTTCTCTAATACCATGCATAGCTCCCCTCTATTGCCCTTGAGAAGCCCCCCTTACATACTAATAACCCCTTTTTTGTAGCTGAAAACCCATGACTTTCAACTTCAGGACTATCTTCTGGATTTGATGGACCCTCCAAGGGTACTTCTTCTACCCCATTTGAGTGCCCATAATCCCTTCTCTAATACCATGCATAGCTCCCCTCGGTTGCCCTTGAGAAGCCCCCCTTAGGTACTAATAACCCCTTTTTGTAGCTTAAAACCCATGACTTTCAACTTCAGGACTTTTTTCCGGATTTGATGGACCCTCAAAGGGTACTTCTTCTACCCCATTTGAGTGCCCATAATCCCTTCTCTAATACCATGCATAGCTCCCCTCGGTTGCCCTTGAGAAGCCCCCCTTAGGTACTAATAACCTCTTCTTTGTAGCTGAAAACCCATGCCTTTCACCTTGAGGACCTTCTTCTGGATTTGATGGACCCTCTGAGGGTACTTCTCCTACCCCATTTGAGTGCCCATAATCCCTTCTCTAATACCATCCATAGGTCCCCTCTATTGCCCTTGAGAAGCCCCCCTTACGTACTAATAACCCCTTTTTTGTAGCTGAAAACCCATGACTTTCAACTTCAGGACCATCTTATGGATTTGATGGACCCTCCAAGGGTACTTCTTCTACCCCATTTGAGGGCCCATAATCCCTTCTCTAATACCATGCATAGCTCCCCTCTATTGCCCTTGAGAAGCCCCCCTTAGGTACTAATAACCCCTTTTTTGTAGCTGAAAACCCATGACTTTCAACTTCAGGACTTTCTTCTGGATTTGATGGACCCTCCAAGGGTACTTCTTCTACCCCATTTGAGTGCCCATAATCCCTTCTCTAATACCATGCATAGCTCCCCTCGGTTGCCCTTGAGAAGCCCCCCTTAGGTACTAATAACCCCTTCTTTGTAGCTGAAAACCCATGCCTTTCACCTTGAGGAACTTCTTCTGGATTTGATGGACCCTCTGAGGGTACTTCTCCTACCCCATTTGAGTGCCCATAATCCCTTCTCTAATACCATTCATAGGTCCCCTCTATTGCCCTTGAGAAGCCCCCCTTACGTACTAATAACCCCTTTTTTGTAGCTGAAAACCCATGACTTTCAACTTCAGGACCTTCTTCTGGATTTGATGGACCCTCTGAGGGTACTTCTCCTACCCCATTTGAGTGCCCATAATCCCTTCTCTAATACCATCCATAGGTCCCCTCTATTGCCCTTGAGAAGCCCCCCTTACGTACTAATAACCCCTTTTTTGTAGCTGAAAACCCATGACTTTCAACTTCAGGACCATCTTATGGATTTGATGGACCCTCCAAGGGTACTTCTTCTACCCCATTTGAGGGCCCATAATCCCTTCTCTAATACCATGCATAGCTCTCCTCTATTGCCCTTGAGAAGCCCCCCTTAGGTACTAATAACCCCTTCTTTGTAGCTGAAAACCCATGCCTTTCACCTTGAGGACCTTCTTCTGGATTTGATGGACCCTCCGAGGGTACTTCTCCTACCCCATTTGAGGGCTCATAATCCCTTTTGCTGTAATTTAATTAAGAAAATATTATATCCTTGCCAGATGTAACATGTTAAACTAATTTCTCGTAGATTTCGTCTTTAAACTAGATTTCGTACTGTGACCTGTGTACTTGAAATGCAATGTTCACTTATGTTAAATTATTTCCATGCTTCAGTCTGGTATTAAATGTACTGAGAATCAAAATATGTTATCATCTTCTTCTCATGTTTAAGTCTTAACCATATCATATACTCCTTTTGCAGACAAGTTTTCAATCAGGAAGGTCATATTTTCTTCTTTCAACGTGTGCCTCCGAAGGTTTTGCTTATGTCGGCCTCTACTTATTCGCCTTGAGAAGCCCTCTTTACGTACTGCTTCTTATCATATCTTGTCTGCCCTTTGCAGGTCTTCGTAAACTGGCACGCACAATGCTTTCTCTGCTGTTACACTATGATGGCATACTGAAGGATGAAGTTAATTGGGAATATGTTGGTGGGAGTAAGAAATTGTTATTGGTAAGTCCCCGAATGAATCTTAAAGAATTGGAGGCTCTAATCCACAGTCGAATTGGGTGTATTGGAGGAGGGGTGTCACTATCCATCAAATGTCGATATGTTGTTGATCCATATATAAGCACTCTAATCGACGTCGATAGCGATGAAATCTTCCAATCGTTGGTTAAGGTGCTTGAGAAAGATAATTTCAACTCTGTGATGCTATACATAACAAAAATTGACAATGGCCTAAATTCATCTTATTCTTCAATTCTGCCCACAAACAATGTCATACCTTCTACTTCCTTTTCACCTCGAAATCCCTCTCATAACCTGCCCATACGTTTGACTTCTGTACCACCGATTCCCTCTCAAAATCCCTCTCATAATGCATGCATACCTCCTACTTCCGTTCCACCGATTCCACGCCTAAGATATCCATCGGAACGAGTAACTGTCACTCCCGACTCTCGTTTTGAAGTAGACTTAGAAAGAGAATATGAAACAGAATTGGGTAGTACAAGCATAGGAGGTGACTCGGCACAATTTAGTTCAAGGTATGTCTTGTACAATTTTATTTATATTGAAGTACTCAATCTACTATCCTAATTTAATATTGTTGAACTGTGTAGGGTACGAGTTGGCCTAAATGAAAACTTCTCGGACGATATGTATGAGAACCTACCTCCGAAGATATCATTGTCCCCGGGAATGATGCAGATGTGCCGTTGGAGCATATTAACGTTTTGGAGGATGATTTTCATGTCTTCGGTTGTGATTTCGAAGAATTTAGAACTGAAGATGACAATGATGATGATCCTGCAGAGGATGATGATGAGGATGATGACGAGGCTGAGGTTCAGGATGAGGAGGGTGATGAGGCCGCCCATGATCTTGAAAATTATAATGGAAATGAAAATCAGAATGAAGATTCTGGTGAAAATCTTAGGCCAACAGAAGTGGCTCCCCCTACCGCCAATGGTTGGCCATTTCTACCTGCTGGCACAAGTCGGCCACTGGAAGTAGACGACATGTATGTTGGGGCTGATGAGGTAGATGCAGATAATCTTCAGTTCGATGAGTTAACTGTTGGGGCTATGTATCCAAATATGAAGCAGTTCAAGAAGGCCGTTAAGGAGTATGCAATTCGGCAGCGATTCATGTTCAAGAAGTCACGGTCAACTCCCAAGAAGTATGCCGTTGTATGCAAAGAACCAGGTTGCAAGTGGCGTATATCAGGCATTAGCCGTATGACTTATGTGTTAGTGAAGAAGTTTGTGAGCGACCATACGTGTACATCTCACTTAAAGGGCAATGATAATCATCTAGCTACATCCCCATGGGTTGCCGAGACATGCTTACCCCTATTTGACCGTCCAGAAGATGTGGGGACAAGGATCATAAGACAGTACATGAAGTCGCACTGGGGTATAACCATGACCTACCGTAGAGCACACCTTGCGATGAACATCATCCTTGAAATAAAGTGTGGAAATGTGGAGGACTCGTACCGCTTGCTCCCTGCACTGATAGTTGAGATGATGAGAACAAACCCGGGCACCTACATGCGTGTTTTTCGAGCGAGAGATCTACGTCCAGGGGGAGATGATAAATTTGCTCGCTTATTCTGGGCATTTGGTCCCAGCATACGTTCTTTCCAACGAACACTCAGATCGATAGTTTTGGTCGATGGGACGCATCTACGTGGAAAGTATCTTGGAATCTTACTGATCGCAGTTGGGGTAGACGGGAACAACGGCTTAGTTCCATTAGCTTTTGGTGTTGTCGAGACTGAGAACGAAGATAGCTGGTGCTGGTTCCTCTATTTGGTGAAGCGGCACGTATTGCCTGAGGGGATAGGCGCATTGACCCTGTGCTCCGATCGACAAAAGGGGTTGATGCAAGCAGTGCCTAAAGTAATGCCTATTGCAAACCATAGCTACTGCATGCGTCACCTCGCCGCCAATCTGTACACCGACTTCAAAGACCCTTTACTTAAGAAATTGTTCTGGAGAGCTGCTAGGGCTTTGAGAGAGAGTGTTTTCATAGACACAATGGAAAAAATTAAGGCGAGGAATGAAAATGCACACAACTGGATAGCCACTATTCCGAAGGAAAACTGGGCTAGTTTCTACTTCAAGGGGGAAAGATATGATGTGTTGACCACCAATAGATCGGAGTGTTACAATGCAGTGCTAAAGGATGCCAGAAAATTGCCGATTGCAGCTGCGGTGGAGCTGACTCGTTTTAAGAGCTCCGAATACATACAGAAACGTCAAGCGATGGGCCTTCAATGGGAAACAAAGTGCACGCATTATGCAGAAAAACATTTGGGACTGGCCAGGGAACAGGGTCGCGGATATACTGCTTATCGAGTAGGTGTGCACGAATTTGAAGTAAGGTCCCGTGATCATCATGATGTCGTAAACTTGCTGCAACAAACCTGTACATGTCGTGAGTTCCAAACGCTTGGGCTTCCGTGCGGACATGCCATGGCAGCCATTGCCATCACAGATTTTGATGAGTACGATTATTGCCATAAATGGTTTCGTATACAGATGTATCGGGAAACGTACTGTAAGGTGCTTCACCCTACAGTAGATCGCACTCAATGGGAACTGCCTCCAGAACCTCTACAGACTGTATTACCTCCAATAGTGAAAAGACCACCTGGACGGCCGCGAACGAGAAGATCTGACCGCGAATTGCAGAGTGGAGTGCATCGCAAATGTACGATCTGTGGAAAACTAGGCCACAACAAAAGGACTTGCAGAGAACCTCCCATGGAGAGACAACTCCCTGATGAATCTTCCATTGGACCCTCTGCCCCCGTTTTCAATAGGTACATGATACGTAATATATTGAGGTCAATAAGTAGTATAGAACATCCCCGATTCCATACTTATTCGGTGTGGTGGTGGTGTTGTAGGTCGGGTGTACCTTGTGCAGCTCCTTTTTTCACGTAATTATTCCGCGGAGAATGCATTGGAGGCTCCAGTTGGATGAAGGAGGAGAAGTGGATTAATTGAAAGTGTGCACAGTAATTAGTTGCTGTATATAATAATTTTTTGAGGTATAGTGGTGTGCATAGTTGAAGGCTGGCAAGTTTTCTGAGGAGAACCCAATTTTTTGAAGGTGGAATATTCTATTTTTTGGACCCTACTGTAATTAATGGTATACTGTAATTAGTGGTGTGCATAGTTGAAGGCTGCCCAGTTTTATGAGGGAAACCCAATTTTCTGAAGGTGGAATACTCAATTTTTTGTTATACTGTAATTAATGGTATACTGTAATTAGTGGTGTGCATAGTTGAAGGCTGCCCAGTTTTATGAGGGAAATCCAATTTTTTGAAGGTGGAATACTGTATTCTTTGTTATACTGTAATTAATGGTATACTGTAATTACTGGTATACTGTAATTTTTGGAGGGAAACCCTGTTTTCTTAAGGTGGAATGGGTTGTCATAGTTGAAGGCTGCCTAGTTTTCTGAAGCTCGAATGAGTTCTACCTTGCAAGCATTGTTAAAATAAGCTTTTCCCTGCTGGTAAGAAAATTCAAGAACTGAAAAATTAAATTGGTTGTATATATATGACCTTTTTGTTCATTTTGCAAAAAGTTTGTCATTTTGCAAAAAAGTTTGCAAAAAGCTTTTCCCTGCTGGTAAGAAATGGCGCAATAAAGTTTGTCATTTTGCAACCTTTATTTATTGACCTTTTTGTTCGTTTCATGGGCATTGATGTCCCAAAAAAATGGAGCATAGAGCTTTACTCCCCCTTAATATATGCATATTATTATGACTTGGGAGCTCAAATATTCTCCCCCTTTTGTCATCACCAAAAAAGGTGGAACAAAAGGAAAGAGAGTAGGTGTGAGCCAATGAAAGTGCGTACAACCACTCAAAGGACATAGCATCCACGACACATCATAACAGTGACAGAATTATATAAAACGGAATACATCCCAAAAAGATCCAACTTACTATCCAAGCAACTACCTAAATATGATCCATACAACCAACTGATAATCCAAACACTATAGAAACATATAGATAATGCTAATATAAAAAGAAATCTGAACAACACAGGATCCATCATCAGAGAACTAGAGCTATCTACTGTTCCGAAGGAGGCGGTGGGTGATGAGAAGAACTGCCCGGCGCCTGGCCCCACTGACCACTGGAGATGTAGCGATAATAGGCGGCCCACTGGTCATCAAAGTGGGAAGTCATGGTGTGGAAGCGAGTCGAAATCGCAGAGTCGACATGGGTAGACAACTGCTGAAACTGAGAGGCCATGGATCGCTCAATGGCCTCCTGCATGTGAGCCAAATCCTGGCGAGTGCAGAACTGAGATGTATCTTCTGAAGGCTGAGGTGCCGGTGCAGGCTGGTCCTCGGCTTCATAGCCTCCTCCATCGTGAACATCGATGTCAATCGCTGCTTCATTAAGAGCCATGCGGTTAAATGTCGGAACATCAAACGGGGCAGTTGGAGTCATGGTCATCTCTCCATCCAAGGTGATGCCGAAGTGCCGGAAGACACGGGTGAGAATCATGCCATATGGCAAGGAAGATCGGTAGCGTTCAGGGGTCTGAAACATGAAGCGAAACATGATATATGGCAGACAAAGCTGGCGGCCCTCTAGGATGCTGTAGATAATATATGCCTCTAAGGGTCTTACGGCTTCACGCATCCCACCACGAGGTATGAAGATGTGGTACATGAAGTTATGGAGCACGCGCGCAACCGGAATGAGGTCGGCAGATTGTACGGGCATATTAGGGTGGTAGCGCCGTGTTATCCGCCCATAGACAGTGTCATGATCAATATCATCAAGTTCATGCGTCCCATCGTCCGGCCAAAAATAGTGTAAGAGGCCGTCATGGCTAATCCCAAATACTGTGGCAAAAGTCTGATAGGTGAGTTTGATGACAGTTTTCTTCACCTTAGATTCGATTTTGAAGAAGGAAGGGGAAATGGTGAGATTGGCATAGAAGAGACGCACCAATCGAGGGTAAACGGGTTCGTTAATGTGAATGATGGGTGTCCAATGAAGAGCATCAAATTTGGCCTTTAAATCAAAATTTTCAAGGACAGGGGGATCAATGTACCTACCGGTGAGGACGCGCCTAGTGCCGACGTCGTCCCAGAGTTTCTTCGCCTTATCCCCAGTGAAATAGGACTTGGCCACAACCTCGGCAGCCACAGCCTTGGCCTTGGACTTCTTCCGTGAAGGCCCTTCTTCGTCGGGAACTTCTTCACGAACGTATTCGGGGTCTTCAACTTGGGAGGAGCCTCCGATGTTGAGATTTTTGGTTTTAGGAAGCATGGTGACAGGAAATATGGATGGAGACAAAAGTGATATGTAAAGTAGAAGAGAAATAGCCCTAAAATGGAGGCCAAAAAGAGAAATAGAGAAGGGAAGAAAGAAAAAAATGAAAAAGGGGTGAAATGCTAGGGTTTTAGGAAGAAGAGAGGGATTTGGAAGGGAGAAGAGGGTTTTGGAGGAAGATGTAGGGAGAAAATGACGGAACGAAAGAAAAAGTGGACTTACGGTTTCAAGAGAAGTGGTTTAGGTATAGGGAAAGAAGAGAAGAAAAGTAAAGTAAAAAAAAGGAACCGGGTCCAGGGTTATGAAGCTCCTGGGCCGATTCTCGGAGTTCCGAGACACTGTGTCGGAGTTCCGAGAATATACAGGTTTTTTTTTAGGCTACTGGAACGAATCTCGGAGTTCCGAGAAAATTTCTCGAAGCTCCGAGAATATACAGGTTTTTTTTTTAGGCTACTGGTACGAATCTCGGAGTTCCGAGAAAATTTCTCGGAGCTCCGAGAATAGACGGTTGTTTTCACATTATACTGGACCGAATCTCGGAGTTCCGAGACATTGTCTCGGAATTCCGAGAATCCTTGGAGGTTCCACTTTAGGATCTGCTAACCCATTTATTTTATATTTTTATTTTGTATGAATTGTCTTTTGCTACACAAACTATTGAAATTGTGGCCCATCAAATGGACGTTATGGATCATCCTATGGTGTGGGGTGGAAAGTCCATTTGGAAAGAAGAGGGTGGGTGTTGTAAGAAATTAAGTGTGCAATTTATGAACAACTTTGAGGAAGAATTTTTTTCTTCCCAACAGTTCAACCAACCAAACAAAACCGGAAAAGCACAAAAAACAGGGGTCCCATTGCCAACTATGACGATGAAAATATAAAGTAGAGAGAATAACCACAATTACAAATAAATCATATTTCCATCCAATAGAAATATAAATTCCCCCAAAACTTTATGAACAAATATTTGATGATTTTCAAAGACCTTTACCATATTTCGCAATGAACCCAATGCCACAACCACCATCACTTCACAGAACTTGATTTTTCATTACAAATACATAGTTGTCAGTATGCTGAGATACAAACAAACCCTCCCTCTGTGTCTCTACACCCTGCTTTCTGTCCTACACATATGCGCCCAACAAATAAATGTAGCCCATTTTACCCCATTTTGCTTACAAATACATAGAAAACTTCACTGGAAAGACCATCAATGTCCACCATGTTTACAACATCCATCAGAACTTGAAGAGAGGTTCTTCATTTTTCAGTCATATATCCCCCTTAAGGAAATCACCACAGTCCCCAAACTCTCCGCGCAAGAATCTTTCGCAGAGCTGCAGCCGATAAGCGGGAATGTCAGACTTGCTGAAAGTAAATGGATCATTTGCATACAGATGGTCGATCGCTTTAAGCACGAACAAACCACAGTCGAACCTGCATAACAACAGTTGTATTGAGCGAATCAAAATCATAGCCTAGAAAAATAAACATTTAAATATACTAATATACTGACCCATTGGCCTGTTGTGGGAAATTTTCCATCTGCGCATATTGAAAGTGGTCTATATCACAGCCCCTTTCCTTTAAGTACTCCTTCAACAACACAACCTGCAAGTGGTTAACATTGACAGGTTTAGGAAACATAAGTGTTATACGTATAGATTTATAAGTAGGAAAACATTAAAGATGCTAACCCACTTACGGTCAATCCTGCTCTTTCCTGGAACTCTATTCCTTTACAGGAATTGCATTCGTGGAAGATTTTGTTGACCATATCGACAATGAGGAGAACCCAATGGTTGTCTTCACATAATGGTAATAGTACCATTTTTACTGCTTCGAGGTGGTGGTTTATAAGTCTACTGTGCAGAGCGTCCTTCGCTGTCCTCCACTTTTCTACCCTCTGGACCTCAGTGACTTCGGTCCCTACTGCAGTAAGAGTTCCCTATAAAAAAAAGGAATTCAATGGGATACTACAGATAAAATCTTATGTAAACCTCAATGTGGGATGATAGAAATAACACTTACATGTACCACCGATGGAACGAAGACAATTCCCCCCATTGTAGGATCTGCTAACCCATCGTCGTTGGAGGACTGCACGTGCTTCCCATATATATCGACAATCTTCAAGGAAGAGAAGTAAATGTCAGATGTACATTATTCCCTACAGTAATGTAGAAATTAATGATAAAAAATGACACTTACAGTGCCAGTCAGGTATTGTCTGACATTCCATAGATGTTGTAGGTCTTCAGCTATTAGGTGTACATCATCCGTTTCCATGAGGATATCACTGCAAAATTGTATTAAATTGTTAGTTAATAATTTTCAATTCTGATCAACTTAAATCATGGTATAATATAATTCACATCTACTTGCCTTTTATCATGCTTTAGAAGTCTCTCTATCAGAGTTGTTCTCCTTCCCTTGCGCATCTTCCCGTCATCCCCTTTCTTCTTGGGCGGTGGTTTAGGTATGTTGGGGTCCTCCCCCTGTTTCTTCCCTTCCTTCTGCCTCCTCTTTCGGGTCTTCCCTGAATAGTAGGGGCTTTTTCTGGCTCTCCCAGGTTTCCTACTCCTTCCATCCATCTTCACACCCCTCACAATGCTCCCTAATTCGGAATCCACCATCTCATCCCTTACACCACTCACTTTCATCTCAACTTCAGTAGATGGTGCCTCTTCCTTGGTCACCTCCATTTCGAACAATCGTTGTAAAGGGTTAAGGATCACCCCGTCTGTGGTGCCGAATATTTCTTCATGTGACTTGGGGTTCTGAGCCGATACATCTATTAGGGTGGCGGCTGCATCCATGTCACATCCAAGGTCAGCTAAATCCGTCCAATCCTCGCACAGCTGCGAAGAGAATCGTGCACCTTGAGATGCATTTTCGCCCTTCCTCTCCTCCTCAACCCCCTCCACCTCAACCCCCTCCATTCTTCCCCCAGTCCCTTCATTTGTTCTCCGCATACGCTCCCATCCTTTTTTCAAATCCTCCTCTTTCTTTCTGACATCTTCCTCTCTTTTTCCAACATCTTCCTCTCTTTTTCTTATTTCTTCCCATGCTGCTGTAATCATCTGCCACTGTCTATCAATTACATCTCCCTCTCTCGCCAAAAATTTTATATGCTTCGACTCATCTTCACTACTTCCTTTCTCCATTTCACTTTCTACTCCCAAAACTATCCCCTCGGATTCCAACTGTTCCTTATCGACTTCCATTGTCTCATCAACATCCTAATGTTTAAACATGACAGTCAATGATCAAATTTAAAAAATCAATAAGTAAAATAAAATAACGTACGCAACATAGTCATGCTCGACTGCATTACCTCATCCTGTAGGTACTGTGACTTCTCTAACAGAGATACTTTCAATGTCACCACCACCTGAATTTTTGGAAAACATAGTCAGTTATCAAGATACTAGTATTGATATATACGTTAACAAAATTTTCATATCTCACCTCCGATTTCTTTATCTGCTTCTGCTCCACTAATCGATATGTCTTTGATTCGTTTGCTTTCCAGTCCCATTTAAGGACACGTGGACGAGCAGTTGGATTGGTGGGAATCCAAAATGTGGTATGCTCGTATAACCATACCTGCATACATACGAAACACCATGTTAATCAAACTATAAACAGCACGGTTAGAATATTAAATGTCATGAGTCCAAATTACCTGAATTACCAACGAGCAGCCACCAAGGTACCTGCCACCCTTGCTGACTCTGTCTAGGTAATCTACGAGCCAGTCATACACTGCCATCGCCCAGTTATAGTTGCCAATGTTTCCTATGTCGTCGATGTAGGGCCAGAAGAGCTCGTCAGCTCGATGTGCGCTTTTTGGGAAAAGGACAGAGGCAAAAAGATGCAGGAGAACATATTTCACTGTCTTCTCTATCGAAACTTTATTGCGTTCTCTAACTAATGCTGTAATTTCATTCTCAATAACCGATGCCTTGACGTTGGCCTCTGGATATGGCCAGCCAGGCACTTTAGGTTGCGGTTTTGTCCTGTCGAATGACAGAACCCTCACCACGTCCATTCGCTCTCCAGTAAGTGGCAGTCCTAATGCCAATGCCACATCTCTTGGAAGGAAGGGGACATTTATACTCCCTAACGTGAACGTGTTAGTGCCGGGAGTCCACTTATCGTGGATAGCTCTTATGAGAGGCTTGTGCATGATAATGTCCTCCATGCCAAACAGATGTCGGAAAGGAGTCTTTTCTATGGCATGAAAATGGACTGGCTTGAACTTTATCCTGTCCATTGCCGATTTGAAAGAAGCTGGAGAACATCGTGCTGGGACGTATGGAGCCTACAAAACAAATTACATCGCCAAAATATATGTCGTAAATGAATTAACTTACTATCATTGATACAATTAACAACATACACACTTACATCTGTTCCTCTCTTCTTCACAGCTGCAGTTTTCGTCTCCTCCCCTTCTAAACTCCTTTCTGTCCTTCTTGGAGGCTTTGTTACTTTCACTCTATCACTTTTTCGCATCACCATCTTTCAAGGCTTTGAATGGCTCCTGACCGGATAAAAACTGTATAACAATGAACAACCAAATCAAAATCACCGAGATCAATTCATAACCCAAAAACTCAGTTATATTGACAATCATTAAAAATCTCGTCCTCATCATCTCTAAAATAAATTACCAAGAAAATCAATAAAATCCAACCCATAGCATAAACTCATATTCCCAATCAGTACTATTATGA
The DNA here is from genome assembly GCF_043159265.1 of Tasmannia lanceolata. Taxonomy (NCBI): domain Eukaryota; kingdom Viridiplantae; phylum Streptophyta; class Magnoliopsida; order Canellales; family Winteraceae; genus Tasmannia; species Tasmannia lanceolata. The sequence continues at coordinate 184,046 of NW_027518681.1, forward strand.
AGAAAAGCTACCAAGCAAACCAACAATTATTACAATTTTCATACTTACCTGAAAATATGTATCATGTCTGTAACCTCTAAGGTCTGGCTTCTTAGATATGAAACAAAGCAAAGAAGAAATAAAAGAGCTAACCAATAAGTGCAACCATCAGTGTTCTATATGAATTTTCTGAAAGCACAACAACAAGGACAAACCCCCAAAACAGATTAGGAGGTCTGTTAAAATTCTCATCCACATGGGCATCAGGCGAGTATTAGCTCACATGCATTTAAAAAAAAACTTATAGCATCAGACCTTTTGAGAAACAAAGCAGATAAGCACTAGGTATTGGAATTCAATGACCACCATTGGACCAATAATTTAATAAATGAAATCGAAGATAAAACAAGTGAACCATGACTGCTTCAACAATGAACATGGGTCTCCACATGGTATTAAAGAAGGCCCATCAACTATAAACTGTGCCCTCTACATGGTATTGAAGAAGATGTTTTTGAAAACCCATTTCTCCACTCCACATATTGTAAAAATAAAAGCCTAGCATAAACAAATAGCAGACGACCATTTGCATTTATTTGACTCCGTAGGTGGAAATGTGGTACTTGATATGTACATGAAATGAAATCGCATTTCTCCATCCCAAAAATTAACGTAAAAAATAAAACCTAGCATAAATGCAGAAGAAGGTCCTGAAGTTGAAAATCAACTCTATTTCAGCTACAAAAAAGGGGTTATTAGTACGTAAGGGGGGCTTCTCAAGGGCAACCGAGGGGAGCTATGCATGATATTAGAGAAGGGATTATGGGCACTCAAATGGGGTAGAAGAAGTACCCTTGGAGGGTCCACCAAATCCAGAAGAAAGTCCTGAAGTTGAAAGTCATGGGTTTTCAGCTACAAAAAAGGGGTTATTAGTACCTAAGGGGGGCTTCTCAAGGGCAACCGAGGGGAGCTATGGATGGTATTAGAGAAGGGATTATGGGCCCTCAAATGGGGTAGAAGAAGTACCCTCGGAGGGTCCATCAAATCCAGAATAAGGACCTGAAGTTCAAAGGCATGGGTTTTCAGCTACAAAAAAGGGGTTATTAGTACCTAAGGGAGGCTTCTCAAGGGCAACAGTGGGGAGCTATGCATGGTATTAGAGAAGGAATTATGTGCCCTCAAATGGGGTAGAAGAAGTACCCTCGGAGGGTCCATCAAATCCAGAAGAAGGTCCTGAAGTTCAAAGGCATGGGTTTTCAGCTACAAAGAAGGGGTTATTAGTACCTAAGGGGGGCTTCTGAAGGGCAATAGAGGGGACCTATGGATGGTATTAGAGAAGGGATTATGGGCCCTCAAATGGGGTAGGAGAAGTACCCTCGGAGGGTCCATCAAATCCAGAAGAAAGTCCTCAAGGTGAAAGGCATGGGTTTTCAGCTACAAAGAAGGGGTTATTAGTACCTAAGGGGGGCTTCTCAAGGCCAACAAAGGGGACCTATGGATGGTATTAGAGAAGGGATTATGGGCACTCAAATGGGGTAGGAGAAGTACCCTTGGAGGGTGCAGCAAATCCAAAGATGGTGCTCAAGTTGAAAGGCATGGGTTTTCAGTTACAAAGAAGGGGTTATTAGTACCTAAGGGGGGCTTCTCAAGGGTAACCGAGGGGAGCTATGCATGGTATTAGAGAAGGGATTATGGGCACTCAAATGGGGTAGAAGAAGTACCCTTGGAGGGTCCATCAAATCCAGAAGATAGTCCTGAAGTTGAAAGTCATGGGTTTTCAGCTACAAAAAAGGGGTTATTAGTACGTAAGGGGGGCTTCTCAAGGGCAATAGAGGGGAGCTATGCATGGTATTAGAGAAGGGATTATGGGCCCTCAAATGGGGTAGAAGAAGTACCCTCGGAGGGTCCATCAAATCCAGAAGAAGGTCCTGAAGTTCAAAGGCATGGGTTTTCAGCTACAAAGAAGGGGTTATTAGTACCTAAGGGGGGCTTCTCAAGGCCAATAGAGGGGACATATGGATGGTATTAGAGAAGGGATTATGGGCCCTCAAATGGGGTAGAAGAAGTACCCTCGGAGGGTCCATCAAATCCAGAAGAAGGTCCTGAAGTTCAAAGGCATGGGTTTTCAGCTACAAAGAAGGGGTTATTAGTACCTAAGGGGGGCTTCTGAAGGGCAATAGAGGGGACCTATGGATGGTATTAGAGAAGGGATTATGGGCCCTCAAATGGGGTAGGAGAAGTACCCTCGAAGGGTCCATCAAATCCAGAAGAAGGTCCTCAAGGTGAAAGGCATGGGTTTTCAGCTACAAAGAAGGGGTTATTAGTACCTAAGGGGGGCTTCTCAAGGCCAACAAAGGGGACCTATGGATGGTATTAGAGAAGGGATTATGGGCACTCAAATGGGGTAGGAGAAGTACCCTTGGAGGGTGCAGCAAATCCAAAGATGGTGCTCAAGTTGAAAGGCATGGGTTTTCAGCTACAAAGAAGGGGTTATTAGTACCTAAGGGGGGCTTCTCAACGGCAACAGAGGGGACCTATGGATGGTATTAGAGAAGGGATTATGGGCCCTCAAATGAGGTAGGAGAAGTACCCTTGGAGGGTGCAGCAAATCCAAAGATGGTGCTCAAGTTGAAAGGCATGGGTTTTCAGTTACAAAGAAGGGGTTATTAGTACCTAAGGGGGGCTTCTCAAGGGCAACCGAGGGGAGCTATGCATGGTATTAGAGAAGGGATTATGGGCACTCAAATGGGGTAGAAGAAGTACCCTTGGAGGGTCCATCAAATCCAGAAGATAGTCCTGAAGTTGAAAGTCATGGGTTTTCAGCTACAAAAAAGGGGTTATTAGTACGTAAGGGGGGCTTCTCAAGGGCAATAGAGGGGAGCTATGCATGGTATTAGAGAAGGGATTATGGGCCCTCAAATGGGGTAGAAGAAGTACCCTCGGAGGGTCCATCAAATCCAGAAGAAGGTCCTGAAGTTCAAAGGCATGGGTTTTCAGCTACAAAGAAGGGGTTATTAGTACCTAAGGGGGGCTTCTCAAGACCAATAGAGAGGACCTATGGATGGTATTAGAGAAAGGATTATGAGCCCTCAAATGGGGTAGAAGAAGTACCCTCGGAGGGTCCATCAAATCCCGAAGAAGGTCCTGAAGTTCAAAGGCATGGGTTTTCAGCTACAAAGAAGGGGTTATTAGTACCTAAGGGGGGCTTCTGAAGGGCAATAGAGGGGACCTATGGATGGTATTAGAGAAGGGATTATGGGCCCTCAAATGGGGTAGGAGAAGTACCCTCGGAGGGTCCATCAAATCCAGAAGAAGGTCCTCAAGGTGAAAGGCATGGGTTTTCAGCTACAAAGAAGGGGTTATTAGTACCTAAGGGGGGCTTCTCAAGGCCAACAAAGGGGACCTATGGATGGTATTAGAGAAGGGATTATGGGCACTCAAATGAGGTAGGAGAAGTACCCTTGGAGGGTGCAGCAAATCCAAAGATGGTACTCAAGTTGAAAGGCATGGGTTTTCAGCTACAAAGAAGGGGTTATTAGTACCTAAGGGGGGCTTCTCAACGGCAACAGAGGGGACCTATGGATGGTATTAGAGAAGGGATTATGGGCCCTCAAATGGGGTAGGAGAAGTACCCTTGGAGGGTGCAGCAAATCCAAAGATGGTGCTCAAGTTGAAAGGCATGGGTTTTCAGTTACAAAGAAGGGGTTATTAGTACTTAAGGGGGGCTTCTCAAGGGCAACCGAGGGGAGCTATGCATGGTACTAGAGAAGGGATTATGGGCACTCAAATGGGGTAGAAGAAGTACCCTTGGAGGGTCCATCAAATCCAGAAGATAGTCTTGAAGTTGAAAGTCATGGGTTTTCAGCTACAAAAAAGGGGTTATTAGTACGTAAGGGGGGCTTCTCAAGGGCAATAGAGGGGAGCTATGCATGGTATTAGAGAAGGGATTATGGGCCCTCAAATGGGGTAGAAGAAGTACCCTCGGAGGGTCCATCAAATCCAGAAGAAGGTCCTGAAGTTCAAAGGCATGGGTTTTCAGCTACAAAGAAGGGGTTATTAGTACTTAAGGGGGGCTTCTCAAGGCCAATAGAGGGGACCTATGGATGGTATTAGAGAAGGGATTATGGGACCTCAAATGGGGTAGAAGAAGTACCCTCGGAGGGTCCATCAAATCGAGAAGAAGGTCCTGAAGTTCAAAGGCATGAGTTTTCAGCTACAAAGAAGGGGTTATTAGTACCTAAGGGGGGCTTCTGAAGGGCAATAGAGGGGACCTATGGATGGTATTAGAGAAGGGATTATGGGCCCTCAAATGGGGTAGGAGAAGTACCCTCGGAGGGTCCATCAAATCCAGAAGAAGGTCCTCAAGGTGAAAGGCATGGGTTTTCAGCTACAAAGAAGGGATTATTAGTACCTAAGGGGGGCTTCTCAAGGCCAACAAAGGGGACCTATGGATGGTATTAGAGAAGGGATTATGGGCACTCAAATGGGGTAGGAGAAGTACCCTTGGAGGGTGCAGCAAATCCAAAGATGGTGCTCAAGTTGAAAGGCATGGGTTTTCAGCTACAAAGAAGGGGTTATTAGTACCTAAGGGGGGCTTCTCAACGGCAACAGAGGGTACCTATGGATGGTATTAGAGAAGGGATTATGGGCCCTCAAATGAGGTAGGAGAAGTACCCTTGGAGGGTGCAGCAAATCCAAAGATGGTGCTCAAGTTGAAAGGCATGGGTTTTCAGTTACAAAGAAGGGGTTATTAGTACCTAAGGGGGGCTTCTCAAGGGCAACCGAGGGGAGCTATGCATGGTATTAGAGAAGGGATTATGGGCACTCAAATGGGGTAGAAGAAGTACCCTTGGAGGGTCCATCAAATCCAGAAGATAGTCCTGAAGTTGAAAGTCATGGGTTTTCAGCTACAAAAAAGGGGTTATTAGTACGTAAGGGGGGCTTCTCAAGGGCAATAGAGGGGAGCTATGCATGGTATTAGAGAAGGGATTATGTGCCCTCAAATGGGGTAGAAGAAGTACCCTCGGAGGGTCCATCAAATCCAGAAGAAGGTCCTGAAGTTCAAAGGCATGGGTTTTCAGCTACAAAGAAGGGGTTATTAGTACCTAAGGGGGGCTTCTCAAGACCAATAGAGAGGACCTATGGATGGTATTAGAGAAGGGATTATGAGCCCTCAAATGGGGTAGAAGAAGTACCCTCGGAGGGTCCATCAAATCCCGAAGAAGGTCCTGAAGTTCAAAGGCATGGGTTTTCAGCTACAAAGAAGGGGTTATTAGTACCTAAGGGGGGCTTCTGAAGGGCAATAGAGGGGACCTATGGATGGTATTAGAGAAGGGATTATGGGCCCTCAAATGGGGTAGGAGAAGTACCCTCGGAGGGTCCATCAAATCCAGAAGAAGGTCCTCAAGGTGAAAGGCATGGGTTTTCAGCTACAAAGAAGGGGTTATTAGTACCTAAGGGGGGCTTCTCAAGGCCAACAAAGGGGACCTATGGATGGTATTAGAGAAGGGATTATGGGCACTCAAATGAGGTAGGAGAAGTACCCTTGGAGGGTGCAGCAAATCCAAAGATGGTACTCAAGTTGAAAGGCATGGGTTTTCAGCTACAAAGAAGGGGTTATTAGTACCTAAGGGGGGCTTCTCAACGGCAACAGAGGGGACCTATGGATGGTATTAGAGAAGGGATTATGGGCCCTCAAATGGGGTAGGAGAAGTACCCTTGGAGGGTGCAGCAAATCCAAAGATGGTGCTCAAGTTGAAAGGCATGGGTTTTCAGTTACAAAGAAGGGGTTATTAGTACTTAAGGGGGGCTTCTCAAGGGCAACCGAGGGAAGCTATGCATGGTACTAGAGAAGGGATTATGGGCACTCAAATGGGGTAGAAGAAGTACCCTTGGAGGGTCCATCAAATCCAGAAGATAGTCTTGAAGTTGAAAGTCATGGGTTTTCAGCTACAAAAAGGGGTTATTAGTACGTAAGGGGGGCTTCTCAAGGGCAATAGAGGGGAGCTATGCATGGTATTAGAGAAGGGATTATGGGCCCTCAAATGGGGTAGAAGAAGTACCCTCGGAGGGTCCATCAAATCCAGAAGAAGGTCCTGAAGTTCAAAGGCATGGGTTTTCAGCTACAAAGAAGGGGTTATTAGTACCTAAGGGGGGCTTCTCAAGGCCAATAGAGGGGACCTATGGATGGTATTAGAGAAGGGATTATGGGACCTCAAATGGGGTAGAAGAAGTACCCTCGGAGGGTCCATCAAATCGAGAAGAAGGTCCTGAAGTTCAAAGGCATGGGTTTTCAGCTACAAAGAAGGGGTTATTAGTACCTAAGGGGGGCTTCTGAAGGGCAATAGAGGGGACCTATGGATGGTATTAGAGAAGGGATTATGGGCCCTCAAATGGGGTAGGAGAAGTACCCTCGGAGGGTCCATCAAATCCAGAAGAAGGTCCTCAAGGTGAAAGGCATGGGTTTTCAGCTACAAAGAAGGGGTTATTAGTACCTAAGGGGGGCTTCTCAAGGCCAACAAAGGGGACCTATGGATGGTATTAGAGAAGGGATTATGGGCACTCAAATGGGGTAGGAGAAGTACCCTTGGAGGGTGCAGCAAATCCAAAGATGGTGCTCAAGTTGAAAGGCATGGGTTTTCAGCTACAAAGAAGGGGTTATTAGTACCTAAGGGGGGCTTCTCAACGGCAACAGAGGGGACCTATGGATGGTATTAGAGAAGGGATTATGGGCCCTCAAATGAGGTAGGAGAAGTACCCTTGGAGGGTGCAGCAAATCCAAAGATGGTGCTCAAGTTGAAAGGCATGGGTTTTCAGTTACAAAGAAGGGGTTATTAGTACCTAAGGGGGGCTTCTCAAGGGCAACCGAGGGGAGCTATGCATGGTATTAGAGAAGGGATTATGGGCACTCAAATGGGGTAGAAGAAGTACCCTTGGAGGGTCCATCAAATCCAGAAGATAGTCCTGAAGTTGAAAGTCATGGGTTTTCAGCTACAAAAAAGGGGTTATTAGTACGTAAGGGGGGCTTCTCAAGGGCAATAGAGGGGAGCTATGCATGGTATTAGAGAAGGGATTATGGGCCCTCAAATGGGGTAGAAGAAGTACCCTCGGAGGGTCCATCAAATCCAGAAGAAGGTCCTGAAGTTCAAAGGCATGGGTTTTCAGCTACAAAGAAGGGGTTATTAGTACCTAAGGGGGGCTTCTCAAGACCAATAGAGAGGACCTATGGATGGTATTAGAGAAGGGATTATGAGCCCTCAAATGGGGTAGAAGAAGTACCCTCGGAGGGTCCATCAAATCCCGAAGAAGGTCCTGAAGTTCAAAGGCATGGGTTTTCAGCTACAAAGAAGGGGTTATTAGTACCTAAGGGGGGCTTCTGAAGGGCAATAGAGGGGACCTATGGATGGTATTAGAGAAGGGATTATGGGCCCTCAAATGGGGTAGGAGAAGTACCCTCGGAGGGTCCATCAAATCCAGAAGAAGGTCCTCAAGGTGAAAGGCATGGGTTTTCAGCTACAAAGAAGGGGTTATTAGTACCTAAGGGGGGCTTCTCAAGGCCAACAAAGGGGACCTATGGATGGTATTAGAGAAGGGATTATGGGCACTCAAATGAGGTAGGAGAAGTACCCTTGGAGGGTGCAGCAAATCCAAAGATGGTACTCAAGTTGAAAGGCATGGGTTTTCAGCTACAAAGAAGGGGTTATTAGTACCTAAGGGGGGCTTCTCAACGGCAACAGAGGGGACCTATGGATGGTATTAGAGAAGGGATTATGGGCCCTCAAATGGGGTAGGAGAAGTACCCTTGGAGGGTGCAGCAAATCCAAAGATGGTGCTCAAGTTGAAAGGCATGGGTTTTCAGTTACAAAGAAGGGGTTATTAGTACTTAAGGGGGGCTTCTCAAGGGCAACCGAGGGGAGCTATGCATGGTACTAGAGAAGGGATTATGGGCACTCAAATGGGGTAGAAGAAGTACCCTTGGAGGGTCCATCAAATCCAGAAGATAGTCTTGAAGTTGAAAGTCATGGGTTTTCAGCTACAAAAAAGGGGTTATTAGTACGTAAGGGGGGCTTCTCAAGGGCAATAGAGGGGAGCTATGCATGGTATTAGAGAAGGGATTATGGGCCCTCAAATGGGGTAGAAGAAGTACCCTCGGAGGGTCCATCAAATCCAGAAGAAGGTCCTGAAGTTCAAAGGCATGGGTTTTCAGCTACAAAGAAGGGGTTATTAGTACCTAAGGGGGGCTTCTCAAGGCCAATAGAGGGGACCTATGGATGGTATTAGAGAAGGGATTATGGGACCTCAAATGGGGTAGAAGAAGTACCCTCGGAGGGTCCATCAAATCGAGAAGAAGGTCCTGAAGTTCAAAGGCATGGGTTTTCAGCTACAAAGAAGGGGTTATTAGTACCTAAGGGGGGCTTCTGAAGGGCAATAGAGGGGACCTATGGATGGTATTAGAGAAGGGATTATGGGCCCTCAAATGGGGTAGGAGAAGTACCCTCGGAGGGTCCATCAAATCCAGAAGAAGGTCCTCAAGGTGAAAGGCATGGGTTTTCAGCTACAAAGAAGGGGTTATTAGTACCTAAGGGGGGCTTCTCAAGGCCAACAAAGGGGACCTATGGATGGTATTAGAGAAGGGATTATGGGCACTCAAATGGGGTAGGAGAAGTACCCTTGGAGGGTGCAGCAAATCCAAAGATGGTGCTCAAGTTGAAAGGCATGGGTTTTCAGCTACAAAGAAGGGGTTATTAGTACCTAAGGGGGGCTTCTCAACGGCAATAGAGGGGACCTATGGATGGTATTAGAGAAGGGATTATGGGCCCTCAAATGAGGTAGGAGAAGTACCCTTGGAGGGTGCAGCAAATCCAAAGATGGTGCTCAAGTTGAAAGGCATGGGTTTTCAGTTACAAAGAAGGGGTTATTAGTACCTAAGGGGGGCTTCTCAAGGGCAACCGAGGGGAGCTATGCATGGTATTAGAGAAGGGATTATGGGCACTCAAATGGGGTAGAAGAAGTACCCTCGGATGGTCCATCAAATCCAGAAGAAGGTCCTGAAGTTCAAAGGCATGGGTTTTCAGCTACAAAGAAGGGGTTATTAGTACCTAAGGGGGGCTTCTCAAGGGCAATAGAGGGGACCTATGGATGGTATTAGAGAAGGGATTATGCGCCCTCAAATGGGGTAGAAGAAGTACCCTTGGAGGGTCCATCAAATCCAGAAGATGGTCCTGAAGTTCAAAGTCATGGGTTTTCAGCTACAAAGAAGGGGTTATTAGTACCTAAGGGGAGCTTCTCAAGGGCAACCGAGGGGAGCTATGCATGGTATTAGAGAAGGGATTATGGGCCCTCAAATGGGGTAGAAGAAGTACCCTCGGAGGGTCCATCAAATCCAGAAGAAGGTCCTGAAGTTCAAAGGCATGGGTTTTCAGCTACAAAGAAGGGGTTATTAGTACCTAAGGGGGGCTTCTCAAGACCAATAGAGAGGACCTATGGATGGTATTAGAGAAGGGATTATGAGCCCTCAAATGGGGTAGAAGAAGTACCCTCGGAGGGTCCATCAAATCCCGAAGAAGGTCCTGAAGTTCAAAGGCATGGGTTTTCAGCTACAAAGAAGGGGTTATTAGTACCTAAGGGGGGCTTCTGAAGGGCAATAGAGGGGACCTATGGATGGTATTAGAGAAGGGATTATGGGCCCTCAAATGGGGTAGGAGAAGTACCCTCGGAGGGTCCATCAAATCCAGAAGAAGGTCCTCAAGGTGAAAGGCATGGGTTTTCAGCTACAAAGAAGGGGTTATTAGTACCTAAGGGGGGCTTCTCAAGGCCAACAAAGGGGACCTATGGATGGTATTAGAGAAGGGATTATGGGCACTCAAATGAGGTAGGAGAAGTACCCTTGGAGGGTGCAGCAAATCCAAAGATGGTACTCAAGTTGAAAGGCATGGGTTTTCAGCTACAAAGAAGGGGTTATTAGTACCTAAGGGGGGCTTCTCAACGGCAACAGAGGGGACCTATGGATGGTATTAGAGAAGGGATTATGGGCCCTCAAATGGGGTAGGAGAAGTACCCTTGGAGGGTGCAGCAAATCCAAAGATGGTGCTCAAGTTGAAAGGCATGGGTTTTCAGTTACAAAGAAGGGGTTATTAGTACTTAAGGGGGGCTTCTCAAGGGCAACCGAGGGGAGCTATGCATGGTACTAGAGAAGGGATTATGGGCACTCAAATGGGGTAGAAGAAGTACCCTTGGAGGGTCCATCAAATCCAGAAGATAGTCTTGAAGTTGAAAGTCATGGGTTTTCAGCTACAAAAAAGGGGTTATTAGTACGTAAGGGTGGCTTCTCAAGGGCAATAGAGGGGAGCTATGCATGGTATTAGAGAAGGGATTATGGGCCCTCAAATGGGGTAGAAGAAGTACCCTCGGAGGGTCCATCAAATCCAGAAGAAGGTCCTGAAGTTCAAAGGCATGGGTTTTCAGCTACAAAGAAGGGGTTATTAGTACCTAAGGGGGGCTTCTCAAGGCCAATAGAGGGGACCTATGGATGGTATTAGAGAAGGGATTATGGGACCTCAAATGGGGTAGAAGAAGTACCCTCGGAGGGTCCATCAAATCGAGAAGAAGGTCCTGAAGTTCAAAGGCATGGGTTTTCAGCTACAAAGAAGGGGTTATTAGTACCTAAGGGGGGCTTCTGAAGGGCAATAGAGGGGACCTATGGATGGTATTAGAGAAGGGATTATGGGCCCTCAAATGGGGTAGGAGAAGTACCCTCGGAGGGTCCATCAAATCCAGAAGAAGGTCCTCAAGGTGAAAGGCATGGGTTTTCAGCTACAAAGAAGGGGTTATTAGTACCTAAGGGGGGCTTCTCAAGGCCAACAGAGGGGACCTATGGATGGTATTAGAGAAGGGATTATGGGCCCTCAAATGGGGTACGAGAAGTACCCTTGGAGGGTGCAGCAAATCCAAAGATGGTGCTCAAGTTGAAAGGCATGGCTTTTCAGCTACAAAGAAGGGGTTATTAGTACCTAAGGGGGGCTTCACAAGGGCAACCGAGGGGAGCTATGCATGGTATTAGAGAAGGGATTATGGGCACTCAAATGGGGTAGAAGAAGTACCCTTGGAGGGTCCATCAAATCCAGAAGATAGTCCTGAAGTTGAAAGCCATGGGTTTTCAGCTACAAAAAAGGGGTTATTAGTACGTAAGGGGGGCTTCTCAAGGGCAATAGAGGGGAGCTATGCATGGTATTAGAGAAGGAATTATGGGCCCTCAAATGGGGTAGAAGAAGTACCCTCGGATGGTCCATCAAATCCAGAAGAAGGTCCTGAAGTTCAAAGGCATGGGTTTTCAGCTACAAAGAAGGGGTTATTAGTACCTAAGGGGGGCTTCTCAAGGGCAATAGAGGGGACCTATGGATGGTATTAGAGAAGGGATTATGCGCCCTCAAATGGGGTAGAAGAAGTACCCTTGGAGGGTCCATCAAATCCAGAAGATGGTCCTGAAGTTCAAAGTCATGGGTTTTCAGCTACAAAGAAGGGGTTATTAGTACCTAAGGGGAGCTTCTCAAGGGCAACCGAGGGGAGCTATGCATGGTATTAGAGAAGGCATTATGGGCCCTCAAATGGGGTAGAAGAAGTACCCTTGGAGGGTCCATGAAAGTCATGGGTTTTCAGCTACAAAAAAGGGGTTATTAGTACGTAAGGGGGGCTTCTCAAGGGCAATAGAGGGGACCTATGGATGGTATTAGAGAAGGGATTATGGGCACTCAAATGGGGTAGGAGAAGTACCCTCAGAGGGTCCATCAAATCCAGAAGAAGGTCCTCAAGGTGAAAGGCATGGGTTTTCAGCTACAAAGAATGGGTTATTAGTACCTAAGGGGGGCTTCTCAAGGGCAACTGAGGGGAGCTATGCATGGTATTAGAGAAGGGATTATGGGCACTCAAATGGGGTAGAAGAAGTACCCTTGGAGGGTCCATCAAATCCAGAAGAAAGTCCTGAAGTTGAAAGTCATGGGTTTTCAGCTACAAAAAAGGGGTTATTAGTACCTAGAAGAAGTCGCCATAGAGGGGCCATCAACTGCCTAACATGGTCCCCAAGTTCACAGAAAAGGGTTTCCAGCTACTAGTACCAAAAGAGGGTTTTCAAGGCCAATATAGGGGAGCTCTACATGGTTTTCAAGTAGGTGATTTTGAAATCCCATTTCTCCACTCCACAAATTGTAAAATTAAAAGCCTAGCATTAACATATGTAAATGAAACAAAATCGCATTTCTCCATTCCACAAATTAACGTCAAAAATTAAACCCTAGCATCAACAAATACCGTAGCATGCAACTCTATTTTACTCTGTAGGTGGATACGCAAATATGAAATGAAATCACATCTCTCCATTTCACAAATTAATGTACAAAATAAAACCCTACAATAAATAAACAGCAGAACGTTTCTCCATTTCACAAATTAATGTAAAACATAAAACCCTAGCAGCAACAAACAACATTTAAAAGCATTTACAACTATTTTACTCTGTAGGAGGAAATGCAGTAACTGACATGTATATGAACTGAAAAAAATCAAAAACATATAGCATGAAAAAGGATTTCCCCCCCCCCTTTTGCATCTCTCTCAACCTGATTTTCCTCTTCAAAAATAAATAAAAATGAGATTGAATAAAGGAAGGGAAGGAAACGACGTACCAGGTAGGGTTTCCTTCAAATGCGAGGTTTGATACGTACTTCACCTTGGTCGAGATCGCCGTCGAGATCGCCGGAGTGATTGCCGTAGAGATCGCCGGAGGGAGGAGAGGACGAAATAAATTTAACAGAGACGAGAGGAGAGAAGAGGAAAGAGAGAGGAGGGAAAACGTAAATGTTTTTTATTTTATTTTTTCTAAGTCATTTCACTGTTTCTGCCAGAGGGGCATTCTCGTCATTCGAAATTTCGAAATCCAAATTTTGACCCCCTTCTGTCATTTCCAACAAACCCTTGACCCCTCTGATATTATGCCTTTTATTTGGCTCCCTTATGTCTAATTTCCTTTTATTTTCAACATCTTTTTGTTTCAGAAAATCCCCTTTGAACATTGTGGTATGTTTGCTCTCATATGAGGAATCGATTCGACCCGGCCCGCGTCCTTTTTCAATTAACAAAATATCTACAATAAGGTCTTCTTAGTTGCTGTAAAGTGAAAAGAGGAGTGGACGTATCAAAGCAGATGGGTGTAAATACTATACCCATTCGTTTGCTTTGACTGTAAACTTTACATTTTTCAAGGAATAAAATATTTGGGCTTTTGATCAAAGCAAAAATGGCTCTTTACAAACGACAATGTCAAAATTTGGAGTGTAGCAATTTTATGGAAAAAGTTTGGAAAGGGAAAAAATATAAAAAATTTCCTACCTTTTTTTTTTTGATAATTTGAATCCACCTTATTCAATTTTTATTTAGAAGGACCTCATGATATATCCCTATAAATTAACCACAATCATATTATTCCCTTCGAAATCGAGGAAAGGAAACATTTTCCATAGAAAAAGTTTCCGTCGGAAATATTTATCTTGAGATCCAAACATGGCCTAAGGGAGGTAAAGATTTGTCAGCTATATGGGCTGAAATCTTGCAAATTTTAATCTTTATTTTTCTCTACAAAAAATTGTTTGAGGTGGAAAAAATGGTCCAATTAATTCAAAAATATTGACTCTAAAATAAATTTACAAGTTTGAATTTTTATTGGCTGTTATAATGATTAAATCACACTTAATCTTAATTTTGTTATCGTTGAATATTAATTCAAAACATTGCCGACAACGGTACGTAAAATGACACAAAAATGTCCATGATTGATGTAAATTACAACATCTATGTGCCTGTGAAATCCCTTATTTTTCAAAAACTACTGTGGACCCACTTCATATGATGATCGAAACCGTTCATCTGTTGGGCCACAACTTAAATATGTGTTAACCGGTAAATCATCTCGATAGGATGATCCCAACTTCCCAATCTATGGAGGTTTTTCTAAAATGTGAAGTCTCTCTACAAATCGGAGGGTTAAGATCATCTTGTGGATATGCTTATTTAAGTTGTGGCCCAATATATGAACGGTTGGGATCATCCTATGAAGTTAGTCCTACAGTATTTTTTTTGAAAAATAATGGACTTCTTGCCCGCAGAATATAAAACCCCCCCTACTTTGCACCATGTTTTGATACGGTGCGTCCTAAAAATTTCCCTCAAACACAGGAATAGGGTGGGGCACACTAAGTATACCAGTGCTCACTATCTCAACCCAAATCCATACATAGAGTCAGGCCCACCATCTTACACCATGTATTCGTTGTGTGGGTCCGACCACCCAAATTCATATTCATGTATAAGGTGGGGCCTACCATTTTACACCTTGCTTTGATAAGGTGGGTCCCACCATTTTAATGGAATGATAAATACAGTAGTTGGACCTGTTGGGTTGATTTGGATCTTAATGGAAGGAAGGAATCTAAAGATGTAGACTTGCTGAAATCCATGCCCTCTTGTCTGCCCACGAGCGCTAATTAAAACACCGAAATAGGGTCAGATCTTAGCTCACTTCCCAACGCTCCTTCTCACACTACGCACGTGCCGCCGACACGTGCACTTTCTTACAGGACTTTTAGCCTATCATTTGCCCCTCTGTTTCTACAGAAAGCTCTTCTCTTCCTTCCTCTGCTCTGCACTGCTCTACTTCTCTTCTGTTCCTTTCACTGCCATTCTAGACCACTTCTCTTCTTCTCAACTCATCTTCTTTACACCCACTTCAAATTATCTTACACCAATCTTTTGAAGCTCTTATTTTTAACATTGATTGCTGAAATGTTTGGACTTTAAAAAAAAAAAAATCTTTTCTCTTTCTATTTCTCTAACTCCTGACACATCTGGGTTTGTTTATCTTTAAATCCTTCAATTTTAACTCTTTTTTTTTCTGGGTTTTTTTTTGTTATCAGTACTTAAAATTCAAAACCCATTTGCAAGGACTTTCATCTTCTAGTAAATGATTTCTCCATCTGGGAAAGAACACTGAAACTCATACTCACTCCACACCCAAAACCATTTTGCATTGTTCTTCACTTTCAGATCAAAATTTTAGGTAAAATGGGAAAAAAATTTCATTGTCTTTCTTAGTCTGTGGATTTTACACTCCATTTTGCACCAAATTTCAGCTTTGTTTGTTTTCTTGGGTTTCAGTCCCTTCACAATTAATTTCCATAAATGGAGAGGACTGAGATTTAGACTCAATTCTGTGACTAGTTTCAAGTCTTTTAGTTTCTAGTAATAGAAAAATTGGAGTCCTTGTTTACTTGCTTCTTTCTTATATTGCTGAATTTTCATTTATGTGATGTAGGACATTTTTTGTTGTTTCTTTAGATTTCTTATTTTCCTTTTGGTTTAATTCTTAGTTCTATTTGCATTAGGATTATTTACAGATAGTAAAAGTTATGTATAAATTAGGAGTCTAAATCGCCGCATTAGAATGTAAATATTTTTATCTGTGTTCTTTCTACATTTACCAATCTTTTCTTCCCAACCATGGAAAACACACATAGTTTTACCTTCCTAACTATTCTCATTTTCTTTGTTCTTCCATTCTCTTTTGCTCAATTGCTTCCCTCTGAAACCATGGCCTTGTTCCGATTTCAACGCATTTTGGAGTACCCATCTGTTCTCAATGGCTGGAACAGGTGGACTAATTTCTGTTACATTCCTCCTTCTCAGTCTCTTAAAATAGTCTGCTCGGGAAACCATGTAATTGAATTAACTGTCATAGGAAACAAAGGATCCCCTTATCCTAGTAAAGTCTTTTCCATCTCTTCTCAAACTCTATCTTCGAATTTTTCGATCGGCTCCCTTTTCACCACTCTTTCTAAGTTGTCAAGCTTGAAGGTACTGTCACTTGTGTCATTGGGTTTGTGGGGGCCTTTACCTGCAAAAATCAATCGATTTTCGTCTCTTCAAGTACTGAATATAAGTTCAAATTTTATTTATGGGAAAATCCCATTGCAAATTTATTCATTGACCAGCATTCAGAGTTTTATTTTTCATGATAATTTGTTCAACGGAAGTGTTCCTGATCTTAGTAGCTTAACAGTTCTTGAAGAATTGGACTTGGGTTGCAATATCCTCGGACCGGAGTTTCCCTCATTGGGGAATAAGCTTGTCAGTTTAGTATTGAGAAACAATTCTTTCCACTCAAGTATTAATTCTGAACTTCAGTCCTTTGATCAGCTCCAAAGATTAGATATCTCTTTCAATCAACTTGTGGGGCCAATCCCATCTCTTTTGTTCTCTTTACCTTCAATTCAGTACTTGGATTTGGCTGGTAATAAATTGAGTGGAGCTCTTCCAATGGATACATCTTGCAGAAATGGACTCAATTTTGTGGATCTCTCTCATAATCTTTTGATTGGAGGTTTGCCTCCCTGCGTCTGTTCTAATTCTTCAGACCGAATTGTGTTGTATTCATGGAATTGTTTGTCTTCTGGGGATTCAAAGTATCAACATTCAAACTCATTTTGCCATGTAGAAGTTTTGGCTGCAGTTATGCCAAGTAAACAGAAGGAAACATCAAAAACCAAGTTAGGCCTCTTACTTGGAATTGTTGGGGGGATTGTGGGATCTTTGGTAGCATGTATGATGTTAATATGGGTGATAGTTAAGAGCTTGGGGAAAAAGAATGAAGGGAACTCTAGATCCCAGAAATCTGTCATAGAAAAAACGTCAGTTCGGATATCCCCAAGACTGGGTACTGAATCTAGTAAGCTGTTCTTTCTCTTCCACCATTATTCATTGCTATCTGTCTATAGAATGACCATGAATGATTTTTCTTTCACTTTACCATCGTTGAAAATTTCAGTAGAAATGTACCCAAGTTTTCCAGACTAGCGTCTATGGTTTAAGGGCCTAATCTTTCTGAATTTCTTTTGTAATGTTTCTGCTTGGTAGTGTATATAGACTTTTGTAAATGGATTCTTGCATGGAGCTCTCAATGTTTCTTTGATAGGAATGATTAAAATTTGTGAAGCCAATTTTATCTATGACAGGGCATATGTCTCAGGCAATGAGGCTCGGAGCACTTGGGCTCCCACCATATCATGCTTTTACTCTGGAGGAACTCGAAGAAGCAACAAATAACTTCGAGCCGTCGAATTTAATGGGGGAAGGATCTCAGGGTCAGGTATGACAGTGAATCTATTTCAGATGGAAAATATCGGCTACTACTCATAATAACAATCTTATATATTTGTTCTTAAAATGCTCGGGGACAAATGATCATGTAATTAAATGTTTCAGTATAATGTTGACTTTGTCATCCTAACCACTGCATTGATTAATGAAGGCAACAGAATAGGTAGATCATTTACGAAATGTTAATAAACTCTAAAGAAAGGATAAGGGGATAGTGTTGTATTTTCCTTCTTCTATCTAGAGCTGAATAGACTACCCAAGTTGTGGCTCTAACCATGACACAAGAGTGAATGTTTCCAACGTATGTGCCTGTGAGCATTGAAACAAAACTGACTGTAGAAAATAGATGACAGATTTTTAAGATCTGGTAGACCTCAATGAGTCCTGTTTATTTGCTCTGTTTCCACCATAATTTGCCAATAACCGTTTAACTGTTGATTTTTGGACTGTGCCTGTTGTGTCACTTAAACTCTTTTGAATACTAATTATTTTGTTCATGTGTTCGACACAAAAATCCCCTCAAGTTTCAGTCTATTAAGTGGTAAGTAGTGAATTTCATATAAAGTTATCCTCCTTATCAGTTCTCCATTCCCTTAGCAGCCTAACTCCCAAGTTATGAATGGATCAAGAGCAATGAAGAAATGTTTTTGGGTGTCTACAGTGTAAATCTGTCTGAAAGATTCCAAATAGCTAAGCTGGTTTCCGAATATTTTATTTTCTCAAAATTTAAACAAGTAATCACACGCACTCATGGTAAAGATCTCAAAGTAATAAAGGTTCTTTGAAAACATTATAGGCCTAATTCAGTCGGTAATAGTGTTCAACTCTATCGAAAAACATTTATTTTCACTTGTATGATTTGTTATTGTCAGATCATTTTGAGTTTTCACACTTTTATAATTTCATGTAGTGAAAAGTTGGATCCTTAAAAATGCATCAATGCTCTGTTTTATATCTCCACAATCAGTAGTTGATTGGATTTACTTTTTCTACGTTTGAAACTTCACTTGGTCAATCATTGACTTGCACAAGTCAACTTGATTTCAGATCTACCGAGTCAGTAAAACTCGTTGATCCACCCGATGCAATCAGCTTGCTGGCTAAATCATTGACTGCCTGATTCAACCCACTTTTGCTTTGGGTTGACTTCTTGACCAACGATGAGATTTTAAGCACTACCATATCTCTCTCTATATGGTGTCTTTCAATCACTAGTTATACCAAGTGAATTTTCTACGTACATAAGTCAAATTTGCGTAGTTATACTTATAGCTCCTGAACTAAAGTATCTCAAGAGGACAGTAAATTACAGTTTTCTTGTAATGTCTATGTCATTAGAGTTTCCAACATGGGCATCCTAATAAGGACAAAAGATTTGGACTGTTCTATTTAATGTCCCAGAAATGAGGATAATATTCCCATTTTCATATTTTGCAGTAACCTTTCCTGATTATGGTGTGTCTTACTGGGCCAATATAGAATATTTGAAAAACTGGAAGTTATTATTCTTTTCTGACATTGGGTGATGATCCATCATCATATCTCCATGAATTTGATAGAATTCTGTAAATTGATATGGTTAGAACATCATCTCTACTAGACACAGACTGCTTCACTTTCATTCTTTCAATGTTGACATCTGAATAATTTCACATCGTCTTGGTTTCTTTTGTAATTTTAGCTGTACAAAGGCTGGCTCAGTGACGGATCACTGGTCGTGGTGAGGTGTCTGAAACTAAAGCAAAGGCATGCTCTTAAAATCTTAAAACAGCAAATGGAAGTAATTTCAAAGCTCAGACATCGCCATTTGGTCAGCATTCTTGGACACTGCTTTGTCACTTATGAGGAATCCCCTAATGCCACTGATACCATCTTTCTTGTCTTCGAATACGTTTCAAATGGGACACTGAGGAGTCATCTTACTGGTAAGGGGAATAACCATTATCCTATTGCTTTTCAGCCATTAATATCTGAAATATCATAGGATTTCAATTCTTATAATTTATTTGGCAGAACGGCGAAAGCAAGAGATGCTGAAATGGCCACAAAGATTAGCTGCTGCTACGGGAATTGCAAGAGGAATCCAATTCCTGCATACAAGAATTGTGCCTGGTGTTTTAAGAAATAATTTTAATATAAAGAATATTTTGTTGGACGAAAATCTCACAGCAAAAATTAGTGATTATAAGCTTCCAAGACCATTTATCAATAAGATCACTATGGTGAGCTCCACCTAGAGTGAATAGTTCAGGTTTTATGTTTTGTTAATATGAAGTATCCACATTTACTTAATACACCCCTAATTTTATTGATCTTTTTTTTTTGTTTGAACCAAAAGGTCTCAATTTCAGCTAATTTTCATCTTTAATAATGTAGGTCGGTTCTGAAAGCCCTTTCAATGGAGCAGAACTTGACGATCTCGACAAGTAAACAACCACCTTTTTGATATAATGCTTATAGCTGGAGTGTGTCTTATATAAAACCCAAATCAAAATTAAGTGTAGTTTGATCATCGTCAGCCTAAAAAGCGTTTATATTTCTTACATGTGGGAGTGTATATAGTGAGGACCACCAAGCATGTTACTGTGAATTGAGTTCGAATTGGTTTTTACTTTCTTTATCTGCAGTACTGGACATGGTGATAAAGAAGATGTTTATCAGCTGGGAGTTATTCTACTAGAAATTATTACAGGAAATCCCATCACATCTCAGACAGAATTGGATGTCTTGAAACTTAAGGTAAACAACCCATTCCTCAATTTTACTATTAATGCATTTAGAGAGAGAAATTGAAACCTTTTTTTACTATTTCTAAGCTATTAATCAGCTATTTCTAAAACATATTTCTAGTTTTTAAAAAACATGGAAATCTCTTCAGAAAAGATTCAAGTGTTTGGATTATTCAAAAAACAAAAAAAAATTCCTTTAATAACTGGAGAAAGAAGGTTTTGTTAGTATGTTAAGGAAATGAATTCCTTATATTAGGAAATTTTGAACCCATGATTGCGAGTTGTGACACGCCATTAGACATCAAGATTGAATCATGAATAGATTTTTAGTTCATAATAGTATGTTGAAATTTTAGTAATTTTTTTATAGTTTATATATGTTTTTTTGTGGTTCACAGCTAGAGAGAGGCCTAGCAGAAGGCCCGAAAAAACTGAGGGGGGAAACTGATCCTTCCATTAGAGGTACTTTTGCCTATGAGTCCTTAAAAACTGCAGTTGAGATCACCATAAACTGTCTATCTGAAGATATTGGTGAGCGTCCATCAATAGAAGATGTTCTCTGGAACTTGCAGTATTCAGCTCAAGTTCAAGATGGATGGACGAACAGCGAGAACCTCAGTACACATTCATAGAGATTAATGTATCCTTCATTTTGTATTTATTTTTATCACTTGGTGGTGTTTCAAAAATCCGGATCATGGTACTTGTTTGTATATTTCTACCCATCCTAATCTCTTATGGTTCTTTCTATTTTTTATGACAGTGATTGATAATGAAGGGAGGATACGTTAAATGAGCAGGGGGAATAAGATGTCTTATAAAACGAGAAAATCCTGAAATAATCCCGAGAATTTAAGAAATATCACGATATTTTCATTTTTATAATTCATTGTGAAAATAGCATGATAATTTAATGATATTTTTTATTTTATACTTTTTCTTAAATTATACATTTTTATTTAGCCTACTGATGATATTTGTTAGAAAATTAATCAATCTTAAGCGGAAAAAGATCGTTACCTCTGCCATGATGATCAAATTGAAGGTGCAAATGATGCACATTATCTGAACGTTGAATCATCTCCTTGACGAACTTAGTTTTGATGTAGCCTTCAGATCTATCCAAAGCCTTATGCTTAAATCAATGTGAATCCCAAGTAGGACAACCACGAAACAGGGGGTGGGAGTTGGTTGGCTATTAAAATTTTAAGCTCTTTAAACGTTGATCTTTAATCCTAACCCTTTTGCTTATTAATCTTTAGTTGAGTGGTTAGCCAAGTAGAATGAAAATATAAACACGATAAGCATAACTAAGAGAAGAAAAGAAGATATGGGAAAGAGAAATGTACACCGATCATTTATAGTGATTCAGCCTTCAAACCATGGCATACTCCACTCTTCTCAAGTTTTGCTCATCGAGGCAATCTACTATTGCTATCCTCCCTAGTAGGCCGGATGCGAGCCCATACAAGCTTGAAGCTTCAAGGGGTTTAATATTGGTGCCCTTCCACCTTTACAATGAGAATTAATGAAGAAGAGAAAGATCTTGCTTTGCCTCATTTTAGGGGCTGATTGCACGATGAAGAATGATGAAGAAATCTCTCACAATAGAATACAAGTTGAGTATAATCCAATCTCTCAAATGTTTTAGCCAAATCAAGACACAAGAGATGGAGACAGTAGTTTTAAATCCAAAATAGGTTTGCAGATGTTTAATCAATGCTTAAGAGTGTTGGTGAGTCATTAGAATTGAAATAAATGCAAATGGATGTGTATTTATAATGTACCAACAAAAACTAGCCGTTTTACGGCTCTAACGGCTCTGGCGATAGACCTCTCGGTCGACCGCCCAACTAGCCGTTGGGCTATTTTAAAAAGCTAGTTTATTGGGCATGGTCGACCACGGGGTCTCGGTCAACCAATCTTGGTCCACTGGACGGGGTTCGGTAGACCGCCCGATAGACTGTTCCTTTTATTTTTTGCAATTTGTTGGCTCGCAATCGACTGAGGATCAAGGACTTTCCAATTTTTTGTTCAAAACCATTTTTATGAATTTTGAAGTTTGGGGACTTGGTTTTAAAATCATTTTTAAAACATTTTTGTAATATTTTTAGTGCGACTTAACCTTGGAAAATATTAAGAGACAGGATATACATTCTAAGTTGAAAGTTCACTCTCTTAAACATGTCTTCCACTTGATTTTCTTCTTGATGCTTGCTTGCTTGAAACCGACTTCAATTGAGCTTGTCTCTTGGATATCTTCCAAGGATGAGTGTCTTCCATTTAGGTCTAGATCTGTGACATTGTTTATGGTTTATCCTCACGCTTTGAAGGATGTGCAGTGCTAGATGAGATATATCCACTGTAAACCGTCTTACGCACATACGCTTCAAGGCAACTCATTAGTCCCTAAAACTAACCAATTTGGGTTTGTTAACCATCAAAACATAGGTGATTAGTTGAACCCTTGGGCTAACACAATGGAATAACTGGTTGTTCATGGTAGATCCAGGATGCGCCAGAGAAAACAAAGCCCTAACAACCTTTGATTACAGTTAAGTGTTCTTTCTTACATTAAGCAAACACATCTTTAAAAGGTTAGGGATAAATCAGTTTCCTAATTACTCTGAAACTCCTCTTCACTTTGGGATCTTACTGAGAATTATTGTAAAACCCGACCCCACTTTGGGTCGGTGAAGTAGGGTATCTTACACAATCAAAGGGCATGCTGTGTTTCTTTAGAAATTTGATAGTTTAATGGGTTCAATTCTCCAACAGTCCTATTCCCCTCATTGATGGATTTTCAATGGCGAAGACACCTGTAGCTTCCATCCTTAGAGAATTGTCATTTCCCTAATTTTCCCAATAAGGAAGTATTCGGAATGTCCCCTAATAAATTAATTTTATAGTCATATGCCAATGCCACCATACAACCCTTTAAATTGTAAGCGTAATATATATATATATATATATATATATATATATATATATATATATATATATATATAGAGAGAGAGAGAGAGAGAGAGAGAGAGAGAGAGCGAGAAGGGTTTCTGCTAACTTTAGCAGCTAGCTTAGCTGCTAACGTTATCGTAAAACAGCAGCTAGCTTAGCTGCTAACGTTAGCGTAAAACAAGGGTGGGCCACATTGTTGGGCTGATCCGAAGCATTCATTTGAAAGGCGCCATCATGGATGGGGTGTGTACCAACTCATTGGATCATCATAGGATGTCCATTTGTGGGGGTGAAAATGGACAGAGACTGTTTGTCCACTAATCTGCCCATTTTTTCACCCCACAAATGGACAACCTAAGATGATCCAATGGAGTTGATTTCTTGTGGACACCCTATCCATGAAAGGGCCTTCCAAATGAATGCTTTGGATCCCCCCAACAATTTGGGCCCACCTTGTTTTACGCTAACGTTAGCAGGAACCCTTTCCTCACATATATATATATATATATATATATATATATATATATATATATAGAGAGAGAGAGAGAGAGAAGCTTAATACGAACTGTCTTATTTTTTAGTGTTCATGCGACTAGTGTAGCAAACTTTTAGGTATGCCACACTATTCAGGGACCATTTTACACAAAAAAAATGATTACTCTAAAAGAAGTTTAAAAATAATGCCTTGTATTATAATTTTGGGCAAGGTCTATGGTCGGTTGAACAAATGAATGGGTTAGATCACTTAGATAGGTGGGCCCCATCGCATAAAGTGAGGTGTAAATGGTGGGCTGTGCTCTATGCATGATTTGGATGGTGAATGGTGGGGCCACATCTCATAGATTTATGAGGGTTTTTGAATACGTATTCCATTTTGGGCTAAGCTAAGTTAGAAACTAGATACTTCAACTAGGTAATTATTAATCTGCTAGGTATAATTATTAAGCTGCTCTCTTACTGATCTGAAATCTGTTGGTCAAGTTTTATCTTGGCATAATAGTTCCAGGGTGGATAACATTAAACTGAGAAGACTTGATCGTGCTCTTGTAAATGTTGATTGGCTCTCTGATTTCCCGCATTCTTTTGCTCATTATAAGAACTCTGGTCTCTCTGATCATGCTCCTATCATTGTGAACCTTTCTCCTACTCAGGGATCAGGTAGTAAGCCTTTCAAGTTCCATAATATGTGGTTGTCTGATACCTCCCTCTATGAAGTTGTGGAAAGAAGCTGGGCTGCTAGACTCAAAGGTAACCCCATTTTTCGGATTTGTAAAAAGCTCCAGGGTGCCAAATTGGCTATAAGAGATTGGAACAAGAATTTTTTTGATAGGATTGATATTAAAGCTCTGTTGGTTCGTCAAAATCTCAGTGATGCTCAGGATAGAATAGCCAGGGATCCTTGCAATGTTGGCCTCCGAAGTGAAGAGAAGACTATTCAGGCGGAAAATATTGTTCTTTCCACGCATGAAGAGCAGTTGTACCATCAGAAATCTCGTGTTAGCTGGCTGAATTTGGGGAACTCTAACACTTCTTTTTTCCATTCCGCCATCTCTATGCGGAGAAATCAGAATGCTATTTCTGTTATTGAGGACCATAATGGTGAGATTTGTACTGACCCTAGATCGGTTGAGGAGGTTTTAGTTAATCACTTTTGTGCTCTGCTGAACCACTCTCTGACTTCGAATGGGGTAATTCCTGAACCTACTCATTGTTTATCTAAAGAAGATGCTGATATGCTCATTTCTCCTGTCTCTTCTGCTGAAATCAAAGATGTGGTTTTCCATTGTGATGGCAACCGGGCTCCTGAGCCTAATGGTTTCAACGGGGCCTTTTTTAAAACATTTTGGTATTTGGTTGGTATTGATGTGATTGAGGCCATTCAGTATTGCTTCAGCTCAGGTAACATCCTTCCTGTCCTGAACACTACTTTTTTTTCTCTCATCCCTAAATGTAATGGGGCCTGTAAACCGGACCAGCTTAGACCCATTTGTTTGTGTAATTTTGTTTACAAGGTTATTACTAAATTGATGGCCAACCGGCTCTCTAAAGTCATGAATAGTACCATTAGTCCTAATCAGCCTGCCTTCATCAAGGACAGACTTATTCAGGATAATGTGCTTCTCACCCATGAATTGTGCCATAATTTCCATAGAGACAATGGAGTTAAAGCTATGTGTATCAAATTGGATCTTCGGAAGGCTTATGATGACGTTATTCATGATTCCCTCATTCAATTCATGACTAAGGTTGGGTTCTCTCAGAGTTGGTGTAACTGGGTTCTTCAATGTATATCCTCTGGTTTTTTTTTTCTGTGCTAGTCAATGCCTCTCCGAAGGGGTTCTTTCCTTCCTCTAATGGGCTCCGACAAGGGGACCCTCTTTCCTCCCTTCTGTTTTGCTTAGTTAAGGAGATGTTATCCTGTTCACTTAACAGCGCTCTGGCCTTGGGTAAATTTAAAACCCCATTTTTCAAAGGGAATCTGTCTATTTCCCACCTTATGTACGCTGATGATGTTATGATTTTTCTACTCCAGATGTAGAATCTGTTGATGGGATCTTAGATTGCCTTAAGTCTTTCAGAGATATTTCTGGGTTGGAGGCTAATGTTCTGAAAAGTGAGGTTTTTATTACTGGTATCCATGACCATCTCAGGCAAGTTATTTGTTCCAAGCTCAATATTGATGAAGGTCGCCTTCCCATCAGATACTTGGGCCTCCCATTTATCACCTCCAGATTGACTAACCAAGACTGTCAGCCGCTGCTGAGTAAGATCCGGAAACGACTTGCTATGTGGGGTAATAAAATGTTGTCTAGAGCGGGCCGTTTGGAACTTATTAAGTCAGTGCTCTCTTCTTTCCAAGTGTACTGGTCTGGAACCTATAACATCCCTGCGACTATTCTTCAAGACATTGAAAAGATTTTTCGGAATTTTTTCTGGGCTGGCAAAGATCAGGTGAAAAAATATCATTAGATCTCCTGGGATCTTATTTGCCGTCCAAAAGAAGAGGGAGGTGCTGGAATTCGTAGGCTAGGTGACATTAATAAAGTTGCTCAGGTTAAGCTTCTTTGGCACATCGTTAATAACAGGAAATCATTGTGGGTTAACTGGTTTAAACTTAAATATCTCAAGAAGAAGAATTTCTGGGAAAGGCCTATGCCTTCGAAACCTCCTTGGAGGGTTAGAAGTATTTTTAACTACAGGGAATTTGCTAGTTCTCAAGTTTGTTATGTCATTGGGCATGGGAAGGGGATCAATTTTTCGACTCAACCCTGGCATCCGAATGGTCCTATATGTAAGCAAACTTCTGAAGGAGTGTTCTTCAATCAGATGAATCAGGCTACCATTGCGGGAATGCATGAAGATGGGAGCTGGGACCAGATAATCAGCTTTCCTAATTTGTCCCAACTCAGGGGCATTATCAGTACGGGGATTTTCCTGAAAGATTCTGAAGACCAGGTCATTTGGAAAGCTTCTCCTGATGGGAAGTTCTCCCTCAAATCGGCTTGGGACCAAATTAGAACTCGGTATTCTCGGCCGGCTTGGGCTAAGACTATTTGGGCCAATGGGCACATCCCGAGACATAGTCTCATTGCTTGGCAGGCTCTCAATAATCGGCTCTACACCAGGGACAGGCTTGGGTTCCTCGGTGTTAATAGGGAGGTCAACTGCTTACTGTGTCATGTTGGAGTAGAGTCTGTTGATCATCTTTTTTTCCTATGCTCTTTCTCGGCCTGGATTTGGAAATCTATCCTTTCGAGGTGTGGTCATAGGGGAGAGCCTCAAAAATCGGTTTTAGTTGAAGAACACTGGATCGTAACAAAATCGATGGGATTGGTCAGGTGGCGACTATTATAAGAGTTGGATTCTGCTCTGCTATCTATAAGATTTGGGAAGAAAGGAATAAGAAATATCATGGGACTCAGCCTCGGCATAAGCAACAAATCCTTCATTCTATCTTCTCCATTATCACTTCGAGGCTCTCTTTTCTCCAGCTTGAAAATCCCAGGACTCAAAGCAATATAAAAATCACTGAATTCTTTGGTTTAGGGTGTTTCCAAGCTAGTAAAGATGTTCAGTATTGTTCTTGGCATAAGCCCCCCATTCAGTTTTTCAAGCTGAATACCGATGCGGCCATCCATGGTGATAATGCTGGGTTGGGTGGGCTTATTCGTGACTCGTCGGGGAAGGAGGTTGCTGCTTGTTCTGTCAGGTTACCTGCTGAAGAAATTCATGTGCTGGAAAATGAAGGCTATCCTTCTGGGGGCTAGACTTGCAGCGGAAAAGGGTCTCACTTATACTTTGATTGAATCCGATTGTCTAACTGCTGTGAATGTCATCAATGATGATTGAACCTGTCCCTGGTAGGCCATCCCGGTTCTTGCTGATATTCGGGATGCTCTTTTATGTCTGACTAACTGGAAGTTATCCCATGTGTGGAGGGAAGCTAACACTGCTGCTAATTTTCTCTCTAAACCCACTTGCTGCATTGAGGGAGTGGATATCCTCGTGGTTGACCTCTCTATAGATTTGCTGGCCATCATTGTAGCTGATTCTAATGGGACTGTATACCCTCGCTTGTAGTTTTTTTTTTTTCCTTGTCTACCTTGCCTATTTTGGGTGTTTGAGCTGTAAATGGGAGCTTGTTCCCTCTTTGTTGGCTTTTGAGCCCCCCTAGATGTAATCTGTTTTCATTATCTATGTTATCTGGTAGGGGTCCTGCCTAACCCCAACTTACCCATCAAAAAAAAAAAAAAAGGTATAATATTCTAAAGTCCTAAATGGTAGTGGGTCCCAATTACTACCTTTTTGAAATTCAAAGAGGTGGAGGAGGAGTTCTCATTCCCTGAGACTCCTAGAAAGAGGATTACACTTGAATCAATAGTTCGTCTTTCTTGTGGACGTTGTTAGTGTTGCAAAGAGGTGAATATGAGAGAGGATTTTAAGGATTTGTTTTAAAGTAATACTTATCTCTATTACCAAAATTGAGTGTTTGAGTTGGCGTAGGAATTCAACCCCGCAGAAGCAAAAAAAGAAAGAAAAAGAAAAGCGATATAGGAAAATCTTAAAGAGAGAGAGAGAGAGAGAGAGAGATAATGGAACGAAAAGAAGAAGAGAGCATGATTCGCCTTCGTCAAGCGTCCTCAACGCCGTCGTTACGTCAACGGTAATAGGGCTCAAGCAATCCACAATACTTTGGTTCAAACAAAGGAGGTAGGTGATGATCGTATTTCCAAATTCCTTTTTCGCACCGTTTACATGTGTAGTTTAGAGAGCTTTTAAATTCTTCCTCATGAATGCATGATTTTCCCTGATCTAATACCAGAAGTCAACTTTTCGATGGTGGCGCGACCATTGGATTGGCAATTACATTTCCGTTGGGCTGAGTGCTCTCGGATGGTATGACCTATATCATTTCCCATTTTCCATTTTCTCGGATGGTATGACCTATAAGATATGGCCCAGTCATTGTATTGGTTGTCTCTGTGTTGTGACTTGTGACTTGTGAGATCCAAAGATCTTAAAAGAGGGGGTGGGAATATCATTTCCCATTTTCTTTATTAAATCTATAGTTTACTTTTCTTAAAGCGGGTAGTATTATGACAGAAAAATAATAAAATCCTGTAAAAAAATACATCAGTCTGGGTGAGGAAATGCTATTGCCCCATACCTGTTGAGACAGCAAATGTGAATGTCAGATTATTCCTTGATAAATCCAGGTTTGAAGGGAGGAGAGGTTGCCTAGACATGATGGAAGACTTTGATCGTGAAGATTGTTAGATCCGAGATCTAGTTGCGTGAGTCTCTTCAAGAAATTAACATAAACCTACAAGAAAAATTATCAAGGCATAAAAACCCAAAACCCATTTATTTATTACTAAACAATAAATTGCTCTTGCTGCAAGGGAAAAATCTCGAAGTTTTATATTACTTATATGAAAATTGCTAGAAAAATCACCCTTAGATTATTATTTTTCCTATGATTACTTTTTGGAACCACTTGTGTCTTGTGGACATGATCAATTCTGTTGATTTGGCTCTTTATCATTATCCCAATCTTTGATTTTGTTTATTTCACAACGTAGACTGAAATCATATGGTTACGGTTTATTTAGAGGGGTACCATTGTAAAATGAAAGTCCTAATAAATAAAACTTTGTAATCAATCAATGGAAACGGAAGAAATTTTATAAAAAATTTCTTTTCCAAACTTTTTAAGAAAATTCCTGCAATCCAAAAGGGCCATGAGCATGAATGTGATTACAACCATTGACCTTGTACTTCCTCATGGGGTAGCCCATAAGGTTCTGATCACATTAGAAAGGGCGGTGATAAATTCCCCCCTTGGACTCGGCATTCGCCCCCTTTAACGCCTCTCTAATAGAAGTTAAAGCTTTAAGAGGGTGGTTTTGTCTATTTGCAAAACCTGGCTTAGGGCTTCATATTAAACACCTAAAAATACAACTTTTGGGTTGTTTTTCCAAAGTTTCACCCAATCTAATCGTGCAACAGCCCTAAAAGAGCGTGTTCGTGTGCCCTAAAGGAGCGTGTTCGTGTGGGAGAAAGTGGAGAGACCATTCTTGGAGGCCGGAAATCGTGATCGAAGCTAAGATCCCATCCAAAAAATCTTTAAAAACCCTAAGATTTAAGTTCTGTTGATTTGGAATAATGTCGTTTTGGACATATAATTGCGTTTGAGAGGTCTCCGGGATTGATCTCGGATTCCTTGTGGTTCACCTTGTTCTTGGATCTCCATCGAACCCAAGATCTTTCGGTTTTGGTCTAACCCTCTGATCGCCGCACCATTGGACCCACTTTCCATTTCTTCCCCTTTTATTCCCTTCTTTTTTCTTTTCTTTTTTGCCTAATTTATCCAAGAAAAACAAAACTTTTTTGTATGGCATTGATCCACCAGCATATAAGCATGAGTTGAATGAAGGAAAAAATATGTTGTTTTTGCTAAAACCGAATAGACAATTAATCTAATGTGTATGTGTTATTTTAAGAATTGAAGGAAGGAAAATTTGTTACTTTCACCAAGAGACATGATACTAGCCTATTGATCAATCAATCCTCGTTTTGATTATATTTTTCATAGGCCTATGACAGTCATTATATGATCTCCCCATCCATGTGGACAAGATGAGCTTGCTCTATTGTCAAAACAAGTTTGTGCCGTGATCAGTTGCCTTCTGAAAATTGAAAAAGGGTGCAGCTGCTGAAGATCCCCAAATACTCTAAGGCCTATACCAAAAGCGTATTATATGCATCATCTTATCATTGAAAATATGAGATAAGTGGAAGTGAAGAGAGAAACTACTTCAACCATCATCATTTCGGATGAGAAAATACTATTGCCACTCCGTACCTGTTGGGTTTCTAAGATTATTATTTGATAAATCTAAATCATCCAGGGATGAAAGGTTTCCTAGACATGATGGAAGACTCCGATCATCAAGTTGGTTTTCCATGAGATCTAGAGTCGTGAGTCTTTTCAGGCTGCATAAACATACAAGAAAATGATGAAGGCAAAAAAATATGAGCAAATTTCATTTATTACCAAAAAAAATTCCTTTCAATGCAAAGGAAAAAAAAATCAAATTTCTATATTACTTATAAGAATAATGCAAAAAACAGTGATTCTTAGGCCCTGTTTTCTTTTGGATTAAATCAATTAAAGGTGTGACTCTCATGACCACCAACTTCCCTGCGATGATGCCTGCATAAAATGCCTCAATAGTAGTTTTTAATTATGTGTGGGACAATGGACCCAATTTCCGTTTCTTCCCCTTATATTCCCTTTTTTCTTTTTCTTTTTTTGCATAATTTGTCCAAGAATAAAATTCTTTTTAATAGCATTGATCTACCAACATATGAGCATGAGTTGAATGACATGGATAGCCAAAAAATGGACCCCACCTTACAACAAAAATATGTTGTTTTAGCTAAAACCGAATAGTCAATTGCAAGAAGGAAAATTTGTTACTTTTGCCAAGAGACATGATACTAGGTTCTTTAACCAACCCTCGTTTTAAGGTTTCCAAAAAAAAAAAAAATTAACTTTGTTTTATTATATTTTCATAGTCTACGAGATAAATAGTCATCATCAATTCTTCGCATCCTTGAAGACATATAACTTCCTGGGCTCACATCCTGGGCCCTCCACTTGTGCCCTGTGGACGTGATCTGTTTTGTTAACTAACTGGCGAACTTAAACCTGGCACATTATTGTTTGCCCAACCTTGATTGAATGATCCTAGCACTTGAGTATTAGGCTTCATTAAGGTTTTCTCTATCAGAAGCTAAAGCTTTGATTATTTATAGCAGTTAATTGGGTGAATGGGATGTCCATTAGGTACGGGACTAGAACCATATGGGTTTTCCTCATCATGTTTCACCAGATCAATGATCTTGATTCCACACCCTTGTCCCTATGTATGACATGATGTTGACGCTAGGCTTGATGGTAAGACTCATTGAGGTTTTGTTTGAGCGATGTTCTGTTTAAGGATCATTCACAAAAGGCTAACCTGCTAATTTTCTCTTATAAATACAATACCTCGATTATATGAAGTCTACCTTAGGGATGTCCTCCTACTTATGTGGAAGGAGGGAAATCTCATCTCATTCAAAACATGAAGCATTAGTGTCAGATCTTTTCTTCTAGTATTGAGGCAGAGTTCGTTCCATGCTACAAGACTGTTTTTCAGGTACTATGGTTGCAGAATTTTATCACAAGGCTTGGAGTTGTGCACTCATATCTCTAGGCTATATGTTATTTATTGGGATAATTCTACAGTAGGTTTCTTCTCTAAGAAGAAAAAAGGGTGAAAATGAAAGTAGGCATAATTACATATATTATCATATTGTTAGAGAGAACATTAGGGATCATAAGTTGGTTGTTAAGCACATATACATTGTGATGATAGTTGCATACCAAGTGACAAAAAAGGCTTCCATACATATCACTTGAGGGGCATGTAGAGCATATGGGATTGATTAGTTCATTTAGGCCCTATTTGTTTTGGATTTTAAGAATCCTTTGTGAGTCCCAAACTGATTATTGGACTCAAAATTACTTTTAATTTTTAGTCCAGTAATCAGTTTTGAACTCACAATCCATTCTCAAAATCTAAAACAAACAGGACCTTCGTGTTTGATGGCGATTACGAGACACTTTTAAATTTAATGTTGAAACTACATTTGGTGATTCGTATCATATGTAAAGTGTATACCTTTGGATATAGTCAACGGAAGATTAACCACGAGCACAAAATAAAGTTCGAATGGAATGGATATTAGTTAGTCTTATCATAAAGAGTGCAGCACATTAAGTACTCATAAAAGGAAATCATTATTTCTTTGTTATATGGAATGTAATGCTCATTATTTGGGTATTTGCTGCCATGATCTATATATTTAGTTCCCTTTACATGAATGTACATTTTCCCTAAAAGACTAGACTAAAGAGATTATTTGTTAAAGGAAATGATGTAAGTCCATACTTCAGAAATTTAAAGTGTCCAGAGCCCGGTCTTTTTTTACCCAAAACATAGAAGTGTCAATATGGACCACTAGGAGAATTCTGGAATAATCTCTCGTGAGATCTAATAGGGTAGTCGACATTGCCACTTAGATTTTTTACTAATCCGTGTTTAGGATTTTTGCTAAAATGGATTTTAGATAAATTAAACATTAAATCTATTAGAAGTTCCACTTTAGGAAGGAAGGTGTGTTTCACTAGGAGGATTAACCCTAATCTCTTTTATTAATCTGGGTTTCTGATTGATGGAAGCAAGAGATATTCAGATCTCAGGATTTCTTATGATTTTTCTTTGATATACCAAGGTAAGGCCAAAGATTCTATTGATCTGAGCATCACGGCTTGGCTATATTGCAAAATCATTCCACTGATCAACAATACTCGAAGAGGTAAAGCCCAAGATTCTATTGATCTGAGCATCACGACTTGGCTATATTGCAAAATCATTCCAGTGATCAACAATACTCGAAGATAGGAGCATTTTCAGTGGTAGCATATATCATAAAGCAATGTCAATATGATCATCATGGCAAGAGGTACTATCAATTTTCCATGTTTCTTATTTGACTTAGATACTATAGCAAATTTCAGCATCACTTCTATGAAAAATGCTAAAAATGTCACCCATAATTTTTTCCCCTAATGGTTATTTTATGCCCTATTGACATGATCAACTCTGTTGATCCAATCGAAGGACACAAATATGACCCATTGTTGTTTATTCAACCTTGATCAGATGATCCCAGCCCTTGATTTATTTGTTCTTGTTAAAGGTTTTGCTAAGAGAGGCAAAAGCTTTAATATTTAATTTGTAGGCCTTAATATGATGGATGAGATGTCCATTAGGCTGGGGACTAGAACGACATGATTGGCCTCATGGCCTCATCTAGTTATCTAGATTTTGGAGGGTTCCATCCACTCTGCGCTTTCAGATCGACAGCCTTCCAGAATAAAATCTAGACTATTGACCAACTTTGACGCTTCCATATGCTCATAATAGATGATTTTGCCCTTTGCATAGAGCAGGCGAAACTGTGGATCACTTGCTCCTCCACTGTAAGTATTCTATACCTGTCTAGGCTAAAATTCTCGATAGGTTTGGAATCTGGATGTTCCCAGTCATACTGCTGATCTCCTCAGTTCTTGGTTTTTTGCGCCTTGGCCTAGGAAAGGCTGTTTTTATGGAAGTTCATTCTCTTGGCCGCATTCTGGGGATTATGGATGGAATGGAATGCTCACGCAATCAAAATCATGGTCAGAAGCACGTCCTCATTTGAGAGGATTATGTTGCTTACAATTTATTTCCCTTACTTAAAATTATACTCAGGCACAAATATCAGGCGATGTTGGGGGGGGGGGGATATTTTCATGAGTTGGATCGAAAGGTGTTAATGGCCCCTAGATGGTCCCCACACCCCGGTTGTTTGAAGTTAAATTTCAATGGTTCTAGCTTTGGGAATCCGAACCCTACCGGCATCGGAGGCCTTATTAGAGACGAGACTGGTGATACTAAGCGAGCCTTCTCTAAGCCTTTTGGTATCATGGAATCTAACAAAGCGGAAGTGAGGGCTGCTTTCCAAGGCATCAGACTGGTGGCATGGTTTAAATATCGGTCGAAATTTTGAATTTTGGCCATGACCGAAACGAAATTCACAATGAGTCATTTGTTCTACACGGTTTCATTGAAATTCTAAAATTTTGCTGAAATTCTAAAATTTCATTTTCATGCTTATTTAAAAGATTTCCACCGAAATATTAAATATTCCCATCGAAATTTTAAAGATATCAACCAAAATTTCCACAGAAATTGTTGAAAAGTCCACCAAATTTGCGGAAATTTTGCAAGCCCAATGGTTCAACAATCACCCCTGTTTTGATTGATCCCAAACCCAAATTGATTGAAATTTATAATCTAATGATTTGCTTGTTAGTACTGTGGATTAAGTTCAGGTCAATATGAGATTACTCCACAAGCAACTCAAATGGAAAGCCACATGACAAGCACATCAAGGAGTGACAAAGACCTTCTTTGGTCGATCATATTTCCTCCATTGAGAGTTTTACAGTTTTCCATTGAACTTATTCACAAAATAAAAAACAGAGCATCACACATTGCTTTGCCTCCATTGTTTTTTCCTTGGACCATACCCGGAAAACTATTCCCGTCACACGAACTGTAGATTATTAGGATACTTGGGGAATTCTCTCTGTTTTCATGAGAGTTAGTTATTGAGATTTAGCAATTGGAGGAGAGCCTCGTTGTTTGATTCCACATCCTTGAGTGTTGTTTTTCGCTTTGTCCTAGACGTGCAATCCATTCGGTCCTCTCTGCCTTCATTGTTGGACTTCATCTCTGAGATCTTTCATCATAAAGATCTAATAGATAAAATAGAAAATGCAAGAATCAGTTCATGTTTTTCATGAAATTTTGAAAGCCTTCCTCGAACAGAATTGAAATGGGGAAATGAGTCGTCTAAGAGGCAATGAAACCACTGTGTTGTTACACTACTTCATGGCAGATCATTCATCTTTGGGAAAACTCATCATTCGTATTAATTGAATACAGAGTGCTAATTTTTTTTTTTGAAGAGTACACAGAGTGCTAATTGTTAACAACAAGTATTGTGGATCCTGTATTGATCATTCAACTTTTGTTTCTTATATTCTACAAGAACACAGAAACATAGTACCACCAGAACTCTGTTTTTTGAGAAAATTCTATGCTTTCTGGTTGTTCGATCCAAACACTGGTATTTGAGAATTGGTATTACTGAACCTTTGATACATTTTGAGCCGAAATGAGAAAAGACATCGTGCTCTGTTATCGTGGAAATCAACTATGTGGAGTTTGAGTTGCCATCTGCTTGTTGTTACTCATAAACATCGCATCCTGGCTTGAGGCGATAGTTTTCTGAAGCTGAGCTTTGGTCCACTTGAATACAAAGGCATTCCGGATCTACAAGTTCCGGCTCTCCACCCTAGAATTTTGCAAGTTCTAGGTCCTATTGCTCCTTCTCTCTCGTTTGTTTTTACCCCTCTAATACTTGGGTTCAAGTGCCAGATCTGAGCTTCTTAGAACAGGAGAAATCAGAGCTGAAGATATTCAATTACCAATTTGGTACTTCCTAATATCTTCTCTGGATCTACTTCTCATCTTCACAATAAACTCAAACCAATTCAGAGAGTGAAGCAAAGCTCGCTGAACCCCAATCCAGCGAGCTGTTGTCAAACAACAAGCGAGATCGTGTTAATCTGGATCTGGCCAAATCGAGTTTACTAAGGAGCAATCAATGGGGGAGTTTCTTTCAACCTGGAGCTTGCAAAACTAAGATTGCTTTGCAGCTTCCATCACTGAAACACAACTGAATCCTAAAGAATCAAAAGTCCTTGGTGAAGAATAAGTCCTTGGTTAGAAGCATCTGAGAGTTTAATCTGAGCAGCAGTATAGAGATTCACAAGCATTAATTTCACAAAGAATATAGTGATAGCGAAGCCTCAGCCTGACCAGAATTCTAAAACTCATTTCTAAAGAGTGAGTAGATCGAAATTCATCACTGTTGTTGAAAGCTTTGGATTTAGATCCAAGTCTTGAAGATCAGATATTTAGAGTTTTCCGCTAACCTTTGGGAGAACTAGCATGACAATTTGATCTAAAAGTGGCGATCTACATCAAGTGATGTGTGTACATGACCAGGTTGATGATAGAGTGGGAGACAGGGAAGTATGACACACAAAGTGAGATTTTTGAGGATTGTGGTACACAAGTTGAGATTTGGGAGGATTGTCAGTCTGACGTCGTAGATACAAGGAACACTTCATAGAGGATAATGGAGAGTAGATGGCATTTGCAGAGGATGACAATATTGTGCCCTGGGGTGTGGGCAGCGGACGGTCTAGATCTTGAGATGACAAGGGACCATTTTGACTTAATAGAGCTTTTCTTTCACGATCCTTTTCTAGATCATGATAGAACATTATGGCAGAAACATTTGATTCGTGAGGATAGCCTTGGGGCATAAAACTTACTTGAAATTCAAGATGGAGATAAAGACAAGGCACCATCAGAAGTAGCCTCGTGGTGCGATACACCCTTGACAACGGGGCAAGGTGTTGACACGGATCGGCCCCGGGCTAAGGGCCTTGCTAAAGAAAGCTTTGTCTTTGACCTGGGAGTTGGCTTCATTGCCTCCTTGGCCAAACAATGGGGACGGAATCTGTAAAGCCCTAGAACCTGTGTCCAGTCTGCCTGGAGAAAGACGCGAGCTTGAGGGAATGCTCTTTTGAAGGGGGAGAGTTCGAGGAGCGCGGGTTTCTGTTTGAGAGGCAATAAACAATAGAAAGAATGGTAGGGCATAATCGGTTGGGAGGAGGACTGATTGTAGAAAGGCTTTGGAGGCCACATGGCTGCTGCACAAGTTTGCTACATCAGCAGCCATGTGGTAACTAGAGGGTGCCATGAAGAAGTGGGACTGCTTTGAAAGCATAAGAACACACCATGTGTCACTCAATTGGGAGCTTAGAGAAGGGGGGCCATTTGGGCAAGAAGCGACCACATGATTGGGAGCCTTACAAGAAGCCATGTGGTGTACCACCTCATCAAGCCAGCTGGCTTGAGCTGTCATAAGATGGCAGCAGCTTCTAGTTGACTTCTCTCCATCAATAAATAAAGGAGAGGAGCTTCAAGCTCTAAGGAGTAGACGATTGCCTCCGAGGAAAAGAAGTTAGAGATTCTTACCAAGTAAGGTGCTCCATTTCATCTCCTTTATCTTGAATTTCTTTGAATGTAATCAGTCCTAAGCTTGTAAAATTTCTCTTTCAAGTTAACTTTGAATCTGCAAGGGTTTTTCCCATCTCATGTCATCTCTATGTTCAGATGACAAGTGTGAAGAAGAATTAAGGAATCTCCATTAGCTTCTACCAATCTCCATTAGCTTCTACCTACTAAATCAGTTATGCATCCATAGTGACCAGATCCGATCATTTCCCTAAGCGATCAATTAGGGCTAAGAAAATTAGAAACATGTTCTTTAATGAGTTGGAGTTAACGTTCTGTTTTAAATCTTTCTTTTCAGCCGATCGATTCTGAGTTGTTATTGCTAAATCCTCATCCATAACAATCTTCCAAGATATAGTGTGTTGTTTCTCTAAAAATTAAACTTGAATTTTTGGCCTAAAACACCTCAGTCCATAGAGATCAAACTTGTTCAGCTAAAGACCCATTTCCTACTCAACTGTTTCACATCACTAATTCTAACTGACAAAATCTACTCTTTGATTTTTCACACTGTTTCAGCAAACACAGAAATGAAATGACAAAATGCAGAATACCAGGTAAGTCTCCTTTCAGGTTATTCATATATAAGAACAATGCTTCCAATGCAGAGAGCTTGCTCAGCAGACATGGTGGAAGTGCTTCAAAATTTTTGTAGCTAAGTTCCAAATATAGTAGGTTTTCCAAACCACATAATCAT
Source organism: Tasmannia lanceolata (assembly GCF_043159265.1). Classification (NCBI taxonomy): domain Eukaryota; kingdom Viridiplantae; phylum Streptophyta; class Magnoliopsida; order Canellales; family Winteraceae; genus Tasmannia; species Tasmannia lanceolata. The sequence continues at coordinate 221,920 of NW_027518681.1, forward strand.
GCAAAAAACGAGCAAGTTATAGTGAAAACAAGCTTTTTACAAATGAGAAAACAAAGAAGAAAAGAATAGAAGATGTTTCATGCAAATCATAAACTCGATTCAATTTCCATCCAAAGCATGTCGTTAGAATGTGACACCACTGCTTTCAAATTACCATTTGTCCATTGTTGTTTTTGTTCTTTTTCCTTTTGGAGAATTATAGAAAAATATATAGACGGTGAATCCATTTTAGGTCTTTGTTGAACTAAAAGAAAAACCTGATTTGCTAAACATCCATTAATATCTTTGAATTGCCTAAGAAAAGAGATTGAGGGTTTTTATGCAATTTGAGGAAGTATTTTATAAAATTGGAGGAAATGAGCATTACCTTTTGGCATAACCCATCCACCGATCTGATTAATGCTCAAATATAGTGACTCCAATTCTTTGAATTGGGCAAACAGAGTAGCATTAGGATACCACACTCCAGACCAAGAAGGATACCTTGCACCTGAAAGGTCGATTCGTATAACGCGAGATGAAGAATTAGAGCATGATACACGCCATGACCATTGACAGCAATCCTCTCCAACCCAATTTTCCAAGACAGAATAAGTAGCATTATTTGGATAGTGGTTGATGCAGTCTTTTAATTGTAAGAGAGCTTCTCTCTCTTCCTTCAAACATGCTTGGACCCTGTAAAAGGAGCAACACACACTCACAAAAAACAACACCCCAACAATACTATACGCATGTAAACCCCTCATATTTTTAACAAGTTTATCTCCAAACTCCAAACTCCAAACTCCAAACTAAAAGCTCGGTTGTAGTTTCACTCTAAGCTTAAACATAGATATATATGTAGAGAAGGAAAGGTGGAAGGTGGATCCAAAGTCTTCCCAGTCTTCGCCACCTCACTGTTCATAAATCTAGACCGTCCAAATGTCTAAAGTAGAAGCTGAGCTCACAATTAAGGGAAAAACTCGTACTAATAGTGACATCTCTTAAAGAGTGAGACCCACCGTGACAGGGAAGGTCATCTCTTTCTCTATCCATCTAACATGAGAGTCAAGAGAACACTGCGTGCTACACACTCTAAATCACACATCAATAATTACTTCCACTGCGTGCTACACTGGTCCCACGCTCATTATCATTTTGTGTAACCTTTATTTATTTTCTAATTATTTAAAGAAGTTGCAGGTATATATATATATATCTACTATAATATAGCGGGAGGAAAAAGAAATTTCTTTTCTTTTTATCTGGGATTTACACGTCAGCATTACTCTTTTACCATTAACCCCTTTGCTGAGAGTCAAGAGAATACTTCCACCGCGTGCCTCACACTCTAAATCACTCATCAATAATTAAAGGATGGTAGGTCTCACACTCATTATCATTTTGTGTAACCTTTATTTATTTAAAGAAGATGCAAGAAAGATTTCGGTTGGGAAATGTTTTGATAATTTCACTAACTCACATTGTCTTGTACTATTCAACCAGCTGTCAATGGCTATCACAATTTCAAAAAATGCTATAGAAGCAAATTATGAAATAAAAGACAAGGTAACTTAGTGCAAATATCAAAACCTAGAAGTGCCAAAATCAATAGCCTTCTTATAAAATGCATATTTAAAACTGGTGGGACTGATATCTCCACGACAATATTTTGATAATGAGGACAACCCACCTGGTTTTACATTTTTTTAACGAGCTGTACTTTGGTTATTTTTATGAGATATGGGCATTTTTCAGAAGGAGATAATGAGTTATGCATAGCTAAAAACAAATAGGTGCAAAATTTTAAAGTAAACAATTCACGACTGTAAACTTTTATGCCCATTTTATGGCAAAACAAATTGACCCTAAAAAGGAAATACATGATGATTGGATTTTTTTCATGGGTACTACCTGATAAATTCACACCCAAAATTTCTTCCATTTGGCGCCCTTGGCTTAAAACTGGCAACCTGATTTTTGGGGAGTCAACAAGCCTACTGTCCCACTCGGATCTGTTTCAAAGCGGATCCAAATTAATTGGGTTTTCCCTCGGATGGACCGTGCGAATGTCTAAAGTAGAAGCTGAGCTCACAAATAAGGGAAAAACGCGTACTAATAGTGACATCACTTAAAAGAGTACATCATCACTTCGTCAGAGAGAAGGTGCTTCGTGGAGAAATTTCTCTCATGCGGTTCGTTCAGATGATCAAGTTGCCGACATATTCACCAAAGGGCTGAACTACAAGAAGTTTGTGAAGTTTCGATAGGAACTTGGCGTGACTAGTGGAGAGTCAGCGCTGAGGGGGAGTGTTGAAAGTCATCGCTGACTCGTAACACGGTACCGGAGGGGCCGGGCCGGCGCAGCACGATGAGGGTCCCACATAAGTAGTCGAGTCCTAGTTAGATTAGGAGAGATGTGTGGCTGTATTGTAGTTAGAATAGGAGTTACTTTTTTGTTTTAGAGTTCGGTTGAACCTTGCTATAGAAGTCTTATTAGAGTAGGACTTGATTTTTTTTTTTTGTCTATATAAAGACTCTTGGAACGTAAGTGGCAGAGTGTAGAGAGAGAGAGTTGTGTGTGAGTATAGAGAGCACAACATTAATAACAGAGAGGAGAATAGCCCCGTCTGCACAGTAGTGTGTTTGGAGAAACGTTAATTAACGTTTTGAATAATGAAGTGGGTGTACGGCTATTGTCATTGAATAATATTCAAGAATTCTCTCTCTATCTCCTCTCTCCATCTCCTTTGATACTTTGTCCTTTGTCTTTTGTGGGTATCTTTTGTGGGTATTGCTTCTTGCTTTGGATTTGTGTGTAACAAGTGTATCAAAGCTTTGCTTCTTTGAGCTCTTGTTTTCTACAATTCCTTCCAAGTAAGGTGCTCCATTCCATCTCCTTTTATCTTGAATTTCTTTGAATGTAATCAGTCCCAAGCTTGTAAAATTTCTCTTTCAAGTCAACTTTGAATCTGCAAGGGTCTATCCCATCTCATGTTATCTTTATATTCAAATGACAAGTATGAAGAGAAATTAAGGAATCTCCATTAGCTTCCATCTACTAAATAGAAAAATAGAAACATGTTCTTTCACGAGTTGGAGTTAACGTTTTGTTTTAAGACTTTCTTTTTAGTCGATCGGTTCTGAGTTGTTATTGATAAATCCTCAATCTTACCAATTTATTTCTCTAAAAATAAATTTGAATTTTGACCTAAAACACCTCAGTCCATAGAGATCAAATTTGTTCAGCTTAAGACCCATTACCTACTCAACTGTTCGACATCACTAATTCTAAATGGAAAAAATCTACTCTTTGATTTTTCACAACTGCTTCAACGACACAGAAATGAAATGGCCAAATGCAGAATACCAGGTAAGTCTCCTTTCAAGTTATTCATATAAAATCAAACAATGGAAAAGAAGGAAAAATTGGATAAGTGTTTCCTTTCATTTTTCATAAAATTCCTGCAATCCAAACCAGGCCATGATGATTTGGTCCAGATTGAACAAGGTAGATGGCATATACATATTGTGATCCATGCATACAAGAAAGATTTCGGTTGGGAAAATGTTTTGATAATTTCAGTAACTCCCATTGTCTTGTACTATTCAACCAGCTGTCAATGGCTATCACAATTTCAAAAAAAGCTATAGAAGCAAATTATGAAATAAAAGACAAGGTAACTTAGTGCAAATATCAAAACACAGTAATGCCAAAATCAATAGCCTTCTTAATGTAAGTAGGTGGTGTCCCAAAATTCATCCCCTTAGGATGATCCTAACCCTCTATCTGTATCATTTTCTGTAATGCCGTCGTTCTATTGATCCGGGGTTAGGATCATCCCATGGAGATGATTATTGAGGCATAACATATTTATGTTATGGTAATCCAAATGAAGGGTTTGGATCTTTGAACAAAGTGGGACTGATTTTCTTTTTTTTTTTCTTTTTTTCTTTTTTTGAAAAATACTCATATCTAGGTACAGACATCATATTTAAAATTTAGAAGTATGTTTTCATGATAAATTTCCTATTTGTTGAGTTATACAAAATTTGTATGGGGCAGAGCAAAAACAAGTGCCAGCAGGACGGGGCCATTTTTTAGATGAAATGACAAAACTTAAAAGTATTTTAGGTTTTTTAATTCTTTATGGTTAAATTTTAACTTTTAATAAAATTCCATAAGTACTATTTTATAAAATAAGCAATCAGGTATTCCCTCGTTGATGGCTTATGACTATTTAAAACATATGGGACCCAACTGAAAATGAAAGGACATCTCTTGTGGAGGACTTTCACTCCTATGAAAAGGATAAGAGAAGGGCGATGATAAATTCACACCACTTTTACACGATAAAAAAGTGGTAAAGTCTGCCACAATTCACGTTAAAAGGGGTGCGAATTTATCACCTCATAGGAGATCGGAAATCTTAATTTGTGAGACCTATCATCCTTCGATGGAAGATGATGAGTAATTGAGACGGTTGTGTCTAGTGTGGAGTGTGGCTCGGACTGTTTTAATGTCTACTAGTGAAAAAGCAGCCTTGTTGATATAATATAGATTTAAGAGTTTTTATATGATGAAGAGACGTAGAAAGCAATATTGGAGTACGATTCACGTCCCATCCTTGAGTCATGACCATCACAATCACTCGTTACGAAGTCCCTCCTTGCATTCAATGATAATAGTCCCACCACAAGACTCAAAGTAGTCTCCACGGCATCTAAAATCCTAGAGATATTTTGGGCATGATGATTAAAAGGTGTCGTGATTTTGTTTACCTTCCAATTTGCTTTTCTAGGCCACTTTAGCAAATGGAGTGGGGTTTGTTCGACTTTTTATTCTTATCACTTTCTCAATTACAAACAACATGGGTTGCCCACTAAACTCTCTCTCTCTCTCTCTCTCTCTCTCTCTCTCTCTCTCTCTCTCTCTCTCTCTCTCTATACTTTTATGTATATATATTTGTCTTTCAACCCATCTACTTTCTTTTGCTCAGTTTCCATGTATATTCCTCTTATGAAAAGAACAACACCCCACCAAATGTCTATGCTGTGCCATTTACTCCATATGACCATCTCGGTCACTCATTACTAGGTCTCTCCTTACATTCAGAGTGAGTTTGGTTGCACAAAAGCCAGGGAGGCTTAGGGATTATGCTTGGCATTTGGTTGCCATGTCAGCAAAATTCTTCATTTTTGGTTGCCAATATAGCATTGAATTCCTTGGAGACTCTCTAGCATGTTACCTGGGCAGGGTCAGAGCTAGGAATTTACACTTGGGGGGCCAGAATAATTTTGGGTGGGCAGCTTACAATTACCGGCGTTCCTAAACGCTGGTAAATGTATGTTCCTTTTAGCAGCATTCATGAACGTCGGTAAAACCATTTTTAGGTTGTACTCATAAACGTGGGTCCGCCCCTGCCTCGGTAACTATTTCATGTCTATTGATATGACATTCTTGTCCATTGTAACATACAAGAATTAACTATTTCATGTCTATTGATATGACATTCTTGTCCATTGTAACATACAAGAATTTTGCTTGTAGATGTCGCTCTGTTTGGCTGCAGGTAATTACCTTGTAGATTAGTGGTATAAATGTTAGTCTATTTTCAAAATGAAAGTGTTTTGAAAAGATTTTATAAAGAAAAGTCACTTTGGTTTGTAAAAGTGCCCACATTGGAAGTTCAAAGAGTTGTTGAAAGGTATATATAGTGTTACTCACTTCTCCCTAATGTTTTGTTGCACAGTGGGTGGACCCACAAGACGGTGCAACGTGCGGCGTGGGCTGTAGGGTGCTAGTGGGGCTTTTTGGTGCACTTCGCATCATCGCTAGGAGCTATTGGAGCGCTTAAAATTTATCATATTTGATCTAGGTTGTCTAATCATTTCTGTTGATTGGTCGGATTGACCATGGATCGGTCACGTTGGTGGCCGAATGGACCGTTGGATCGGTCAAGATCCCATTCGATCGGGTTGGGCCATGATTTTGGTCATATGGGTGGTCGATATGTCAGTCCAACACGCTCCAACGACTAATGCTTGAGCAGGTGAAATCCAAAGCGTTGGATCGTGGTGTAACAGCTAGTGGCTGATCGGGTGTGATGTGGACTGTTGGATTCTATTCAGTCACGTCTCAACGATCAAGAGCCAAAGGGTGCAATCCACACTGTGGATCATTTATCTAGCAGTTACAGGGGGGGGGGATGTAGGTTTTACACAAATCAACAAATCACTCCAGGATCGATCTGGACTGTAGAATCATGGATGGGCGCGATCAAACGGCCAAATTTCAACTTGCGTTGAAAAGGTGCCCTATAAGGGTGCAAATAAAAAACAAAGGTTGCCAAACACTTGCATTGAAAGTGTTTTGAAAAGATTTTATAAAGAAAAGTCTATTTGGTATGTAAAAGTGGGTGCTTTGGAAAGGAGGTGAAAAGTGCTTTGGGAGGATAGGCCCACATTGGAAGTTCAAAGAGTTGTTGAAGGGTATATATATTATTAGTCACTTCTCTCTAATGTTTTGTTGCAGAGTGGGTGGACCCACGAGACGGTGCAACCGCACATGCGGCGTGGGCTGTAGGGTGCTAGTGGCGCTTTTTGGTGCACTTTGCATCATTGCTAGGAGCGATTGAAGCGCTTAAAATTTATCATATTTGATCTAGGCTGTCTAATCATTTCTGTTGATTGGTCGGATTGACCATGGATCGGTCACGTTGGTGGCCGAATGGACCGTTGGATCGGTCAAGATCCCATTCGATCGGGTTGGGCCATGATTTTGGTCATATGGGTGGTCGATATGTCGGTCCAACACACTCCAACGGCTAATGCTTGAGCAGGTGAAATCCAAAGCGTTGGATCGTGGTGTAACATCTAGTGGGTGATCGGGTGTGATGTGGACCGTTGGATTCTATTCAGTCACGTCCCAACGATCAAGAGCCAAATGGTGCAATCTGCACTGTGGATCATTTATCTAGCAGTTACCGGGAGGGGGGATGTAGGTTTTACACAAATCAACAAATCACTCCAGGATCGATCTGGACTGTAGAATCATGGATGGGCGCGATCAAACGGCCAAATTTCAACTTGCATTGAAAAGGTGCCCTGTAAGGGTGCAAATAAAAAACAAAGGTTGCCAAATACTCTATAAAAACGGCAGACTACAACCTTTGAAACAAAATATGAAAATTAAACTTGTGGGACTTGAGTTTGAGTAAATCCAAAGCCAAAATTACTCTCTTGAAAGTTTATCAACTTTGTTCTTTGCTTTCTTTTCACAAATTCCATTCTAGTGTACTGTTATCTATCTGCAAAAACAGTAATCGATGTTTTAAATACTTGTTTATCCAAAGGTGATTTAGGGTTTGTTTCCGCTTAGTGCAAAGCGTTAACAAACATTAGATGTAGAATACACAGGGCTTCATTGTATCATGGAGGCAAATTCGTGATACTCCTTGCACACTAACTGGTGGGGCGAATATTATCTGAAGGAAAGCGACAACGCGCCTTGAAGTATCTCTTTCTTTTCTATTTCCCACCATCACCACCAACATTTTCTCCAACAATAACTAGCCAATAGGGAGGAGACAAACATTTTGATTTACCTAGAATTTACCTCCTAGAATAGCGATAAGTAGTGTTTGGTTTCCAACCTTGTAGAGTATTGGGAGTGGGTGACATTACTAGTATATAAAGGAGAGAGAGAGAGCGAGAGAGAGAGAGAGAGAGAGAGAGAGAGAGAGAGAGAGAGAGAAGGCATTATTCTCCAGGCCAAAATACACCTTTTCTGAGAAATTTGCCTTAAAAGTTATAAGGAGGGGACATGGAAGGTATAAGGAAGGTATAAGGATGCCATGTCCAAAGTTAAATTCGCCTTAAAAATATTTAACTTTGGACCTAATTTTGTCAATCCCATTAAGATTAAAACCCTTAGGTCAAATATAAATCCAAGACAAGGTTGGGAATGAAATGTAGAGGATTTTGTCCAAAGAAAGCCAAAATCAAAGATAATAAAAGAACTCCTCAAGTACAGATACCCAAATGCAAAATAAAACCCCTAAACTATCCTGGCTTTGTGCAACCAAACACACCCAAAAAGGTAGAATTTCACTTTAAATTTCTTGGGAGCAGTGCTTTCTCTCTCTCACTGCATTCGTAATGACACCCCCTACTTACTCCCCTACTCTCCGAGCCTATGCCGCGTAACCAAAAACTTTTAACGACTATTCTCCAAGGTAATTCTAGGCAAATCCAATGCTTGTCTCCTCCATATTGGCTACCTTTTCCACTACTCTATGAGTCCATGCAACCAAACAAATCCCTCATAGAAAATAGTTCCACGAATTAGCATTTTTGAATTATCTAAAGAATTAGATAAACTTGCATGTATGTTAGAAATGTATCTTACTTAGCAATTCAAAATTGTCCGTGTGGGATCTAGAAACCAAGAGAGTCAAGATAATCTCTCTATGGCGTGCTACACACTCAAGTGACAATCTCAATCATTCTTGGAAAACACTTCAAAACGGGATCCTGTGCCAAACATAAAGAGATGAGAATCACCGAAGGATTTGGATTTTTTTATCCTTTTTTTTATTTGTGGGGATGCACGCTCTCTCTTTTTCTCTCTTGCGCACGTGTAACGATAGAGGATCTTGTGCTTTTTTCAGCACAGGATCCCGTCTTGCTAACAACCCCCATCACTTTTTATATTGCCTTCATCTTACCCTCACGGATGATAGTCCCAATAACTAGCATTTGGTGCATCCCATATTTTTTTTAAGCGAAGTGATATTTTCACCCCCTTTTCGTCCTTGGGCCACACCCTCCTAGTGAAAAAAGAGTAGTCCTAAACAAGGTTTTAAATTTCGGCTGCGGTCAAGACCGAAACCAAAAGGGCCGAAATTTTGGAAATTTCAGCGAAATTTCACTGAAATTTCGGATAAAATATTAATTTTTAAATTCTTTACCAAATTTCAGCTGAATTACCGAAATTTCGGTAAAAAAAAATGAAATTTCAAGTTCCTTTATCAAATTTCGGCTGAAATTTCAGGATTTCAGCTGAAATTTCGGTTTCGGTGAGGACCGAAATTAACCCCGAAACTGAAATTTAAGTCCTAGGTCCTAAATGGCTAAATACAATAGAAGGGGTTTGACCAAGGTAGAAAAGGGGATTATAATATCATTTCCCAAAATAATTATGTAAAGAAACTGTGGAGACTAACTTTAAAACTCACCTTTGGTCAATCTAGACGGTCACATTGTCATAGGCCCACCTTGGCCTGAACCATCCAAAAGCACATAGAGCCAATAACCCTAACCATCTAATTAAGACCGTACAAATGGATGATCAACAAAAGAAAAAGAAGCAAAGATCCATATTTAGTTGAAAAAAGTATATTTTTGGCTAGGCAATTTCGCAGAAACCCATTTCGCGGCTGGCTTTTGCATATGAGAAACTCTAATTACTGCAAATTGTAATTTCAAAAGTTGGTTGAAAGTCTAGCAAAACTATCCAAAATTCTGCAATTTCGAAATTAAGGAAACTATCCATATTCCATAATTTGAGGCCTATATATCGCACTCAAATCAATACAATTAGATATATAAGAAAATTCCATGAATCCATGTACAATAAAATTCAGAACGTTGTATAAGAGAATCCAATGTATGAGAGCATTCCTTCTTCCTTCCAAGAGTAGTCACTACAATAATAAGCCCATATTTAGCTATAAGTGTATTTGCTGCGTTTTCAATAGTGAATTTCCATTATTACATTAGGAAGTGAGGGTGCGTTTGGCAACAATTCTAATTCTAATTCTGTTTCTTGATTTTGATCTAGTTTTTAATTCTGATTGTGATTTTAAAACACCGAATCACGTTTGGTAAGTCACATAAAAAAAATCAATTTGTAACAACTCCTATATCAAGATAGCAGATTTCAGCTGCCATCAACCATGAAAAGTGAAGGTAAAAAGGCTCACTAGCTGAATATTAATTAAAACCCTGACAAAGTTTTTAATCTATACTCAAAAGAAGTTTAACACAAAGGTCTCTATAAGACTTCAATTATGAGAATGTAGAACAGGCCTTATCTCAAACACCTTGAGTGCATACATGAGAGAGCCAGTCACCACACGAACACAAGTTTCTCCTGCTTCTGACGGCCAGGTCGATTTGGCTCTGAGTCGGAGGAAACGGGCCTGGAGAGCCTTAGATGGAATCAGATGTAGCCAAAAAAATTTGTTAAATTCACATTGGATAGATAGAATGGTGGGTACAATGATGGATTTTCTATGTTCAATTACATGTCTATTTGGTCAGTTTTATTCAATTAGGCTTAATTCAATAAAGAATGAAAGCATTCTAGAGTTAGGATCACAATCTTTTAGCTATTCATGATCACATATGGCATTAGAACAATTTAGTATGAATGCCCGCATCAGTATACCATTACTTTCTTGCGATCAATTACTTCATTTTCGCCATTGATTAGTAAAATCCCAGAAGCTAAGCTAGGGAGTAAAATTTTCACTATAGCTGTAGAAAGCTGCATTTACAGAAGAAAACCCCATAAATTAAGGTTGCAACTCGGGTCGGGTTGAGGCCAACCCGAACCCGACCCGACCCGACCAACCATTTACTCAACCCGACCTGACCTGAGGAACCCGTTTTGCCAACCCGAACCCGAACCTGAGTTCAACCCGACCCAACCCGAGATTTTAAGCTTAAAAAACAAAAAAAATATTAAATATGTCAGGTTGAACTCGGGTTGGGTTGCCCAAGCCCTCAACCCGAACCCAACCTGAACTCGAAAACCCAACCTGTACTTGTACCTGCCCTGAACTCAACCCAACCCGACTTTTTTCCGGGTTTTGAGCCTGCCTGAGTTGCACCCCTACCATAAATGTAAATAATCACACTGATAATATGTACTATACTGAATAGCTATACTTAAAATGTTATTAGTATGGATAATCACACTGAAAAATTACAGTAGTGTGGACACCTGAGTATTTTATAAAGTGCGTATAGACTCACTGAGAAAAGCTAAGTTAGTGAGGATGGCTATCATATGTTCTAGTGTCGATAACTACAATGAAAATATGTCCTAGGTGTGGATCTCCACGCTAAGAAAACCATACTAAATAAGGTATGGATATCCACATTTGTTTTTCAAAATGAACCGTACCACACCATAGGATGCTCCAAAGTGTCTATTTGATGGGCCACACCGTCAATAGGTTATGTCCAAAAAATCATTTCCACAGGATGATCCTAGCCCTTTGATCAAATGAGAAACTGCATATTATGGAAACATCTATAGATCGGAGGGTTGCGATCATCCTATGGAAATGATTTTGGAGCACGACCTATTTACGTTGTGGCCCATCAAATGGACAGCTCAGAACATCCTATGGTATGGACCGTGCACTTCATTTTGAAAGATATGGGTGGGGCCTACAATTGGGCCTTAATGTTACTGCAGAACCCACACCATAGGATGATCCAAGCCGTCCATGGGCCACAACAAAAATAGGTTGTGCCCCCAAAATCATTTCCATAGGATGATCACAACCCTCCACTCTATAGAGGTTTTCATAATATGCCATTTTTGTTTAGATCAGAGGGCTAGGATCATCCTATGGAAATGATATTTTGAGGGGCAACCTATTTACGTTGTGGTCCATCAAATGGACGGTTGGATCGTCCTATGGTGTGGACATACAGATCATTTTGAAAAATATGGGTGGAGCCTACCTTGTTCAAAGATCTCCACAAATTAATTGTTGAGCCGAAGGCCGGTTGGAGTGATGCCGTAACTCGTACCGGCTGTGGAGTAGAAGGGGGAGGGGGTACATCACTGCCCTATTGATTTGAAAATAACTTCAAGTGAAGATGCATGCATAAATTACTTCCCATAATAAGGACCACTGTCCACCAATCGAGGAGCTCTTCCCCCTTGGTAAAGGGACACTTTCGAAGTATATTCCAGATAAACCCTCCTTTCTTTTTTGGCTAATGACAACGGCACTATCATATTTTAATAATTGCACAAACCCAGCTTGTCTTTTTTAAATGGGCTATTGAGAGCCTTTTGGGAACTGTCTTAACATTTGACAGCTACTTAAATTATAAAAGACAAGGTGAGTTCGTATAACTATCAAAACATGATAGTGCCAATATCATTAGCCTTCCTTTTTTCACTTCCTTACTTAACTTTCAAAAACAGAGTGACATAAAGGAGAAAGCTAAATACAATACCTTTTTGCTTTGATTCTAAACCCTCTGAAAATTTCCGGCAATGGATCTAAGAAAATCAATCGGCAACCAAACAGATTTTTCTCTGAGAATCGCAAAAAGAAGGGACCAATCTCGTGTTTTCTCCATCATTGATCCATATAGTCTTGAGTCTCTTCTCAGCTCGTTGCTCTCATCTTCACTGACGTATCTCTTTCGTTAATGGGGTTTGGGTCGAGAAATATCTCCCTCTCAAACCCTCATTTCAAGAGACTGCTAATAAGCTTTATAAAACAAAAGCTAAGCGAGTAGACTTTCAGACCCAGGTCAGATTTTCTTTCATTTCTCAAATCCTCATTTGAAGAATACCCATATGGCCTTTGTTGTGAATTACTTGATGAAGGGTATAAAACGTAATTTTTCCCTTGAAAGATCTTTGGTTTTAGATTGGTGTTTTCTACTTGAAACTATTGTTTAATTAGCTGCTTTAAGGTTATAATATTTGGTGGGCTAGTTCTTTGCTTTGGCTTTGCAAATTTATATTGCTGTTTCCTTGTTGAAACTAGTGTTTAATTGGCTGCTTTGGGAATATATTTAGGACTAAACACGTTTGTTATGCTACATCTGCTTGGACTAGACTGTCGAACATATACAATTTTAGTAGCACTTACTGTGCTGATATGCTGTTAGTACCCCTGCAATTTTAAAAACTTTATGGCAGTGATCAGATGCTACGAAATAATATCTAGTCAAAGAGTGAACTTTGCCAAATCGGTGGTCATGGGAATTGTGCTGGGAAATTTCATAGCTAGAGTATTGGGCTAAAATATTGGGTTGCGAGATGGGTTCTATCCCTAATACATACTTAGGCCTTCCTCCATGTACATGAAGACTGTCAAAAAGGCTTTGGGAACAGTGATTGAACGCGTGGAAAGGAGACTCTCCTCTTGGGAAAAAAGGATTGTTGTCTTTAGAGAGAGAGAGGGGGGGGGGGGGGGGGGGAGGGAGGAATCTAGCCTTCGATTCTATTTTATGTTGACCTCCTCTATCCGACTTCCGTCGATAGTATAACTGAACAACTTCAAAGGAATTTTTTATAGATCAATAAGGAAGAAAGTAGGAACTATCATTTGGTCAGTTTGGATGTGGTGTGTAGGCCTTGTAGCTAGGGAAGTCTTGGGATTAGAAGGATGAAAGCAATGACCAAGGTGTTAATTGGGAAAAGGCTCTAAAAATTTGGCAATGATAGAGATATGCAATGGAGAAGGGATATTAAGGCAAAATATGGTTTTGGCTCCAGAGAGTAGTCCCCTTTAGATGAGTATAGATCTATCGGGACTACACTACGGTGAGATTATGAAATTCTCGAGCTTCATTAAAAAAGGATTATGATTCAAGATAGGAGATGGGGAAATGATTAGATTTTGTTTAGATAATTTGTGTGGGGATGGAACATTAATGGAGAACTATATACCCTTCATCAAGTAATTCATAACAAAGGCAAGTAATTCACAACAAAGGCCAAATGGGTATTCTTCAAATGAGGGTTTGAGAAATGAAAGAAAATCTGACCTGGGTCTGAAAATCTACAAGCTTATTAGCAGTCTCTTCAAATGAGGGTTTGAGAGGGAAAGATTTCTCAACCCAAACCCCATTAACGAAAGAGATAAGGGTGTTGAGTTCTTGGTTGCTTTCTGATCTTAAAAAGGAAAGCAACTGTTCTAGGGTTTTTCCCTTCGGTCCCTTCTTTCATAGGGTTTAGAATCAAAGCAAAAAGGTATTGTATGTAGCTTTCTTCTCTATGTCACTCTAATTTTTTGAAAGTTAAATAAGCGAGTGAAAAAAGGAAGGCTAACGATATTGGCAGTATCATGTTTTGATAATTAATTTTTCCCTTGAAAGATCTTTTGTTTTAGATTGTTGTTTTCTTCGAGAAACTATTGTTTAATTAGCTGCTTCAAGATTATAATATTTGGTGGGCTAGTTCTTTGCTTTGGCTTTGCAAATTTATATTGTTGTTTGTTTCCTTCTTGAAACTAGTGTTCAATTAGCTGCTTTGGGGTTATATTTATGTGGGTTGATTCCATACTTACTGCTTAGGTCTTTGCTTTTATAGTCTATATTGCTAGTATTGCATTTTCCCCTTTGTATTAAATATTCATTTGAGTTCTTTGGAAGGTTGAGATTTTTGTAGTCTTTAAGGTGTACAAGTTTATATCACATATGTATATATGATCTACTAAAATATTTAACATTAATAATTTAATATCCAAGCAAAATTATGCCACATCTGGTTGGACTAGATTCTCGAACATGTACAATTTAGTATTGCTTATTGTGCTGAGATGCTGAATTTCATAGCTAGAGTATTGGGCTAAAATATTGGGTTGCAAGATGGGTAATACATACTTAGGCCTTCCTCCATGTACATGAAGACTGTCAAAAAGGCTTTGGGAACAATAATTGAACGCGTGGAAAGGAGACTCTCCTCTTGGAAAAAAAGGATTGTTGCCTTTAGGGGGGAGAATCACCTTACTCAAGGCAGTCTTGGCTAGCCTTCCACTCTATTTTATGTTGACCTCCTCTGTCCCACTTCCATCGATAATATAACTGAACAACTTCAAAGGAATTTTTTATAGATCAATAAGGAAGAAAGTTGGAACTATCATTTGGTCAGTTTGGATGTGGTGTGTAGGCCTTGTAGCTAGGTAAGTCTTGGGATTAGAAGGCTGAAAGCAATGAACAAGGCGTTAATTGGGAAAATGGCTCTAAAAATTTGGCAATGATAGAGATATGCAATGGAGAAGGGTTATTAAGGCAGAATATGGTTCTGGCTCGAGAGAGTAGTCCCCTTTACATGAGTATAGATCTATCGGGACTACACTATGGAGAGATTATGAAATTCTCGAGTTTCATTAGAAAAGGATTGTGATTCAGGATAGGCGATGGGGAAATGATTAGAATTTTGGTTAGATAACTTGTGTGGGGATGGAACATTAATGGAGGACTTTCCAACATTATTTAAGGCAGTATCTCGCAATGATATTTTGGTGGTTAAATCTTTGTGCAGGGTTAATGATATAGTAGATTGTAATTTCAGATTCAGGAGGAATTCCTTTGCCACTCCATTATTTTCCTTTCAAAAAACATAGTAACATAAAGAAGAAGAAAGCTAAATACAATACCTTTTTGCTTTGATTCTAAACCCTCTGAAAATTTCCTTCAATGGATCTAAGAAAATCAATAGGCAACCAAACAGATTTTTCTCTGAGAATCGCAAAGCACATCCTGCTGAAAGAAGGGAACAATCTCGTGTTTTCTCCATCATCGATCCATATCGTATTGAGTTTGATCTCTGCAGGGTCGAAGGGAAAAACCCTAGAACAGTTCCTTTCATTTTTAAGATCAGAAAGCAACGAAGAACTCAACACCCTTCTCTTCTCAGCTCCTTGCTCTCATCTTCACTGACGCATCTCAGAGTAGTGGGCCCCGTATCTCTTTCGTTAATGGGGTTTGGGTTGAGAAATCTCTCCCTGTCAAACCCTCATTTGAAGAGACTGCTAATAAGCTTTATAAAACAGAAGCTAAGCTTGTAGATTTTCAGACCCAGGTCAGATTTTCTTTCATTTCTCAAACCCTCATTTGAAGAATACCCATTTGGCCTTTGTTGTGAATTACTTGCCTTTGTTGTGAATTACTTGATGAAGGGTATAAAATTAATTTTTCCCTTGAAAGATCTTTTGTTTTATTTTGTTGTTTTCTTCGAGAAACTATTGTTTAATTAGCTGCTTCAAGATTATAATATTTGGTGGGCTAGTTCTTTGCTTTGGCTTTGCCAATTTATATTATTGTTTCCTTCTTGAAACTAGTGTTCAATTAGCTGCTTTGGGAATATATTTAGGTGGGTTGATTCCATGCTTACTGCTTAGCCTTCACTAATTTGGTGTTTTCAAGATTCTAAATGGACTAGAAGTTCTTCGTGCTTTTTGAGTTTATGTTGCTAGTGTTGCATTTTTCTCTTTGTATTAGACGTTCATCTTAGTTCTTTGGGAAGGTTGAGATTTTTGTAGTCTTTAAGGTGTACAAGTTTATATCACATATGTATATCTGATCTACTAAAATATTTAACATTAATAATTTAATATCCAAGCAAAATTATGCTACATCTGCTTGTGCTGATTGCTGATATGCTGTGATTACATTCAGGGGCAATGCCAGAAATTTTGCACAAGGGGGGCAAAAATTATAGTAATTTTTTATCTATCTTAAAATTAAGATACAAAAAATTTCTATCTGAAATTTTGCACTAGAGGGCAAAAATTATAGTAAATTTTGCACAAGGGAGATAAAAATGGTAAAATTAAAATTTTAAACTTATTTTCTATCTAAGGGATGATTGGAAAGGGGGGCATATTTTTTTAAAAAGGGGGTAAGTATAAAAAATTATTAAAAAATAAAGGGATATATTTTTTTTCCAAAAAATTAAGGGGGGCAATTGTCCCCCTTTCCTTTCAAGTGGCATCGCCCCTGAGTACATTATTATTCAGCAGTGTAGACCCACCCCTGCAATTTTAAAAACTTTATGGCAGTGATCAGATGCTACGAAATAATATCTGGTCAAAGAGTGAACTTTGCCAAATCGTTGGTCATGGGAGTTGTGCTGGGAAATTTCATAGCTAGAGTATTGGGCTAAAATATTGGGTTGCAAGATGGGTTCTATCCCTAATACATACTTAGGCCTTCCTCCATGTACATGAAGATTGTCAAAAAGGCTTTGGGAACAGTGATCGAACGCGTGGAAAGGAGACTCTCTTCTTGGAAAAAAAGGATTGTTGTCTTTAGGGGGGGGGGGGGAGTCATGGCTCGCCTTCCACTCTATTTTATGTTGACCTCCTCTGTCCGACTTCCATCGATAATAGAACTGAACAACTTCAAAGGAATTTTTTATAGATCAATAAGGAAGAAAGTAGGAACTATGATTTGGTCAGTTTGGATGTGGTGTGTAGACCTTGTAGATAGGGAATACTTGGTATTAGAAGGCTGAAAGCAATGAACAAGGTGTTAATTGGGAAATGACTCTAAAATTTTGGCAATGACAGAGATATGCAATGGAGAAGGGTTATTAAGGCAAAATATGGTTCTGGCTCCAGAGAGTAGTGCCCCTTAGATGAGTATAGATCTATCGGGACTACACTATATGGAGATTATGAAATTCTCGAGTTTCATTAAAAAAGGATTATGATTCAGGATAGGAGATGGGGAAATGATTAGATTTTGGTTAGATAACTTGTGTGCGGATGGAACATTAATGGAGGACTTTCCAACTTTATTTAAGGCAGCATTTTGCAATGATATTTTGGTGGTTAAATCTTTGTGCAGGGTTAATGATATACTAGATTGTAATTTCAGATTCAGAAGGAATATCTTTGAGCAAGAAATGAGAGAAGTTACATCCTTTCAATGAAGAATTAACTCAATCTAAATAAAACATGGGAAGAAGAACAAAAGAGTTTGGCAATGGACCTCGATGGGCATGTTGACCTTCAGATCTTTCTATAAACACTTGTTCCTGAGTCATAATTCATCACTAGCGCAGCTAGTTTGGGAATTTAGAACCCCTTCGAGAATGAATGTATTCTATTGGTCCACTTGTTTCAATAAAATCCTCATTGTGGATCAGCTTGTTAATAGACAAAATATTATAGTTAACCATTCTGCCATTTGTCGTTCAGTCGACTCCATTGACCACCTTCTTCTTCACTGTCAATTTGCTCGTGAGTTGTGGTAATTTATCCGTGTCTCTTTAGAGTTTGTTGGGTTCTCCCATATCATATTGAGTCATGGAGTTTTGCCCCTTGACCCTCCAGATGTAGGACTTTATAAATCCTATTCCTAGCTGCCACTTTCTGGCTGGTATGGAAGGAAAGAAACGTGAGAGTTCTTTAAAGGTACTTTCAGAGGCATGCAGAGTTTACACAGACAAATTTTCTCGGTAATTGTTCTGTGGGCATCAATCCTTTCTATGTTCAGTGGAGTTTGATAACATCTTTGCATATGTCATGGGAGGTGATTAGGCTAAGCAGCATTCACTTGAAGCGCCCCAAGCCCAATGGACCCCTCCACCTCATGGGAGGTTAAGACTATACTTTTGATGGTTCGAGTATTGGTAATGTTGGTCTAACATGCATTGGGGAGCTGTTGAGAAATGCAAACAAAGAGGTAATTTAGGATTCAATACGCTTCTTAGGAGCAGATTCAACATATGATCATTGAAGGAGACTCCCTCAATGTGGTCAAATAGGTGAGAGACGAGATTAACTACCCATGGAGCTTCGTGGATGCCATAGAGGAGATTAAGGATTCTTTGGAAGGACTTGATACTGAGATACTATGGCTGATTCGCTATTGCGATCGGGAGTTAGCTGAGAGGAGACCCCATTTTCATACAACTTATCAGCTTGAGAGTGTATAGTTTGGTGACAAATAACCATCTTTCCTTCTTTTCCTGTTCTCTTTATTATTGGATTGTGCCTTTAAATCATCTCGGTCGTTGGGCTATACATTTTGATAGCGATCTTGAGCAACAGGGAACACAAGATTCAGAATCAGAGCATCGGATGGACGGAAAGGATGATGATCAAGTCCCTGATAAGAGAAACAGAGCCAAACGTAAACCAGCGTGGATGAGGGATTATGTGTAATCAAACTTAAGGAGTAATAGAGGGATTAGTTAGCAATTACTTGTTAAAATTCTAGTTTGTTTACATTAGCTGTAAAAGGGAGGAAAATGCCAATTAGTTGTCCTGAACTCTGACAAATGTAACAAACTGATAGTGACATCTTTCTATATAAGAGCGAGCACCATCAGAGAAAGGAACGAATAAGAAAATTCCTTCTTCTAATCTCTATTTCTCTATCTTTCTTTCTCTCTCCCTCTCTATCTCTGTCTTCTACTTCCTATTTCTCTGAAAATTCAGAATACAAATTTCAGTTTCTGTATCACATTTCTTCTTTTAATAAAGCATTCACCTTTCTATATTAAAAAAACTAATTGTGCTGATAGGTGACTATGACCTTGTTTTCTTGTATTTGTAGGCAGCCACACAGGTCCCATTGTATTTTTCTGTATTTCACACACAACCTAGAAAGTTGATTGAGAGTGGTGTGGTCGATGGTGTATTCTTTACCCTTGGATTGTTTAAGGTTGCTAGAAGTACAAGAACTTGAGCTGGTAATGCGATACGTGGTGATAAGTCCAAAGCACGTGGTTAGTCAAATACTAAATTTAGATAAAATGATACTGTGGAGGAGAAAAGAAGAGAGATACCATCTCACGTGGGGAGAGTGACTCATTAATTTCGAAGATAAGACATACAATGACTTATATACAATACTCTGTAAAATATCTAAAATACTCCTTTGTGGTATTTTTTTACATTCCTCAAGCTGAAATGTTCCTTTGAACACTCTCAGCTTGCTAATCAGGTTATGATGTCGGTCTGAGTTGACCCCCCCCCCCCCCCCCCTTTTTTTTTTAAATTGACAATTTTATTGATACTATGATGTCGGTCCCAGCTTGCAATACATATAATTAATTAAGAATGATCAGGAGCATACTCCTAGACCAGTTAAAACCAAAGAGAAAATCTACTAGTACATCTGCTCCAATAAGGACCACCCGTCAAAGCACTATCCTCCTTCCGAATATCTGATTTGCCTCCCCAACTATCTAAAAACACAGTCAAGAGAGCCTTCATCACTCCCCAATCCTTCAAAGCACTACTCGAAGGCCTCCATCCGATCGAATCCAATAATAAGTGCCATATTTGGGGCCTCTCATGCAATGCTTTCCTTAAAACAGACATGTCATCACCAATTAGATATTCATTTAGTTTGGTGATCTATACAAGCCATAAATACCGGAGGAGACTCAGCCATGCTATGTTGAATTTGGGTCTCTAGCAGATATACAAGCCCATAATGCAGGATCAGGACTACCAAAGGGTCGCTGATCGTCAAAACATCCTCCACCAAGCGGCAACCCACCGTCTCGATATGGAAGCGATTTTGTCTCCATCCGAAATCGACTCCATTATAAAGAACGATCCCCAAGGTCCTGGCGGTGTCCCAAAACAAAATAGAGAGGGAGAGCTGACTACTTAGGGATGTTGGTCTTCCCAGATCCTCAAGGGAATCCATTCTTATTATGTTAAGAATCCTGTGACCAAAGCTAGATGGAAAGGTCCTTTTTTAAAGCAAACGAGAGGAGAGCCTTGAAACTTCCGCTCCTAGGGAGTAGAGATATAAGTATGACAGTTCGCCTCCCTAGTCACCCATAAATACAGAAGTCAAAACATCCAGCTGCTTTTAATTATTATAGCTTTTCCAACCCCGGGAACCCCAACTATAGATTTATTTATAAATAGGACCAAAACTAGGAGGCTTGGGAAAGAGCTTTAAGAGTCTAAATAATCTGCTAAATCTTTTCTTAACGCCCGGATTGGAACTCAAGATAGAGCTGATCTTAGTCAAAATTAAATGATCTTGGGAACTGAAACCCCTAACAGGCAAAGTTGAAAAGCCGCCAGGGGCACGATTGATGAGGTTCTTCCTGACGTGTGGAGCAAACTTCCGTCTGAAGTGAGGGGTAGGTTTCTTGGGGTTTGCTGACGGTCCCAAAAAGTCTTCATGCCTCTGCTCAGGTCCCATCATGCCTTTTGATGGAATGGCTAACGGCTCCATCTCAGGTTTCCTAGCAAGAAATTTGGAACTTGAATTTGAATTTGAATTCCCAATGGGGCCCAACGGTTCATCGGGTAATGGCCTTGAGGTCACCGGAGATCGGTCTATTGCTAGGGAGGAACCAAATTCTTGGACGGGAGAATCAGGAATTTCCTTTGAAAGCTTAACCTCGATGGGGTAAACCTGGTCAAAGATTTTGAGTTTGACACCAAAACTAGGGAAGAGCCATCGAGGGGCTAGAATCTTAGCCGATACGAAAATCATACAATTTTGATGGTTGCCCTCCATCTTAGTTTCGACCACCTTGCCAAAGAGGCCCCCTAAAGCCTCTACCGTAGAAACAGCCCAGGCATGCAAAGGAATGCCAAAAAAATGAATCCAAAGCGCCTTCTCTCCTTGAACAAAATCCTTTGTCCATGGTGAGAGGGAGAGCAGATGGTTGCCCAAGGCCACAGGTCCCTTAGCAATAATCTGTGAAGCCTGCAATTCCGAGTCAAAGATAAAAATAACTTCATCCTTTGCAAGAAAAGAAGGGCATTGCAACGATGGGAGTTCCCAAGACACTTGTGCCCACTTCCACAACTCCTGTAAAGACTCATTATGGTTTTTCTTTTACCCGATCAAACAGGATCTAAGAGATTTTAATCACACATCTAATTCCTGCCCCGAAATAGATGAAGTTGGAATCACGGAATTTTTGTTCCGGTAGATTTTACCCGAGTCAGGCCACAGACTATCTTCATCATTCTTAGATTGCACCTTAGGAGGTCGAGGAATCCATTTTAATGATGACTTGGTTGAATGACACCATCGACATTCAACCCGCCATTTATAGTTTAGGTATTGACAAGGAGAACAGAGCCATGCCCCAAGCCTTTTATCTAGGACATGCTTGGGTCTCCCTAGAGATACTCCTTTACCCCAAAGGGAAGGAAGGGAGGAAATCGATCTAGCCTGTGAGCATCTTCTGCATCTAAATCGCCATCCAAAGTTATGATAGCGACAATTAGGGCATTGCCAATCCTCTTCCCTCATCCCTCCATTTTACAAGCTTTCCTTCTTTCTTTCACTTCGAAACAGGCCGACTTTGAGTTGCCCCCTTTTGTGAATGCATCGCCAAGCGGATCTTGACTAGATACATTTAAAGGAAGCACTCCACTGCTACCAACTTACTTTTGAACAAGGTAATAGTCAATCTTGATGTATTTGGTTCTAGCACGGAGAATGAAGTTTTGGACATCTTGATTGCACTTTGATTGTTGCACAAAAGAGGTTATATATGCAACTTCCAATGCAGTTCGTGTAGGAGATGTCATATCCATGTAAGTTCAGTTCTGGTTGATGCCATGCACTTATATTCGCCTTTTGCACTGGGCCATGCTACAGTTTGGTGCATTCTAGTGCTCAATTATACAATGTGGCCATTCACAAGCACAATTTTACTTATATAGATAGATTAGAAATCCAAACGTTTTTTCCTCGGTATTTATTCCTCCATAATTTCCTCTACACCTATTTTCTTTGTAAACGTATCCCATATATTCTCTCTTAAAAACCATAAACGTATCCCATGAGCAATGATAGAATGATTTTTTATTACGCCCCAGTTAATTATCCTTTTTAATCTCTCTCTCTCTCTCTAACGTGGCAATAAATCTCCTATAATTTCTCTCTAGCTAGGTTGCTTTTTACGAATCTTTGCAAACCATATTTTCTACGGAAAGAGACCCATAACCCGATTTTTTCAATCGCTATCTCTCCCTCTCCACAGTATTTTAATGTGAAGGTATTTATTTGGGCCTATTTTTAATTAGGACACCCCCCTATAGTTTATTTATGACTACTCTTTTACACTAAATGGGGTTGTCTCAAGTAAAATATAGGGACACATATTTTCCACTCTAAATAGGTACTGCAACAACAGAAGTAGAAAAGTTGGAAATAGAAAAGAGTCCTATAATCGGAATTTCAAAAGCCAATTTCAAAAAATCTTCACGTCTTCTCTTAATAAATACCCAAAAACAAGACTTTCTATTTATTCTATCTCTACACGCTTTGGAAGGAGACGTTATCATCTCTCTCTCTCTCTCTCTCTCTCTAAGTGAACGAGCTTCCAAAGGTATTCCATGAAGTAGTTTCAGAGCCAATAGAAATAGTAGGTTAAAAATAGAATTTTTATGTTTATGCTTCTCATTTCCGATCACCAGCATAGATGCATGCAGTTTTTTGATAACTTGCTTTTGTTCTGATTAGGCTATCCTGACTGACTTTGGCTTGGCAAAGCAATTTGAGGAGATGCAAGGTCAAACTCCATGTGCAGATTAGTAGAGTACATGTCACATGAAATTATTCTTGGAAAGGTACATGATAAAATTCTCACCAAGAAGGTTGGTTTTCTTTAGTCTTATTTTCCTTTTTATTCCCACCATTTTTTAGAACTCCGCAGTACACTTACTAAATTTGTGGTTTACCATAAAAATCTAACCATGAGCAATATTCATCACTTAGAAATGTTATGATAGCATTCGAAAAAAAGGAGAAAGAAGAGATTTTGTCATTCAAAAGATTGTAAAGAAAATCTAACAGTATAAAATGCACCATCTCCTGTTGTACCATTGAGTGAGTTACCATTAGTTCTCTCTATGGTATGCAGTTGCTGCTCATATCTGTGCACATGTCTTCATTTGTCCTGTATTTTAGAGGAATGGTTTGTGGTTAAAATACAAACCTAATGGGTACTTTTAAAGTACATACAATTGAGGAATTGCTAAAAGACCTAAATCAATTCCCTTAAATCGTTGAAATGAACCATAACAATAACATTTCCCTTTAGGTCATTTCTACCATTAGATTTGTGTACAAGATAGTTATATATATTCTGTGCAGAGGGGCGAACCACGAATCTTAACCATATTTCTACCATGGTGATTCAATATTCTTACCTTACGCCCAATATTGTGATTCAATAGTAGTTGATAATTTTTACGCCATTTTGTGGGTAACATATATCTCTTCTTTATTCTTAACTCTTTTCACTATTGGAAGTAATTTAGAATTTTAGGACTCGGGAAGAAAAGTTTTAAATAAAGAGAAAGGGTTGTACATATCAAAACAGCGAAGGTGTAATTTCTAGCCCCATCAACACTCAAAGACTTCAAAAATACGACTATAAAGAATTTATTAATAGAAGAAGAAAATTTTAGAATCAATTTTACCCTGAGATAATAATCTTCAATGTGTGTGATGGCAAAATAACTGTAGAAGAATCTAAAAAGGGCTATCACAAATGAAGGGGAAGTCTTTGTAGTGTTTATTTTTCTTTTTAAATTTTAATATTAAAAATTAGGATTTATAAAATAACTTTTCAACATGGTTCCCACAAATTTTTATGAATCATTTTCATTTTTAGTCGCCCCGTGCAACGCACGAGTATGCAAATAGTAGATATGTATTATGTGATATTTTGCTACTTTTGGGTGTGATGATAGATCATACATGGGGCCTTGTTTTCATCATATATTATCTCTCTTTAGTGTGTATGATGTTGCCAGATATAATCAGTCGATATATCTGACACATAACATCCACATTGGATGTGGCAATCTATGGAACATGACGAGAACAAGGTTTATAAAGCCGTATTTTACACATTGATCTTTTCTTCATTCTCGGAAAATTTTTATATGAGGAAATTGAGCTCTCTTTTCTCAAATATTTGAGAAAAATAATAGCTTTCTTCCTTAGACTATCAAAAGAAAGTATCAAATTTTATTTTTTCAAAATTTCTACATTAAAACAAAAAAACTAAATGTCAATTGTTTATTGTCTAGGACTAGATAAATGCACCCGTTGGCTGCATATTACTATTTCCTCCTCTTCTTCCACTTCCAGGTTTCATTGCTAGCCGGCGGTGCAACAAACACAATTGCAGGAGATGAAAATATACGAAAAACTAGTTCAGAAAAAGAAAATAATTAAAGAATGCATCAAAACTGTTCAGAAAAAGAAGAATTTTAATCGAAATTAAACATAAACACAAAATTACGTAAATTTAAGTTGGATTCCGTTTACAGATAGAGAAGAGAGATATTTTAGCATATATTTTAGAATCAAAAGAGTCCAATTACTAAAAAAAAAGGATATACATTAGTACAAAAAATGAAAATTGGAAATGCAGGTAGGCCCTAAAATATATAAAAAAAAAGAAAAGATTGATGTTTCTTATAAATTAAAACTTAGAATCCTGGGGTAAGCATTTTTATACCTTTAGGGGATGGTTTGCTACTTTGGAGGCCTTGGGTGGGAAATTGACATTGATCTTGGAAAATGAAAAATTGAGAGGCAGATCAGTCATCACATTTCAAACCTAGATTAAAAAACTTCCTTGGAAAAAGAAAGGGGATGGACTTGTAGCACTCTGGCAAAGGTAAATTTGAGCAAAAGATAGCATAACTTTAAATTAGAACCTCTACTTCTTCACGGATGCGTAGGAAAGTACATTGTTCCTTCAACCATCTGTGTAATACATCCTTTTTTTGAAATAACGCAATGTCGCAATGTTTCCCTAGAAACCATACAAAAACAAAACAATCCTGATTGAAAGACTGCTAAGAAAGTGGGAAAAACAGGTAGGAATGAAACTTGCAACACAATGCGTAGGTGATGGGAACCTAGTTTTTCAAATATATTATTCTAATCAAAATAAAGAAAAATCATACCTAAATTGAATACCAACGAAAACCATAGGAAAAAAAACTCAATCGAGAGGGAAAAATAATTGAAAATGAATGAAAAATATGAATCGAGATCACGTAGAGCTGAAAGAGCCTCCTCCACCGACCCCATTGTGATGGAAAAAAAAACTATCCTCAATTACTTAGGTCTATACTTTATTACTTTACTATACATATAGAGAACAAAAAAAGAACAACCTGTATGAATAAAAAGTAAACCCAATTCAGAAAAATAGAGACAAAAGTTAGACAAATAAAGAGAGCTCCTTTTTGCTGAAAACTATTGGATGTAAAAAATTGTTATAAAAACTTGAAATTCCACAAGATTGCCAAAAATCTAGCAGTATACATATGCAATTAAAATCCACAAACCCAAGTAGCAGAGAAATCAAAACAACAATCAAAAGGAAGAGAAAAACACTAAAAAAAATACAACTAACCTGATGCTCCCTTGTTATGTGAGGGTATATTTTTTGAGTCTATAGATGCTGAGAACATGTTGTTTGAACAGAAGAATATTGATCCATTTGGTCCTATAGGAACAAAATAATTGGGGAAAAATGGATGTTTCTCTAGGGACCATCCTGTGGCACCATGCAAAGAAAAACAACTAAGATGGTAACAGAAGATAATTTAGGGCATTCTGGAAGATAAATGAAAACAGTAACAAAAACTTCAAAAAATCCATTAAACAGACATAGAAGAGAAATTGAAAACTGAAAGGCCGATTCCAAAAAGCAACTGAAATCACCCATATCCCTTTCAAGAAAAACCTTAAGAACCATACATTAAGATATGCGTTTAGCTGACGGGTCCCACCTGTAAACAACACGGCTTGGAACATGGCTTGCATGTGATAAAAATATCATGGCTGAATAATACAATGTGCCATGTTGGAATATTATGATGGCTGAAACCTCTGCCAGCAAAGAAATCGAAACAGCAGTGGATGGAAATGGAGTTTGCACCTACGTTTCCTAACTCGGGCAATAAAAATGGAATGAAGAAAAAGAAACAGAAACAGAAAGGAATAACTCCGATAGAATTGGAAACGTACTGATGGTAGGCCTTTTACGAAACGGAAACTCTGGAAATTATTTGCATAAATAGATAATTAATTGAATGTGTCTGAGTAAATCATGGTGTTATTGGAAAGTTTAGATTTGAGTCTGGGTAAATTATGAAGTTGGATCTGATTTTAAGGGATTTATGATATGCTTATTAGGGATTTTTTGAGTATATGGAAACTGGCTGGAAAAGTTATGGAGAGAAATGGACGCTTCGTTTCATATTTTGCATAAATAGTGGGATTATAGGCCATAAATTCGGAAATACCAATCAGAAAAAACGCCTATATTAAAGGATGCTACAAAAACATATCAAGCGGGAAAGGCGTTAATGAAGGGGAAATATATTCATTAAGAATATCTGATGCCACATTAGAAATTATGCGCCACTTAGACTGCATATAGATACGGGATAGAGGAGGGGCTGCCACGTGGTATAGAACAGACTTTTTGTATTTTCAACTTTTGGAATTCCTCTTAGATAAAGAAGGGTTGCCATTTTCTCAACTTTTGGAATTCCTCTTAGATAAAGAAGGGTTGCCATTTTCTCAACTTTTGGAATTCCTCTTAGATAAAGAAGGGTTTCCAGATGGCTTCTTTAGACAAGTATTCTCGATAGGTAGACATGCATTCATGATAGAAACGACTTGTAGAGAAATGCTAAACCGACGGAATTCATTACGTTAAATGGAATTAATTACCCTGAAATTTGCAATGGAAAAAATGCCACGTTGGAAAAATTGATGCCACGTAGATTCAAGAGAGAAGGAGGGGCTGTCACGTGGGCGTGAACTATAAACAACCCTTTTAATTAGGCAAATATCGGGGAGAGACGTAAGCAAATATCGACAGAAAATCTCGAAAACATCATGTGCAATTTCAATTAAGCAAAAACAAAGACACCCCACCCCAGCTTAAAATATAAAAAATATCAGGGCGAGACGTAAGCAAATATAGAGAGAAAATCTCAAAAATATCGCGTGCAATTTTAATTAAGCAAAAATGAAGCAAAGTTGGGCTGACACGTAAGCAAAGTTTCTCTTTTTTAATTAAGCAAAAACAAAGTTTCTTTTTTTTAAAAAAATAAGCAAAAACCTAGAAAATAGATGCTAAGACAAAAGGGGAGGCTGACACGTTAGCATGAACAGTAAAAAGACCTTTCCTCTTTATTATAGATAGATAATAGATATAGGATTATGTGAGAAGAAGAGGACAAAATGGTCTTTTGAACAGTGAGACACGCCTCCTAGGTCAATAGTTTTTAAACTACCATTCATCCAGAAATTCAGAAACTTTGTGTAATTACGTAGTAAAATGACTATATATTATAGAAGATATCTCAGCTATCACTTTAGAGAGGATGTTCTAGTCTAAAGAGATTGCTAGGAACATCCAACACAATCTGGGAGATCCTCACAATGCATGTGATCATTATCTAGCAATAATTTATTAAAAGTTCAATCAGTTACTTTTTTGTGCCATCCCAACCATATAATTGTTTATATGGAGTGATCAACACCATTGCTTTGGGTAGGCGGTTTGATCTTTCTCATTCATTGCAAAAATAACAAATTATTAACTTAAAACTCAAAATAAAGCTTATGATTAGTTCCGACAATCATTTTGCATTACAACTAAAGGAAAATTGTACCATTATTGGAAACAATAATTTTTCAAGTAACTACGGAATTCTGCGAGCTTCTCGGTCGACCGGTCAATATATGCATCCATAGCTCTGAAGTGTTTATGCCTCCAATTTTTGTTGAGGATGAGAAAGCCGATGACTCCCCAAAATCCCAAAGCATATGACATTGCCACAAATGAGTAGAAAATCACAGGATTATCAAGAACCCTAGAATTTTCCCCCTCATCTCTAGGAGGTTGTGGAGGGATGTCCAAGGAGCAATTTCTTTTTAGTGGTGGTCCACAAAGAACTGGATTTCCCTCGTAGCTATCGTTACCAAATGTGGTAAAGTGTTTCTCATAAGGGATCTTACCTGATAGGTTGTTGTAGGCGACGGAGAAAACGCCAAGAAAATCCAGTTGAGATAATTCATAAGGGATTTTCCCAACTAACTTGTTGTGAGAAAGATCTAAACTCTCCAAGCTTTTTAGGTTTTGAAAGGTTCGTGGAAGATGATCAGTTAGCAGGTTGTTGGAAAAATTTAATGAGAGAAGCTCTCCCAAGTCTCCTATTTGTAATGGAATGTCACCCTCCAACTGATTCATGGACAAATCGATTCCAGTCATCAAGGTAAAAGGAACACCCTCGTAAGTGTAAGTTACACCCTTTGTGGTGAAAGAAGTTGAAGGCCTAGGAAGAAAGGATGTAGTATACGAGTAAGTTACACCGTTTGGCCTAGGATGAAAGGGTGTATAATTTATAAAAAGATCGGAAATTTGGATTTGATCTACTTTCTTCCATGAAATTATGCGATCGAGACAAGAAGGTATATTTCCAGAAAAAGAATTGTTGGAGAGATCCAAGATATGGAGGTTACTTAGTTGACACAGTTGTATTGGAATGTGTCATTGAAAGAAATTATGCCCTAAAAGAATTGATACCAATTTTGAGAGGGAGAATAACCAACTAGGAATTGTATCAGATAGGGTATTTTTTTCGCATATCAAGAATCATCAAGTCAAGGCTATTTAACAGGCCAGTTGGAATTACTCCAGTGAAATTATTGTGGCTGACAAGTAAATATTGCAATCGTGCCAAGTTAGCATCAATTGGGAGAATGTCTCCTTGCAATCTATTACTTGATACGTTTACGTAAACCAGCTGAGTGCATTTTTTGGTGAGTTGATGTGGCATTTCTCCTGAAAGGTTGTTGCAAGATAGATCCAATACCTTTAAGCTTTTTATTTCACCCATGGATGACGGGATCCTACCTTGCAAAATATTTTTGGATAGGTTGAAGTAATTCAAATGAGGGAAGAGTGTGCCGATGTTTGTAGGAAGTGGCCCAAATAGATTGTTCTCAGAGATATCTAGAAATTTGACGAACGATGTAGTGTTGTGGGTAGACTGAGGAATTGAGCCTTCGAACAAGTTACCGCTCAACAACAAGGTCTCACCTGATGTATTGTACAATAGCCAAGATGGGATGATCCCTTTAAGAGAGTTATGACCCAAATTTAAATAGTGCAAATAAATCTGAGTTGAAAGGAAGCTAGGAATGGTGCGAGTGCTCAGTTGGTTGAGGTTGCAATTTTCTACGGACAACGACAAGAGTGGAAGAGTAGGAACCCAATGTGGGTGTTGGGTTTCGACCTCTAATTGGACATTGTTTGAAAGGTCAACATCTGAAAGCTGCGAGAGGTTGGCAAAAATAGAAAGTGAGAACACACCCATGAACTGATTATTTGAAAGATCAATAAATTGTATCTTCGTTAGGTTCTTGAAAACGAATGAAGGAATCTTCCCTGTAAAGCGATTGTCGGAGAGAAAAAGCACTTGCAGGTTATGCATGTCTTCCATACATGGATGAAGACCACCCTCAATTGAATTGCTCATGAGATACAAGTGACTTAAGTTCCTTAGTTTGCAAATCTGTGTAAGAATAAGACAGAGAAAATGGTGACAAAATTAGATTGATGTCACAAAATGATAACGAGGAAGCCCGGTTGTATGATTATGAGGCAAAATAAAATTCTTCGTTGAAAAATAAGTTTCTCATAAAAAAAAAATTTCCTTTTTTTTTCAATTTATTAGTGTGAATGTAAATAGTCAAATTTTGGGAAATAATATTCTCACACCTTGACTCAGTAAGGCCTATCAAATTATGGATAAGATCAATCAAAAGTGGGACCTCAAGACCACCAACTTCTTCTGGATGAAGCCCTCATACATCAAATCTCCAACATGGGGTCCCTTTCGCTATTTCTTCCCTTTTTTTTTTTTTTTGCCTATCTTCTCCATAAAAAATATTTTTTATATATTTAGTTGAATGGATTGGATAGCCAAAAAATGGACCCCGCCTTACAAAGAAGGCAATTGACATATGGCCGCGTTTGGATACCCATGAGATTTAGATTTGGATTTCTCACATTTGCAGTTGAGATTTGGAACTGGATGAGATCCTTAGATTTCTAAAACAGCTGTAACAATGAAAAAAAATCCGATTTTCAAATCTATTCTGCAAGACTTTATTTGGAAATCAATATTTGTGGCAGCTACCTTCACCCTCGCTGCTCCTCGACCTTGCTGCAGCTGCAGCCATACGTCCCTCCTTCCCTCCCTCTCTAACTCTCTCAATCGAATTCATACAACATGAGCATGAGGATGATTGATGTATTTTGTATCCAAAACTCAAATCCAAATCCAAATACAAAAACATGAGGTATCCAAACGTGGCCCATGTATTTGTTTTATTTGACTTTTTTTTTTTTTGAAAAGGTAATGAATTTTATTAATACCCAAAACACAAGTGCCAGGGACGAGACGTCCCCAAAACACTAAGGGACAGTTTGGATACACTTATTTTAGAATCCTGGAGTTCCTCAAAATTGTAGTTGGGAGACAAGAGAAGAAAGAGAGCAGCCGTTGTTTTATGATTTCTAGCCCTTCTTTCCAACAGCAAGAGAGCTGGCGATCGTCCCATGTTTCCAAGTTTTAGAAATCGGAGGACGCAGGAAAGATTTCTAAAACCTGGTTTTCTTACTAAAAATCCAAGAAACGCTGCCAGGACAGCATACCAGCAGCTTGATCATGACCCTCTTTTACACGGTTTTCAAACTAAAACCTGGATTCTAAAATCCGTATATCCAAACGGCCCCTAAGTATTACAAATTTACCCGATATTCAGGATAATGTTTACAATGTATGATCCCCCACCAGAGCCACGTCCCCAATAATGGTATCGTTACGGTTCACTCCGGTCTTTGCCAAAGCATCCGCTTTGGAGTTTGCGGACCTCCCTCTGTGAAATTGTGTGTTATTCGACTAATGGAACGAAAATTGATACTTGAGCCAAGAAAGGGTGTTCGTACTCGTTCATTTTGAAGTAACACCCTAGTCTCGAGTCTGGATTCTGGCATCAATAGAAAGTACAAGGAGACGTTGGGGTTGGACGATCATCCCAGGTGGGCAGAGGGTGCCCATCTTCCTACGATGACTGCTATTGATGAAGGCAAGGGTTGGTTTCTCGGTGACTAGTGACTGTTTAGAAACTGTTTATAACTATGTAGGCTAGCCTGTTGGGAACAAAAGGACTCTTGCACTAGTTGGGATAGATGGACACAATCCGGTAAGACCGTCTTTTACTGTGTTCCCTTTAAACCTATTCAGGTTGCACATGTGATACGATGGGTTTTGTAAAAAATGATAAATTTTTTATCCAATTAGCATGCCAAAAAAGGGTAAATTTGATTCCCTAATTGTTATCAGGTGGCTCGATGAGCTGGATGGGAGATCTCCCTCTCCATGGAGAATTTCAGAGTTCATTGTTGAGAACTTGAGATACTTGATCTCGTGAAGGGACACCATGTCCCGTTCCATCTTGTAAGGAGATCATGCAACTTTAGAGTATTTTTATTTTATCCCCTCATAGTTTCATAAGATTTCTTTTGGAGAACTAAAGCAATGCTGATGAAATAAACGGATTAGATCAATCAAAGGTGTGACTCATAACCCTCGTTTTTAAGGTTTCCGAAAAAGAAAAAGTTTGTATTATTATATTTTCATAGCCTACATGATAAATAGTCATTATCCAATCTTCGCATCCATGAAGGCATATCACTTCCTGTGCCCGCCACTTGTGCCCTGTGGATGTGATCTGTTTTGATAACTAACTGACGAATACAAACCTGGCCCATTATTGTTTGCCCTGTGGAGCATTATGCTTCATTAAGGATTTCCCTATCAGAAGCTAAAGCTTTGATATTTATAGTAGTTAATAGGGTGAATGGGATGTCCATTACGTACGGGGCTAGAACCATATGGGTTTTCCTCATCATGTTTCACACCCCTGTCCCTATGTATGACATGATGTTGACCCTAGGCTTGATCGTAAGACTCATTTGAGGTTTTGTTTGAGTGATGTACTGTTTAAGACCCAGTTATCGGTTGTCTCTGGGTTGTGACCTGTGAGATCCAGAGATCTTAAAAGAGAGGGTGGGAATATCATTTCCCATTTTCTTTATAAAATTCATAGTTTATTTTTCTTAAAGGGGTATTATGACAGAAAAATAACAAAATCCAGTCAAAAAATACTCCACACATCATCATTGTGGGTGAGGAAATCCTACTGCCCCGTACCTGTTGAGATGACAAATGTAGATGTCAGATTATTCCATGATAAATCCAGGGTTTGAAGAGAGGAAAGGTTGCCTAGACATGATGCAAGACTTTGATCGTCAAGATTGTTATTGCTGAGATATAGATTCGTGAGTCTCTTCAAGCCACATAAACCTACAAGAAAAATGATCAAGACATAAACACCCAAAACCCATTTCATTTATTACTAAACAATAAATTGCTCTCAATGGAAGGGACAGTATGGGTTGACTTATGATGGTCAACTTGATCAACGGTCTTGATTACACCCCTGACCATATGTGGAACTTAATTTTGACCCTAGGCTTCATCCTAACCATGACCACTCAAAGTAATAACATAATTAGTCCTGTAAACATGTGGAGATGATATAACTATAAGATTTGGCCCAGTCATTGTGTTGGTTGGCTCTGGGTTGTGAGATCCAAAGATCTTAAAAGAGGGGGTGGGAATATCCTTTCACATTTTCTTTATTAAATGTATAGTTTAATTTTCTTAAAGCGGGTACTATGCTAGAAAGATAACAAAATCCTGTCAAAAAATACCTGTTGAGATGGCGCCAGATGTGAATGTTAGATTATTCCCTGATAAATCCAGGGTTTGAAGGGAGGAGAGGTTGCCTAGACATGATGGAAGACTTTGATCGTGAAGATTGTTATCTCTGAGACGTAGATATGTGAGTCTCTTCAAGCCACATAAACCTACAAGAAAAATGATCAAGACATAAACACCCAAAACCCATTTCATTTATTACTAAACAATAAATTGCTCTCAATGGAATATAAAACTAAAAATGCTAAAAAAATGCTAAAAAATCATCTCAAAGTTGTTGTTATCGGGTGGTTGTTGTTACATTACATATACATAGTATCTTGTAACCGTAGTGAACGAAACACTGTTTAAGGAGAGTTTTTTTTCTGAAAAAAATCTCTTTTTATTGGCATGGAGTTAGTACTTTGTTTAAAACTTTTATAGTAAAAACCCCCATTTTCTATGGAAAATGTTTTAAGCACGTTTAAGATGGTATTAAATACATTTTTTGCCCAACTTTCCAACTTTATTACCCCCACTATATTTTTGTAAATGACAAAATTTTTAATGCATTTTTTTGTGTTTTCATTTTTTACTGCATTTTTTGAACCAATAATGTATTAAACTCGAATTTTCCCCATCCCCGTCCTTTTTGTGGTGCCGAACCACGTTTTGCTAAGTACGCTTTTAACTTAGGTTTCGAGCGCGGTGGATCACGTTTCATCTGGGACGGTTGCTCTCCAAAAGGCTAAGAAATTGCAAAGGAACAAACGGAAATGGATGTGCTTTGCTATTATAAGCCTTCTCATAATTGTGGTTATCATTGTCGTTGTTGTCATCAAGCCTTGGAGTAAGAGTGGTGCGTGATTTGCGTAGTGTTTGTGTAATATACATCAACAAAAGCCCAACTAAAATCTTTCATTTTTTTTCTTTTTTCTTCTTTCCCCTTTTTAGTGTGGTTTATTGTTATATATTCTTTTCTGATCTATGTTTGTGTACTTTATTCTGAGAAAAACAGATCTTTTATTTTGAAATATGAATTTGCAATTGTCTTTATATTGTTCAATAAAATTGAAAGGTGCAAAAATTGAACTTCCATCTTAGGTATTGTATTAGTGTATATTCTAGGCTACTAATGTTGACACTCCCA
The DNA here is from genome assembly GCF_043159265.1 of Tasmannia lanceolata. Lineage (NCBI taxonomy): Eukaryota > Viridiplantae > Streptophyta > Magnoliopsida > Canellales > Winteraceae > Tasmannia > Tasmannia lanceolata. The sequence continues at coordinate 256,645 of NW_027518681.1, forward strand.
TGTTTTGATAATTGCACTAACTCATCTTGTCTTTTATCATTTAAATAGCTGTCAAAGGTTATTATAGTTCCCCAAAAGCACTCAAAGCAATTAAGGAAGAAAAGACAAGCTGAGATTCTGCAATTATGAAAACAGAGTAGTGCCAAATTCTATTGTCACAAGGTTAGAAGATTATTTTAGGGGGACTGATATCTGCACTACCGTATTTTGTTAATGACACTACAATATTCAAGATGGTATAAACATCCACTCATAAAAGGTGCAAAACAAAGTGAGTAATGGCATTATCCAAATATGGTCTGCCAGTCTGCCTTAGTTATACTATATCACATGTCACTGTACTTGGTTAAAGAAGCAAAAACACCGCCCGCATGTTACAAACTTATATAAGCTATGTTTGGATGTATTACTTATATGAAAAATGCTAAAAATATCACCCTTAGAATTTTTTCCTATGGATCACTTTCTGGGCCCACTGGTGCCATGTGGAAGTTGATCAATTCTGTTGATTTAGCTGACAGCCACAAAAATGGGCTCTTTATCATTTTCCCAATCTTGATCAGATGCTATTTTCTTTATTAAATGTATAGTTTACTTTTCTTAAACAGGAAATGCTAATGGCCCCGAACCTGTTGAGATGGCGCCAAATGTGAATGTCAGATTATTCCCTGATAAATCCAGGGTTTGAAGGGAGGAGAGGTTGCCTAGACATGATGCAAGACTTTGATCGTGAAGATTGTTATAGCTGAGATCTAGTTGCGTGAGCCTCTTCAAGAAACATAAACCTATAAGAAAAATTATTTTTGATTTCTTCTTTTATGAAGAAAAATGTATGATCGTGAAGATTGTTTTCTTCTCCAGAAACTCCATTGATGTATTTTTGGTTACATCTTTTATCATCTTTTGTAACACGGGTGGTGACGAGTTCGAGGGATCGTGTCAAACAACCAGTTGCTTCAAAAGCTTAAGCGGCTAGAGATGGCATTATTTAATCTTTTATACTTTAACACCCCCTCACTTGTGGCCCCTCTTTTAGGGTTGGCCTACATGTGGCACATGTGTCCTCTCTTTTGGATTTGGCCATTGCATATGGATTTTTGTTATCAAGAAGGTTTGAACTCGGGACCCTTGCATCCGATACCATGTCAAACAACCAGTGGTATCAATGCCTGGCCGTGGTAACTCTGGTGTGACTCTGAGGACGAAAAATCCCTCAGGGAAGATCTCAGTAACCCCGGTATGCTAAAATATCTCTCGGGGAAGATCTCGTAGTTCCCATGTGGTCTCCACATGGAGGGGGAGATTGTTGGGGGATCCACATGAAAGCAAAGATCCCACATCGGAAGTGTAATAGATGTGGATGGACTTTATAAGGGAATGGGCACCCTCCCCTTAACGGCTAGCTTTTAAGCGTGAGTTCTACCCGCGTCCACACAGATCGATTCTAGAAGAGACCCAATGGATTGTTGTATCTTGGGAGCCGAACGCCGATCCACCCAGTGCAGAAGGGGGCACATCATCTCCAAGGGTAGCGCGTTTTTCGGGGCTTGGGTAGCGTGTTTTAAATTACTTTGATTTGGAATATCATTCCGGGGCTTGAGTAGCGAGTTTTCCGAGCCGGGCTGGGCCGGGCCGGGTCAGGTTAATTTAGCATAAGCTATCGTTATGAAAACAGTTTTCAACATAACTTTTCATTAATCACGTCTCTTTAACTTTTTGAAATATTCGATCGAGAATACGTAAAAGTTATTTTAGAATATATTTGTTCTCTCCCTTCTTACCCTGTAAAGTTTGTTCCCTTTTCTGTTCTATTTTTTTTATCATGGCAAACATAATCATTTTCCCAAGGCGTCCAGGTTGTGTGAATGCACAATCTTGGAGCGGAGTTGTTGTATCCTGGAGGCATACATTGGAGATCCCATATGTACCATCGATTAGTCGTTTATGAGGGCAATATTTGCCTTATGGATAGCATATCCATATTCATGCCTCAACTCAGTCAATAAGTCACTTCTTTACCATTTGATTCTTACATTACTTTCTTGTAATCAATTACTTCATTTCTGCCGTTTATTAGTATAATCCTAAAGCCCATGCTTATTTTCAATCACAAGTAGGACCTTATAGGCAGTAAAACTTTCACTATAGGTGTAGAAAACTACATTTAAAAAAGAAAACCCCATAAATGTGAATAATCATACTGAAAATATGTACTATAGTGAATAGTTATACTTAAAATGTTATTAGTATGGATAATCACACCGAAAATTTATGATAGTGTGGACACCTACACTGAGTATTTTATAAAGTGCGGATGGATTCAGTGAGAAAAGCTAAGCTAGTGAGGATGGCTATCATATATGCTAGTGTGGATAACTACAATGAAAGTATGTCTTAGGTGTGGATCTCCACACTAAGAAAACCATGCTGGATAAGGTATGGATAGCCACAATGAATTGTAACTAGATTTTTTTATGGGTGAGCTGGGATTTGGCGGAACCCCTACCAGTGCATTGAATAGAAGGAAAGAATACAAGAAGAACAGATGAAACTAGAGAACAAATTACAAACAAGAGTACAATTTTCTTTCCCTATCTGACTGGATTATTTCCATGAGCATTGGAGGGATGAGGAGAAGAGTGATATCTTCTCCCTTGCATGGGCAACCTGACTTTGAGAGGAAGTCTGCGGCTGAGGCATGTGAGTTATGCACCAGTCTCTGAAAGTGTTGAGGATTTTTCGAATGTGGGTTATCATTCGGATATTTTCCATGGGGGCTTGAATTTTCCCTGTAATTACATCTACTGCAAATAATTAATCGGCTCTAATCTATAGATTTGGGGTTCCCCATTTTTGCACCATTTTGTGAAAATGGATGAGAGCTCTAGTCCAAAAAACTTTTCTTTCATGATTTCAATGGAGAATAAACCAAGAATCATTCTTTCGTCATGTTGAAGAATTCCACCAATTCCAGCTCCTTCGATATTAATCTTGAGCTCTCCATGATCATGATTCTTTGTTTCATATGGTTTGATTTGGAATATCCTTTCAGTAATAATGTCTGGTGTTTAGAGAGTGTAGCATTTCTGACCCTTCAACAACCAGCATTAGTTAGCGGACTAATGCTAGTCTTAAGCAAGTGTTGTATTTTTTAGGTGCCTTGAAGTCCTCCTTTGGAATGTATTAAACTAGTCATTAAGATTCCTTTTCAGGTCTACCTTAAGGCCTTGTTTGAGTTGCAAGAAAAAATTTTCAAATGGAAAAAACTTTCTTGGAAAATTTTCATCTTTCCACAATTTAGATGGAAATGATATGATTATGGTTAATTTGGAAGGATATTATTATAAATTGTAAGTTCCTCTTAATAAAATTTGAATAGTGGTGGTTCCAATTAGCTTTTTCATGTGTAAAACAAGTACGAAATCTTTGAAATATTTTTCCTTTCCAAACTTTTCCTCAAAATTCTTGCCATCTAAATAGGGCCTAAAGGATTCCAAGTCTGCTAGCAAGACCTTGAAGTCTTATGTAAGTTTTAGAAAGTTTTCACAAGCAAGCAAAGCTTATTACTTTCCTTTTTTCGCTAGGTAAGCTGGGATTGAACTGCCGACCTCTAAGTTATCTTGTGCAGTTGTGGATATACTATATTCTGATGGCTGTAGATAGTTAACAGTTTGACCTCAACCATTTTGGCATATTTTATGGATTTACTATGGGGTGATGATAAATCCGCACCCCCTGTAGGATAATTCAAACCCTTTAACGTGAATTGAGGTAAAAAAAGCGTTAAAGGCTGATGCTTGTTTATGCTTTTTGACACTTTTTGACGTCAATTCACCTTAAATGGGTGCGAATCATCCTATAGGGTGTGCGAATTTATCATCTCCCTTTTCTATATTCCAATGACTAAGGTAAATGATATATATCGTGATGAGTTTGTGTTATATTGATTAACTATATAGTAGAATGTTTTGAGCAAGGTATTCCATATTGTTTGTTATAGATATGTATTATGTGATATGAAGCTACTTTTGAGTGTGATGATAGATCATACATGGGGCCTTGTTTTCACCATATATTACCTCTCTTTAGTGTGTATGATGTGCCATATATAATCAGTCGATATATCTGACACACAACATCCACATTGGATGTGGCAATTTGTGGAACATGACGAGAACAAGGTTTATAAAGCCCTATTTTACACAGTAATCTTTTCTTCGTACTTGGAAACTTTTGATATGAGGAAATTGAGCTCTATCAAAAGAAATTTTTACAAGGTTTATAAAGCCCTATGAAAAGAAAGTATCAAATTTTATTTTTTCAAAATTTCTACTTTAAAACAAAAAAACTAAATGTCAATTGTTTATTGTCTAGGACTAGATATATGCACCCATTGGCTACATGTTACTATTTCCTCCTCTTCTTCCACTTTTGGGTTTCATTGGTGGTCGGTGGTGCAACGAACACATTGCAGGAGATGAAAAGATAGGAAAAATTATATGAGAAGAAGATGACAAAATGGTCTTTCGAACCGTGAGACACGCCTCCTAGGTCAAAAGTTTTTAAACTACCATTCATCCAGAAATTCAGAAACTTTGAGTAATTACTTAGTAAAATGTCTATATATATAGTGAAGATATCTCAGCTATCACTCTAAGAGGATGTTATAGTCTAAAGAGATTGCTAGGAACAACCAACACAATCTGGGACATCCTCACAATGCAGGTGATGATTATCTAACAATAATTTATTAAAAGTTCAAGCAGTTATTTTTTTTGTGCCATCCCAACCTTATAATTGTTGATATGGAGTGATCAACACCATTGCTTTGGGTAGGCGGTTTGATCTTTGTGATCATAAGCCATTCATTGCAAAAATATCAAATTATTAACTTAAAACTCAAGATAAAGCTTATTATTACTTCCAACAATCATTTTGCATTACAACTAAATGAAAATTGTACCATTATTTGAAACAACAATTTTTCAAGTAACTACGGAATTCTGAGAGCTTCTCAATCGACCGGTCAATATATGCATCCATAACTCTAAAGTATTTATGCCTCCCATTTTTGTTGAGGATGAGAAAGCCGATGACTCCCCAAAATCCCAAACCATATGACATTCCCACAAATGAGTAGAAAATCACAGGATTATCAAGAACCCTAGAATTTTTTTCTTCATCTCTAGGAGGTTGTGAAGAGATTTCCAAGGAGCAATTTCTTTCTAGTGGTGGTCCACAAAGATTTGGATTTCCCTCATAGCTATCCTTACCAAATGTGGTAAGGTGTTTATCAAAAGGGATCTTACCTGATAGGTTATTGTAGGCGACAGAGAAAGCACCAAGTGAATCCAGTTGAGATAATTCATAAGGGATTCTCCCAAATAACTTGTTGTGGGAAAGATCCAAACTCTCCAAGCTTTTTAGGTTTTGAAAGGATTGTGGAAGATAGCCAGTTAGCAGGTTGTTGGAAAAATTTAATGAGTGAAGCGCTTCCAAGTCTCCTGTTTGGAATGGAATATCACCCTGCAATTGATTCATGGACAAATCAATTCCAGTCATCAAGCCAAAAGGAAGGCCCTCGTAAAAGTAAGTTACACCCTTTGTGGTGAAAGAAGTTGAAGGCCTAGGAAGAAAGCCTGTTCTATTTAAAGAAACATAGGAAATTTGGATTTGATATGTTTTCTTCCATGAACTTATGTTGTTGAGACAAGAAGGTATATGTCCAGAAAAAGAATTGTTGGAGAGATCCAAGGTATGGAGGTTACTTAGTTGACACAGTTGTATTGGAATGTTTCCTCGAAAGAAATTATTCCCTAAAAGAATTGATACCAATTTTGAGAGGGAGAATAACCAACTAGGAATAGTGTCGGATAGGGTATTTTTTCGTATATCAAGAATCATCAAGTCAGGGCTATTTAACAGGCCAGATGGAATTTTTCTAGTGAAGTTATTGTGGCTGGCAAATAAATATTGCAATCGTATCAAGTTAGCATCAACTGGGAGAATGTCTCCTTGCAATCTATTACTTGATATATTGAGGTAAACCAGCTGAGTGCAATTTTTGGTGAGTTGATGTGGCATTTCTCCTGAAAAGTTGTTGGAAGATAGGTCCAATATAGATAAGCGTTCTATTTCACCCATGGATGAGGGGATCCTACCTTGCAAAATATTTTTGGATAGGTTGAAGTAAAGCAACCGAGGGAAGAGAGTGCCCATGTTTGTAGGAAGTGACCCGGTTAGATTATTCTCAGAGATATCTAGAACAGTGAGAAATGATTTAGTGTTGTGGGTAGACTGAGGAATTGAGCCTTCGAACAAGTTACCCGTCAACAACAAGGAATCACTTGACGTATTGTACAATAGCCAAGATGGGATGATCCCTTTAAGAGAGTTATGACCCAAATTTAATTGAGATAACTTAACCTGGCTAGAAAGAAAGCTGGGAATGCTACGAGTGCTATGTTTGTTGAGGTTGCAATTTTCTAAGGACAACCACTGGAATTGAAAAGTAGGAACCCAATATGGGTATTGGGTTTCGACTTCTAATTGGACATTGTTTGAAAGGTCAACATCTGAAAGTTGCGAGAGGTTGGCAAAACTAGAAAATGAGAACACACCCATGAACTGATTATTTGAAAGGTAAACATCTGAAAGTTGCGAGAGGTTGTTGAAAATGAATGAAGGAATCTTCCCTGTAATGCGATTGTCGGAGAGATCAAGCCGTCGCAGGTTATGCATGCCTTCCATACATGGATGAATGCCCTCAATTGAATTGCTCATGAGATCCAAGTAACTTAGGTTCCTTAGTTTGCAAATCCCTGTAAGAATAAGACAGAGAGAAAATGGTGACAAAATTAGATTGATGTTGCAAAATAATAACGAGGAAGCCCCATTGTATGATTATGAGGCAAGATAAAAATTTTCGCTAAAAAACAAGTTTCTAATAAAATTTTATTTTTCTTTTTTTTTCCAACTTATTAGTGTAAATGTAAATAGTCATATTTTGGGAAATAATATTCTCACACCTTGACTCAATGTAAGGCCTATCAAATGTAAGGATAAGATCAATCAAAGGTGGGACCCTCAAGACCACCAACTTCCTCTGGATGACGCCCTCATACATCAAATCTCCAACGTGGGGTCCCATTCGCTATTTCTTCCCTTTTTCATTTTTTTGCTTATCTTCATAAAAAATATTTTTTATATATTTAGTTGAATGGATTGGATAGCCAAACAATGGACCCCGCCTTAAGATATGGCCCAGACATTGTATTTGTTGTCTCGTGACTTGTGAGATCTCAAGATCTTAAAAGAGGGGGTGGGAATATCATTTCCCATTTTCTTTATTAAATGTATAGTTTACTTTTCTTAAAGCTGGTACTATGTCAGAAAAATTTAAAAATCTATCTATTGCCCCGTACCTGTTGAGATGGCGCCAGATGTGAATGTCAGATTATTCCCTGATAAATCCAGGGTTTGAAGGGAGGAGAGGTTGCCTAGACATGATGGAAGACTTTGATCGTGAAGATTGTTATCGCTGAGATCTAGATACGTGAGTCTCTTCAAGCCACATAAACCTACAAGAAAAATAATCAAGACATAAACACTCAAAACCCATTTCATTTATTACTAAACAATAAATTGCTGTCAATGGAATATAAAACTAAAAATGCTAAAAAAATGCTAAAAAATCATCTCAAAGTTGTTGTTACATTACATATACACAGTATCTTTTAACCGTAGTGAACGAAACACTGTTTAAGGAGAGTTTTTTTTTTTTTGAAAAAAATCTCTTTTTATTGGCATGGAGTTAGTACTTTGTTTAAAACTTTTATAGTAAAAACCCCCATTTTCTGTGGAAAATGTTTTAAGCACGTTTAAGATGGTATTAAATACATTTTTAGCCCAACTTTCCAACTTTATTACCCCCACTATATTTTTGTAAATGACAAAATTTTTAATGCATTTTTTTGTGTTTTCATTTTTTACTACATTTTTTGAACCAATAATGTATTAAACTCGAATTTTCCCCATCCCCGTCCTTTTTGTGGTGCCGAACCACGTTTTGCTAAGTACGCTTTTAACTTAGGTTTCGAGCCCGGTGGATCACGTTTCATCTGGGACGGTTGCTCTCCAAAAGGCTAAGAAATTGCAAAGGAACAAACGGAAATGGACGTGCTTTGCTATTATACTCCTTCTCATAATCGTGGTTATCATTGTCGTTGTTGTCATCAAGCCTTGGAGTAAGAGTGGTGCGTGATTTGCGTAGTGTTTGCGTAATATACATCAACAAAAGCCCAACTAAAATCTTTCATTTTTTTTCTTTTTTCTTCTTTCCCCTTTTTAGTGTGGTTTATTTCCCTGCATTATTGTTATATATTCTTTTCTGATCTATGGGTGCAAAAATTGAACTTCCATCATAGGTATTGTATTAGTGTATATTCTAGGCTACTAATGTTGGCACTCCCATGTTTTGATAATTGCACTAACTCATCTTGTCTTTTATCATTTAAATAGCTGTCAAAGGTTATTATAGTTCCCCAAAAGCACTCAAAGCAATTAAGGAAGAAAAGACAAGCTGAGATTCTGCAATTATGAAAACAGAGTAGTGCCAAATTCTATTGTCACAAGGTTGGAAGATTATTTTAGGGGGACTGATATCTGCACTACCGTATTTTGATAATGACACTACAATATTCAAGATGGTATAAACATGTCACTCATAAAAGGTGAAAAACAAAGTGAGTAATGGCATTATCCAAATATGGTCTGCCAGTCTGCCTTAGTTATACTATATCACAGAAAAGTTTTATATTACTTATATGAAAAATGCTAAAAAAATCACCCTTAGATTTTTTTTCTCCTATTGATCACTTTCTGTGCCCACTGGTGCCATGTGGAAGTTGATCAATTCTGTTGATTTAGCTGACAGCCACAAAAATGGCCTCTTTATCATTTTCCCAATCTTGATCAGATGCTATTTTCTTTATTAAATGTATAGTTTACTTTTCTTAAATGATAAAATCCTGTCAAGAAAAATAATAAAATCCTGTCAAGAAATACTCCACACATCATCATTTTGGGCGAGGGAATGCTAATAGCCCCGTACCTGTTGAGATGTCGCCAAATGTGAATGTCAGATTATTCCCTGATAAATACAGGTTTTGAAGGGAGGAGAGGTTGCCTAGACATGATGCAAGACTTTGATCGTGAAGATTGTTATAGCTGAGATCTAGCTGCGTGAGTCTCTTCAAGCCACATAAACCTACAAGAAAAATGAACAAGACATAATCTTAGGGCCCGTTTGGATAGTTGATATTGTGTATTTGGATTTGGAATTGAGTTTTGAATACAAAATGAATAGATCCGGCAGCTCATGTTGAGGGAGACAGATTTGTGGATTTCCAATTACTTATTACCACAGCATATTTGGAAATCTGATTTTTTTCACTGTCAGTAGCTGATTTGGAAATCCAAGGATTTGATCCGGATCCAAATCACAACACAAAAAGGGCTGCAAATGTGAGAAATCCAAATCAAAATCTTCTAGGTATCCAAATGGGCCCTTACTGATGGGATGGCCGTTGGGTGTGGTGCTAGGGCCATATGCGTTGCCTCATGATAGTTTGCCATATCAAGGGCCTTGGTTACGCACACCCTTGTGCCTATGTACAATGTATCTGATCTTGGCCTAATATTCATCCTATGAGATTTGTTTAAGCCCTGTTTGGATTGCAGAAAAACATATGAGATTTGTTTCAGCCCTGTTTGGATTGCAGAAAAACATTTCTCGCAGAAAATATTTTCTTTGATTTTTTTTTTATTTCACAATTTAGAGGGGAATCATATGGTTACGGTTTATTTAGAGGGGTACCAATACAAAAAGAAAGTCCTAATAAATAAAACTTTGTAATCAGTCAATGGAAAAGGAAGAAATTTATAAAAAATTTCTTTCCCAAACTTTTTAAGAAAATTCCTGCAATCCAAAAGAGCCATATGCGAAAAATTCCTACATGAGGCAACCCATATAGTCCAATCAGAGATCACATATGTCAGATTTAAGACCTACAACTATCAAAGCTTTAGCTTCTATTGGGGACGAGGAAATGGGCCACATAAAAGCTTTAGCTTGCATTAGAGAGGCGATAAAGGGGGCGAATGCCGACTCCAATGGGCGAATTTATCACCGCCCTTTTTAATGGGATTAGAAGTTGAGCCTAGTCTTATCCTAACCGAAAGCCTGAAAGTACCCTAACCAAATTCGTTCTCCTCTTTAGACAAAGTGGGTGTTTTTGTCTGTTTGCAAAACCTGGGTTAGGGCTTCCTATGATAAATCTAAATCTTCCAGAGACGAAAGGTTTCCTAGACTTCGATCATCAAGTTGGTTATCACTGAGTTCTAGGGTCTTGAGTCTCTTTAAGCTGCATAAACCTACAAGAAAATGATGAAGACAAAAACATATGAGCACATTTAATTTATTACCAAAAAACAAATTCCTTTCAATGCAAAGGAAAAAAATCAGATTTCTATATTACTTATAAGAAAAAAGCTAAAAAAGTGATTCTTCGGCCTTGTTTTCATAGTCTACGAGATAAATAGTCAATATCAATTCTTCGCATCCTTGAAGACATGAGTTGAATGGCTTGGATAACCAAACAATGGACCCCACCTTGCAACAAAAATATGTTGTTTTTGCTAAAACCGAATAGACAATTAATCTAATGTGTATTTGTGTTATTTTAAAAATTGAAGGAAGGAAAATTTGTTACTTTCCCCAAGAGACATGATACTACCCTATTGATCAATCAATCCTCGTTTTTATGGTTTCTCCAAAAAGAAAAAACAGGTTAACTTTTTATTATTATATTTTTCATAGGCCTATGACAGTCATTATATGCCGTGATCAGTTTGCCTTTCGAAAATTGAAAATGGATGCAGCTGCTGAAGATCCCAAGATACCGTAAGGACTATACCAAAATCGTATTTTATGCTTCATCTTATCATTGAAATTATGAGATAAGTGAAAGTGAAAAGAAAAACTACTTCAACCATCATCATTTCGGATGAGAAAAATACTATTGCCACTCCGTACCTGTTGACATGCCAATTGGGTTTCTAAGATTATTATCTGATAAATATAACTCTTCCAGGGACGAAAGGTTTCCTAGACATGATGGAAGACTTCGATCATCAAGTTGGTTACCCGAGAGATCTAGTTGCTTGAGTCTCTTCAAGCTGCATAAACCTACAAGAAAATGATGAAGACAAAAACATATGAGCACATTTAATTTATTACCAAAAAACAAATTCCTTTCAATGCAAAGGAAAAAAAATCAGATTTCTATATTACTTAAAAGAAAATAGCTAAAAAAGTGATTCTCAGGCCTTGTTTTCTTTTGGATAGAGACATTATGAGATGTTAGGAGTGTCCGTTTGGAGTGAGACTTGGGTTTTTGGAGAACTAAAGCAATGCTGACGAAATAAACGGATTAGATCAATCAAAGGTGTGACTCATAACCCTCGTTTTTAAGGTTTCCGAAAAAGAAAAAGTTAACTTTGTATTATTATATTTTCATAGCCTACATGATAAATAGTCATTATCCAATCTTCGCATCCATGAAGGCATATCACTTCCTGTACCCGCCACTTGTGCCCTGTGGATGTGATCTGTTTTGTTAACTAACTGACGAACACAAACTGTAAGCCCAATGGTTTCCACCTTGGCATTTCCATCTTATTTTGATGATTCCAATACACAAGTGATTTATGATCACTAATGTGTTTGATTGTCTAAGTTGTAGATCACATTGGTGCTAAGACAACATTGCTTGGATTGAGGCAAAGAAGATCTCATTGGACTACATCATGAAGGCCAAAGACATCGAAGTCCAAGACAAATGAAGACTTAAAGAATCCATTGAAGACCAAAAGTCATATTTAGATTGTAAAAGATCCAATCTTAGTTTTAGATTTTAGAGGCATAATTAAGTAAATAAACAAACACCCTAAATATATAAGTGATTGTCTTTGTGGAGTTCCAACACCTTGGAACCCTCATAGCAATCCCAACTTGGTGTTAAGTTGGAAGCCTAAAAACAAGAAATGAAAATCTGCTTGAAATAGGCTTCTCGGAACTCCGAGAGAAATTCTCGGAACTTCGAGAAATATTCTCGGAACTCCGAGAAATATTCTTGGAACTCCGAGAAATGGTCCAGTAGACTTTTTTCCAACTTCTGTTTGTATTCCCGGAACTCCGAGATTTTTTCTCGAAACTCCGAGAAATATTCTCTGAACTCCGAGAACACTACAACGGTCGGATTTTTAGCCGTTGCGAATTTTCTAGGAATTACAACAATGCCATTGAACGGTCATATTTGGTTTTTCCTATATATATGGGCATTCCAAACATTCCAATTATCAATTCTAACACTCTTAAAACCTTACTTGAACATTCAAAGAGTGAATCAAACTTGATTATGCCTCTCATCCTCTAAAGCTTAGGATTTGAATCATAGGCTAAATTTGTACATCCTCTACAATTCTTGTAAACCCTTGTGAGGGTTTTTTTGTTCTTTCTTTCTTATCAAGAACTTTGTATCGGGCGAGTGTTCGGAGAAGCGTAGTCCACTCTCCGTGGTGAAGATTACCACCAAGGTTAAAGGTAATCGGAATTTGTAATCGGCACCGATCTTCGCCGAAGTTAAGAAGATCACATAGTGAAGCCATCAACGGGTTTGGTTGGTGGAGTGGAGTAGGCCTCGCGTTTTGAGAACCGAACCACTTTAAATCTCGGGTGCAATCTCTCTTACTCTTGCTTTTTATTTGCATTTGCACTTTAGATTTAACTTGTGTGCTTGAACATAATTCTTGATCTCTTAATCTTCTAAATATTGGGTTGAAGTTTTTTAAAAGATTAAAACTCGTTAGCAACCTAATTTCTCACTCCTGATAAGTTGTCGTACTCGGGACCACCCTTGGAATTTCACTAACCTTGCCCATTATTGTTTGCCTTGTGGAGCATTATGCTTCATTAAGGATTTCCCTATCAGAAGCTAAAGCTTTGATATTTATAGTAGTAAATAGGGTAAATGGGATGTCCATTACGTACGGAACTAGAACCATATGGGTTTTCCTCATCATGTTTCACACCCCTGTCCCTATGTATGACATGATGTTGACCCTAGGCTTGATCGTAAGACTCATTTGAGGTTTTGTTTGAGTGATGTACTGTTTAAGGACCGGTCTCAAAAGGCTAACTTGCTAAGTTTCTCTTATAAATATAGTACCTCGAGTATATGAAGTCTACTTTAGGGTATGTCCTACTTATGTGGAAGGTGGGTTATCTCATCTCATGTGGGTAATGTTACCGTCATAATTATTTTTTAAGACAAAAATATCCCTCTTGTTAGGAAAATGATAAAACATTTCGTTATGTTTGAGAAAATCGTGAAAGAAGTTCCGAAAATGAAAAAACATTCCATTATGTAAACATGTGGAGATCCAAAGATCTTAAAAGAGAGGGTGGGAATATCATTTCCCATTTTCTTTATAAAATTTATAGTTTACTTTTCTTAAAGGGGTATTATGACAGAAAATTAACAAAATCCTGTCAAAAAATACTCCATACCTGTTGAGATGGCGCCAAATGTCAATTAGTCCCAACTAAAACCAACAAGACGTAAAAACCCAAAACCCATTTCATTTATTACTAAAACAATAAATTGCTCTCAATGCAATGGAGAAATCTCAAAGTTTTATATGACTTATATGAAAAATGCTAAAAAAAATCACCCTTAGAATTTTTTTCCTTATTCATCACTTTCTGGGCACACTTGTGCCATGCGGAGATGATCAATTCTGTTGATTTAGAAGACAGCCACAAAAGTGGCTCTTTATCATTTTCCCAATCTTGATCAGATGATCCTAAGCCTTGATTTAGTAGGTCTCACACCAAAAGCCGCTAAAGCTTTCATATTTGTATTCAACAAATAATCTTAGGGTCCGTTTGGATAGTTGATATTGTGTATTTGGATTTGGAATTGAGTTTTGAATACAAAATGAATAGATCCGGCAGCTCATGTTGAGGGAGACAGATTTGTGGATTTCCAATTACTTATTACCACAGCATATTTGGAAATCTAATTTTTTTTCACTGTCAGTAGCTGATTTGGAAATCCAAGGATTTGATCCGGATCCAAATCACAACACAAAAAGGGCTGCAAATGTGAGAAATCCAAATCAAAATCTTCTGGGTATCCAAATGGGCCCTTACTAATGGGATGGCCGTTGGGTGTGGTGCTAGGGCCATATGCTTGCCTCATGATGGTTTGCCATATCAAGGGCCTTGGTTACGCACACCCTTGTGCCAATGTGCAATGTATCTGATCGTGGCCTAGTATTCATCCTATGAGATTTGTTAGCCCTGTTTGGATTGCAGAAAAACATATGAGATTTGTTTCAGCCCTGTTTGGATTGCAGAAAAACATTTCTCGCAGCAAATATTTTGTTTGATTTTTTTTTTATTTCACAATTTAGAGGGGAATCATATGGTTACGGTTTATTTAGAGGGGCACCATTATAAAAAGAAAGTCCTAATAAATAAAACTTTGTAATCAGTCAATGGAAAAGGAAGAAATTTCGCCAACGACAGTCATTATCTTGATCAGTTGCCTTTCGAAAATTGAAAAAGGGTGCAGCTACTGAAGATCCCCAGATACCCTAAGGCCTATACCAAAAGCGTATTATATGCATCATCTTATCTTTGAAATTATGAGATAAGTGAAAGTGAAGAGAAAAACTACTTCAACCATCATCATTTCGGATGAGAAAAATACTATTGCCACTCCGTACCTGTTGAGATGCCAATTGGGTTTCTAAGATTATTATCCCTTAAATTTAAATCTTCCAGGGACGAAAGGTTTCCTAGACATGATGGAAGACTTCGATCATCGAGTTGGTTATCCGAGAGATCTAGTTGCTTGAGTCTCTTCAAGCTGCATAAACCTACAAGAAAATGATGAAGACAAAAAAGTATGAGCACATTTCATTTATTACCAAAAAACAAATTCCTTTCAATGCAAAGGAATAATGCAAAAAACAATTTCCGTTTCTTCCCCTTATATTCCCTTTTTTCTTTTTCTTTTTTTGCATAATTTGTCCAAGAATAAAATTCTTTTTAATAGCATTGATCTACCAACATATGAGCATGAGTTGAATGACATGGATAGCCAAAAAATGGACCCCACCTTACAACAAAAATATGTTGTTTTAGCTAAAACCGATTAGTCAATTGCAAGAAGGAAAATTTGTTACTTTTGCCAAGAGACATGATACTAGGTTCTTTAACCAACCCTCATTTTAAGGTTTCCAAAAAAAAAAGTTAACTTTGTTTTATTATATTTTCATACTCTACGAGATAAATAGTCATTATCAATTCTTCGCATCCTTGAAGACATGTAACTTCGTGGGCTCACATCCTGGGCCCTCCACTTGTGCCCTGTGGACGTGATCTGTTTTGTTAACTAACTGGCGAACTTAAACGTGGCACATATTGTTTGCCCAACCTTGATTGAATGATCCTAGCACTTGAGTATTAGGCTTCGTTAAGGTTTTCTCTATCAGAAGCTAAAGCTTTGATTATTTATAGCAGTTAATTGGGTGAATGGGATGTCCATTAGGTACGGGACTAGAACCATATGGGTTTTCCTCATCATGTTTCACCAGATCAATGATCTTGATTCCACACCCTTGTCCCTATGTATGACATGATGTTGACGCTAGGCTTGATCGTAAGACTCATTTGAGGTTTTGTTTGAGCGATGTTCTGTTTAAGGATCATTCACAAAAGGCTAACCTGCTAATTTTCTCTTATAAATACAATACCTCGATTAAGTCTACCTTAGGGATGTCCTCCTACTTATGTGGAAGGAGGGAAATCTCATCTCATACAAAACATGAAGCATTAGTGTCAGATCTTTTCTTCTAGTATTGAGGCAGAGTTTGTTCCATGCTACAAGACTGCGATACAGGCACTATGGTTGCAGAATTTTATCACAAGGCTTGGAGTCGTGCACTCATATCTCTAGGCTATATGTTATTTATTGGGATAATGCTACAGTAGGTTTCTTCTCTAAGGAGAAAGAAGAGTGACAACGACAATAAGCATAATTACTTAAAGTATCATATTGTTAGGGAGAACGTTAGGGATCATCATTTGGGTATTAAGTAGGGGTGGACATGGTCCGGTTTTGGGCTAAACTCAGGACCGAACCATATATAATCGGTTCCCTGAAATTGGAACCAGCACCGAACCATATGTGTGGAACCAAACCGAACCAGAACCATATATAATCGGTTTGGTTCGGTTCGGTTCTGGGTTTACCCAACCTTCACCAATGGCCCTGTTTATATATGAATTACAAGCACTAACAGTAACAGTAACAGTAACAGGCGCAAATTTGGGCAATGCAAAACTTATATGAAGTATGAAGAAGTACAAACAAGTGGGATAATCATGCACAAATTTTGGCAATGCATGAAGCCACGAACTACAAATTTGGGAAATAATAAGGCCCTAATATTCAAAGCAAACAGTCCCTAATATCCAAAGCAAAAATCACATTAAACCAATTCGGTTCTCGGTTCCGGGATCCCAAACCCAGAACCGAACCGAATTTGCACCGGTTCTTGGATTTCTGATCCGAAACCGAACAATATAGAAATGGAACCGAACCGAACAGAACCAAATGTGCTGGTTCGGTTCGGTTCTTCGGTTCGAACCGGAACCATGTCCACCCCTACTGTGAAGCACATATACATTGTGATGATAGCCGCATACCAAGTGACAAAGAAAGGCTTCCATACATATCACATAAGGGGCATGTAGAGCATATGAGATTGATTAGTTCATTTAGGCCCTGTTTGTTTTGGATTTTAAGAATCGTTTGTGAGTCCCAAACTGATTATTGGAATCAAAATTACATTTAATTTTTAGTCCAGTAATCAGTTTTGAACTCACAATCCTTTCTCAAAATCTAAAACAAACATGGCCTTAGTGTTTGATCGTGATTACGAGACACTTTTAACTTTAATGTTGAAACAAAGTTTGATGATTCGTATCATAGGTAAAGTTTATACATTTGGATATAGTCAAAGGAAGATTAACCACGAGCACAACATAAAGTTGGAATGGAATGGATATTAGTTAGTCGTATCATAAAGAGTGCACCACATTAAGTACTCATAAAAGGAAATCATTATTTCCGTGATATATGGAATGTAATGCTCATTATTTGGGTATTTGCTGCCATGATCTATATATTTAGTTCTCTTTACATGAAAGTATATTTTCCCTGAAAGACTAGACTAAAGAGATTATTTGTTAAAGGAAATGATGTATGCCCATACTTCAGAAATTTAAAGTGTCCAAAGCCCGGTCTTTTTTTACCCAGAACATAGCAGTGTCAATATGGACCGCTGGGAGAATACTGGAATAATCTCTCGTGAGATCTAATAGGGTAGCCGACATTGCCACTTAGATTTTTTATTAATCCATGTTTAGGATTTTTGCTAAAATGGATTTTAGATAAATTAAAGATTAAATCTATTAGAAGTTCAACTTTAAGAAGGAAGGTGTCTTTCACTAGGATGGTTAACCCTAATCTCTTTTATTAATATGGGTTTTTGATTGATGGGAGCAAGAGATATTTAGATCTCAGGATTTTATTATGATTTTTCTTTGATATACCAAAGGTAAGGCCAAAGACTCTATTGACTTGAGCATCATAACTTGGCTATATTGCAAAATCATTCCAGTGATCAACAATACTCGAAGATAGGAGCATTTTCAATAGTAGCACATATCATAAAGCAATGTCAATATGATCATCATGGCAAGAGGTACGATCAATTTTCCACATTTTTTATTTGACTTAGATACTAACACAAATTTCTATATCACTTCTATGAAAAATGCTAAAAATGTCACCCACACCCCAGTTGTTTGAAGCTAAATTTCGATGGTTCAAGCTTTGGCAACCCAGGTTTGACCGGCATCAGAGGCCTTATTAGAGACAAGACTGGTGATTCTAAGCGAGCCTTCCCTGGGCCTTTTGGTATCAAGGAATCTAACAAAGCGGAAGTGAGGGCTGCTTTCCAAGACATCAGACTGGTGGCATGGTTTTAAATTTCAGCCGAAATTTCAGAATTCGGCCAAGACCGAAACAAAATTCACAATGAGTCATTTGTTTTACACGGTTTCATTGAAATTCCAAAATTTCATTTTCATGCTTATTTATAAGATTTCCACCCAGATTTTAAATATTCCCATTGAAATTTTAAAGATGTCCATAGAAATTGTCGAAAAGTACACCAAATTTGCGGAAATTTTGTAAGCTCAGTGGTTCAACGATCACCCCTGTTTTGATTGATCCCAAACCCAAATTGATTGAAATTTATAATCTAATGATTCGCTTGTTCGTATTGTGGATTAAGTTCAGGTCAATATGAGATTACTCCACAAGCAACTCAAATGGAAAGCCTCATGACAAGCACATCAAGGAGTGACAAAGTCCTTCTTTGGTCGCTGATATTTCCTCCATTGAGAGTTTTACAGTTTTCCATTGAATTTATTCACAGAATAAAAAAACAGAGCATCACACATTGCTCTGCCTCCATTGTTTTTTTTCCTTGGATCATACCAGGAAAAACCATCCCCGTCACACGAACTGCAGGTTATTAGGATACTTGAGGAATGCTCTTTGTTTTCATGAGACTTGGAGTTTTAGAGATTTAGCAATTGGAGGAGAGCCTCGTTGTTCGATTCCATATCCTTGAGTGTTCTTTTTCGCTTTGTTCTGGATGTGCAATCCATTCCGTCCTCTCTGCCTTCATTGCTGGACTTCATCTCTGAGATCTTTCCTCATAAAGATCTAATAGATCAAAATAGAAAATGCATGAATCTATTCACGTTTTTCATGAAATTTCGAAAGCCTTCCTTGAACAGAATTGAAATCGGGAAAGGAGTCATCTAGGAGGCAATAAAACCACTGTGTTTTTACACTACTTCATGGCAGATAATTCGTCTTTGGGAAAACTGATCATTCGTCTTAATGGAATACAGAGTGTCAACTGTTAACAACAAGTATTGTGGATCCTATACTTATTATCTTCTTACATCTCTACAAAACAACAAATCCACTTGATCTTCAAGGATTCAACTTTTGTTTCTTATATTCTAGAAGAACACAGAAACAAAGTACCACCGACACTCTGTTTTTGAGAAAATTCTATGCTTTCTGGTTGTTCGATCCAAACAGGTATTTGAGAATTGGTATTGATGAACCTTTGATCCATTTTGAACTGGAAGGAGAAAAGACATCGTGCTATGTTATCATGAAAATCAACTATGTGGAGCTTGAGCTGCCACTTGCTTGTCGTATCCTGGCTTGAGGCGATAATTTTCTGAAGCTGAGCTTCGGTCCTCCTGAATACAAAGGCATTCTGGATCTACAAGTTCCGGCTCTCCACTCTAGAATTCTACAAGCTCTAGGTCCTATTGGTCCTTCTCTCTGATTTGTATTTTCCCCCTCCAATACTTGGGTTCAAGTGATAGATCTGAGTTTCCTAGAACAGGAGAACTCAGAGCTGAAGGTATTCAATTACCAATTTGATACTTTTTAATATCTTCTCTGGATCTACTTCTCCTCTTCACAATAAACTCGAACCAGTTCAGTGAGTGAAGGAAACCTTGCTGAACTCCAATCCAACGAGCTATTGTCAAACAACAAGTGAGAGGATCTGGCCAAATTGAGTTTACTAAGGAGCAATCATTGTAGGAGTTTGTTTCAACCTGGAGCTTGCAAATCTGAGATTGCTTTGCAGCTTTCATCACTGAAACACAACTGAATCCCAAAGAATCAAAAGTCCTTGGTTAGAAGAATCTTCAATCTGAGTAGCAGTATACATTCACGAGCATTAATTTCACAAAGAATATAGTGATAGTGAAGCCTCAACCTGACCAGAATTCTAAAACTCATTTCTGAAGAGTGAGTAGATCGAACTTCATCACTGTTGTTGAAAGCTTTGCATTTAGATCCAAGTCTTGAAGATCAGATCTTCAGAGTTTTCCGCTAACCTTTGGGAACTAGCATGACAATTTGATCTAAACGTGGTGATCTACATCAATTGATGTGTGTACATGAGCTGGTTGATGATAGATTCTTGTGTGGAGAAAGGGGAGTTTGACACACAAAATGAGATTTGGGAGGATTGTCAGTCTGACGTCGTAGATACAAGGAACACTTCATAGAGGATGATGGAGAGTGGATGGCATTTGCAGAGGATGACAATATTGTGCCCAAGGGTGTGGGCAGTGGCCGGCCTAGATCTTGAGATGACAAGGGACCATTTTGACTTAATAGAGCTTTTCATTCACGATCCTTTTCTAGATCATGATAGAACATTATGGCAGAAACATTTGATTCGTGAGGATAGCCTTGGGACATAAAACTTACTTGAAATTCAAGATGGAGATAAAGACAAGGCACCATTAGAAGTAGGCAGGTGGTGCGATACACCATTGACAACGAGGCAAGGTGTTGACATGGATCGGCCCCGGGCAAAGGGCCTCCTAGAACCTGTGTCGAGTCTGCCTGGAGAAAGACGTGAGCTTGAGGGAATGTTCTTTTGAAGGGGGAGAGTTCGAGGAGTGTGGGTTTCTTTTTAGCATAGAGTAGTCGTATTTTTACTTTCCTTTATGCGTACAGGGGGTTAAATGTTGTAATGTCAATGTTGTCATATGAGAGGCAATATCGGGTAGAAAGGATGGTAGGGCATAGTCGGTTGGGAGGACTGATTGTTAAAAAGTGTTAAAGCACAATAACACACCATGTGTCACTCAATTGGGAGCTTAGAGAAGGCGAGAAGAGGGGCCTTTGAGCAAGAAGGGACCACATGATTGAGAGCCTTACAAGAAGCCATGTGCAATGCCACTTCAGCAAGCCTGCTGGCTTGAGCTGTCATAAGATGGCAGCAGCTTCTAGTAGACTTCTCTTCCTCTATAAATAAAGGAGAGGAGTTTCATTTTTGGCAGTTTTCAAAGGTAAGGTGCTCCATTTCATCTCCTTTATCTTGAATTGCTTTGAATGTAATCAGTCCCACGCTTGTAAAATTTATCTTTCATGTCAACTTTGAATCTGCAAGGGTCTTTCCCATCTCATGTCATCTCTATGCTCAGATGACAAGTGTGAAGAGAAATTAAGGAATCTCCTTTAACTTCCACCTACTAAATCAGTTCTGCATCCATAGTGATCAGATCCGATCATTTCTCTAAGCGGTCAGTGGGCCAAGAAAAATAGAAACATGTTCTTTCATGAGTTGGAGTTAACGTTCTATTTTAAGTGTTTCTTTCCGGCCGATCGGTTTTGAGTTGTTATTGATAAATCCTCATTCATAACAATGTTCCAAGATAGAGTGTGCTGTTTCTCTAAAAATTAAACTTGAATTTTGACCTAAACAGCTCAGTCTATAGAGATTAAAGTTTTTCAACTTAAGACCCATTTCCTACTCACCTATTCCACATCACTAATTCTAAATGGAAAAAATCTACTCTTTGATTTTTGACACTGCTTCAACTAACACAGAAATGAAATGTCAAAATGCAGAATACCAGGTAAGTCTCCTTTCAGGTTATTCGTATATAAGAACAACACTTCCAATGGAGAGAGCTTGCTTAGCAGATACGGTGGAAGTGCTTCAAAATTGTTGTAGCTAAGACCCAAATATAGTAGGCTTTTCAAACCACATAATCATGCAAGAAATGAGCAAATTATAGTGAAAACAAGCATTTTACAAATGACAAAACAAAGAAGAAAAGAGTAGAAGATGTTTCATACAAATCATAAACGTAGTTCAATTTCCATCCAAAGCAGGTCGTTAGAATATGATTCTATCGACTGTTTGTAAGATTCGATCTAGACTCTATACCTGACAAGGATTGGCTGCTTTGTTTTAGCATATTTCCCCCAAGATTCAACGTCTTTAAGTTTTTCATTTGAATGAACCCAGCAAAAGGAAGAGACGATGAGAGAGTGAGGTGCTGATGACTATATTTCCTCCCCTTTTATAATAATACTAAAACATATATGGGCCTCATGGCAGGAATGATTGTTGGATACCACTGCTTTCAAATTACCATTTGTCCATTGTTGTTTTTGTTCTTTTTTCCTTTTGGAGAATTCCAGAAAATATATAGACGGTGAATCCATTTTAGGTCTTTGTTGAACTAAAAGAAAAACCTGATTTGCTAAGCATCCATCAATATCTTTGAATTGCCTAAGAAAAGAGATGGAGGGTTTTTATGCAATTTGAGGAAGTATTTTATAAAATTGGAGGAAACGAGCATTACCTTCTGGCATAACCCATCCACCGATCTGATTAAACGCCAAATATAGTGACTCCAATTCTTTGAATTGGGCAAACAGAGTAGCATTAGGATACCACACTCCTAATGAAGGATCCCTTTCCAATGCAAGGTAGATTTCTATCACGCGAGATGAAGAAGTAGAGCATGATATCTTACTATCCCATTGACAGCAATCCTCCCCAACCCAATCTTCCAAGACAGAATAAGTTGCATTATTTGGATAGTCGTTGATGGAGTCTTTCAATTGTAAGAGAGCTTTTCTCTCTTCCTCCAAACATGCTTGGCCCCCATAAAAGCAGCAACACACACTCACAAACCACAACACCCCAACAATACTATACGCATGTAAACCCCTCATATTTTTAGCAAGTTTATCTCCAAACTAAAAGCTCGGTTGTAGTTTCACTCTATATGTAGAGAAGGAAAGGTGGAAGGTGGAAGGTGGATCCAAAGTCTTCCCGGTCTTCGCCACCTCACCATTCATAAATCTGGACTGTCCAAATGTCTAAAGTAGAAGCTGAGCTCACAAATAAGGGAAAAACGTGTAGTAATAGTGACATCTCATAAAGAGTGAGACCCACAACTTTGACAAGAAAGGTGGTCTCTTTTTCTATCCGTCTAACATGAGAGTCAAGAGAATACTTCAGTGCAGGTATCAATAATTAAAGGATGGTAGGTCTCACACTCTAAATCACTCATCAATAATTAAAGGATGGTAGGTCTCACACTCATTATCATTTTGTGTAACCTTTATTTATTTATTTTCTATTTATTTAAAGAAGATGCAGGTATATATATATGAGAGAACATTTCCTACACACTTGTGTAGGTAAGTTACCTACACACTACCTTAAAATACAGTGGGGGCCCACATTGTTTGGGTGATCCAAACCATTCATTTGAATGGTCCTCACATAGATAGGGTGTCAACAAAAAATCAGATCCATAGGATCATCCCAACCCTACGATTTGTGGAGGTAAAATGGACATGTATAAACATTCACAAATTAGTCCATTTTTTGCCTCCATAGTTTGAATGGTTAGGATGATCCTATGGATCTGATTTTTTGTGGCCACCTATCTATGTGAGGACCATTCAAATGAATGGTTTGGATCACCCAAACAATGTGGGCCCCCACTGTATTTTAAGGTAGTGTGTAGGTAACTTACCTACACAAGTGTGTAGGAAATGTTCTCTCTGTATATATTACAAATGAGAATTAGATTAAAGACACTTTTGGTCAATCTAGACGGTCAAAAAACTGCAGAGCTATTAAAAAAGATTTTCAAGTCTATTAAAAAAGAAAAAGACAAGCCAATAAAAAATAAATAAAAAGACAAGTTAGGTAGGAGCAATTGTTCAAACATGGTTGTGCTGATATCATTTCCCATAATATAAATAATAAGAAAAATAAGAAAACAAAGAAAGCGATGATGATTTTATCGCCCCACTGTAGGATAATGCGCCCCGCTTGTCACGTGATTTGACGTAAAAAAGCGTTAAAGTCTCCAATTAACATGGGGCGCATTATCCTACAGGGGGGGCGAAAAAAATAATCTCCCATAAAACCGAAATACCTGAGGAAATATCGTGACTTCGCACCACCTCAGTCCACGAATTTGTCACGCGTGGTGGCCGGCACGCGGATCCCTGAGTGGGCCCAACTACCGGACCTCCTCGTCAGAGAAACTACGAAACCTCTTGCTTTTTCCCTGTCCGTGGAAAATTGCGAGAGGCATAGGAATAGGCTGGAAAAGAGTAGCAGGGGGGCCCACAAGCCTACTTTTTTCGTTTTTTCCTGAATTAAACTATTGAATATGATGAATAGGTGGATCCCACAAAGAAAAAACGATGGTCTTGATTGCTCGACCATGATACTAATCCCGTCAAACCCTACCAATGGCTCAAAATTTCTTCCTTTCGCGCTTGGCTCAAAACTGGCAATCTGCTCGGATCTGTTTCAAAGCGGATCCAAATTAATTGGGTTTTCCCTCAGATCGTTCAAACATATAGTTGAGCCAAAGTTTGTCTACAGATTTATGAGGAATGATAGATGCAAGGGCGGCCTTGCATAAAGAGCTGGAAAAAGGGCCCTTGATTGCATCACATCATTTTTTATTACCGTCCAAATCGGTTGAAAAAAGTAAATTCAGTTCTACTTAATGATTTGAGTCAAATCAAGGGACCTTTCCAGCTCTTTATGCAAGGGCGTCCTTGCATCTATCATTCCTCCAGCTCGTTGATGGTTTATGACTAGTAAAAGCATATGGGACCCAGATTTCTCAAAAACATGGTAATCACGGACGTCTGCCATTTTCAGGACGTCTGCCCCACGCGCGAACTCAGATTTCTCAAAAACACGATTTTTCACCATTTTTGCACTAAAACGGCCATAACTGCTTTGTTTGACATCCGATTCGCGCGAGGTTGGATTCGTATCGACGAGAGGAGTCCATAGAGCCCAATTTCACGCTCTAAAATCCTCAAATCTAATTACCATATTTAATCTAAGCTTTTAGGGCATAACCCAAACCTAGTTTCTTAGAGTTTCCAAACTAAATTCTTAGTTTCATAGGGATCATAAATCTATACATAAATTCATATATGATTCTTTACAACAAACCTAACAATCTAAATTATAATAACAAGTCTAATTAGATCCTCATTTTAGGGTTCTTTTTATTCAACTAATCAATAAAGATCATTAGTCTTACCTCGATCCGAGATCTCTCTTTCCAAATCACATTCTTCTTCTTCTTCTTCACGCAAATCTCCTCTTACGGCTGGAGCAAACGGTTTAGGGTTTCTTAATGGTTGTGAAATTATCCTTAAGAGGTTATTTATAGGCTTTCTAAAGAAGCCCTAATTCTAATTAAATTCTTAATGACCGAATGATTAACAAGGGGGGACGAATTTTAAAGGAAGGGGTAAATTCGGGTATTTACAACACACTCACAGACAACAACACCCCAACAATACTATACGCGTGTAAACCCCTCATATTTTTAACAAGTTAATCTCCAAACTAAAAGCCCTCATATATATATATATATATATATATATATATATATATATAGAGAGAGAGAGAGAGAGAGAGAGAGAGAGAGAGAGAGAGAAGGAAAGGTGGAAGGTGGATCCAAAGTCTTCCCAGTCTTCGCCACCTCACCGTTCATAAATCTGGACCGTCCAAATGTCTAAAGTAGAAGCTGAGCTCACAAATAAGGGAAAAACGCGTACTAATAATGACATCTCATAAAGAGTGAGACCCACAAGTGTGACAGGAAAGGTCGTCTCTTTTTCTATCCGTCTAACATGAGAGTCAAGAGAATACTTCCACTGCGTGCCTCACACTCTAAATGAGAATTAGATCAAAGACACTTTTGGTCAATCTAGACCGTCAAAAAACTACAGAGCTGTCCATGATACTAATCCCGTCAAACCTACCGATGGATTATCCACAAATTGAAAGTTTGTTTTTCACCAAAAATTGAACAGGTTCAACTTATTTTTTTCATATAAAATCAAACAATGGAAAAGAAGGAAAAATTGGATGACTGTTTACTTTCATTTTTCATAAAATTCCTGCAATCCAAAGTCCAAACCGGGCCATGATGATTTGGTTCAGATTGAACAAGGTGGATGGCATATACATATTGTAATCATGGTTTAAATTTCAACCGAAATCCAAAATTTCGGGTTTCGGTGGAGACTGAAACCGAAATGGTACATAACTGAAACGTGTTCTTATTTCGACCGAAATTTCGAGATTTCGGTCGTAATTTCGTTATTTCCGAAATTTCGTTCTAAATTTTAGGGATTTCGACCATTTTTTTATTTTATAACTATTTTATAATTATCCCGAAATTTCAGGGATTTCAATAAGAATAAAATATACTTTTTAATTGTCCGTCGGGATTTCGAGCGAAATTTCGATTTTTGTGGGGTCCGAAACCGGTAACGAAACTGAAATTTAAAACCTTGATTGTAATACATGCATGCAAGAAAGATTTCGGTTGGGAAAATGTTTTGATAATTTCACTAACTCATATTGTCTTGTACTATTCAACCAGCTGTGAATGGCTATGACAATTTCAAAATATGCTATAGAAGCAAATTATGAAATAAAAGACAAGGTAACCTAGTGCAAATATTAAAACACAGCAGTGCCAAAATCAATAGCCTTCTTATAAACTGCATATTTAAAACTGGTGGGACTGATATCTCCACGACAATGTTTTGATAATGAGGACAACCCACATGGTTTTACATTTTTTTAACGAGCTGTACTTTGGTTATTTTAATGAGATATGAGTATTTTTGTCATGAAAGAGTTGCTTTGGGCATTTTTCAAATTTGATATGAGCTGTCTGATCAAGATCAGTTGATCGGTCGGATTGACCATGGATCAGTCGTGTAGGTGGCCGAATGAACCGTTGGATCGGTCAAGGTCCCACTCGGTCGGGTTGGGCCATGGTTGTGGTCATATGGGTGGTTGATCTTGTGGTCCAACACGCTCCAACGGCTAGTGCTTGAGCGGGTGCGATCCAAAGCGTCAGATCATGGTGTAACAACTAGTGGGTGATAAGGTGTGATGAGGATTGTTGGATTATGTCCCGTCGCATCCTAATGATCAAAAGCCAAAGGGTGCAATCCGCACCGTGGATCATTGACCTAGCAATTACAGGGGAGGACGGAGGTTTTACACAAACCAATAATCACTCCAAGATTGCTCTGGACTGTAGAATCGTGGATTGGAGCGATCTAACGGCCAGATTTCAACCTGCTTTTAAAAGGTACCCTTGTAGGGGTGCAAATCAAATAGAAAGGTTGCCAAATACTCTATTAAAAGAGTAAATAACAGCCTTTGAAATAAAATACAAAAATTACACTTGTGGGACTTGAGTTTGAGTAAATCCATAGCCAAAATTACTCTCTTGGAAGTTTATCAACTTTGTTCTTTGCTTTCTTTTCACAAATCTATTCTAGTGTACTGTTTTCTGCAGAAACAGTAACCGGTGTCTCGAATACTTGTTTATCCAAAGGTGATTTAGAGCTTGTTTCTGCTTAGTGCAAAGCGTCAACAAACATTAAATATAGATAACACCGAGCTTCATTGTATTGTGGAGGCAAATTCTTGATACCCCTTGCACACTAACTAGTGGGGGCGAATATTATCTAAAGGAAAGCGACAGCGCGCTTTGAAGCATCTCTTTCTTTTCTATTTCCCACCATCACCACCGACATATTCTCTCCAGCAATAACTACTCAATAGGGAGGAGACAAACATTTGATTTACCTAGAATTTACCTTTTAGAATAGTGATAAGTAGTGCATGGTTGCAACCTTGTAGAGTAATGGGAGGGGTGTCATTACTAGTATAAAAAGGAAAGAGAGAGAAAGAAAGAGAAAAGGCATTATTCTCCGAGCCAAAATCCACATTTTTCGAGAAATTTGGCTTGGAAAGGTGGAAGGTGGATCCAAAGTCTTCCCAGTCTTCGCCACCTCACCGTTCATAAATCCAAACGGTCCAAACGTCTAAAGTAGAAGCTGAGCTCACAAATAAGGGAAAAACGAGTACTAATAGTGACATCTCATAAAGAGTGAGACCCACAACTGTGACAGGAAAGGTCGTCTCTTTCTCTATCCGTTTAACACGAGAGTCAAGAGAATACTTCCACTGCGTGCCCCACACTCTAAATCACTCATCAATAATTAAAGGATGGTAGGTCTCACACTCATTATCATTTTCTTTATTTATTTTCTATTTATTCAAAGACACTTTTGGTCAATCTAGACCGTAAAAAAACTACAGAGCTGTCCATGATAATAATCCCATCAAACCCTACCAAATGATTATCCACAAAAGAGACCGTTAGGATATGTTTGAATATAGGCTCTATTAGGATTGCAGGGATGCTCTCCTTTCACTTGGCTGCATTGGTAGTTTGGGGGACATGACCACTAAACTAGCTAACCATGCATGTAAAGCCATGTAGAGAAGGAAAGGTGGAAGGTGGATCCAAAGTCTTCCCCGTCTTCGCCACCTCACCGTTCATAAATCTAGACCGTCCAAATGTCTAAAGTAGAAGCTGAGGTCACAAATAAGGGAAAAACGCGTACTAATAATGACATCTCATAAAGAGTGAGACCCACAATTGTGACAGGAAAGTTCGTTTCTTTTTCTATCCGTCTAACATGAGAGTCAAGAGAATACTTCCACAGCTTACCTCACACTCTAAATCACTCATCAATAATTCCTTCACCTTACATTAATGGATGGCATTTTGTGTAACCTTTATTTATTTATTTTCTATTTATTTAAAGAAGATGCAGGTATATATATTACA
The DNA here is from genome assembly GCF_043159265.1 of Tasmannia lanceolata. NCBI lineage: Eukaryota > Viridiplantae > Streptophyta > Magnoliopsida > Canellales > Winteraceae > Tasmannia > Tasmannia lanceolata. The sequence goes on from NW_027518681.1 coordinate 285,419, forward strand.
AATGAGAATTAGATCAAAGACACTTTTGGTCAATCTAGACCGTCAAAAAACAGCAGAGCTATTAAAAAAGATTTTCAAGTCTATTAAAAAAGAAAAAGACAAGCCAATAAAAAATAAATAAAAAGACAAGTTAGGTAGGAGCAATTGTTCAAACATGGTTGTGCTGATATCATTTCCCATAATATAAATAATAAGAAAAATAAGAAAACAAAGAAAGCGATCATGATTTTATCGCCCCACTGTAGGATAATGCGCCCCGCTTGTCACGTGATTTGACGTCAAAAACCGTTAAAGTCTGCCCCTGTTCCAATTAACATGGGGCGCATTATCCTACAGGGGGGCGAAAAAAATAATCTCCCATAAAATCGGAAGCACTGAGGAAATATCCCTGAGTGGGCCCAACTACCGGACCTCGTCGTCAAAGAAACTACGAAACCTCTTGCTTTTTCCATGTCCGTGGAAAATTGCGAGAGCCATCGGAATAGGCTGGAAAAGAGTAGCAGAGGGGCCCACAAGCCTACTTTTTTCGTTTTTTCCTGAATTAAACTATTGAATATGATGAATAGTTGACCCGAAGTTTGTCTACAGATTTATGAGGAATGATAGATGCAAGGGCGGCCTTGCATAAAGAGCTGGAAAAAGGGCCCTTGATTGCATCACATCTTTTTTATTACCGTCCAAATCGGTTGAAAAAAGTAAATTCTGTTTACTTAATGATTTGGGTCAAATCAAAGGACCTTGCCAGCTCTTTATGCAAGGGCGTCGTTGCATCTATCATTCCTCCAGCTCGTTGATGGTTTATGACTAGTAAAAGCATATGGGACCCAACTGAAAATGACACGACATCTCCTGTGGACGACTCTCACTCCTATTAAAAGGATAAGAGAAGGGCGATGCTAAATTCGCACCCCTTGTAGGATGATTCACACCCCTAATACACGTAAAAAAGTGTTATATTCTACCAGGAGGTGAATTTATCATCTCCCAAAAGATCGAAAAATCTTAATTTGTAGGACCTATCATCCTTGGAAGGAAGATTATGAGTAATTGAGACGGTTTTGTCTAGTGTGGAGTGCGGGTCGGACTGTATTTAATGTCTTCTAGTGGAAAAGCAGTCATGTTGTAGAGATTTAAACAATTAAAATTTAATAGTCAATGTCGTGTCATATAAGAGAAAAACGCGTAGTAATAGTGACATCTCATAAGGAGTGAGACCCACACCTGTGACAAGAAAGGTCGTCTCTTTTTCTATCCGTCTAACATGAGAGTCAAGAGAATACTTCCACCGCGTGCCTCACACTCTAAATCACTCATCAATAATTCCTTCACCTTACATTAAAGGAGTAGCTGTGCCTTATTTATTTTTGTTTTTATTTTAAAAACAAATAGTTGAGCCGAAGTTTGTTTACAGATTTATGAGGAATGATAGATGCAAGGGCGTCCTTGCATCTATCATTCCTCTAGATGTGGATCAAATCAAGGGCCCTTTCCAGCTCTTTATGCAAGGGCATCCTTGCCCTTGCATCTATCATTACTCTAGATTTAAATAATTCGTTTGGGTAACCTTAATGTAAGTAGGTTGTGCCTCAAAATTCATCCCCTTAGGATCATCCTAACCCTCCGATCTGTATCATTTTCTGTAATGTCGTCGTTCTGTTGATCCGGGGTTAGGATTATTGAGGCACAACATATTTATGTTACGGTAATCCATATGAAGGGTTTGGATCTTTGAACAAAGCGGGACCGACTTTTTTTGAAAAATACTAATATCTAAGCACAGACATCATATTTAAAATTTAGAACCATGTTTTCATAATAAATTTCCTATTTGTTCAGTTATACAAAATTTGTATGGGACAGAGCAAAAACAGGGTGCCAGCTAGCAGGATGGGGCCAAGCAGATGTATTTAAAGGGAAAAGTATTTTAGGTTTTTTTAATTCCTTATGGTTAAATTTTAACTTTCAATAAAATTCAGTAAGTACTATCTTATAAACTATTTAGCCAAGTATTCCCTCGTTGATGGCTTATGACTAGTAGAACTATATGGCACCCAACTGAAAATGAAAGGAAAAACGCCATACTAATAGTGACATCTCATGAAGAGTGAGACCCACAAGTGTGACAGGAAAGGTGGTCTCTTTATTTAATGGCTTGCTATCCGTCTAACATGAGAGCCAAGAGAATACTTCCACCCCGTGCCTCACACTCTAAATCACTCATCAATAATTAAAAGATGGTAAGTCTCACACTCATTATCATTTTGTGTAACCTTTATTTATTTATTTTCTATTTATTTAAAGAAGATGCAGGTATATATATATATATATATATATATTACAAAATGAGAATTAGATCAAAGACACTTTTGGTCAATCTAAACCGTCAAAAAACTACAGAGCTGTCCATGATACTAATCCCGTCAAACCTACCGATGGATTATCCATCGGTAGGTTAGGAGACGTGCACCGTGGTGAGTTTCACCTTTGATTAATCTGGACCATCCATTAGGGTCGGCCCCATCTTTCCGTCTCAAATTGGCTTGGTGATCCATGTATCCTTGTTCAGAGTTGGGAGGAGAAAAATTAAAACATTAATTTTCATATCCATTAATCTATAAGATACAACGATTTGGACAGGAATTTACACTTGGGGGCCGGACTAATTTACACTTGGCTGCATTGGTCGTTGGGGGACATGACCACTAAACTAGCTAACCATGCATCATAAAAGAGATTTTGCCAGTCAGTGGGGGCCATGGCACCCCTCATGCTATGTGTGCAAGACCCAAAAGTTCACTGTTAAAATTAAATTCGACCAAATTGTATTAAAAGTTTTCCGTCATACGCAATCCAAATAACATCTCTTAAGTATGTGATATGATACACAGACTTTGTTGTAGCACATTCAATAATTTTGATAGGCTCCTGAAATTTAGGGCTGCAACTCGGGTCGGGCGGGTCGGGTTTTGGAGAACCCAACCCTACCCGAGAAATATCTCGGGTCGGGTCGGGTCGGGTTTTTTTTTCGAAAAACCCACGATTCCCAAACCCGGCCCTACCCATGATAAATCTCGGGTCGGTTCGGGTCGGGTCGGGTTTTTTCACGTTGACGCAAATTTTTAAGGAAAATTCTTGTTTGGCAAGGCAACTCAACTCATAGAAGCAGAAATTACACTCACATTACACTTGAATCAAACAATGATGTAATTACACTCACATCACACTTGAATCAAACAATGCTGTAATCAAACAATGTTGTAATTACAATCAAACAATGCTGAATCAAACACTTGAATCAACTCAACTCATAGAAGCAGAAATTACACTCACATACAGTAACAATGGGTGCGTGGGTTTTCACTTTTAACTTTGGAATAATTACATTTACACCCCCTCTAGTTTCTGACACATCCACTTCCACCCGTATAGTTTAAAACGTGACAAATACACCCCTGTAGTTTCAATTTGTTTAATGTTTGCCCCCTCAGCTGAAGGTTCGTCCATAGATTGAAGGGTTAGGATGATCCGATGGAGCTGATTTTTTTGGCACACCATATCTATGTCTGGACCCATCAAATGAACGCTTTGGATCATCCAAATAATGTGGGCCCCTACCCGAATCCAAACACTACCAAAAAATCATCCAAATAATGTGGGCCCACATTGTTTGGATGATCCAAAGCGTTCATTTGATGGGTCCTGACATAGTTAGGGTGTGCCAAAAAAATCAGCTCCATCGGATCATCCTAACCCTTCAATCTATGGACGAACCTTCAGCTGAGGGGGCCTACCTTAAACAAATTGAAACTAGGTGTATTTGTCACGTTTTAAACTATAGGGGTGGAAGTGGATGTGTCAGAAACTAGAGGGGGTGTAAATGTAATTATCCCTTTAACTTTTAACTAACAATAGAAAAAAATGTACATACTATAACTTATGTAACTCGGGTCGGGTCGGGTCGGGTCGGGCCCCTTCAAACCCGGCTCGACCCGAGATTCATGCGGGCTTTTGAATGCTGAACCCGGCTCGACCCGAAACCCATGAAACCTGAACCCGACCCAGGCTATTTTCGGGTCGGGTCGATGCGGGTCGGGTTTTACCCGGCTCGAGTTGTAGCCCTACTGAAATTTGCACACCATGTTCTGATAATTTCACTAACTCACATTGTCATGTACAATTTTACCAGCTGTCAATGGTATCACAATTTCAAAATAGAGATTTGCTGGCGTCCATTGCAGACGGTATTTCGCAGAGAGTCTTTTGCATGAGGGAGCAGCCAGCTCAGATGAATTAAATGAATAAGATGCTCCGCAAAATGCCTTTTGCGATGGACGCTAGCAAATCCGTTTAAAAAAATCTCGTAAAACCAAATTAGGAAATAAAAGACAAGGTAAATTAGTGCAAGTAAAAAGTGCGGAAGTCTCACTGCCAACATCAATAACCTTCTTATAGACTTCATATTTATCATTTTGTGTAACCTTTATTTATTTATTTTCTATTTATTTAAAGAAGATGCAGCAGGTATATATATATTACAAAATGAGAATTAGATCAAAGACACTTTTGGTCAATCTAGACCGTCAAAAAACTACAGAGCTGTCCATGATACTAATCCCGTCAAACCCTACCAATGGATTATCCACTAATCACTCCAAGATTGCTCTGGACTGTAGAAACGTGGATTGGTGCGATCTAACGGCCAGATTTCAACCTGCTTTTAAAAGGTGCCCTTGCAGGGGTGCAAATCAAACAGAAAGGTTGCCAAATACTCCATTAAAAGAGTAGATAACAACCTTTGAAATAAAATACAAAAATTACACTTGTGGGACTTGAGTATGAGAAAATCCAAAGCCAAAATTACTCTCTTGGAAGTTTATCAACTTTGTTCCTTGCTTTCTTTTCACAAATCCATTCTAGTGTACTATTTTCTGCAGAAACAGTAACCGGTGTCTCAAATACTTGCTTATCCAAAGGTGATTTAGAGTTTGTTTCCGCTTAGTGCAAAGCGTCAACAAACATTAGATATAGATAACATCGGGCTTCATTGTATGTTGGAGGCAAATTCGTGATACCCCTTGCACACTAACTAGTGGGGGAGAATATATCTTAAGGAAAGCGACAGCGTGCTTTGAAGCATCTCTTTCTTTTTTATTTCCCACCATCACCACCGACATATTTTCTCCAACAATAACTACTCAATAGGGAGGAGACAAACATTGGATTTACCTAGAATTTACCTCCTAGAATAGTGATAAGTAGTGCTTGGTTGCCAACCTTGTAGAGTAGTGGGAGAGGTGTTATTACTAGTATAAAAAGGGAAGAGAGAGAAAAGGCATTATTCTCCAAGCCAAAATCCACCTTTTTTGAGAAATTTGGCTTGGAAGTTATAAGGAGGGGAGATGGATGCCATGTCACCAGACATGGCTTGAAAGGTATAAGGATGGGACATGGATGCCATGTCACTAGACATGCAATAATGACCTATGAATCTTGTCTTGTAGTATCCAGAGATTTCGATGCTGCATTGGCAACCAAACAAGAGATTTTGCTGATGTGGCATCCAAATGCAAAGTAAAACCCCCAAACTATCCTGGCTTTGTGCAATCAAAAACACCCAAAAAGGTGGAATTTCGCTTTAAATTTCTTGGGAGCAGTGCTCTCTCTCTCTCTCTCTCACTGCATTGGTAATGACACCCCCTCCTTATTCCCCTACTCTCCGAGCCTATGTTGTGCAACCAAAAACTTTCAACGACTATTCTTCGAGGTAATTCCAGGCAAATCCAATGCTTGTCTCCTCCATGTTGACTACTTATTCCACTACTCTCCAAGTCCATGCCACACAACCAATCAGATCCTCATAGAAAATAGTTCCACTAATTAGCATTTTTGAATTATTTAAAGAAATAGATAAAGTTGCATGTATGTTAGAAATGTATTTTACTTATCCATCCAGCTAACAATTCAAAGTTGTCCGTGTGGGATCTGAAAACCAAGAGAGTCAAGATAATCTCTCTATGGCATGCTACACACTCCACATGACAATCTCAATCACTCTTGGAAAACACTTCAAAATGGGATCTTGTGCCAAAAAATAAGAAGGGATGAGAATAACAGAAGGAGTTGGATATTTTTACCCTTTTTCTTTTGGATTTGTGGGGATGCACGCGCTCTCTTTTTGTCTCTTGAGCACGTGTAACGATAGAGGATCCCGTGCTTTTTTCAGCTTAGATCCCGTCTTGCTAGAGCCAATGAGCGTAACCATCTGATTAAGACCATACAAATGGTTGTTCAAAAAAGAAAAAGAAGCAAAGATCCATATTTAGTTGACAAAAGTGCAATTCGCGGAAAGCCATTTCATGGCTAGCTCTTGCATGTGAGAAACTCTAATCACTGCAAATTGTAATTTCAAAAGTTGGTTGAAACTCTAGAAAAACTTTCCAAAATTATGCAATTTCGAAATTAAGGTAGAACTAGTTGCGGACTAGTGCGGTGCACGGGCCTTTTATACTAAACCAACTAAAATGGCAACTTAGCGATAAAATCTTAAATTAAATCTTAAGAAATATCCTCCACTAACATGTTTGTAATTGGGGGGCCTTAATTTCGGTGTTACACAATACACATAGCCAAAAGGTTGGTTCACCCCTATGGAAACTGGATACTATCATCACTTTTTTTTCTTTCTATTTCCTAAAATCCCACAGCTGGAGGACTCTTTTGTTTCCATTTTCTTAAACCCTACCAATTTGCATGTATTTATTCCTGTAGAATATTTAGGCAAAAAAATAGCTACTTTTTCTAATCGTGAATTCTATGGAAAAAGGAAACTGGGTATAGAAAAGGTGCAATGTGGTGCCCCCACGTCGTCCAGGATTCTGTTTTACATATATATTATATGATGTTTAGTCCCACATCGACTAAAACTATCCATATCCCATAATTTGAGGCCTATATAATGCACTCAAATCAATACAATTAGATATATAAGAAAATTCCATGTACAATAAAATTCAGAACATTGTACAAGAGAATTCAATGTATAAGAGTATTCCTTCTTCCTTTACGACAGAAAGTGCATGCATTCTTCTAGAACAGAGTTAAATAACACTCGATCTTTAGAAATGTTTCCCCATTTTTGGATTGTGAATTGTAGAAAAAAAATCTTAGGAGTAGTCACAACAACAATAAGCCCATATTTAGTTATATCTCTAAGTATATTTGTCGTGTTTTCATAGTAAATTTCCATTATTACATTAGGAAGCCGCGTTTCCTTCTAATTTCAATTCCTTAGACAAGATCCATATATGAGTTTAGAATTTTTGCCCTTACATTGTTCCTCATCCTTCGAATTCTAGAGTTGGATATTGAGGCTAAGCTCTAGATCTTGGGAATTCAGGTTTGAATCATGGAACATATTCCTAAAAGAAAGGACAAACTCCTTGTGGATCCCGACCCGAGGGGGTGGTCCCACGAGGGTGTGTGTCTTGTGATGATAGCGCCTTTGTCCATTGGATTTGAATATGGTTGCTTTTTCCATAAATTTAGGATAAAAGTCCTAATTTCACGAAAGAAGCAACTGACCAGAGTCACCACCTAGATTAGGGATCTAGGACCCATGATTAACTCTGTATATATGGTCTATGATTTAAATTCTGGGTAAGTTACATGGTTACGAGATCGGAAGGGTACTGCACGAAGTGTACAACATCGATCTTACCTGACGAAAGTCAGACTTTACCTTTTAAATGCTTTAGTTGTTTAAGTTTTAATTAAAAAGGGGTAAATGTGAGTTTTATTAACCTAAGTGCATTCTAATTGTTTAGCTGTTCACAGTTTAGACTCATACGGGCCTGGAGTGCATCTTACATGCAACTACATGCCTATGTGCTTATGTGATTATTTTGAAATTGGTGAGATTTGACTAGAGTTGAATTTGATTAATTGATTTGAGGTGAAGTGACCTATGCTATATGAACCTAGATCTAATGCAATGGACCTAATTTGCATTTTTAGTATTTTTGTGAAGTTTGGGCCCTAAAAGTTCTATTGTGAAACCTAGAGTGCAATTTCTAAGTTTTAGAACCTAAGGTATTTATGTTCTTGGAATTTAAAATTTTGGAATATGACTTTCCAATGAAGGTGAGTTCTTAGGTTCTTTTAGATTTTCGAATTCCTTTAGAGTTTCAACAACACAAATAGCTAAGCATACAAACAATTATTCTAACATAAACAAATAACCTAGCATGCGAATTCTAAGCATAACAAGCAAGCAACATATTATTTCTAGCGTATGATGAGAACAATTATCAAACAAAGAAATCTAAACATGCAATTACTCATGCGACTAGAATATAAAAAGAAACATCTAGCATGCAAAAAGGTTTGGGAAAAAGGAAAGGGTGAAAAGGAGAATGAAAGAGACGAGGAAGGGTGTAGGGGAACGAGAAGGATGGAGAAATGTGCGAAAATGTGCGACTGAACTTGGGAGTGCCAAGTTGCCTACGTACCCCATGGTGGGGATCAAGCCACACGTAGTTCCACGGGAGTTTGGATCATGACTGGGATTGGGAATTGGGAATCAGGTTCGGGAATGAGATTTTTGAAAAGGATTTTTGAATTGGGAACGAGCCTCGAAGTAGCTAATCGTAGAGGAATCATCAATGGGTCAATAAAAATGGATGAAGTTTTGGCTAACGGGTTTGGACATAAGGATGCAACTCGGTTGGGGTGACATGGGTTAGGTGATTTAATTATGTGACTCTGCTAGAGTGACTTGTTTGGGTTGAATTTAGGAGAAGATGTGGTTGGATAGGATTAACGTGAATGGCCGAGTGATGTAGAGTATAAATTGATTTGGGTATGGGATGGACATGAGGGATGTGAATTGATGACCATGGGGGTGAATATAAGAGAGGTCTGTGGGATGAGGTGGGGTGGATACACCATGGATATGGTGGCCATGGGATGGTAGGGTATATGAAGAGGGTGCATGTACTGTTGGGTTATGGGTGGGAGGCATGAGCTATGAATAAATGTATTCATGTCTGTAGTGTTATGGATAGGGGGAATGGGAGGATATGTACTGTTTGGATCAAAGTCTGGATGAGCCTTGGATGTTTGGAGTATTGGACAAGATAGGGTGGGCCTTATAGGTGGATGACGGATTTGAGTGGGCCGAACATGTTGTGAGCTTGAGGTGAGAGAAATGAGTTGTGGTGGCTAGCTTGGGGTTCGGCTTAGGAGTTGGGTTGGGTAGGCTTTTTTTGGTTGAATCAGGTAGCTCGGGTTGAGTGTGGGTTGACTTGGCTTGGACCGGGATGGATCGGATTGAGTCGGAGCTGAACCAGGTTAGGTTTGGGTTGAGTCGGGGCTGAACCAGGTTAGGTCCGAGTTGGACCGGGTTGCAGTTCGGTTCCGGGTTGGACTTGGTTCGGTTCAAAGTTGGACACGGGATAGCTTGGGCTGAACCATGTTAATTCGGGTTGAGTCGGGGCTGAATTGGGTTATGTCCGGGTTGTGGTTCGGTTCCGGGTTGAACTCGGATTGCGGTTTGGTTCAAGTTGACCCGGGTTGGATCTGGGTTGGCTTGGGAAGGTCCGGATCGGGTTCGCTTTGGGTTCGGTCCAGGTTGGACCGGGTTGACTCAACAGGGATTTGATGAATATGTATGCATACGGTGCATGGCTATATATTACATGGAAATGGTGGCATGGGACATGGCAACATGAGCATGATGGTAGGGTGAATAGGATAGGGGTCTGAGGTCAGTTGATGAGGTGTAGGTATTAACTAAGGAATGGTCATGGAACATGGTTAGCGGCTCTGGTATCATGGCTATGATAGACATGGGTTTGATTACTGTTGGATTTAGGCTACAAAGAGATTAGGTAGAATGGGGTCTGTTGTGTTGGATTATGATGGCTGGGTAGAGGATTAAGCTTTAGGGGTGCAGGTTATCATGCGGGCTTGGGGTGCGAGCTAGGGGTGCAGCTTAAGGTGCGAGTTAGGGGTGCGGGTTGTGGTTGCAGTTTCTGGTGCGGGTCTTGGTTGCGTGTTGTGAGGCTGATGCGGAGGCGGGTTAGGGTGCGAGTTGTGGGGCTAATCGCGGGGCGGTTTACTTTCGGGTAAAGGTTAGGTTGGGTTAGTCAAGTTGGGGTCAAGTTAAGTGGTTTAGCTTGGGTTGGACCCGGGCTGATTCGGTTTGGACACGGGTTGGCTAAAGTTTAGGTTGGGGTCCGAATTGGACTCGGGTTGGGGTTGAGTTGTAGTCTGGTTGGGGCTAAATAGGTGGGACCTGGGTTCGGATGAATATTGGGTTCAAGGTGAGGATGAGAAAGAGAGAGTGCTGTTTGGGTGGCTCGGATGGGGATTGCTATTAAACTGTATATGATGGGAGAGCTAGTTGGGCATCTATGGGATGAGTGCATATAGAGTATGGGAATATGGGATATGGGGTATGGTTAGTTGATGAGGCATGGGTATTTAATTATGGGATGGTCATGGTATATGGTTAGTGGTTGGTCGTAGCTATGGTAAGTGTTCCATGGGGGCTGATGGCTATGTATTAAATGACATGGGCTGACGGACATGTATTAAATGGCGGGGGGGTGATGGGCTATGGGTAGGGAATGGGATCGGGTTATGGGTTTTGGGTTCGGGGTGCGGGCTGCGGGTTCGAATTGCGGGTTGAGGTGTGCGTAGGGGTGCGGCTTAGGGTGTGGGTTTAGGGTACAGTTTTAGGGTGGGACTTGCAGGGCTGATCCAGGGTCGGGGTTAGATTGAACAGGTTGGACCGGATTGGGTCCGGCTGGTTTAAGGTTGAGGGATTAGGTTTGGTGTAACTTGGGTTTGGTTGGGTGCGGCTCGGGTTAGACTCGGCTTGGGCGAGGCTTGGGTTAGACCGAGTGGGGACTGAACCGGGTTAAGCAAGGTTGGGTCCGAGTTGGACCGGATTACATCGGATTGAACCGGGTTCCTTGGCTAGGCCGAGTAGTGTGGGGTCCTAGGCTAGACTGAGTAGGCCAGTTGAGGGTGGCCGTAGGTTTGGGTAAGGGCTGACTTGGGGTTGGACCGATCGGATTAAGCGGGACCGGGTTCGTCCGGGTTGACTTGGATTAACTTGGATTGATCCGGGTTGGTTCCGGGTTGGACCGATCCAAGTTGGTTTGGGTGTCATGGCTCGGTTGGTTTAGGTGGGCTGGCTGGATGGAATTAAATCTGAAGGGATGTGGATATGAGGCATGGGTGTTGATGCATGGGGCATGATGGCCATGGGGATTGAAGATGATGAATGTGCTTAGGCTGGGGTGTGGGTGTTCGGTTATGGGATGTAGCTTAAGCTAGGAGAGATGAGACATGGGATTAAGCTAGGTGGCGGACTGAATATTTAAATGGGTGATGAGGGATGAGATGGGATGGCTGAGAGATGATGGCATGGTAGTTATAAGATGATGGGTATATCTGATTGGAATGATTAAGCTATGGGATGGTTGCATGCTGTAATGGTCATGAAATAAAATAGTTGGCTGATGGCCTCATGGACATGGAGATGGAGGGTGGGAGTATGTGTGTGTGGATATAGTGATGGGGGTAATGACCATGGGTGATGAGATATGGGTGATGGAGTATGAATTTTGGCCGTGGGCTTATTGTGGTGGGGTCTGCTAATGGTGAATGGGGCATGTGGTTTGTGCATAAGTATGATGGGTAAGGTTACCTAGGTTACACTAGATGAGTTAGGCTACATGGGCTGCGCTACATGGGTCGAGTTAGTTCTATAGGTGAGCCGAAGTGGCTGAGTTCTAAGACATGGCTGAGTAGGGTCCAGGTTAGGGGTGCGGCTCGGACCGGGTTGAGCTTGACGGGGCTAGGTTGAGTCAAGCCAGGTTGGGTTAGGTAGGGTTGACTTGAGTTGGACCCGAGTGGGTCCAGTTAAGTTGGAGAGGCTTGCACAACACTTAGAATCAGTGCACAATGTATGGTCTTAATTATTATTTTTTTGATGTGCATTGCTCATATGCATGTCATAGGGCTTGGAGATGTATTCATGTACAGCCCTTAAAGTGCACTCGGTGTATACAGAATTGACCTAGTGCACATTGAAAAGAGTTTGGGCGATTCAAATACATGTACATCTCATAAGCAAATCTTTGTAATGCATACAGTGCATGGATTTTGAAAGGACTTGCATCGTTTCCATTTTTTTGTGGTGCAATTATCAAAAATTCTAATTCTTTTAGATGGTCTACCTCTTCCGAGACGGTTAATACAGATCCTTCTCCATGTGCTCCCGTCGATCGTTGCGGAATGATTGATATCGCCTTTGAATGGGTGCCGTAGTTGAAATAGATGAGGGCTACGCACTTTCCCCAAGATTTAACAAGACGGATGGGTTGTTGGGTTATAGCTACTTCTATGGAGATGGAATATGGGATGTGGTATAAGAGCATGGGTTGTATGGGGTGATGAATTGGATGATATGGGATTGAAGGAGGGGAAGCTTGGACTGACTCTATGGGAAAGAGAGATTGATCCCCATGTCTTTTCTCTGTTGGGGGCATGTATTGGTAAAGGTTAGCATGAGTTGCCGTCTTTAAAAGATTTGCAATAATGGGAATTGGATGGCCAAGATTCACCTCATATTTTGGGTATTCCTTTAATGAAGATTTATTGCCCAAATTGTATATAAGAGAAGAAAAGCAATCTTTTGGAGGGTGGGGATGATTACACATATCTTGGGATTATAAGGAAGATTGGCAACAAGTTTTTTTGAAAGTGGAAACAACCCAAAACGTGTAAAGGAGAAGGGATCAAGTAATTTTTTATTTTTGGAAAGTCTTGAGGAGGTGTATTTATAACCTATTGTTGCCATTTTTGGTGCTTCTAAAAATCTCCCAACTCTGTTCTCTTTCTAAACCCCACAAAAGAGGGGTGGACAGATTCGTCCCCTTTTTTTTTGTACCTCCACCGATTGAGCAGACTTTCCTCTATTATGCAACACTTCAAATTCACAAACATGCTATCTTGGTTGAAGTATTCCTAATTGTTATTACCACGTATGCAATGTGAGGATAGCTTCCGTTCATAAGAAATTGGCAATTCCTCCTTCCATTTGGCAGCTTTCTAAAAAAAAAAAACATTGGGAGGAATTAACAATTGTCGTTTCAGCTAAGTTGCCGAATGCAATAACTCTAATTAAGGAAACGCATGAACATCCCTCCGATTAGCCAGCCTCTCAAGCAATGTAATTATGGAAATTAGTCCATACAAGAGCTTTAGAAATTTCTTTGAAGGCAACAACTAATACAATTGATTGAGACAAAGAGCATCTTCCCCATATGGGATCGTTCAGCACCCTTGAGGTAACATAGCAGCAGGTCTCCACATGGGAAATTTATTTCCAAGTGAGAAATAACTCTAAAGTCCACACGTCCAAATTGTTGGAGGCTCTCAATTTTACATGACCGAGACCGAATTCATCGTGCCCTTAAGATTAGAAAACTTCAAACACTAATCCCTCCTACCAAGTTGGTCACACCCCATTTGAAATCTAAATTTCTGACAATGGCGGGCCTCTTTCCCAATGGCCAAAAATCCTTGGAAATAAACTTCAACAATTAATATGGTGGGCCTCATTCAATGTGGACAAATATCCCAACGCATTTAATCAAATTTTCCGAAAAATATAGTGGGTCCCACTTAAAAACTTGGACGATGAAATCAAATTGTTTTATTGCAAATGATCCCCAATGTTGACCGAATTAACACTCCCTTAATAATTGAATTTTCCGCGGACAAAGTGAGGGAAACGAAAGTGCAGGAAAATTAATGGAATTGTCTATGAAACTGACCCAACATGATGAAAACTAATGGAACTCTTTGTTGGATAAAGCAAAGCAAAATGGGGGTGTCTACAGATGCCCCTCTTTGGCAGAGGGTACATAGTAACCGAATGCCAACGCCAAAAGGGACAATATCATTTTGTGTAGCTTTAGCCAACAAAGGATTCATGACTATAAATGCAACCTAAACCTAATGCAAGCTAATGCAAATTATCTTAATGCAAGCTAATGCAGAATTTTTGTGACTTTTATTACCCCCTTTTTTTTATGCAACATGCTTTTAATGCAAGATGGAATGATAGAAGCGTGGTTGAAGGTGATGAAGTTTTGACCGAATGAACGAAGATTTCATTCGGGGTTGGAATATGGTCCTTGTGGACAGATAGCCCACTCGGAAGCTACGGTCTTCGTGAACGAACAGTCCACTCGGAAGCAATGATACGGTCTTCGTGAACGAATAGTCCACTCGGAAGCAATGATACAGTGATTGAGTGGGCGGGATGAGGATGAAATAGAATAGCCTGTCTGGGGGAGTAGCCTACCCGTCGAAAGGGGCTGGTAAGACTGGGGCCAGCGGAATAGAGAATCAAGATTTGGGTGCAACTCAGGTCAGATTTTGAAGTGCAAATGGGTGATGGGTGCAACTCAGGTCAGATTTTGAGGTGCAGGTGGGTGCGGGTGCAACTCAGATCAGATTTTGAGGTGCAGGTGGATGCGGGTGCAACTCAGGTCAGATTTTGAGGTGCAGGCAGGTGCGGGTGCAACTCAGGTCAAATTTTGAGGTGCACATGGGTGCGGGTGCAACTCAGGTCAAATTTTGAGGTGCAGGCAGGTGCGGGTGCAACTCAGGTCAGATTTTGAGGTGCACATGGGTGCGTGTGCAACTCAGGTCAGATTCTGAGGTGCAGGTAGGTGCAGGTGCGGATGCAACTCAGGTCAGATTTTGAGGTGCAGGTGGGTGATGAGTCAAAATGAATTAGCGAGATGGGAGCTAAAGAAAATTTGATTTGTCTACGAAATTGACCTGTCTGGAGAAAAGGCCTGTCTGTTAAAAAGACGAGGGCCAGCGGGACTGGGGGTCAGCGAGATGGGAATCAAAGAGGGTTGGCCTAGATGACTGGGTAAAAATAGCTTGTCAGCGAAATTGACCTGTCTGCGGAAAAGGCCTGTCTGTTAAAGAGACGGGGGGACTGGGGGTCAGCGAGACAGGAATCAAAGAGGATTGGCCTAGATGACCGGGTGAAAATAGCTTGTCTACGAAAATGACCTGTCTGCGGAAAAGGCATGCCTGTTAAAGAGACGAGGGGCCAGCGGGACTGGGGGTCAGCGAGACGGGAGCTAAAGGGAATTTGGTTTGTCTGCGAAATTGACCTGTCTGCGGAAAAGGCATGTCTGTTAATGAGACGGGGGCCAGCTGGACTGGGGGTCAGCGAGACGGGAATCAAAGAGGATTGGCCTAGATGACCAGCTGAAAATAGCCTGGATGTACTTAATCCCTAAAAATCTTGTAATGACTTAACTTGACTGATTGTTTCTTGCTGTTGAGAAAAAATGCACAAATTGATTTTGCAAAAGTTTTCGAAATAAACTTGAATTTTATTGAATTTTCTGTTGGTGCAAGGGTACATTATTTTCAAGGAAACCACATCTGAAGTTCATTCAGTGCACCGGTAATATTTCTGGTTCTGCTGGATTGCTTGACTGTGAACTGCCCTGTCTGGATCGAGCTTTGATGGCTTTGCTGATTCTGCTAATTTTGCTTTCATGTATCTGCCCTGTCTGGATTGGGATTTACTTGATCGGCTATTTTAATTGCTTCTGAGACTCCTTCTCATGGGTTTTAATGACTTATTGCATCAATTGGAGAAGATTAGTTCTTTCCTTCTTTTGTCGCAGCTTTGGGGGAAGAAGAATGTGCAAGTGCACTGAAGATGATTTTTAGAAATTTTTCACTGGTGTGCAACAAAGGGGGGGATGATCCATGCTTCTGAGAATGATTTATGTCTTTTTATTTGGTAGTTCAGGCCTTTCAAAGAATAATTTATCCATAGATAAATACTTGTACTTATTTTGCTAGTTCAGTAATACCCCTCTGTGGACCCTGATCCGAGAGAGAGAGGCGGTGGGGGACGTGCCCCCACGCGCTAACACAGTCTCTATGGATCATCCACGTGAATGGAGAGCTCTACCAAGGAACTCTCGAAAGAAGAATGCCCCTCACAGCATGAGTGGTGATAAAAAGGTGAGATACCTCTCGATTCGGGGACTAGCCCAGATTCGAGGCGTACCTTAAACAAAGAAGAGTCGCCATCCAAGGAAAAAAGCAAATGGGCCCTGGATCCCATACTATGCTCTGTTGCAACGGATAACCAGAGATATAAAATAAGGTTCGTGCCTGGTTACGAATTCGGAAGGTCTAAAGAGCACCTCATCCGCCCAAGTGCAAACACCTGGTCTCTTATGCCATTTACTTAATAATTTTGAAGAGTTTTGGGCGAAAATCATATGAAATGGGAACACAAATCTCCGAGAAAACGTCTATCTAATCATGCATGTCTCGGAGGAATAATAAATACACATAAAAGAAATAAAAGTGTCACCTGAGAATAACTAGGTTATGAATGTCAAACCTAAATTGGTGTCTAAGTTCTGGTGTGCAAACACATGCATGCTACAGCTAAAAGCATAAGGTCTGCACAATAAAGTAAGAAAACACTGCAAAACATAGAAAATGACTCGATACCATACAACCCTAAGACTCTAATCTATACCTAGGCCCGAGTCTTTAGATGATCTGATGTTCATCCAAAGAAGCCTACGTATCCCCGCCTCCACGAGAATCAAGGCAACGTAGTTCTTCGCACCTATTCTAAGCTATGATGCCTAAGATATCTAGACCTCTATCCTAGACTCGATCTAAAAAATCGGACTAGTTCTTAAAGCTTCTTGTGTGATTATTTAAATTCCAATGGATTGTAGATTTTAGGACACCCTATATGCCCTAACTAAATGCAGGTTAGCTCTAAGCTAATGCAGGTGGTTCCTATAATCTATGTGTAGCTAGGCTGTATATCCTAAGAAAAACAGTAGGATCTATCGCATCTTAAACCTAGTCATCAATTGGCGATGTGGATCGCCAACTGACCGGACGGAGGCGTAAAACTCCTAGCTAGGACTCACTCCTAACTCTAACACAAACAAATAAAACACACAACAAACAAACAACGAACGAGGGAGCAACTCCCTACTCAAAAACTCTCTAACTAGGACAACTTCCTAACTCTAGAGGAAGATCCTTTCGAAAAAACAATATTTTGAAAGATTTTTTGTAATTTTGAAAGATTTAAAATGTTTATTTTTAAAGGTTTGGCTGGACTTGGGATGTGGATCCCAAGCTGCACTACGTACCCTGTTGAAAGGGATCAAGCCAACGTAGTTCGGAAACAGAATTCCCTAACTACTCTCCTAATGACTCAAGATTTTTGAGATTTTTGGATTTTCAGATGTTTTTGATGTTTTTTGACTCAAGAGGACAAAATCCTAACATCATAAGGGGAGGACAGGCTCCCGATATCCCGCAAAGGTTGGACAGCATCCTATGCTTTGCGGGAGAATGAACAGAAACACGACTCTGCAAGGGTTGGACAGCATCCTATACCTTGCAAGAGCGGATAGAAGAACATGATCTGATGAAAGGTTGGATAAAATCCTAACCCCTATGATGATAGAATTTGATTCCTGAACAAGAGGACTGACTCTCTAGACTAAGGACGGATTCCTATGCTAGTGGACTATCAAACTAAGATAAAGCTCACAAGTGATAAGGAAAAAGAGACCCTGTGCATATTTGGCAAAGGTAAAACACCCAACCGGGCCGGACAGCTACCTAGCCCTAGGGTGCAACAAATGTGCAACCCAATACCCATAAGGGTAGGGGTATGATGCCAAGCCGAGTAGAATGTTCTCCCAAAACCAAACGACGCATGAAGAGGAGGTTTAGCAAGAGAATGAGACTGGGTGAGTCTCCTAAACACAAAGATGGGCTCCAAGTAACCTTATCATTGCCCTTGCAATGATAAGGCTCCTAATGTACAAGGAATACAAACCTAAAAGACTGGGCAAGTCTTTTAAGTAAAGAGGAGAGTGCTACTTGGACTGATCAAGTCCCCTAATGAAATCAAGACATGATGATGAATACCCTTAAGGAGGTATTTCCCAAAGAAGGGAATTTTAAGTGCAAGAGAATGCAAGGCAAGACAATTATTTGCAAATGATAGGTTCAAATGAAAAGAAAAGGTTTAGTTTGCCATAGAAAAAGAATCCAAAGAATTTGGAAAGCATGGAAATGCATTTGGAAATGATTTGAAGAATTTTGAAAGCCTAAATGTCTAGGAATGCTAAGTTCTTTTAGTTCAAGTGCAAGTCTCTATCATAGCTCCTTAACATTTTTTAACTAACCATTTTCCAACATCTTTTACAAATTTCCAATATGTTTAATTAAGATTCAAATCATTAGTAGATCACTTGTTTGCATATCAGTATCAAGTTTAACAAGGCATTGTTAAAGCACAACCAAACCCCCAATTTTTACTAAAACGCATCAAAATGTAAAACAATTTATGGAAATTTACTAATACATGATTTATAACTTGCTAGTACGCTTACATATCCAAAATAATCATTAGAAATGATTTAGAATCAAAACAATAACAAAAAGCAAGCCATATCATATTAATGACATAAGGTGTAGAAAATGTGATTTTCTGAGGAAAATTTGACCATCTAGACATCAAAACCATCAAACCTCACAATTATCAAAGTTGTAGATCTCATGATTAGTGAAATTTTATCTCTTGACCACTTCGGCCAACTCCAGCCAGAAGTGGTTAGAAAATGATCATCTCTAGGTTATCGCCATTAAAAAGCACATTAGGTGTGTGGCTGAGAGTTTACACTCAATTTTGACACCCAAAATATTGTTTCTGAAAAATTTGCATAATAAGAAAGTTTTAAGAAAATTTGTAAGGAATAACTTTCCGTTCTACTGCTCTAGCCAACTCTGACCAGAAATTATCCGAAAACAGCCGACAATGTACTGTGCACAGCATGACAATTTTCTCAAAACTGCTGAAATCTTACGAATGGTTTTTGACAATCAAAACAGCAATTCTGGAAAAAATTGCAGAATAAGAGAGATTTAAGAAATTTTGTGTGGAACAATTTTCCTTTCTACGGTTCTAGCCAATTCAGACCAGAAATGGTCCGGAAACAGCTGACAATGTACTGTACACGAAGGGTCTTGAACTCAAAATCCAGCTCTAAAAAAAAATCCTAGCTGGAACAAAGCATACAACAAAAAGAGATACAACAGGTGGTATAATTATCAAGGTGTGAGGGCTGTTGATATCAAAAGGATGAAGGCTGCCCATATAGAAAATGGGATAGGGGCTGTTGTGTGCAGAAAATGAGCCAAACCAGTGGTATCACAAGGCAAAAATGTGCAGAAAATAATCCAAACCAGTGTCAATATAGTGTAGAAATTGAGCTGAACCAGTGGCAACACAAGGCAAAAATGTGCAGAAAATGAGCTGAACCAGTGTCCATATAGTACAGAAATGTGCAGAAAATGGGATAGGGGCTGTTGTGTGCAGAAAATGAGCCAAACCAGTGGTATCACAAGGCAAAAATGTGCAGAAAATAATCCAAACCAGTGTCAATATAATGCAGAAATTGAGCTGAACCAGTGGCAACATAAGGCAAAAATGTGCAGAAAATGAGATAGGGGCTGCTGTGCATACTTGTTAATGTAAACAATCAAAAGGTGGACTGAACTAAAACTGACTTAAACTGACCATACATATGAACATGGTGACAAGAGTGAGCATACACCTGCTGATAAATATATAGCTGGGCTGAAATTAAACATATCATACACATGATAAAGTTACAGCTGGACCAAAATAAGATTAGGCTGAACATTATACCATCAGACATTGAATGAGAAATAACACAGATAATTTTCCATATGCAAATATGCACTCAAGAACGGTCACAACACAGACATTTTTAATGATAAGGATCAATTTCAACACTCAAATAAGTATAACCTGTACAGGTATCAACAGTTGACCAACTTGAACTACCATGGCATTCTTCTATACCCAATAGAAGTTTAAAAGAAACGCTCAAAGAGGCAAAAAAAATTGTATTCATCAAAAACCATTCCAATAGGAATATCCAAGAGATTAGAAGAAGAAAAATAAATTTAGGCTAGTATTCACGGCTAGGAATTAATAGAAAAGATGAAGTAAGGATGCAATTATCAAGAAATAACTAGGATTCCCACCAAATGTAAGGACAAGCATTGAGCTGTGTAGCTATCAAGTAAGGTTGGGTCCATATTACTTCTACAATCAAGTTAATCAACGTATAATACACAGAAGAATTCAACTGACAAGGAAACAAAATTGATTTTCATTAAAATATTTTAACTCAGCTAAATGAGTCAACAAAGTGACAGAGTTTTATTGTTGCCCTGAGATAAGCATAACCTTAATCTGTCTATGAATAATCCAATAGCCACCAAAGTCCTATTTTAGTCCTCAAAAGATTTTGTATGTTTAATAAAAACAGAAAAAACTGGGCCATATAATTGCTAAAACATGGGTTGACTGAATGAATAAATGGGAACAATCCACAGGTTCTGACCTTGCATTTTTGTAAAATGTGAAAAAATAAAATAAAAATAAAAATAAAAATACATACTGTACCCAAGCAACATGTAAGCAATCAATAGTTCATGAACAGGTAACTAAAAAAAATGCCTCTGCTCTAAAATGATAAGTCAATTTCTGAAACAGTGATGATTCGTCAATGAACTTCAGTTTCTTTTACATATTAAAGCAAAGAAAAACAAAATCCTACGAAGATATTAACTATACAAGTTTGGACACATATAGAATCACTCAAGAGATTGATCAATACACATAAATGATAAAGGAAAAGGAATTAAAGATGAATACCTTTCTCAGATGGTTAATTGAAGTCTTTTACCTCTTATATTTGCAATTTGAACTCTCTCGAGCCACAGATCGTTGATAATAATAATACGGATCTCGTAAAGAATGATTAGAAAATGAAGAACACAAGATATCTTTCTTCTCTGCTCAATCCTCCTTCAACTTCTCAAATCTTTGCTCAGATCTATGCTTGAAGTGTACAGATCATAGGTTTTACCACATAAATCTATAGAAAAATTGAAGATGAGGTCAGATCTAAGATCTCTCAGAACTCAGAGGAGATGATGACAAGAGGCAATATCCGTACAAGAGGATTGCTCCGGTCAAGGCTTGGCCAGAATCCGGTGAGATCAGCCGGAGAAGAAAGATCTAGCGAGTTTAGGTCGGATCTTGCCGGAGATGATCGGATAAGAAGGTGAGAAAAGGGTTTCGATTCAGTTTCTCAAACTGGAATTGAGATATGATGCGAAGAGACGAAGTAAAGGGAAGAAGATTTAGGAAGAACAATAGTTGGAGAAGTGACGGAGGTTCATCGGAATCTCACCGGAGTTTGACCGGAGAAGAGGGAGAAATAGCCAGATCTAAACTCTCTCTCTAAACTTTCTCTCAGACTTTCTCTCTCTAAACGAAGATTCTCCTCCTTTTTTTTTTAAATGAGGGTTAATTTGTATTTATAAGCAAAGAAAAAATGGTTGATAAAGGCACTCCAAGTTGATGAAGTGCGCGGACTTTTGATAGGCGCGCGAAATTGCGCGTCTTTTTCGGCCCAAGTTTGTCTTTTCCAAAATAAATTCGCCCCCCTCTCGGATAAATTCGCCCCCTTTTCTGGTTTACACAACGGTCCTTTCTCGGCTCGTTCGCTGGGCAAACGCACTCGGAATTCAATGAAATTTTACAGGGACTTAGCTGGGACCCTAACCTAGCTTAGAGAGAAGTTTGGGACCCTAGCTCGCTGATTTTGTGGGGTTTTGAGCAAAATCGGAAGGATTAGGGCACAGTCAAAATGGGGTGTCTACACCCTCAGATTATTACTAACTCCTTTTGGATTGTTTGGTTATGTTTCCCCTAGTTACGAGAATGTAGAGTTGGCTTGCTTGACCTATTTGGATAGGAGAGCTGTTCTGAGATTTTGCCTTCTTTGATCTTATCTTACCATGACCAAATCGCCCTTCTGGGTTTTCGATTTGGCGGACCGTATGCCCTAGCTTTTGCCTGAACTGCTCTTTCGGGTTTTCGATTCAGCGGTGTTGCACCTTAATTTTTGCCTATGCTGCCCTTTCGGGTTTTCAACTTAGTAGGTGAATGACCTTAATTTTTGCCTAGACCGTCCTTGCTGGTTTTCAATCTAGCAGGTCAACATACTCCCTTTTTTTTTATAGAACCTTAACACTGTCCACCGGAAGGATTTTATGGGTTGGATGAGGTTTAACAAAGAAATGACTTGAGGTTTACAAATTTTGACCGAACCCGAACGAGCAGGTTGCCTACGTATCCTGGTGTAGGAATCAGGACGCGCGTAGTTCAAGGCAGATGCCCCTAGTTTCAAGTATAGTAACCCCCCCATTTTTTTTTTAGCGACCAAACCTGGGTTGACTAGGCTGCCTACGTACCACAGTGTAGGGATCAGGCTTTGCGTAGTTCAGGGCAGATGCCCCTAGTTTCAGGTGTGAAAGGAATTTTTAGGCTCAAATGGTTTGCGAATGGGGTTTTTCTTTTATTTTTTTGGGTCATAATTTCTGGGATTTTGTTCGGCCAAAGGAGGCCTTCAGGTGTTCAAACGTAAAACCTTTTTAATCGATCAAGGTTCGTTGGTTCTACCATTATATCACCATTCTCATCTCGGAATCTGACGGCTTTTCCAGGTAAGATTTGATCCACAATGTATGGTCCTGACCCATTCGGTCTAAACTTGCCCCTAGGGTCAGAGGTAGGTGCCCGGTTTGCTTTCAACACCAAATCTCCTTCCTCTAATTCTCTGATTGTAACTTTCTTGTTAAAGGCTCTTGCTATTCTGCGCTGGTAGCCTTGGGTGTGGTATAAGGCTTTGAGTCGCTTTTCATCCAACATGTTTAGCTCTTGATATCTGGCATTTGCCCATTCTGTCTCGGGTAATTGACTTTCCATTAGTACTTGCAACGATAGTATGTGGATTTCAACCGGCAACATAGCTTCCATCCCATAGACCAGGGAATATGGAGTAGCTCCAGTAGAGGTTCGAATTGATGTTCTGTAGGCCCACAGAGCGTATGGAAGCTTGTTAGATCAATATTTGTAAGTTTCTGACATTTTGCTGAGGATGGCCTTAATATTTTTATTTGCAGCTTCGACAGCTCCATTGGTTTGTGGCCTATAGGGTGAGGATTTGTGGTGCTTGATTTTGAACTCCTGGCAGAGAGTAATCACTTCTTTCTTAAAATGGGAGCCGTTATCTGACATCAGTTCATGTGCAACCCCATAACTGCAAATAAAGTTGGTTCTGATGAACTTGGCAACCGATGCTGATGACAGTGAAGCATATGAGGCTGCCTCGACCCATTTGGTAAAGTAATCGATGGCTACAAGGATGTACTCGTGTCCATTTGAGGATTTTGGTGAAATTTTTCCAATAATATCAATGCCCCACATCGAGAATGGCCAAGGTGATGTGAGAGAATGCAACTCTGAGGGTGGTACATGGATAAGATTGGCATGTACTATGACATGTGAACCCATCTTCAAGTTATTGAAGAAGAATTCTTCCAAGAAGTGGAATGAAGAATGTTAGGAAGCATTCGAAAAAGTCAAGCAGTGTTTGTCTTCGCCTCCTATCCTATCACCAGTCATTCCAGGCCAACCATTGTTGTTGTACTTATCCATCACAGATACAGCAATGGGTTGTATGCTTGCTCAGCAGGATGCAGAGTCTAAGAAAGAAAAGCCTATCTATTATATCAGCAAAAAAATGCTAGAGTATGAAATTAAGTATACTATTTTGGAAAAGACTTGTCTAGAGTTAGTTTGGGCAACTCAAAGGCTTAGACATTACCTATTGTCGAACAAGGTACTTTTGCTCTTACGGATGGATCCGTTGAAGTATTTGTTTGAAAAACCCGCTCTTACTGGAAGAATAACCAGATGGTTGTTGCTGTTGTCTGAGTTTGACATCACTTATGTCACTCAGAAATCTATTAAGAGGCGGGTTATCGCTGAGCAGTTGGCTGATGCTCCTGTTGAGGAGAATGCTTTTCTGAAGGCGGACTTTCCTGATGAAGAGATCATGGACATTGAAGAAGAGACTCTGAGTACCAAGTGGCTCATGTACTTTGACGGAGCTGTCAATAATCATGGTCAAGGAATAGGGGCAGTTTTGGTATCTCCGAAGAAGGAGTATATCCCTATATCCATCAAGTTGCAGTTTGAATGCACCAATAATATGGCAGAATATGAAGCATGCATCACAGGACTTGAGGCAGCTTTGGCTTTGCGAATTCAAGACATAGATGTGTTCGGGGATTCAATCCTGATCATTTGTCAAATAAATGGGGATTGGAAAACAAAAGAGGCGAGGTTGATCTCGTATCACACATATCTCGAATCCCTGGTGAAGAAGTTCAGGAGTGTCACCTTTACTCATCTGTCGAGGACAAGGAATCATTTTCCTGATGCACTAGCCACTCTGGCTTCAATGTTAGACATTTCTGCGACAATGGAGGTTCAACCTTTAGCTGTCAGATTATAATGGGCTACCGCACATGTGAATGCTATAGAAATATTTGCTAGATGTCCAAACGGAAAGCTGTGGTACACAGACACTAGAAGTCTCATTTCAGGCAAGGGGCATCCGCCTGAGGCTTCCAGCAAAGAGAGGAAAACTCTTCAGAGGTTCGCTGCCAACTTCATCATTTGTGGTGAAGAATTATACAGAAGGTCATTTGATGGGATACAACTTCTATGTGTTGATGAAGATCAAGCTGCAGAGCTCATAGAGCAAACATATGAAGGTGTTTGTGGTCCCCACATGAATGGTAAGATGCTGTCAAGGAAAATCCTAAGACTTAGATTCTATTGGCCTACAATGGAAGCAGACTGCTTCGCATTCGTAAAGAAATGTCATAAATGCCAAGTCTATGCGAATCTTATTCATGTGCCTCCGTCAGAGCTGCACTCTTTGACCTCACCATGGCCATTCTCAGTATGGGGGATTGATATCATTGGCAAAGTTTATCCAAAGTCGTCAAGTGGACATGAGTATATTCTAGTAGCCATTGACTACTTTACGAAGTGGATAGAAGCTGCTTCGTATGCTTCCATAACTTCGAATACAGTTGCGAAATTCATTCGTGCAAATATCATTTGCAGAGATGGAGTACCTCATGAATTGATTTCTGATAATGGATCTCACTTCAAGAAAGTGGTAGTACACCTATGTGAAGAGTTCAAAATCAAGCATCATAAGTCATCTCCTTACAGACCTCAGACAAACGGGGCTGTAGAGGCAGGAAACAAGAACATCAAGGTCATAATCAGTAAGATGACCGAGACTTATAAGGATTGGCCGAATAAACTTCCTTTTGCCTTATGGGCTTACAGGACATCGATCAGATCCTCTACAGGTGTAACTCCATACTCTCTAGTGTATGGAATGACAGCAGTCCTCCCTGTTGAGCTGAGAATTCCATCCTTAAGAGTTATGATGGAAGCAAATTTGCCAGAGTCTGAATGGGCAAGAGCCAGACATCAGGAATTACAGATGATTGATGAAAAGAGGCTGAGAGCCTTGTATCACATCCAAGGGTATCAGAGAAGAATCGAAAGGGCATTCAACAAGAAAGTCAAGGTCCGAGATCTGAAATCAGGAGATCTCGTTCTGAAATCATACAGGGCACCGATATTTGATCCCAGAGGAAAATTCAGGCCAAACTGGTCTAGTCCTTACATTGTTGATGAAGTCCTACCTGGAAAAGCCATAAGAATCCTCGATGAAAATAGAGAAAAATTAACAGAACCTACAAACCTGGACCAACTAAAGAAGTACTATGCTTAGATACACCAGGAGATCGTCTTTGGTCGATCAGAGCTTCAAAGCCATCAACCTCAAAGTCAAAAACCGTTTGCAAACCTTTTGGGCCTATATAAAAAAAACCTTCTTTCTTTGATAAACTCAAACCAGGGGCATCTTTTATGACTTGCGTCATAAAAGATATTGAACCTGAACTATGTCATGACCTGATTCCTTTCTATATGATACGTAGGAAGCCTAATAAATTCAGGTTCGATCAAATCTTTCAAATCCTTGAGAAAGAAAGAAACAAAACAAACAATCTTTGAAACCCCAAATGGGCGAACTACGCGGACCTGATTCCCATTCTCTTTGGGGATACGTAGGCAGTCTGGAGGGCCAGATTCGGTCAAAATACATGAAACTTACAAATACTTACCCTGTTTGAACCCAAGCCTACCTAAAAGTCCTTCTAGTGTATTTAGGCCCAGGTTTGTAGAGAAACAGAAAGAAAAATAATAATATGATGGAGTCTTAGACCCGCTAGACTGAAAACCTGCAAGGGTGGTCTAGGCAAAAGTTAGGATCATTCACCCGCTAAGTTGAAAACCCGAAAGGGCGGCTTAGGCAAAAATCAGGGTGCTGAGCCTGCTGGATGGAAAATCCGTAAGGGTAGACAGTCCTCGCAAAATATAAGGAATGCGGTCCGCTGAATCGAAAACCTGAAAATGCGATTTGGTCATGGCAGTGACTTCCGGTGACTTCATAAAGGACAGAACCTCTGAAAGCCAGGAAGACTTTCATTTCTTTTGTGGTATTACTCCAATGTCTGAGTAAGTGGCAGCTAGGCTTCTTTAAAACTCTCGAAGCTAGGGGTTAAGACTGAGCAATCCAATAGGATAATAACCATGATGGAAATACTAGAAAGAGGAATGAATCGTCTTTAAATACAGTTTTCAAAAGAATCTAAGAGTGGTAGGCTGCACCATTTTAAAACACTTATCAGGCTAAGAAGCAGATTCAGTCTCTCTTAGAGTTCAAGTCATGTCATCATCAAAGTTCTTGATATCATTGTCAAAGTTCTTTCTTTATCGAGTCAAGGTCAAGCTTCAAAGCCCAGTGTGGGTAGTCCTGTGTGGTTAGTATCCCTCCCAAAGCTGGGGTGATAAGAGAAAAATTATGCAGTTGTATCTCCTCAAAGGTGATACAAAGCCTAACAAGAGTTCAGAAGAATGGCAGGTTCTCAGACCCATTCGAAGCTCTAGCAGCTGGCGAAAATGAAAGGAGGTTGTCAGGCAGATACAGTCTGTTGTAAACCTGAAAGCTTTGTAACCTCAAATATTCAAGAAATGAAAACCTTTTAACCATTTTCCTGTGTTTTGCTCTCTTATGAATTTGTCATGGAAGTAAAATCATACTAGGGGCATCTTTTATGACTTGAGTAATCAGGTCATAAAAGATATCAAGTGAACAATGATAATTGAGATGGATGTTCTCAACAAATGAAGGTAACAGGAGCTTGAACATCCTTTGAGAGTCTGTCTCACCAATCCTCTGAGAGTCTTTCTCATCATTTCATTGAGAGTCTGCCTCATTATCCCTAACGGAGTTTCTACTCACAAGCAAAGTTTGTAACCAAACCAAACATTTAAACCCAACCAAATTCTCTTTGAGAGTATTCGCCCCGAGCATAAAACCCATTTCTCTCTTGAAAGCATCCACCCCGAGTGAAGAAATCGAATTATCCCAGAAAGCATCCGCCCCGAGCGAAATACCATTTCTCCCTGAGAGCATTCGCTTCAAGCGTAAAACCCAATTTTTTCCTTGAAAACATTCGCTCCAAGCGTAGTACCCGATTTCTCCCTGACAGCATTCGCTCCAAGCGTAAAATCCAATTTTTCCCAGAAAGCATTCGCTCCAAGCGTAAAACCAAATTTCTCCTTGAAAACATTCGCTCCAAACGTAGAACCCCATTTCTCCCTGAGAGCATTCGCTCCAAGCGTAAAATCTAATTTTCCCAGAAAGCATTCGCTCCAAGCGTAAAACCAAATTTTTTCCTTGAAAACATTCGCTCCAAGCGTTTAACCCCATTTCTCCCTGAGAGCATTCGCTCCAAGTGTAAAATCCAATTTTTCCTTGAACGTATTCGCTCCAAGGGTAGAACCAAATTTTTCTTTGAAAGCATTCACCCCGAGCGTAGAAAGAACCAAAGTCTCTGAGAGCATCGAGCATGCAACCAGAGCACCCATCCCATTTCCAGACCCCTGAGTCATCCATTCCATATCAAGACCCCTGAGGTATCTGATCCTTCCAAAAATTCAACCTTTACAAAATCATTTTCCTCATTCTTATTTCTATCCAATCGATCTTGGGCCAGTCAAAATGTGCTGTCTGATCAGCTTTGGCATTTGCGCGACAAGCACGCTCTGTCAAAGAGGGGCATCTGTAGACACCCCATTTTGACTGGGCCCTAAACCTTCCAATTTTGTGCAAAACCTTATCAAATCAGTGATATATGACCCCAATTTTCACCCTAAGCTAGGTTAGGGTCCCACCAAGGTCCCTGCAAAATTTCGTTGAAATCCGAGTGCGTTTGCTTAGCGAACGAACCGAAGAAGTGTCGTAGTGCAAATACAAAAGGGGGTGAGTTTATCCTGAGAGGGGGGCGAATTTATCCTGGAACGGTGCGATCTAAATCCGAATGGGACACGATTGTCCGCGCGCTTTATCCAATTTTCGCGCAACCGCGCGCCTTATCAAAATGGAGTGTGGATATCAGCAACCCTCTTTTGCTATAAATACTCACTTAAGCTCTCAATTATTATTTTTAATTAGGGATTTTCTAACCCAAATTAGAGAGAGAAAGTCTGAGAGAATTAGAGAGAGAAAGTGGATCTTGAGCATACGAACCTTAATCCGATCATCTTCTTCGGTCATTCGATCGATACTCCGACCGGTCTCCGATCACCATTAGTTTCCTTGCCATTATTTTCTTCTTCTTTTGCTAGATTTGTATATTTCGTTTTGAAACCCTAGTTTCTCAATTTCAAATCCTATCTCATTTTAAACTCCGGTCAACCTCCGTTGAATCCGGTAAAGCTTCCTTGTTTATCACCATCTCCGGCTAGATATACTCGCTCCGATGGATTTTTGTTTCAGCAGATCCGAATTCTAGAGGAGTTGCATAGAAGGTTTCAGAACTCATTTTTTCCATCAAATTGTTACTGCAATTGAAAAAAGAAGAAGAGAGATTCAGATCTTATACACTTCCTATTCAAGAAGAGAAAAATAAAAGATTAGGAAGGTAAGTGCTTATCTTTTTCTTCTCTTTTGTAGTTTTATTTCATAATCATCTCCTTGTGTATGATTATTTTTGCTGATTAGTCATTACATCTAGTACTGAATTGTGGCGAAATTACTTTGATTGAATTTTTCATGATCTTATATTTGTGTTATTCGGTTTTAGTCTTAAAAAAAATGATTGGCCATGTTTTAGTTATGCTCATAAGCTGTTTGATTAAACGCCTCTAAATGTTGAATGTTCATGTTACATGGAGTTTTCTTGGGTCATATTAGATGAGCTAATTGTGATCTGAGGCTATATTCTTCGAAGTCATGAAACATTGATTCATGGCTGCTAATACATAAATAGAGAAGGTTTCTTTTTTCGCATCTGTGTGTATATGGAATGGTAGTGTAAGCGTTCAGTACCTGGAGTATTTGTTGTACAAAAATAATATTTGAGTGCCCATATACATAATGTTGATTAAATGACCAAAGAGGAGAAGATAAAGTTCTGATTTTGTTCTTGATTCCAACATCCTTTCTGCTTTTGAATTGCACACTTGGATAGTCCAATGATCAGTTCTTGGTCTATAATTAATTCTTAAAGCCTAAAATGAATAGGATTCATAACCTCGGTTTTCTTTGTTCATCATTCTTCTGTAATCCATATAAAGCTGAGATCAAGCTTGTAGAAAAATTATAATTTAATGAGAATCTAAATCTTGATCTCATGCTCTCATGTTTAGGGTCTGAACTAGTTTTGCTCAATTTCAGTTTTGTCACATTTATGATCTAATTTTCTTTATGTTCTGCATGATTTTTTTTTATGATTTGGATCTGTTTGTTTGTATGAAAATTGAGGAATAATCTAGGTTATTCACCTTATTTAATGAATTATTTGGATCTTCATATTCTAAAATATGATTGCTATCTAATTTAGAGTAAGTGACTTTCAGTGCTTATCATAGATTAATTAGTTGTTATTCTATTGATTGAAATGTTTAATATTGTTCTTCATTACGGCTTGGTTTTTAATTAGTGATTGTGTTCCACGATCATTCATCTGAGTATAATTTTGCTTCAGTTTGAACAATTTTGTTGCATCTTTTCTAAAAAACTGATGTTTGTACTGGTTCATTTGGTCCAGTTTGTAGTAGAAATCATAATTCATTACGTATTTGTAATTGCATAGTATGGATTTGAGTTCAGTTGAGTCGTACGGTTAGTAAAGATGTTCCTCTCAGTCTTATTGTTGAGGATAATCTTTCATATAGTAAGTCAATCAGGGGAATCGTGATTTCATAAAGTTTTGTGTATTTTGGGGCAGCTGATTCAGGGCCATATTTGTTACTCTTGATTCAACTAATTTCACCATTGATCTCTACAAGCTTTGCCGACTTCAGGCCATTACAACATCAGTTACCATTTTCATCATCCCTTGGTTCTAGTTCTTCTAATTTTTATTTTTTTTTCCTACCGCTAGCAACCCCCTCTACATCTAATTTCATTTTCATTTTTGTAACTTCAATTCTGTAGAACCCATATTTGACCCCTATCTTTGAAAATCCTCATTAATTTGGATCATAAGCTCCACTTTCTTCAAACCTTCATCATCTTAGGGAAAAGAATAGAGGGAGTTGGAGATTAAGAAAGAAATTAAAAGATTGAGAGGGATTGAACTGAATATTAGAGCTCTCCTCTAACAGATTTACATGTCCCTAGCTATTCCACAGTAGCCCCTTTTCTTTTGTTGAGATATTATAATGCTCATAGCAGCTCTCATCTCTTTGATAATGGCAGCCCCATCACACCTTTAATTTTTGGCAGCCATTTCCACTTTCTTATTTGCAGCCCTCTCCATTTTGATAAAGACAACCTTGCATATCTTGGTAATGGCAGCTCCCACATACCTTTGATTGTAGCAGCGCTTTTCACTTTAATATTTGCAGCCCACTCATTTCACTTTAATATTTTCAGCCCTACACTTGTAAATCAACCCCTGTTTTTGGCATAATGTAGACCATGATTTTTGCTCCCTGTTAGAACAAAACAGCCCCTGTTTTTGGCATAATGTAGACCATGATTTTTGCTCCCTGTTAGCACAAAACAGCCCCTATTTTTGGGATAATGTAGCCCATGGTTTTTGCTCCCTGTTAGCACAAAATAGCCCCTGTTTTTGGCATAATGTTCATGGTTTTGCCCCCTGTTAGCACAAAACAGCCCCTGTTTTTGGCATAACGCAGCCCATTGTTTTTGTTCCCTATTAGCACAAAACAGCCCCTGTTTTGGCACAGTTTAATTCCTGTTTTGGCACAATTCAGCTCTTGTTGTGCACCAATTCAATCCATGTTCTACTTTAATTCAGCCCTTAGTTCAGTCAAATTGTAGGACATTATAATTACGGTAATAGTGTAGTCCTTTGAGTGATCTTGTTACTCTTTATGAAATTAGTTCTCTTTTTGTAATTGGTTGCAATTCATTGTATATGAAAATTTTAGATTTAATCATGAGTTGATGTCTGAAGAGAAAAGAACTGTACAGTTCCTTGAAGTGCTATCCATGTCTTTTAAATGATATTCTTGCACTAAAGTGATGGCTTTATCTCTTAAATTCTTTGTTTACATGAATCTGGTGATGATGGAAAGGTATGCCTAAGACTTTCATGCTTAGTTTAGTCTTTTTTTTTGGGAAGAGTGTTATCAGTATACTCATATTTCAGTGCCTGTACCATTAAGGCCTACTTTTTTTCTTCTTTGGCTTGTGAGAAATTTTAATAAATGTGATAATATTTAGAATATATTAGTCACTAAAGATGAGGTGTCTTGATGAAGTAGTTAAAACATAGTTGTGATAGTATTATTCCCTTGTCATAACATATTTGTTATTTGCAAGATTTTGACTCATATTTGTTATTGGTTTGTGATTGTCTACCATGAAAAGTTGTAATAATACCTGTATAGTTTTCTAAGTGTTAAAAAGGCGAGCTGAGTTTGCATTACCATTGAAACATGGTGTGCTTTGACATATAGTAGTTTCCATACCATCAGGCTAATAAGAAAAGTCGTAAGTCCATAATTTGATCTCATTTTTTTATGTCGAATGCTCATGATTTTGTCACGTATATAACTGGAAATTCTTGTCATAGAATTTGAAATATAGTTACATGCTCTTATATGTTTTTTCTTATCCTGGAAATTCAAATTTTCATGAGAAATTCTACCCCAAAGAAAAACTCAGGTAATCTTCTCATTCCTTTGAAAAAAAATTTAAAAAAAAATGCCCTGAGGCCGAACGGTTTTGGGATGGTCAAGGCTTTTCAAAGATAGTTTCTTTTGATTCTCACCTTAACTTGAAAATATATTAGCCTCGAACATATTGTGTATTGGATGCCAAGTAGCTTGGAATTGAATATGAATTAATTGTCCTAAATTCTCAGATGTTAGGAAAATGCATGTTGAGTTGTGGTTTCAATCTTATACATGATTATATGCTTTTATTAGTGATAGGTATAATTGAGCCGTAAGTGGAAATGTTAACAGAAGAAACAGACACTTTAATATATTGTTTACGATTCATATGAGGCATGACAGGTAAATAAAAATTCTTTAAAAAAGAAGAAGAAAATAATATGTTCCGGTTGACTTGTTTGTTCATAAGGCATATTTTCTATTAGGACAATGGTAGGTGATGTAGCTTGGATCAAGTCTTGATAGTTATATAATATTGGTTATGATCAGGAATGATGGTTAAGAGTGAGATTAGTTTCTTAAGTTTCCATCTCTTAGAGTATTAATTGGAAAGATATCATCATCAGTCTACATCATCCCCTTTGTCATTGCAAGGGCGATGAAGGAGCTAGCCCAAGTCCATCCTTAGGGGGAATTGCTCAGTCCAAGTAGCTCTCCCCTCTTTTTGTTATAAGACTAACATAATCTTTTAGACAAGAACCTTGAATAATAGAAGCCCATTCAATGCAAGGGCAATGAAAGAGTCATCTAGAGCCCACCTTTTTAGGAGACAAGCTATGTCTCGGTAGAAAAGTCATCCATCTTTTGGAGACATAGTTTGTCTCATTAATGAGTCAACCCATAGGAGACTATTCAATTCTAACAAGTTGCACCCCTTTCCAGTTGAAAATTAACTTGGTCTAGCAGTTGCCCTAACCCTTTTTATCATTACAAGAGCAATGATAAGGTTACTTGGAGCCCACCTCTGTGTTTAGGAGACTTGCCTAGTCTCACTAGCACCCTCCTTTATCTCCTATTCTTTTAGGAGACTAACATAGTCTCATTAGCACTCCCCTCTTAGGGTTGTGCACTAGGAGTCAGTCCCTTCGTATACGAGTCAATCTTTAGCTAGAGAGTCTGTCCTTAGTTAGAGAGTCATTCTTTAGCATAGGAGTCAGTTCTTCAGTCTTTCAGGAGTCTGTCCTATCATCATAGGGGTTAGGATTCTGTCCAACCTCTCATCAAATCATGTGATTTTATCCACTCCTGCAAGGTATAGGATGTTGTCCAACCCTTGCGGAGCCGTAATTCTGTTCACCCCCCGCAAAGTATAGGATTCTATCCAACCTTTGCTGGATTTTTAGAAGTCCGTCCTACCCTTATGATGCTAGGATTCTGTCCTCTTGAGTCAAAAACATAAAAAACATCTGAAAAACTAAAAATCTCAAAAGTCTTGAGTCGTTTGGAGTGTAGTTAGGAAATTCTGTTCTGAACTACGTTGGCTTGATTCTTTTCCACGAGGTACGTAGTGCAGCTTGGGATCTTTATCCCAGGTCCAGCCAAACCTTTCAAAATAAACATTTTAAACCTTTCAAAAATACAAAAAAATCTTCAAAACCTTTTCAAAAAAATCTTCCCCTAGAGTTAGGACTCTGTCCTAGATATTTGGGGTGCCTTAGTTAGGAGTCTGTCCTGGTTAGGTTGATGCTTTGTGTGTTTTTTGTGTGAGTGTCCCTAGAGTTAGGAGGCCTCTAGTCGTGGTCGGTTAGACACTTAGTCGAGCCGATGGCTAGACTAGGATGCACTTAGTTAACCCATTATTTTCCTTAGGTCATACAGCCTAGTTATACATAGGATATAGGAATCACCAGCATTAGCTTAAGGTTAACCAACTTGCATTAGTTAAGACATATAGAGAGTCCTAAAAAGTGACAATTCACTTGAACTTAAGCAATTGTGCAAAAAAACTTTAAAAACTAGTCGGGTCTAGTTGATCGAGTCTAAGATAGCGGTCTTGGATGGTTAGGTATCATAGTTTAGAATAGATCATAGAACTACGTCGACTCTGATTCTTCCCGATGCCCGGATACGTAGAGCAGCCGAGACAGATGGCCATCTTGGTCTGAGTCAAGTATCACATTAGAGTTTAGGGTTTGTTGTGTCAGGTCGTGTGTGGAGTCGAGTTGTGTTGTGTTGTGTGTTTTGTTGTGTTTTCTTACTTTCATGTACAGACCTTATACCTTTAGTTATAACATGCATGTGTTTGCCCATTAGAACTTAGATACCAATTAGGCATGACACTCATAACCTAGTTATTCTTAGGTGACATTTCTTTCATTTCTTTTGCGTGTGCTTATTATTCGTCTCCGAGACATGCATGATTAGATAGACGTCTTCTCGGAGATATATGTTCCCATTTCACATAACTTTCGCCCAAAACTCTTCAAAATCAATAAATAAATAGCATAAGAGACCAGGTGCTTGCACTTGGGCGGATGAGGTGCTCTTTGGACCTTCCAAATTCGTAACCAGGCACGAACCTTCTTTTATATCTCTGGTTATCCATTGCAACAGAGCATAGTATGGCATCCAGGGCTTACTTCCTTGGATGGCGACTCTTCTTTGTTTAAGGTACGTCTCGAATCCGGGCTAGTCCCCGAATCGAGAGGTATCTCACCTTTCATCGCCACTCATGCTGTGAGAGGCGTTCTTTTTTAGTGTTCCTTGGTAGAGCTCTCCATTCACGTGGATGATCTAGGGACTTTCTGGGGCTCGTCCCCCGCCTCTCTCGGATCGGGGTCCACACACGTTTACACCTATGGATGGCATGCTAGGCATCAGTTTAAACCTACAAAGTCGCCTCTGGCTATCCTCTCTCTCTCTCTCTCTCCAATGGATGGCATGGTGAGGGGAGGTGGGGTGGGACCCACCGTTTTGTACTCATGCATAGCATGGGCTCTGAATGCTAGTCTAATATATGTTAGAATATATCAGATCCATTAAGATCTAACTGTTGGATTATTAGGTACTAAATTAGGTAATTATTTAGAGTAGGAGACTTAGTTGATTAGAAGTACCTCGCCATAGTTCTTATCCTTATCACTTACCATATTTATCTATTGAATGCTTTATATAAGCACTCCTTATTGTAGGGGAAAATCAACCAAGATTACTGAAAATCTTCTTCCTTTACCATACACATATCAAAGGAGGGGTGTCTCTAGTGAAAATGGGGGCCTACATCATCACCAAGCACTCCGGTAAGAAAGGAGGAAATCAAATCGGCAAGTGGAAACAGGTATAGAGTTTTTGGATGGGTTGTTTTACTTCAAATCCACTTCTGGTTTTATGAGATGGCACATAGGATGAATACCATTTGGGAGAGATTGGTGAAGAAGAAGTATCTATGATTTTACCTTATGGCAACTACGGGTCTATGGAAAGATAACCCTTGCTCAACTTGTTTATAATGATATGAAAATAGATGGGCATTTCTCAATTCAAGCAAATGTCCATTTGACCAATCTTTATCCTTTAGTATAGACTAGAGTAAGTGAGAGAAAGATCCAAAAAGTAGGATTCCCATCTCTCTCTCTCTCTCAGCACCATGGTTAGATTGTCCGGACTCTGTTTTCCTCTTGTATTACTTTTACTATTTACTGATCTTTGTATTGTTAAGATCCACCATTTGTGACTTCTGTTCCCTAAGCTTCTCAACCTTTATCTCCTATACTTCCACCGGAAAACTCTCCTCCAGCACATCTTCCTCACAAACATGCGCCTTCTTCTTCATCTCCAACACTGAACATTAGTAACATTGACCATGAATTTACAGTCAATGTTAGGATCTATAGAGGATGTCTTTTGATCGGAGGGTTAGGATCATCCTATAGAGATGATTTACGGTTTATTTTCGCCCAACAAATGAACAGTTTGTATCATCCTATAAAATGGGCGGGACAATAGAACTGAGCCAACTTGAAATGGCTTAGTTCGAACGTGACATGGCTCACGTTAACCCCTCGTGGCCTTCTTTCGATCAACCCCGATTGCCGGTTGAGAACCCCACTCTGCAACCTCTTATGAACGAGACACAGCTCTGTTCCGGGGGGGACACTGCTCTATGCCATAGGGAACTCTCTCTGCTCCGTTGGACTAGAAATCTCTCCTAGAGTAAGTCGAGATACCAATGAGGTGGGGTCCACATGTTATAGTGGTGGTAATATCAAATTAGGGATGACGGTTGAAATCATAGGCTCCTCCCTCTTAGTGGGCCTCCCCTTGTCGGACTGTAAAAAAGGCCCACTAATAGCTCCTTCCCTCACATAATTTTAGAATTGACAAACTATCAATTTGCACCATCACATGATTTTTGAATCCTACATTTTGGATCATTCTCTCACTTACTCTAGTTTATACTGAAGTATAAACATGGCTCAAATGGACATTTGCTCAAATTGAGAAATGCCCATCTATCTTCTTATCATTGTAAACAAGTTAAGCAAGGCTTATCTTTCCATCGACCCCTAGTTTCCATAATGGAGAATCAGTGATACTTCTTCTTCACTAATCTCTCCCGAATGGTCTTCATTCTATGTGCTATCTCTTATAAAACCAGAAGTGGGTTTGAAGTAAACAACACATCCAAAAAATATGTACCTTCTTCCACTTGCTGGTTTGATTTCCTCCTTTCTTCCCAAAGTGCGTAGTGATGATGTAGGGCCCCTTTTTCACTAAAGACTCCCCTCCTTTGATATTTGTATGGTAAAGGAAGAAGATTTTCAGTAATCTTGGTTGATTTTCATCGACAATAAGGAGTGTTTATATAAGGCATTCAATAGATAAATACGGTAAGTAATAAGGATAAGAACTATGGCGAGGTACTCCTAATCAACTAAGTTTCTTATTCTAAATAATTACCTAATCTAGAACCCAATAATCCAATGGTCAGATCTTAATGGATCTGATATATTCTAATAGATATTAGACTAGCATTCGTGGGCCCATGCTATGCATGAGTGCAAAACGGTGGGTCCCACCCTAACACACCATCACCATGCCATCCATTGGAGAGAGAGAGAGAGAGAGAGAGAGAGAGAGAGAGAGAGAGAGAGAGATCGCCAAAGGGGACTTTGCAAGTGGAAACTGATGCCCCGGCCCGCATGCCATCCATGGATGTGAACGTGTTTCAAAAATTACATCCAATCCGACCTTTTAGGGTAAAACATTCTCCCATGAAAATGTTTCTAAGAAAGAAAGCGGATGCACAGAAAAAAAGCTCTTTAGTATATACTATAAACCGATAGGTCTTCTAATAGCTGACAGACCATCTCATACCGTCCCAGCTCCTTTGACGCTGCAAAGTCCAAATGACAAAATATCGTCCACTTGCTACCATAAATTTGGTCTAAATTTATGACATATTATTAGATAATCTTTTGATGGTCGGCAAACCACCTTTTTTTACCTACCGAAATTTTCCCTGATGTCGTAATGGCCAAGAGGAGACCTTTGTCAAAAACATTTTGTAGGGGCCCACCCGTAGTAACATTAGTTAAAATGATATTTTATTTGAAAAATTAAGAGTAGAAGAAAGCATTGTAATCAAGAGAACTGCTAGCAAAACGGATTCGTTTAGAAAATAAAGACGAAACCCTAAGATGTGACATATGCTCAAGAAGACATGGAAGTGAGAACGAACCACAACTAAATGCAAAAAAAAATAAAAATAAACTCTATATGGAAATGATCGAATCGTAGGTCAATTCCACTTTAGTCTTTTTCCAAATGAAATCTCGTTTTAAAAGTGTTTTCCTTTTGATCAAAACAGAGATCTATGGATGTGTGTCCCTCGTAGAATGATGTGTGTAAGATCCCAAATCGGAAAGGGAGAGAAACTTCCAAGGCTATATATGTGGAT
Organism: Tasmannia lanceolata; assembly: GCF_043159265.1. Lineage (NCBI taxonomy): Eukaryota > Viridiplantae > Streptophyta > Magnoliopsida > Canellales > Winteraceae > Tasmannia > Tasmannia lanceolata. The sequence goes on from NW_027518681.1 coordinate 323,689, forward strand.
TCTCCTTATGTGTAGATGCGTTTTCAGCATCTCCAAGGGGCGGGCCCCGCGGAGTGGGTCGGACACAGTTAGTGCTGCTGGAAAACAAAACCAGGGAGGGTAGAAGACCCAGAACCGGACAATATTTACACAGTTAGGTCGGGGTGTGACATGGTGCATTTATTATCTTGCTAAAAGATGAATCTTTCCTGACTATCACTTTTTTGGCTCCCACGTGTGTACCTCCCGGATGTGATCAATAATGTTGATCTATCTGATGATCGAAAGTTATGGATATGATTTTCATGTGGTGTGGGACTAGCAATAATTAGGTCATCTCATAAAGGACTGGAAAACACTTCCAAAACGGAAATTTGTTTGGAAAATAAAGACGAAAGTGAAAGGGAACTGATAAATTCACCCCCATTCATGATAAATTCACCCCCTTAGCAATACTTTAACTCAAAACGTGAAAGGGACCTATGTATCCAGTTCACTATCTTTTTTTACTAAGTAATCCTCCCTCCCTTGGAGTGCCTCTTTTTACAACGCAGCCTTTGTTCTGAAACAGGGGAGAAAGATGACTCTTTGTGGTGTTTGCTCCTTCCCACTGCATTTTTGCATTATTTTATATATATATATATATATATATATATATATATATATATTTCAAACGATTAATGCTGGGGAAAGATATTTAAGGACTTGTCCTTTCTAATCAAAAGTAAACATTATCTAGTTAGGTAATATAAGGATAAAATGGTTGGAGAAAAAATTAAAATCTATTTAAGGCACAAGATTATGCTATTGGTAATTAACAAAATTTTGGGGAGATTCTTACAGATATGTTATGATGTAGTGGGTTTTTAGTAGTTTTCCTTAATATAATTAAGGGTGAAATTGGTAGAGAAAAAAATTAAAATCTATTTAGGACACAATACTATGCTATTGGTAATTAAGAAAATTTTGGACGGATTAATGTAGATATGTTTTTATGTAGGGGATTTTCGGTAATTTTCCAAAAACAAAAAATAACTTGAAATACCCTCACTAGTTTCTTGCCGATTAAAGTCGAACTGGTAAAGTAGAAAAAGATTGAGGGTTACATTTTAGACTAAATGTTAAGGTTAATTAGTATTATGTCCATTAGATGTGTTCGACGCCAGGTGGTATCCTATTGCCGACCAAATTTTGTCAGGTGGACTGCCTACTTGGGCCATAATAATTAGGGGACAAGGCTTTGATCGATGTTGGTCTCCGCTTATTTTTCTTTTGGTCACATGGCCCATATGTACACAGTTTTTTTGAATAAAAATTATTAAAAATATTAGAGGAATATAACAACAAACTCTTCAGACTAAAAACATTGCATTTTTAGTGTTACTCAAAAGGTCATGTTGAAGAAAACAAATTCAATGTCTAAAGCTTGCAACATAAATAAATACTTACTAGAGATACTTTTTTCCAAAAAAAAATTATTTTTTGGTTAAATCATATTTTAGAATGGCAAGCCAAAGTATATTTTATAAATTAAATACTTACAGATAAAAATCCCTTTCTAAAATTCTGCATACATGCACACATAAATGTATGAGCACACATTCATGCGCACATCAGAACACAAACATATAAATATGCATACAAATACAAATAATTTGGAAGAATATTTTGTGATTACCTCCAAGTTGATCGAGTTGGTAGTTGAGAAAACTATGCGTGTGGAAGTAGACCACCAGAAATCAGGCTTGCTTGCGACATCCGCATGGTTTCTTTTTCTGTATCACCAATTCCATAAATGTTGTTTGGTAATGACTATCTCTGGAGCTGGATCATTACAAGAACCTCGTATGGAATGGCCCTGCCATAGCTTCTTGACTTCTATGGTGTTGATGGCAATGGACCACGATACTAAAAAATCTTGGTTTGGGGCATGGTCATGGCGGCTATCCAAATAAAGTAGAAAAGGCTTAGGTAGAGGTAGGGTAAGGGGCCTTCTTTTATAGGGAAAATGACCTTGAAATTGAGGATACATTCAGTGTCACTAATAAATATGACAGCGAAACAATATCTGGCAAAGATATTGGCGTTATCTTCTAGGATGCTATTTTCACATATTTAGTACGAGTGTCGGTGGACTAGACAGTCTGATGGATCTAAAAGGTCCGAACTTCATTGTACAAGACCTAGGCACAATAGTTCGATCCATCGAATCTAATTTAGACTAATATCATATGGTCCAAAATTGTACCGGATCAGGCTCAAACATAGCCACAAAATCTATTGGTGTGTCCTAAATTGTTTAGTAGACGCTATATATATAAGGTGAAGATATTTTCACCCCCTCTGCAGTACGCATTCACTCCCCTTATAACGTGAACAGTGGGCAACTTTAACACTTTTTGACATCAAATCACGTTAAAAGGGGGGCGAATGCATACTGCAGGGGGGTGAAAATATCATCGTCCTATATATATATATATATATGTGTGTGTGTGTGTGTGTGAAAATATCCTTCATATTGTAAAAAAGAGTATTTGTGAAGGGCCTTTTTATCATATAAAATTCTAGATCAAAATCATTTCCCATCATTTGGAAGGAACGAAGTTTCAAGTTTATTCTCTCTCACTCTCCCATCTTGATTCATTATTTCATCTTCCCCAACCCTAAGCCCTAACTAATTATGCATTAACCTAATCCTAAAGGCTAGATGCATGTATACATTTAATATTAAGTTCTCTTCTTACAGGATTATATATTTTTACTTCTTAGAAGTTTAAATTAGTCACACATAACAACAAGACAATATCTCAACCCTTAAACTTAATAAGGTCTAACCCAAGCTAGCTAATAGCTCAAAGTCCTCAATATTCACCCTAAAACAAGCTTATCAATTAATCGAGCAAATTGATATTTCATAAAATCTTATTTTCAAAATAAATATAGGGGAGTGACAAATCGACTCCCAAATATCTTAAATTGACTCCCCATGTGTCTTTCTCTATCCACTTTCTCTCTCTAACCCAGAGGAGAGAGAAAGACACATGGGGAGTCGATTTAAGATATTTGGGAGTCGATTTATCACTGCCCTAAATATATTTATCTTAGAAACAGTTTGTAAATCTTCAATTAAACTACTTGACATTGCCGACGAATGTCTAATCCTAATCCTAATGAATGTCTAATCCTAATCAAGAACGCTGACTAATGATGAGATCTACTAATGTTAGGATATAACATCATTAAATCTATCTCTCACGCATGCCATTTTATATCTATATAGATGCTTTCTCTAAGTGCCCGAATCAATCGGATTAATCAGACCAGTATGTATGCATGCCAAAGAAGCAATCACCAGACTTTTACTTTCTAAAGGAGAAGAGTTCTTGAGGGAACAAAAGTCTCCTACAAAATCAACTTTTCCCAAAATTCTAACTATGTACAACATAACTAGAAACTACGACACTCCGATTTGAAATAGGTCATGACCAACACAATAAAAGTAGGACTCAAAGAATACTCGGATGAAAAGCCAACTGAGGATTCCAAGAAAAATCAAAGATCCCACATTGGAAAAGCGAGAGAGATGTGAATTGGCTTATAAGGAATTGGGCACCCTCCCCTTAATGGCCAGATTTTAAGGGTGAGTTCTGACCGGGTCCCAACAAGTGGTATCAAAACTGCGGCGTGGTAACCACGGTGTACCCTCGAGGATGGAGAAAATCCCTCAGGGAAGATCTAGGTAACGACGGTGAAATTCCCTCGGAGAAGATCTCGTAGTTCCCACGTTGAAGCCGCGTGGAGGGGTGAGATTATCCACATTGCTTCCATGTGGAGTCGGAGATTGTTGGGGGTTCCACGCAAAAGCAAAGATCCCACATCAGAAAAGTGAGTGGATGTGGATGGGCTTATAAGGACTTAGGCACCCTCCCCTAAGCAACTAACTTTTAAGGGTGAGTTCTACCAGGGTCCCAACAAGTGGTATCAAAGCTACGACGTGCTAATCTTGGTGTGCCTCTGAGGACAGAAAAAATCCTCGCGAAAGATCTCACCAACCTCAGTGTGCCTCCGAGGACGGAAAAATCCCTTGAGGAAAATCTCGTAGTTCCCATGTTGCTCCTGTGTGGAGGGACAAGATTGTCCACATTGCTTCCACGTGGAGGGGGAGATTGTTAGGGGTTTCACGCAAAAGCAGAGATCCCAGATCGAAAAAGTGAGAGAGATGTGGATGGGCGTATAAGGACCTAGGCACCATGGTTTTAACTGGAAGCCTTTAAGGGTAAGTTCTACCCGGGTCCCATCAGGATCATGGCCTCGATATAGGTGGATCATATGGGAATTAGATCCATTGACATCCTTAATATTTCAGTTTGCAAATGACATGTCCAACCAGCACCATCTAATATTGAACTCATTAGGACAATATTGACTTGCTTGAGTCTACTTGAATTACTACTTTGCTGAGTTATTATCATGGTGCAACTTCTGGGCTCAATGAACCCAACAGGTACAACCTAATTTCATGGCTCGAATTAGGTTAGCATTTCCTCAGGTTGTGTTGGGAACAGCCAACCAAATTTTACCCTCGATCCGAGCCTCGAGTTGGGTCGGGCTAGGGTTGAGGGAATGGTACCTGAAGTTGTCATCAAGACAACATAAACCCCATCTCAAACAAAGAAAAAATAGGGGTGCAACATAGGTCCGGTGGGGTTGAGGTTTTGCTAAAAAATGAATTGAAATTGAAAACATAAAAAATGAAAATGTAATTTTTTTTTTGAGATTTAAAGAAGATCGGAAATCAACCCGACTAGATTATATGCTAAAAGATCAACCTGAATTCCCAAAAATAGAACCAAGTTGCACTCCCAAGTAAAAACTGTGTTGAAAATGAAAATACGTTTAATTGTTTTTTCTTGTTTTTTTTTCTCTTTCCTTCTTAAATGATATTTTTCAAGCTGAAAGTGTAATAATGGGAGGAAAAAAAAGAAAAAAAAACTTATACTGCTTTGACTACTGTACATCTCAATTCACATACTCAAAAAAGAACCATCCATGTATTTAAAATTTCAAATGATAACCAACTCATTTTGACATAATATAAGTATCTCCAACACACAAGAAAACTAACCTTCATAATGTTAGACATAGTGCCCCCTAAAAATGGAATTTCGTTCATCTATTAAGGGTAGGATAGGAAAGATATTATTATTATAATATCTTATTCACACTACAACAAAACCTGGCTTTCCCTACCGACTTCAGTTTTATTCGTAGGGAAAAGCACCTTCTCCCTACGGATCTTTTTGAAATTTCGAAGGGAAAGGCACACTTTCCCAACGGTCTTTATTAACTTCCATAGAGACAATCCAGTCCTGTCCCTACGGATTATTCCGTAGGGAAAGGTGGCGTATCCCTACGGAAATTCAAATCATAGGGAAAGAGATTTTCCTACGCCCACCTAGCCTACTGAAGTAGGGGATGCTGAAATCCGTAGGGAAAAACCTTTACCTACGGATTTTGGTACTTTTCCCTACGGATTCTCCATAGGCAAAGCCCAGTTTTGTTGTAGTAATATCCTTTGAGAGAAAATAGGGAAACAAATAGTTGCATAAAGAAAGAAATAAAAAACTTGTATGAATGGAAAGAGAAAGAGGGAATCTTTGACCAAAAGTTTTGTAAACAAAAATTAATATAAAATGGAAACCCAAGAGAGTTGGGAAATAAGCCACGTTCTTTTTTGGTAGCCATATATTTAGCTTATATGTTTCCATTATTGACTTTTCTAACATTGACTAGTTTCCAATTTTTGGGTACTAGTGAAAGCAACTTTTGGGAATTGTAAAATGCAACACACAACATTAATTAAAATACAAAAGGTGGACGAATTGGGTTACCCAAGTTGCTGGAATTAATATTGACACTCCTTAATTCGTCCATCTCTCTCTCTCTCTCTCTCTCTCTCTCTCTCTCTCTCTCTCTCTCTCTCTCTCTCTCTCTCTCTCTCTCTCTCTCTCTCTCTCTCTCTCTCTCTCTCTCTCTCTCTCTCTCTCTCTCTCTGTTTTTGGGTTTTGAACTCAAAAGGCATTCAACAAGCAAAGCTCCATCATCTTAAAGGTGTTTTCCCATATACATATTCTGATTTAGATCATAATACAACCAAGGAAAATTAATGTTCTATCCCCTTTGTGCAAAACAAAGGATTCGATCGGATCAACTTGCGGGTTCGCGGTGTTTGGAACCTTCGCGAACGTTCGACGAGTAGATCAAGAGGACGGTTTTTCTTCTCTACTCAAATAAAGGTATTTTGTTTATCACATATCTTTTATTTGATAACCATCAGAAAATCTAGATCCTAGAATTCTTGGGTTTAGGGCAAAGTTGTTAAATTTTTTGTTATACACGATTTTATTCTGCTGCGCATAGCGATTTTGCCCGGGGGTTTACTACCCTTTTCTATCAAGTGGTATCAAAGCAAACTAGGGAATACATTAGGAGACTAACTAACCAAAGATAGATCATGCGGTGACCCGCTGTGAGCCCAGGCGTTTATCCCGGCTATCCGAGTCCTACTCTTTGTGTGTGATTTTAATAGACACATGACTGTTTTTAGAAAATAATGGATCTTGTCTGCTTTTTGGATATTTTTTGATGATCACTTTACATGGTTGGATAGTACATTCGAATACGAATCCAACTAATCAAGAATCATCGAAATCCGACAAGCGGATTGGGAGATATGATTTTTTGAAGTTGCATGTATATTGCTAGAATTTTAGTGCGAAAATCAAAATGGGTTTTTGATTTTCAACTCCGAACAAGTTAAAAAGGTCTATGAAGTAGGCATAGATTGTTTAAACAATGTCTTGGGGAGTTAGTATCAGGATCAACACCTTAAAAGGTCTTTTGAAAATTATATCCCACTCCAAATTCTTCCAAAGGGCATGCTATCCGGGTAGTGTCCCCGGTACACGACAAATTTTATTTTTTTCAAATTAAACGATCTTGATTTCGCGCAAAATTTTTATGGTGATTTCTTAGATCATATAAATTTTTTTATGATGATTCTAAAGAAATGAGAATGGTTGTATGTTAATTAAAAATTAATTAACCTAGATATAGCGCGAATTGATCATCATTAGTGAAAATTGGGCAAAAAGGAATTGGACCTCAATTTGTGCATATGATGCATGGATTTATTTTTATGGTGGATGTTCTAATGTTAATGATCTCATTCATTTCATATTTGGTTTGTATTATTAAAGTCATCAATGTAATTCAATTTTCAATTATATTCCATTTATGTACTCCCTCTGGGCAGTTGGGTGGACAACTGGTTTCCCATGTAGATTGATCATCATGTATAGATTACCTAGGATACTGTAAGACACTATGCTAGTTTATTTATGTTTGTCCAAGACCAATTGAGGATGAGATCGCTCTCTTGGAGCTCAACGGATGGATCGTGGGGACAGCGGCATGGCGATGCTCCAAATTGTTTGGCAGGAGATGGCGTAATTCGATTCAACCAAGGAGGGACAAAGTTGCTCATGTTGCTCGTGTTGTATGCTTCATATGATGAGGCATATCAGATTACACTCCTTTGAGAAATTCGCTTTGAGGCTAACAGATTTTCCTTTATGCTATTGTATAAAGTTGCCCATAGTTCACCCTCAATTTGGCAATATGGCATTGTAGGGATTTCGTTATTCAAATAAGGTTAGTGGGAGAACCCATATAATCCAAGATGCCAAATTAGGATTCATGGTTGGTGTTTGAATTATCTCCATGGTTTGGATGTTTGCTTTTCATGTGATGGATGGCATGGTTGCTTGTTTACTTTGTATGTTTTATTTCCCATATGATGGTTGTTTGTTATTAAACATGCATAAAGAAAATTATACTCCCACATGTAATAAACCTCTTAAATAATATTAAGTTGTAAAATGAGGTATTCAATTGAAAGAATTGGACCTCATGGCCCTCCATAGCCATCTGACCGTTGGCTAGTTTAGAGAGTGGGACGGTCATATGCCAAAGCAGAAGCCGATCCTATTTTTTTAGCTAGAGTAACTGTCAAATTCCTAGTTGGATAAGGGAAGTGTATGAAATTGCAATGTTCATATGCCAAAGTAGAAGCCATTATAGTTTTGTATACGTTTCCAGGGCAGTGGGTTTAACTTAACCAAGCAAAGGGTTTTGATGCCCAAAGGATATACACACTGCTATGCTTGGAGGCCAAATTAAATCAGATGTTGTGTTGGACATGACAGATTAGATGAATCTGCTTATTCAAGGAAAAAATGGTCTATGGCCAAAGCCTATGGCCATGGTTGCATGAATGAGTTTTCGATGCCCATTGGAGAAATCTTTGCATTTCTCTTGATTCACGAGGTTGAGGGGCCTGTGAATGACGAAGATCGAAAACCCAGATCCGATGGATATATGTCATGACATTTATAAAACAAAAAATGTGGATACTTGCTTGAGTTAGTCTCATTTTTCTTTGCATATATAACAGCATGATTACGGTCAACTACGTTCTAACTATAGAGGTGCCTAGAGTGCCAGGTCCAAATGCCACTTATAAGAATTACTTAGTAAAGTGGCATATTGGAAAAGACATGGCAAGTGTTATATCTTCGCAGTCAATGATTCACGTGCTGTGAAAACAGTATTAGGGATTAGTGACAAGAGTAAATACACTAGACAATGTCTAGGATATGTTTTGGAGGATGGAGTCATACTTCTAGGAAGTTGGCAATGAATGACTCCAAAAGACATGATCCAATTATGGTAAAGAACAATGGCGATAGTCGCCTAAAAGCAATGGCAAGTGTTTCATTGTGAAAACCAATATGATTGGTCCTATTTTTTTAGTGTGGATACTAATGCAATCACACACATTTGCAAGTGTTGCAAAGATTCAAGAAAAGTAGAAGGTTGACCAAAGGGAAGCTCTTCCTACAAGTCAGAACGACTCAATGGTTGTAGTCAAGACTATAGAAATATTTAGGTTAACTTATTTTAGAGGTATGAAATTATTATATATGAGAGGAAATTTATCAATGCCCTCAGAAATGAGAAATAGGATTTCTATTTTTCAAAATATTTTATTTGAATACAAGATTGCTTTAGATAAAAAATTGCTTTTATAAAACAAAGAAAATTTTGAAGGTGAGGGGTACTTTGATAAATGGTCCAACCATTCTCAAATAAAGTTAACATTACTGAGAGCATAGTGATTAAACAGTGTAAGTTGCCTTAAAAGGACGAGAGACGTTGTAAACCCAACTTATACTTGACGCCTTCAATTGAGGTCGTAATAACCTAGAACAGATTACTAATTGGTTTTGGAGGTACCATTGTATTTATCCACTTAGAACTCTATCTAATGAATGAACCATGTCTATAGGTTATCATGACCATGATTCCCTTTTAGGGCAAGAGTGGAAGGACACAGGATTTGTTGGAATCGATTCACACTGTTGTATGTTAGCCTTTTCTTATCCGTCTAGAGGTGGGTTAGTCTACGGTTTCATATTTACAGATTATTCTGGGTGTAGCTTACTATATCTGATGCAACGCAAGTTGGAGATCTTTGAAACATTCATAGAACTCAGGAACAAAGTTGAGAACCGGGTTGGTAAGTAAAGGATATTCCTCTCATTGAGAAGGAGAATACCTCACGGATAACTTTAGGGACTACTTCAGGACAGGTGGAATCATTCATCTCAGTGGATTCCATTTACAACGTCATTTGATGATGGTATTGCAAAATGGACAAACCAAACCATGTTGGACATAATTCGATGATGAGCTTCACCAAAGCACACTTGTTTCTTTGGAGCTACACCTTTTAAACGATGCTCTATGTATTCTTAACCAAGTCTCAATTGGATCAGTGCAAAGGGCTCTATATTAGATCTGGACGGGCAAGAAACTCATTGAATCATCTAGAGGATATGGGATTTTTCCAGCTCAAGTGGAAAAGTAAGGAACTGCAAATTGGAGACAAATGATCGAATGGTATGCCTTTATTGGATATCCCAAGGGGATAAAGGGTTATAAACCCTGGTGAGCAAAATTGTTTTGCAAACCACAATGGTGCATCATTGAAAGAAGTTATCTTCTTAAATGCATGCAAATGGGAAAGGGTTACGATAGTTTATCAAACCTAAAAGTCCAATATATAAGACATTTAAGGATAGTGAGCATAAAAGTACTTAACCTATTCCAATACTCTTATGTGGTTATAGGTAGATCAGTCTCCTTGATAGATGTGTCTATTTGAGCGAAGATTAAAGTATGGTCTCCAACGGGGTCGAGAAAGGATCCCCTAAGCTACAAGGAGGCAATGTAGGACACTGATGCGAACAAGTAACTTGATACGATCAAGGTGGACTCTATGTATTCCTATTGTGTCTTGACTCTTATAGATCGACCAAAGGGCTTGAAACCCAATGGATTTGAGTGGATCTATAGGAGGAAGAAGGACCAAGATTGGAAAGGTGGAGATCTAGAGGGCTAGGCTAATGGGAAGAGGACTATAGTCAAATAGCTAGTATTGACTATAAGGAAACTTTTCGCCTATAGCTAAGCTATAGTCGATCAAGATTCTATTGATGATAATGGCGCACTAAGATTACAGAATCTGGAAGGTGGATATCAAAACCGCCTTCTTAAATAGAAACATTCAGGAAGATACATATACTCTAGCTTGAGGGTTTTGAGGTTGCCAGAAAGAGTAATCAAGAGGTGTGCAATTTACTGAAATCTATGGATTGAAGCAGTTGTCTTGCAGTTGGAACCTCTGTTTGGGTAAAGAGATCAAAAAAGGTTTGTCCTCTCACAAAACATGGAGGAGGTTTGTTTTTACAAATAAGTTAGTGGGAGTGCTATGATATACATTTTGGTGTTGTGTTATAAATAATGTTCAGAATATTAAAAATGGAATAGGGTCATTGTTCTACACTGGATATGCATTTTCAATCGCTTTGACATGAAAAACATGAGAATCCTGCATTCTGGGGCCTTAAAGTGTTTAGGATCGAAAATAGAATATCAGAGATATCCTAGAAGAGTTGGACGGGATATTTTGCGAGGTTCAATATGGCATATTCCTAGAAAGGGTTAATTTCCTTTCGGCATGGAAATAAGCTTTCTAAGATGATGTATTTTGGGACGTCTGAGGGGAGTAGAGGGTTAGCATCGATCTCCATATATTTACTGTGGGATGTCTGATGTGGGCCATGCTAAGTACCAAGCCCAATATCTGTCACTACATGACTGAGGTCAACCGATTTTGTTTGAATCATGTCCTAAGCATTGCGAAGTGGTGAAGCATATATTTTCTAGTTCGTTAAGAGGACTAAGCATTACTTAGTCAGTTGGCGGGATGATGAGATCATCAATAGATAAATTGACACGGACGATAATCTGATGTCAAAGGGATGAAAGAGACTCACTTTAGCTAATTAGTTGAAGAATTTTTTTCAAACAAAATACCATTTAGGACCCTGCAACTGAGGCATAGTATACCGCCATATGAGATATGGTAAGAGGGAGACTATATGGCTGTAGGAGTTCTGGCATGGACTCAGGTTTGTTCACTCCGTTGAGAGGCCCATTACGTTGTCTGCTTACAACAAGGGGCAAAGTGCTCAAGCAAAGGAACCGAGATCTCAACCAAGGTGAAAGCACAACCTTTGGTGGTAACTAATGATACCCGAGATCATCAACAAGGCTGATGTAGCCATAAATCAGAGTGCTTCAGAGGTTAACGTGGTGGATCCCTTGACCAAGCCCCATAGTCAAAAGGAGTTTTGATAAGCATGTTGAGTGAATGGGTCTTAGATATATGCACGACTGGATTTAAGGTCAGTGGGAGATTATTCTAAATCCAATGTACTTGGCATTTTTCATTAATAAAGTATTATTTCATGACATTTTGGGTATTATTTTGTTAACATGTGAGATGTGCTTATTACACATATTCCTTAGGGAGCAACGTAGGAATACCATTCTCAAGGATTCATAGATCCTAGGGAGCAGGGAGATATGGAATTTCGATTCTTTGCAAACCTTGAAAGTTCCTAGTTGGGGTGGAGATTGGACATCTCCTCTTGTACACAACCAGCACCGATCTTGCCGACATGCACGTATCGTGGGGTGACTCATCTCAGTCACTTGGGTAGTGGGCCCTGAGCAAGAAGAGTGTGAGCGATGATTGGGATCGCGCTCTGAACTGGATCTCAATGGAATAGCCTGTGGACAGGAGAAAGTAAGGCTATTTTACCAGACATGACCCTTTACATGTCCTTAGACTTGAGGGATCATATTAATCTGTGGGCCCGTCCCGTTTTTCTTGGTCTATCTAACAATGGTTCTCTTAGGAATCATTTAAGGGTCGTACTAGAATCGTGGACCAACCTACGAGACTAATAGGGATACCCGACAAGAAATTCTCCGCCTCATATACATGAGGCAATCATCTACAGTTTTGGTCAAAGCAGTAGACCTATAAAATACCTAGCCAGGTGGATTTGATAAATGTTTTATCAAATGATTTTACAAAAATATTTTTGAATAGTTTTAGCAAATGCATTTGTGGACCTAAACTGCTTGACTGAAAGGTATACCGAGAGTGGGCCCAGGGGTAGTGTATGTCCACCCCCATAGGACCCAACTCAGTAGATGAAGAATGGAGAAAGGACTTGCACATATTGGATGTGATTGGGGATAAGATGATTTGACGGTTATTTTCAGGATTACGTCTCGATGAAGGCCATTGATCTAATGCGATTGTAGTTTGGACTACGGAGCAAGATCGCAGTGGAGCCCTGATGCAAAGGGATCATCATATCTCTGCTCTCATGGATGGTGGGCCAGCCAGTGGCCGATCCGAGGGTTAAAAGAAACATTACATGAGATAGTTTGTTTAGTCTTTTCTTATCACTAATAAGTGTTTTTGTGTCAATGGCACGTACACACGTGCACATTTAGGTCACATTTCATTTCATATTGTTTCTAGTCTCATTTGCATTTGATTTTCATTTGTAAAAGGGGGTATAAATAGCATTTCCCTCCATCATTTTTAGCAGACCTTTTAATTTTCATTTGAAACATAGAAGGAGTTCTGGAGAAAGAACTGGTGGGAGAAAAATCGTGAGATCAAGGAGGAAACGAGCTGGATTTCGAAGCTCTCTTCTTGTCCTGTTCATCTTTATGTTCGGCATTGTTTGTGCTGCTGAAATTGAAGCTTGGTGTCTCCACTCCAAGCTACTGATTTCATTTTGATTCAAAAGCCTCAAGTTACATTACAATTGGTAAGATCTTTCCATTTGTTAGTTTAAATCCCTTTTAAGAGTGAATTTCTGACAAAACAATTAATATCAGAGATGGAATTAAGCACCTTGGATTGTTCGATTATGGAGTTTCAAGAAATTCTAAGCAAGCAGATCATCTTGATCTGGATTTGATGTTTTTTTCCTCTCTAGGTCTGACCTAAAAACTTTTCTTGCTGACTGAGTGGAACTAATTCTGGAATTTTTACCGTTAGAATTTGGGAGTTTGAGTAGATCTGGTTGTATCAAGACCGATTCAGTGACTTGATCGAAGAGGGAAAAGCCTTTGCTCATATTTTCATGGCAGACAATTTTTGCTAGATGCATCTGAATGGATTAATTCAAAACTCTGTGAATTTCCAAGTATGTCTGTAAGCATTGGTTATTTCCAACTATTAAAGCCTAAGAAGCCAAGTCTCTTGCATTGAACCAACATTTATAGGCTTTGTTTTAGTCTTGCTTGTTTACTGTTTGGTTAAATGTGTGAAAGAATCAACATTTATAGATTGTTCTAGTGGTATGTCTCTTTGTTGTTTTAGGAATTATACTAGTAGCCTTTGAATCAACCGCATCTTTGCCATTTACCCTGCATCAAGCCCACCATTGGGCTCTACAGGATCGACCGTTGAATCCCTGCAACGATCTTACTCACAACACGATTGACTTGTTTGTATCTATTAGATAAGGGTCCCACATTTATTGGATTGCACAAGCGAACTGGTTTCGTCCCATTTGATGTAAAGGGAAGGTCTAGTAGTGTATATGCACTATGGGACGCATTTGGAATACCAATTTAGTTAATTTTTAACTAAAGGGAATTTTGGGAATTAAATATTGTTTAGATTGAGCCTTTATTCTCATTGGATGGGAATTATTTATTTAATTAGAAGAATTAAATAAGTATTTGAATTTAACCGTGCTGGACAAAAATTCATGTTGAGGGTAAGTGGGAGATTGTTAGACATAGTGCCTTAAAAATAGAATTTCGTTCATTTATTAAAGGTAGGATATGAAAAATATTATTATTATAATATCTTATTCAAATATCCTTTAAGAGAAAACAGGGAAACAAATAGTTGCATAAAGCAAGAAAGAAAAAGCTTGTATGAATGGAAAGAGAGATAAAGTGAATTTTTGACCAAAAGTTTTGGAAACAAAAATTAATATAAAATAGAAACCCAAGAGAGTTGAGAAATAAGCCATGTTCTTTTTGGGTAGCCATATATTTAGCTTATACGTTTCCATTGTTGACTTTTCTAATATTTACTAGTTTCCAATTTTTGGATACTAGTGAAAGTAACTTTTGGAAATTGTAAAAAGCAACACACAACATTATTTAAACCACAAAAGGTGGACGAATTGGGTTACCCAAGTTGCTGGAATTAATATTGACACTCCTTAATTCGTCCATCTCTCTCTCTCTCTCTCTCTCTCTCTCTCTCTCTCTCTCTCTCTCTCTCTCTCTCTCTCTCTCTCTCTTTGTGTTTTTGGGTTTTGAACACAAAAGGCATTCAACAAGCAAAGCTCCATCATCTTAAAGGTGTTTTCCCATATACATATTATGATTTAGATCAGAATACAATCAAGGACAATTGTTGTTATATCCCCTTTGTGCAAAACAAAAGATTCCATCAGATCAACTTGCGGGTTTACGGTGTTTGGAACCTTCGCAAACGTTCGAGGAGTAGATCAAGCAGACGGTTTTTCTTCTCTACTCAAAGAAAGGTATTTTGTTTATTACATATCTTTTATTTGATTACCATCAGAAAATCTAGATCCTAGAATACCTGGGTTTAGGACAAAGTTGTTAAATTTTTTGTTATACGCGATTTTATTCCGCTGCGTGTAGCGATTTTGCCCGGAATTCACTACCATTTTCTAACACATAACCATCTACATGATCCATTAATCCAGAAGAGAAAACAAAAAAGAAAATACCCAGATATACTTTAGTCATCCGGAGCACTTAGGAGATAAACATAAAAGTGATTAATATAAGTATGAAAAGAGATAATTATAAATTATTCTAATCTAGCCTAGTATCCTAATCAATCACCTAGACGATCCACATATATTCTAACATGCCCTTTGAAACGATTACCGAGTGCAAATCAATTACAATAAAATATCCCAATAAGAAACGTAAGTAGAAAATGTCGATTGATGCACACTATCGAAGGTTTATCTGTTGATGAGTGTCTACTGGTGATTTTAATCGATATATGTTGTCATTGATGCTGAAGGAGGCATTGCTTGCTTAGTGCTACGAAGTGAGCTTAAAAAAAAGCTAAATAGGCAAGATGAACCACGATATACGAGGCTGTTTTGTTTATTTATCCTCGTATGAATGGGCCACTAGCGACTGAAACCGAAATTTTCCGAGCCATTTATCAAATTTTGGAACGAAATCTTGGATTTCGGTCCAAAATTTCAGTAATTTCGGTCCGAAATTTCGATTAAATGCCATTATTTATTAAAAAAAAAGTGTTACAAAATTTCATCCGAAATTTCGGATTTCACCAAAATTAAATCTGAAATTTCAGTTTTCGGTGGGGTCCGAAATGGTTACCTAAACCGAAATTTTAAACCATGCCTATACCTCACAGGATGGCGTGTGTACTAATCCTCATGGAGGCTAGATTTAATTTTTCAGGCGTGAACTACGAGAGAATTGACACCTTATTGAATAGAGCTACTATTCGAGGCACGAACCTAATTGAGGCATCCTCAACTAAAATAGGCAAAGAGAGAGAGTAAGAAAGCAAGGAGAATGCACAAAAAGTAGGGGATGGTAATGGCACAGTTTGAAAGAAGTAATGAAAATAAAAGATAACTAATAGGTCAAAGCAGATGACTAGATTGATTAGATGGGGGAAACAAAAATTTTAGTATTGTGACCCAGATAAGTATGGAAAGAGAAAAATAAAGATTATCCTAATCGCGCCCAGTATCTTAATCTAGCAACCAGGTGATCCAACAGTGAGATGGCATGTACTTCAACAGACAGCACATTATGGCCAAGAAAATTAAACAAATTCTAATCTACGGACAAATTTCACCAATCCGTTGAAAATAAGGATCATCTAATGGCTATGATTTTCAGGATGCCAATCTTTTCTAAAGGGCCCACACCGAATGAAGGACCCAATTCTTTATGTGGGGTCATTTTGTGTATGACCTGCTGTTTTAGGTTACAAGTCGAAAAGGGGGCGAAAGTGGTAAAAACAGGGCGCTGAGTAGCAAAAACCAGGGCAGAGAATTCTCAATATATTAACTCGATATATGGGCAACAAGCAATCCTAGCCCCATGCTATATATGAGGTGTAAAAAAAAATTCATGGAAAAAGTACGAGGTATAATAGGTGGCAAGTTTCCATGAAAATATGAATTTTTTTTTTTTTGGAAAATAATTCCTGGGAAATTGAGTTTACAAAATGCTGAACTTTTTTTAATCGAAAAATTAAGTAAATTTTGAAAAAAAATTCCATTGAAATAAATATCGAATAAAAAGTTTCTATGAAAAAAATGAATGACAAGTGATGTTTTGCATATCTAACTAAGTAGAGGGCCATGCCGCTATGGATGGTGTAAAATGGTGGGCCCAACCCATCAAAATATGAGGTGTAAATTGGTGGGCCGACTCTACGGATGGGTTTTAGTGGCAATGATGGTAACACGAGGTGTAAAATAGAGGACCTCATCCATTGCATGGGTTTGGTTGATATGGTGGGCTCCCGCCCATCAATACATGAGTTTAGACCTAGCAAAAAGTGACCCGGACACGCGGGTGCACCTAGCCTGCCCGTGATTTACAGGTCTGGGTTACTAAATTAGTGACCCGTTGAAATTTGACCTTGCCCAGCCGAACCCATCAAAACTGGGCTAGGTTGGGTAAACCCGCAGGTGCCCGTAAGAACTCAAATGAATTAAGGGTGTCAAAAGATCCAAAAAAAACTAGGTTAACAATAGCTTATCATTATATTAACAAAATTTTGTGAGAGCTGATATATATACGCCCCTTTCAATTCTGCGGACACCTTTACTGAAACAATTGTCCCGGCTAAAGCAAGTGGCCAATTACACGTAGGGATTATTTTGGAAAATGACCAAAACACCCATGTAGGCATCCAATATCCCATCTCGTTTCTGTCTCTCTCACCTACCTCTCGCCCAAATGCAAAGCCCAACTTCAGAAACCAAATCCAGCGCCCAGTCTCTCTCATTATTCATTGGTGGACATGGGTGTTGGAACCAAATGTGATATAGAAACTAAGAATAAAAATGGTACTCTTATGGCATGGGGCCATCGAAATTCTGTATCTAGAAAATCAGAGAAGTTTTCTCTGTACAAAGTTCCTTAGCTGCCTCAGGCTTGATGACCTTGGTGGTAAAAGGGTAAGTAAAATTTCAATTTGTGCAGAAAACTTGTGAATCATATATTGTGAATCATTCACAATTCTCTATAGATCAAAGGGTTTCGAAAGAGAAAACCATCAGCTCCCATAAATTGCCCAAATCTGCCTCCAAGCTTATGTTTCTGTTAAAAAATCTTGTGTGGCAGTGAGAACGGTGTCAGAATAGAAAAGCTTCTTCTCCTAAGCAGCACTGGTCTCTATCTTCCTCGTTTTGTTGGTGGGTTACAAATTAAGATGTTCTAAAAGAACAAAATTTCCAGATTTGTTGATTTCTAGAGAGAGACCTAGGGCGTTTCTGCACTTTCTGGGGCATCTCTGAACTTGGGCTCCTATGGATTTGGGAGAGTAATGGGCAAAGATGCGGGATGAGTGTTGCTTGGGCATTTTGGTCATTTCCTAAAGGACTAAGTATATCTAACCGGATACTCTCATTAGCCGGTCAGGAGGTTTTGAATCGGGTGTCCCTAGTAATGAAAAGGGGCGAATATATCAGCTCCCAATTTTGCCGCTTTTTACCAAAATGATAGCAATATATCAAATCCCTAAAATCTTCACTCTTTATCGTGAAAACAAAAAAAAAAAAAAAAAAAAAACTACTGTAGGTCTCTCTCAATCAAGGTTAAATTTGGTAACTACAAGGCTATCATTAACCAAATGTATTTTGCTGTTTTTTACCCAAATGGTAAATTTGGTAAAAAAGCTATGTTAGTTTTTTTTATACTTAACTTTGCTCTTTTCAACTGGGTTACCAAATTTTATGGATTTTGGACTGAAATGGGAATAAAAAGAAAAAAAACATGGGTCCATCCAAGCCATATGGGTGGGGTCTGTTCACAAAATAGTGACCTGTAAGATTCCGGGTCATTTGTGACCTGGCCCGTACGGGTTGGGTGAATCCCAGCCCGGCTACATGTGGGGCGAAATTGTGGGCCATGCCCGTTCGTCTCACGTTATAAAGTTTATTATTTTAATATTAACTCTTGACATCTTCTCATCTCCAGCTTGCAACTTGTTTAATTGTATATGCATGCTTCTTCATAAAGTCCCCTGCAAAAAACAATAGCAAGGGCTTCCCCATTGGATTTGGATCCACTTTGATGGGGTCCGGACTCAGCACTGAGGGAATCCGGACTCAGCACTGAGGGGTCCGAACTCAGCATCCAATTAGCTACTGGCACGTGGCCCTCACAAGGACCGTTGGAAGGCCAACACCTGTCTCCACTAGGTGTGGCACCTGGACCAATCAGGGACCTCCACCTGCCCTTCTTAGGTATGAGACCTGGTCCATACAGAGCCCACCACCTGTCTTGGACAGGTGGCTCAGAATTACCACCTGTCATAGACAGGTGGCTCAGAATCACTATAAATAGCCTTCACTTGTACTAAGGTGAGGGTCCTGAAAAATCTGAGAACCAAAACTCTAAGCTTTTGCTCTGACATTGCTCTGCACTCCTGCTCATACTGACTTGAGTGTCGAAGCGCCCGTCCGGAGTATCACTCCGGGTTGGTCCTCTGACCCTTTTCTTTCTTGTCTGTACCCTTGTGCAGAGCAGGACTCAACCAGCCCCTCAGTCGTGGCTTGTTAGCTCGGACCATCCAGCCCTACCATGACCTGTTACCGATTTTAGGCCTAACAGATTTGGCGCCATCCGTGGGACCACGCAACAAAAAGCTGTTCGAAATCTCACTCAGATAAAAATGGTAGGACAGACCGGCAAGCGAGCACCTCCGACTTCTCGGGCTACTCGGGCTACGGCCCCCCGTGAAGGACGAAGTGAGCGGCTGGCCTCCCAGGTAGAGGTCGGGGCGGCCGTGGAGCGGACTTCGCCCCACTCGGACCGTTCAGACCCTACCCCGACCCCAAGGGAGATGCGGGCTCTTTTTCAAGAAATGACTGCTGTAGTTGCGCAGTTCAGGAATGCGGCCCCCGCACTCCAACAACAACCGGTCGAGGTTTCTCGACCCGTTCAGAGGGGAGAAAGCTCCCGCAGAGAACGCGCGTCTCCACCCCGGGACCAAACTCGTCACTCCACCAGAAGAGACCACCGCTCGCGGGACAGGAACATACGCCCTGAGCCTCGTCAGCATCACCGGTCACGGTCTCCCTCCGTGCAGAAACGTGGCAGTAAGAGAGACCCCATGCACGGAGAGGGATCGCGGCACCGGCGAAGGAGTCCCCTCAGCCAATCCGGATCCGCAAGGAGCCCATCAGCCGTGAGGAGTAGACCTGCCCGTCTGGCCGAGCAGAGGGATGATCCGATGTTACTGAGGATCCAGAAGATCGATAATAGAATCGAAGAGCTGGCTAGAGATCATGGCCGCCCTGCTTCGAGGATCTTCAGTAGCAATCCCCCTTTCACAGACAGGGTACTCGGTGCGGCAGTCCCCATGGGCTTCAAGATGCCGCAGATCCCGCAGTACGATGGGACCACCGATCCTGTGGATCATCTGCAGACCTTCAGGACCACGATGCTTCTCCACGGGGCGTCGGACGGGTTCCTTTGCAGGGCACTCCCCACCACATTAACTGGAGCCGCGAGAGACTGGTACTCGCGGCTGAAGACTTCGGGGACGACCTGGCCCGACATTTCATGAGCAGCAGAAGACCTCGAAAGACAACAGCTTCACTGATGGCCCTGAGACAGGAGGACGGTGAGGCCCTAAAAGCGTTCGTTGGCCGGTTCAACAGGGAGGCCCTGCAGGTACCCAACCTGGATCCTTCCGCGGCAACGAATGCTCTTCTGGCTGGAGCCCGGTCCACTGACTTCAGAAGAGCAGTCGCCCGGCGCAATCCGCAGTCCCTGGCAGATCTGATGACCGAGGCGGAAGAGTACATTTCCGTCGAGGAAACTCTCGCTGCCCTGGATTCCGTCAGCAAGAGAAGACCGGAGGAGAAGAACCCCGCCAAGCAACGTAGGGATGATAGACCTCAGAGGAAGGAGAGCAGCCCGTCCCGGAAGGAAAGGAGCTCCCCCCGGCCTCGAAAGGAGAGGAGCCCCCCGACGAGGGCGCGCTACACGCCGCTCACCGCATCCAGGGCTCAAATTTTGGCAGCCATTCGGAAAGAAGACTTCATCCGATGGCCGAAGAAGCAGACACCAGAGGCGGGCACGCAAGATATGTCCAGGTATTGCCGGTTCCATAAGAGTCACGGCCACGACACCAATGCCTGCATTCATCTCAAGGAGGAGATCGAGCAGCTGATAAGCAGAGGGTACCTCGGAAGGTACTTAAAAAATAATGACAACAGAAGGGAGCGCCAGGACAACCCGAGGCCCAGAGACAGAAGCCCTCGAGACGCCCAACCTCTGGGCGACCGCATCCAAGCTCCTGCCCCGGCCGTTCTCCCTCCTCAGGTACCTCAACCTCAACCTCAACCTCATGGTGTTATTGGTACCATTTCAGGAGGGCCGACCGCGGGAGGGACCTCTTCATCGGCCCGCAGGACCTATGCCCGGCAGGTCAACGCCGTCCATGCCTGCAGCAAGAAGGCCGAGCCGGAAAATGAGATATCCTTTTCGGAGGCAGATCTTGACGGTCTGATCCTCCCGCACGATGATGCCCTGGTCGTCACCATGCTAGTGGCCAACTGGGAAATGAAGAAGATCCTGGTCGACAACGGGAGCTCCGCCGACATCCTCTACTATCACGCCTTCGAGCAGATGATGATCGGAGCTGACCGTCTGAAGCCGGCCAACTCAGATCTGTTCGGGTTCTCAGGAGAAGTTGTCAAGGTCGAAGGGCAGATTGAGCTTCCAGTTCTCATCGGGGAGCCGCCCCGCCAGTCCTTCGCTATGGTGACCTTCCTGGTGGTTAAGGCCAAGTCAGCCTATAATGCCATTCTAGGACGCCCTGGCCAGAACCTCCTCCGAGCTATTCCCTCCGCTTATCATCAGAAGATGAAGTTCATTACGCCAGGAGGCGTAGGTGAAGTCAGAGGGGATCAGCCTCAATCAAGACAATGCTATGCGGCAGCGCTGAGAGGGAAGAATGCGTCTGAGTCTCTTCCAATCGAGCTGTACGATCTGAGAGACGAAGCGCAGGTCACAGTCAACGAGCCCGCAGAGGACCTCATCTCTATTCAATTGAACAACGATGACGAACAGAGGGTTGTCCAGATCGGCTCTGCCCTGCCAGAGGCCGCGCAGCAGGATCTCGCTCAATTCCTCATAGCCAATGCAGACGTCTTTGCCTGGACTCCTTCAGACATGCCCGGCATTGACCCGTCGATTAGCACCCACGAGCTTGGTGTCGATCAGACCTGCAAGCCCGTGAAGCAGAAGCGGAGACACTTTGCACCAGAAAGGCGGAGAGCCATCAGAGAAGAGGTGGAGAGGCTTTTGAAGGCCGATTTCATCCGTGAGATCCAGTATCCGGACTGGCTCGCGAATGTGGTGATGGTGAAAAAGTCCAACGGGAAGTGGAGGACCTGTATAGACTTCACAGACCTGAATAAGGCCTGCCCAAAGGACAGCTACCCACTCCCAAAAATAGACCAGCTCATTGACGCTACAACAGGTCACGAGCTGCTCAGTTTCATGGACGCTTTCTCAGGATACAATCAAATCAGAATGTACGAGTCAGACATCATTCGTTACCGACCAGGGGACTTATTGCTATCGGGTGATGCCTTTCGGACTGAAGAATGCAGGAGCCACTTACCAGCGGCTCGTTAACAAGCTGTTCAGAAATCAGATCGGTCGGAACATGGAGGTCTACGTCGATGATATGCTAGTGAAGAGCAGAAGTGCTTCCAACCACGTCTCCGACCTCGAAGAGGCCTTCCAAGTCTTGAGGGAGCACAACATGAAGCTTAATCCGACCAAATGTACGTTTGGCGTCGGAGCAGGCAAATTCCTGGGCTTCATGGTAAGCCAGAGAGGAATAGAGGCGAATCCAGAGAAGATCAAGGCAGTAATGGAGCTGACTCCTCCAAACACTATCAGAGAAGTGCAGCGGCTGACCGGGCTAGTGGCAGCTCTGGGGCGGTTTATTTCTAAATCCGCCGAGAGATGCCTCCCGTTCTTCAATGCGATCAAAGGTATAAAAACCGCGCCCTGGACTCCGGAATGTCAAGCAGCGTTCGAGGAGCTGAAGCAGTACTTATCCTCTCCCCCCTTGTTGTCCTCGCCGGAGCCAGGAGAAGAGCTGATTCTGTACCTCTCAGCGGGACCCTTGGCAGTTGCAGCAGTACTGATCAGAGAAGAGTCTAACCAGCAAAAGCCGATCTACTATGTCAGCAAGGTCCTCCACGATGCAGAGACCAGATATCAGCGAGTAGAGAAGCTCGTGTGCGCCCTCATTATGGCGGCCAGGAAGCTAAGGCCGTACTTCCAGGCGCACACGATCAAGGTCTTGACAGGGCAGCCTCTCAGGCAGATCCTCCACCGACCAGACACTTCGGGCCGACTTGTTAAGTGGGCCGTGGAGCTCAGCGAGTTTGATATCAAGTATCTACCCAGGCCGGCGATCAAAGCTCAGATTCTCGCCTACTTCATAGCTGAGTGCACAGTTCCGGACCCAGACCCCGGGCTGGTAGCAGTTCCGTCTCCAGAAGCAGAGCTGGCTGTACCGGAGCCACGAGTCGTTTCCAGAGCATCACCGCCCCTCGGGACTGAGTCCGTCATCGCGCATCCAGTTTTGGAAGAGCTCTGGGAAGTTTATGTGGACGGGTCATCGAACAAGACAGGGTGTGGTGCAGGGCTAGTTCTCACTGGACCAGAGGACTTCGTCCTGAACTATGCCCTGAGGTTTGGTTTCCGTGCGTCCAACAATGAAGCAGAATATGAAGCGCTCATAGCCGGGATGAATCTCGCTGTGCAGACCCGTGCTCAGAGGTTGAAGGCGTACTGCGACTCACAGCTGGTCGTCTGTCAGATCCAGGGGGTATATGAAGCCCGTGAAGAGCGGATGATCAAGTACTTGGGAAGGGTCCGCAGTCTGGCCGATCATTTCAAGAGCTTTGAAGTCGTCAGAATCCCCCGAGCGGAGAATGTGAAGGCAGATGTGCTATCAAAGCTTGCAGCATCAGGTTACACCGCCCTCAGAGAAATTCGCATGGAGTTTCTGAAGAGGTCCAGTATCGATGCCCAGTCCGTCGTGGTGATGCAGATTGACGATGAGCCGTGCTGGATGGATGAGATAATCAGGTATCTGCGCAGCGGAGAGCTCCCGGGAGAGAGAAAGGAGGCCCGTAAGGTCACGCAGAGGGCAGCGAGGTTTTCACTGGATGGCGGGACTCTATACAAGAGGTCGTATACCCTCCCGTATCTAAAGTGTCTTCGCCCCAGTGATGCCTTGTTAGCCCTGCAGGAAACCCATGAAGGAATCTGCGGAGAGCACCTCGGGGGCAAGGCCCTCGCCATTAAAGTCCTCCTGAGAGGTCTGTACTGGCCTACATTGAGGAAGGACGCGCTGAGCCTTGTGAAAAAGTGTGAGAAGTGCCAGAAGTTCTCTCCGACCGTCCACCAGCCACCCGTTCCGATGGCACCGATCATCAGTCCTCTTCCCTTCGCAGTATGGGGAATGGATATTCTGGGCCCCTTCCCGCCGGCCTCGGGAGGCCGTGAGTTCGTCGTTGTCACCATTGATTATTTCACCAAATGGGTAGAAGCAGAGCCTCTGGCCAAGATCACGGAGCAGAATGTACAGAACTTCTTCTGGAAATCAGTGGTGTGCAGGTTCGGAATCCCCCGGGTCCTCATAACGGACAATGGCAAGCAGTTCGACTCGAGGAACTTCCGAAAGTTTTGTTCTGACCTGCAGATAGAGCAGAGATTCACATCTGTGGCACATCCTCAGACGAATGGGCAAACAGAGGTGACGAACAGGACCCTCTTGCAGGGGATAAAGAAGAGACTGGATGGCAAGGCCGGGCGTTGGGCAGACGAACTGTATCATGTGCTCTGGGCGTATCGGACTACTCCGCGTACGGCCACAGGCGAGTCACCCTTCAATCTCTCCTTCGGAACAGAAGCAGTGATCCCGGTTGACATCGGCGTCCCCTCCCCAAGGATCGTCCATTTCAGTGAGCAGCTCAACGGGGACGGACTCCGTGCCAACCTTGACTTGCTTGAAGAAGTCCGTGAGGAATCTCAGATCAGGGCTGCGGCCTATAAGCAGAAAGTATCCAGATATCATGACGTCAAGAAGTAGTGGTGCACTCCGGTTCATCCTAGTGGCTTGGAGATCAGTTCCAGCCAGGACGCCCGCAGTGGAAACCACCTTCAAATATTTCCTAAGTGTTTGAGTACCAAGCTTCCAGCTCGGTTCTCGCAGACTCAGGACGAGCAGTAGTGGTGCACTCCGGTTCATCCTAGTGGCTTGGAGATCAGTTCCAGCCAGGACGCCCGCAGTGGAAACCACCTTCAAATATTTCCTAAGTGTTTGAGTACCAAGCTTCCAGCTCGGTTCTCGCAGACTTAGGACAAGCAGTAGTGGTGCACTCCGGTTCATCCTAGTGGCTTGGAGATCAGTTCCAGCCAGGACGCCCGCAGTGGAAACCACCTTCAAATATTTCCTAAGTGTTTGAGTACCAAGCTTCCAGCTCGGTTCTCGCAGACTTAGGACAAGCAGTAGTGGTGCACTCCGGTTCATCCTAGTGGCTTGG
The DNA here is from genome assembly GCF_043159265.1 of Tasmannia lanceolata. Classification (NCBI taxonomy): domain Eukaryota; kingdom Viridiplantae; phylum Streptophyta; class Magnoliopsida; order Canellales; family Winteraceae; genus Tasmannia; species Tasmannia lanceolata. The sequence continues at coordinate 349,032 of NW_027518681.1, forward strand.
AGATCAGTTCCAGCCAGGACGCCCGCAGTGGAAACCACCTTCAAATATTTCCTAAGTGTTTGAGTACCAAGCTTCCAGCTCGGTTCTCGCAGACTTAGGACAAGCAGTAGTGGTGCACTCCGGTTTATCCTAGTGGCTTGGAGATCAGTTCCAGCCAGGACGCCCGCAGTGGAAACCACCTTCAAATATTTCCTAAGTGTTTGAGTACCAAGCTTCCAGCTCGGTTCTCGCAGACTCAGGACGAGCAGTAGTGGTGCACTCCGGTTCATCCTAGTGGCTTGGAGATCAGTTCCAGCCAGGACGCCCGCAGTGGAAACCACCTTCAAATATTTCCTAAGTGTTTGAGTACCAAGCTTCCAGCTCGGTTCTCGCAGACTTAGGACAAGCAGTAGTGGTGCACTCCGGTTCATCCTAGTGGCTTGGAGATCAGTTCCAGCCAGGACGCCCGCAGTGGAAACCACCTTCAAATATTTCCTAAGTGTTTGAGTACCAAGCTTCCAGCTCGGTTCTCGCAGACTCAGGACGAGCAGTAGTGGTGCACTCCGGTTCATCCTAGTGGCTTGGAGATCAGTTCCAGCCAGGACGCCCGCAGTGGAAACCACCTTCAAATATTTCCTAAGTGTTTGAGTACCAAGCTTCCAGCTCGGTTCTCGCAGACTTAGGACGAGCAGTAGTAGCGCACTCCGGCTCATCCTAGTGGCTTGGAGATCTAAGTGTTTGCATACTTCGTTCCCAGCTCGGTCAACGACGCAGCGCGGAAATAATGCGTACAAAAAATAAGAATGCCGTACAGACAGTTGAACAAAAGTGTATTTGTATTCAGTATTCATATTACAAAATTGCTCTCTTCGCCGAGCTGGCTTACAAAGAATGGGCATTACAAACTGTGCAAAAAAAAACATATCACCAAAAAGAACGAAGGCTGCTACTCAGGCCTCCTCGTCGGCCACCCCCTCGGTGACGACCTCTGTGGGAGTGAGGGCTGCAAGCTCGCCGCCCTCCGCAGAGGAGACGGCGGCCACAGTCACCTCCGCATCTACCTCAATAGGCCGGGAGGAGTCCGGTTCGTCTTCCTCCTCATCTTCCTCCTCCTCCGGAGGTGCATACGGAACGGTTAGCCCGTCCAAGGAGATGCCGGGGTGAAGCCTCTTCACCTGCTCGGAGCAGAGAAGGAAACCCGCCCTGTAAGCCTGGAGGCCTAAGTCGAAGTGCTGAGCCTCCTTCCTCTCCTCGGTTTCCTTCACGGCCTTCTCCACCGCCGTCTTCTCCTTCTTTCCGGCCCTCTCCGCCGAACTTAGGAGATCCTGCACGGCCTGGTTTTTGACCCTCTGCAGTTCGTCCTGTAAGCTGTTAAGTTCGGCTTCTTTGATCTGGACGGCTTCGGTGAGCTCGCCGTTCTCCTTCTGGAGTTGGGCCTTCTCAGACTCGATCCTTGTGATCGTCTCAGAGAAGAGATATCGCTTCTTGGCCATATCTCTCGAGTAGATCTGGAGTTGATAGAGGGCGGAGCTGATTGCCGCTTCGCAGGTCTCCGGCACCTCTTTTTCGACTTCTAACCGGTCGCGTGGGAGGACGCCCTTGTACATCAACTCTGTGGCCACCCGGGTATCCCCCAGACCGGTGTCCGTTTTCTGCACGGCCCAGTTCGGGCGGAAGACGTTGTCGCCTCCAAGCGATGCGGTGGCCGCAATACCCAGTACTGCCCCGCCGTGTTTTGGCCCTGTCGCCGCTCCAGACTTGGAGCTCTGACCCGGGGTATCTGCCCGGCTCGATAGGGCAAGCTTATGCGTCGCCCGGCTGCTTTTTAGAGGCTTAGCCAGTGCGACCATCGGCGGAGTCGACTCCGGCACCTTCCTCTTCTTGCCCTTTGTTTGGGGCTGCTCCTGCGCTGGGGACGCGCCAGAGGTCTACTTGATTCTGTCCAAAAGGGACATCTGCTTCACCATTTCTGCAAGAGAGAACGGAACGCAGTCAGAACTATGAAAATTGAAGAACACTTCAGAAAAACAAAATGTTGGCCTAAAAAATCTACGTACGTGCCGGCATCGCACGGCTGACCCCGAGTGCGACCAGCTCGGCCTCCTCTTCGAACTCTGAGCAGTGTATTTGACCTCGCTTGAGCTCTTCTTTGATCAGAGCGAAGGTCATATGGTCATAGTCCTCGAGGGCTGGTTTCTTACTAAGGCGGCGAGTGTCCGGCGTTCTCCATTGTAATGAGAACGGCCAGTGCGAGCCCGGCACGGTGTCCTTTACGTAGAAGAACCTGTTCTTCCATGTGTGAATGGAAGAAGGTATCCCAGTGATCATCCTCACTTCGGGCCTCTAGCTAATGTAGATCCAGCCGCCGTCCTTATGCCTCTTCAGGTGCGCACACATCCTGAAGACGGGCACGGTGGGGTTCCTACGGAGCCGGACTTTAAGAAGGTACAAGAAGCCGACCAGCGTTCTCCAAGAGTTTGGGACGACCTGTGTAACTGCCAGCCCGTAATAATTCAGTACGTCCGCAAAAAAGGGGTGGAAGGGGAGCCTAAGCCCGGCCCGTAAGGCCTCTTCATATACGCAGAGGTCTGCACTATCGTTGCTGGCCCGATCCCCTTCAACAGCCGCCCTCAGAATGTACCGGCTAGGAATACAGTATTTGTCCCTGACGGTCTGAAGCCTGCTCGGCCACAGATGGTTCACCTCGTATAGGGCCCCGATGTTATACTGTGGGTTGGCTTCCATCTGTGCCTCCGCTATCACCTCGACTGGCATGCGCGACGATCGAGGAACTGCCGCTTCGACGTCCTCTTCATCGTCGCTGGTTTCTACCCGGTCCGGTCCGTCCCCACAGGCCGGGATTGTGTCTAAGTCCACACTCATTTCCTCACCGCTCTCCTCGTCTATTACGATTACTAGCTCTTCGCCCTCAATACCGGCCTCCACTATAGGTGAGGCCGGCACCGCCCTCTCCGACGCCCCGGACCCCGTGGTGGTACTGGTCGAACCGGACTCCTTTGAGCTGGAGTCCGTCTCCGAACTAGTGCTAGACATAAAAAAGGGAAGAAAAGAAAAGCTAAAAGAGATTACCGAACTGAAGTGTTGGACGAGGATCTCCGGGCTCACTGATCCGAAGCGGGCAGAAAACTTGAATAGCCGAACAGAAGAGGAGGAGAGTAAAAGATGAAAAGTAAGAAATGAAGAGTAAACTTCGGTATTTATAGAGAGGCTGGGAAGAGCGGGGAAAATCCCGCCCCTTTCCCGCCAGCCGGAGTGCGCCACGTCGCCTGCCGCATTAAATGCGCCGTTCGCATTAAATGCGCCGTCCGCATTAAATGCGTCATTGTAGACACCCCATTTTGACCGGACCCAAGTTCGCTATGCTTGGGCGAAATCCCGTTCAATCATTTCCGCCATGTTTCGCACTTTTCCGTTAAGTGTTGAGAGAGATTATTCCCAAGAATCCGAACAAGAGAGAATTTGGATCCGATTGATGGGCCCGTCTTGAGCATTTGTTTAGATTTGGATCAAACAGGGTGGCCCGCACATTGTTTTAGTGAAAAATGAGTTTTGAACCTACTTCGATCCAACACCTAAAGATGATCATCAAGAGAACGGTCAAGATCTCAGAGAAGTCGTTTTAACAACCAATTTTGTTTCGATCATCAGGTTGAGTTACTCGGATCAGCCCATTGAAATGATTTAGGAGGACACAACCTACTTAGGTAGGGGACCCATCAATTGGATGGTCTGGATCGTCATAGAGGAATGATTTAAGGGGGCACAACCAATTTACATTGCGACCCACCATTTGAACGGTCAAGATCATCAATTGTCGCCCATCAAATGGACGGTTCGGATCATCAAATGGGAGTGATTTAAAAATGGGGTAACATATTCACATTTTGATCTATTGGATGGTTTGGATCAGCCCATAGGATTGATTAGTGGAGCACAAATTAAATCACATCGCAGCCCACTATTTGAACGGTCAAGATCATCAATTGTCGCCCATCAAATGGACGGTTCGGATCATCAAATAGGAGTGATTTAAAAATGGGGTAACATATTCACATTTTGATCTATTGGATGGCTTGGATCAGCCCATAGGATTGATTAGCGGAGCACAAATTAAATCACATTGTCGCCCATCAAATGAACGGTTCCGATCATACTTTGGAGTGGGGCATATGATTTTATGCACAATTGGGAATTTGGTCACATATGGGACCCATTTGGGTTATCTTTTACCTACTCAAAAGAACTTTAAAAAAAAATGCATGGGGCCACACACATGTCAAAATTCAATGTCCACAATGGTGGCCACCTACCATGGAATATGTCCACAATGGTGGCCACCTACCATGGAATAAGTCCACAATGGTGGCCACCACCCTCCCATTCCTTTGCTATAAATGGTTCAATGAGGGTGAGTAAGAGGGAGGAAGAACTCATTTCTCTTCTATCATGTGTTCTAACAAAGTTGCTATGAGGGGTTGAAAAGAAAAAAAAGAAAAGAAACAAGAAAAGAAGAAAAAGAAACAAAAAAGAAGCAAAAAGAGAAAGAAAGCGGAAGCGATCGCACGGAGGCGGAATTTTCGAGTTTTTCGGCTCTCGGATTCGGCGAGGATTTCGATCACAGGTAGGTACACCGTTCTCGGAATTGTTTAGAATTATTTGGTATATTTTCGGATTTTTGTATGATTTTTAACGAAGAAAACTAAAAGATATACTAAACAGATTCCAAAAATAATGAAATTTCGTGGGAAAATAATATGATAATGATACATTCTACCATGAATTTGTGAGCATTTTTGGATTTTGTTTGGTATATTATTTTACGCATTCTTTGAAAATTATCAGATTTTGGGAGAATTGTTACTGATGTCAAATCACAGATTCAATTCTCCAAATTTTTACAGTAGTCTTAAATTCTATACTTCTTGCTTCTGTAAAAGTTTCAAGTGATTTTGATCTTGTTTCATATGAGCTGTAGTCTTAATTCATAATCTGGTTTGACATTTGAAAAATCCGAAACTGATAGTAAATAGTTTTCTAAATTCATGAAAATCTCACAGCATGCTATTTTCACTTATATCTTACTACTGTAGAAATTTCATGGAATTTAGATTTCTATTTCTAGTAGTTTCTGTGTTATTTTTGCAATCTGGTCAATTAATTTTTAAATCCAAATTAAATATGAGTTTAATGTAATAATCTATAAAAATATTCCAGTAAGTTACATCTCATCATATCTTGTTGCTGGAGAAGTTTCAACTCATTTTGAGTTCGTTTGCAACAACTTCACTTGTAAAATCACTCATATGATTAAAATTGATAAAATTCATTGAAAATCCGAAATTAATTGAAAATCATCTTAAAATCTCTAAAGGACCTTAAATTCTGTCACATCTTAATTCCTTAAGAAGGTCTGCTTTGCCTCATTTGTAGAATCCTCTCTGAGGTTGCACCTCAATTTGTGCCTCTGTTAATTAGAGACCAATTTGGTCAATTAGTTGTCTTAGCCTTGCTTCCCCCTTGCAAGGGCAATGATAAGGTTACTTGGAGCCCATCTTTGTGTTTGTTTGGGAGACCCGCCCGGTCTCATTCTCTCGTTAGTCCTCTTTGTGCGCCGTTTGGTTTTGGGAGAACACCATACTCGGCTTGGCTTCATACCCCTACCCTTATGGGTATTGGGTTGCACATTTGTTGCACCCTAGGGCTAGGTAGCTGTCCGGCCCGGCTGGGTGTTTTACCTCTGCCAAATGTGCAAATTCGTGTTTCCTTTTCTTTTAGAGAGTCTTTGACTCATCTATCCTTTAGTTGGTGTTATTGGAGTCTTTGACTCATGTTTCCATTTCTTTTAGAGAGTCTTTGACTCATTCGTTCTTTTGTTGTACTACTAGGAAGTCTTTGACTCATTGGTTCTTCTGTTGGCGTTATTTGGGAGTCTTTGACTCATTCCTCCTCTAAGTTGTAGTATTAGAGAGTCTCTGACTCATTTGTTCCCCTCTTTAGTGTTGTTAGTTCGGAGTTTCTCCTTTAGAGTTGTTGATTACTTCGCTTTTGATTAGAGGCTAACTCAGTCTTATTAGAGCTTTGCTTGCTTAGGATCTTGGACCATTTTCTCTCTTCTTGGGACGCTATCTTTCTTGTTGTGGTTTGTCTCTTTGAGACGCTAGTTGCTTATTCGGGGTTTCCCCTTTTGCTTTAGGGCTTTGCCCTAGTTTGTGGTATTACTTGCGTGTTCCCTTTAAGATTAAAAATATTTTAAGGTCCTGAGCATTGGAAAAGCTATAAAATCCAAAAAACATTAGAAATTTAAAACTCAAAAAAACATTTGAAAACATCAAAAACCTTAAAAAAAAAATCTAAAGTGTTGAGTGTTTCTTTTAGAAGCGTATTAGGCGAGTTCGATTTTCGAACTACGTTGGCTTGATCCTCTTCCGAGGTACGTAGTGCAGCTTGGGATTTACATCCCAAGTCCAGCCAAACCTTTTTTGTAAATAAACGTTTTAAACCTTCTTCAAAAACCTTTAAAATATAGTTTTCAAAAGACCTTCCTCTAGAGTTAGGAGTTTCTCCTCGATAGAGAATTTTAGAGTTAGGGTTTTTCTTTTGATAGGTTGTTTGATTGATTGTTTGCTGTGTGCTTGTTTTAGAGTTAGAGGTCTGTCCTAGAGTTATAGGAGCGCCTCCGTCCAGTCAGTCGGCGATCCATATCGCCGAGTGATGACTAGAGTAGGATACGCTAGTCCACCCTTGGTTTTCCGTAGGAAATACAGCCTAGTCACACATAGGTTGTAAGAACCACCTGCATTAGCTTAGGGCTAATCTGCATTTAGTTAGGGCATATAGGGTGTCATAAAATCCACAATTCACTGAAATTTAAATAATCGTACAAGAAACTTTAATAACCGGTTCGGTCTTTTAGATCGAGTCTAGGATAGAAGTCTAGGTGTCTTAGGCATCCTAGCTTAGAATAGGCGCGAAGAACTACGTTGCCTTGATTCTCGTGGAGGCGGGGATACGTAGGCTTCTTTGGATGAATACCAGATCATCTGAGGACTCGGGCTAATCACTTTTAAAACTGTTGAAACAATCAAATCACTTAGGATTTTCCATGAAATTAGAATTTTAGGAGAACTTTCACTTAGATTGAATCCAAACCAATTAAGAAATCAAGATACACATTTAGGATTCACATTGAAATTAGATCATAGGATGCATGTCACATAGATAGCACATTAACAGAGAGTTGAATGAGCCATTAAAAATGAATTTAAAAGAGTTAACTTTTGGAATTGAAGACCGATTATCGGGCAGGAATGGTGCATGTGGTGGATAAATCCCCATACCTTCCATTCTTGTAACCAGGTAGCGAGTCTAGATTTCTGGTTAATTATGGGTCCTAGATCCCACATCTAGGTGGCGACTCTGTCAGTCTCTTTTGTGTGGAATTCGGATTGCCTTAGTGATCCCAAGTTCACATAAAAGATGAATTAAAATTAATAATAAAAGGCACACGCCAATCGCGTGGGTACGAGAGACCAAGAGATAGTGCGTGGCGGCTCTCGCGCCACCACCCCTCTCGCGGGATCGGGTCCCACAGACTGGCGACTCTGCTGGGGACCACCTAACTTCATTACAATTCCAAAGGATAACTCATTTGAATCTATTTTAACTGGCTCATGAAAACTCTATCTCTTTTATGCTTGTTAGATTAGTTTGTATGCTTTATTTTCTCATCACATTTACTCAAACTTAATCTAACAAAACCTGAAGGCATCATAGATTGCGCGAACTTATTGCACACACTTACATCACTTGCATCTAAACCCTTGCATCTCACATGCACACACGTCCCATTTTAGGAACCCGGAGTGTTATCTAGCATGGTTGACTGGGATTTCATCACCTGGTGCCTCTGTGCTAGAGAAGCATTCCACCCTTAGCCTAGTACCTTTATGGTACGTAAACGGATCTCTTGTTCACGTACTGATACGCCGGACACTGGTACAGTATATCGAACATGGATTCGCGCTAAGGGAACTCTTGGCCTTACCCCTAGATTAACCCACACATGCATGTAGTATACGAACACATGTGCATCACGTGTGTGAGCCTAGTTTAGGATATCCAACCCATTTGTGTCTAGATTAAGCCGTAGTCCATCTTCCAATGGCTACGATCGGTCCTAGGTACACAAACAAAGTCATGAGTCGAGATCCTCTCTCCACTCCGCTAGATTAGGGTTAGGATTGATGCCTTCAGGTAACACTGATAAAATGTGCGAAGATTAAAAAAACTTTTCCTTTGGGGTTAGGATGTAAATCCCATTCATTTCCAAAGATCTCATAGGATTAGTCATTCATGATCCATCCGTTGAAAGCAATCTTATGCTATCTCATCTCATCTTGATCTAATCATATTGGTCTACAGTTGTTGATATCCATCATTCAGATTTTAGATCTGGCCCTGGACTCTACTTTTGTCATTCTTATGGCCATGGTCTATTATCTGAGCCATTGATTTTTCATTGATCAATGTTTACCTATCATATATCTTTTACCCTTGGATCATATCGAAATCATTGATGGAGAAGTTTGATCTTACCTGTATTCTTTGAGTGCATGATCGTTGCTGAGATCGAAACTTATTTTGATTAGGGATGTTTATCGTTCCTGACTCTTTCATTCCCAAAAGAAGAACGGTTATATCCAAAGAACACCTTAAGGAATAGATTGAGGATTCTTTCCAAATTAACATACCCGTTGATGTATTTCAAGATTACTCTTTTCTCTATTTGTTTAGAATTTTTATCCCATGACTATTGAGATAGTGTGATTGCTTCTAAGTCAAAAGTCTGTGTTCAACAAAAAGCCCCTCTTCCAAAAGACTGACCATTTCTGAATTCATTCGATACATCAGTCTATTGCTTTACCCACATTGTCAGCATAAGCCTTTTGTTGCCCCATTTAACCTAGACCTTGTGGAGTTGCCTTTTCTGGGATTCCTACTTCGGGATCGAACTTTGTAATTATCATTATCATGAAGAAAGGTGTATCACCTATAAACTTTCAGTGCCGGTTCACTACCTTTGAAGAAGTGTCCTGTGTCTTTAGATTTGTCTTTCATTGAGTGTACATCAACTTTCTTCTCTCGAAGTTGGAAAAGTTCAGTTATGTTGATGTTAAAAAAAGAAAAGAAAATGTGTCATGTCAATCAGTCTTTCTCGTTCAGAGTCGGTGTTTAGCTTTTTGATTAAATTCAATGTAGAGCCTACTGAAGCGCGTTCAAAGTCATCTATGTACTTCAAAGTATTTCAATTCAATAAAGCATTTGAGTCTGTATCTTCAATTTTTTATGATTCACTCTTGGATTAAATGTTTAAAACAACTACAAGACCCCCTTCTCGGATGAGAATGCAGACGAAATTCCCCTTGAGATTTGAAAGATGGTCAAACGAGAGGAAGAGCGTCGAGCATAGCCACTTGAAGAAGAAATCGAAGCCATTGATAGTGGTATCGAAATTCGAAACTCGGGAGAAATGGATTGGAAAAACTTTATCTCCTAAGGAGCACAAAGAATTGATAAACCTGTTTAGAGGGGTTTGAGGTAGTCTTGCTTGATCCTATAAGGATAAACCAGGGGAATGCCCTGTCGTTGAGCAAAGCAAGACTTCATCTGCTTTAGACATCCAGTTGAAGAGTAAAATTTTAAAGAATTGAGCATCAGATATCCTGTGGAGCTGATGAAGAAGTGAGAGAAGACTTTCTCGAAATGAAGTCATAGATCTGAGCCCTAAAAGAAAAATTGGGCTGTGTATTTTCATTATGATTTCAAGGCAAGATGGGAGTGGAGCATAGTGGTTGAAGTTTTGCCTGACATGCCATCAGACTCCTCGAAAATTTTCAAAGTCATTGAACCTCAGCATTCAAGAGCTTATACATCAAATACATCAGGAGGCCATCATTGGACGTTTGAGCCTTAATAGCCAAAATCCTAACGTTTTAAAATCCTTTTGAGAACCCTTTGGGCCAACAATTTAAAGCCAATGTTTCTTTTCAAACACATTATAAATCCGGGGCATTTATGCACCCGAACTACGTCGGACCTGATCCTCATTTCTTCAGGGGTACGTAGGCAACTTGATTAATTCAAGTTCGGTCAAACCTTGGGATAAAATCCCTTTTCAAAATTTTGAAGCTAAATGCTAAACCATTCTTTGAAAAATCCTTAAGCGAACTACGCGGACCTGATCCTCCATTTTTGGGGTACGTAGGTAATCTGGCTAGACCAGATTCGGTCCAAATCCTTAGAACCTTAGGTATTCAACCCTTTTGAACCCGAGCCCACCTAGAAAGTCCTTCTGGTGAAACAAGTAAAGGTTCGAGGCGAATGAAAAGAAAAACAGAAAGAAAAGAATGAGAGTCTGAAGATCCGCTAGGTTGAAAACCCGAAAGGGCGGCCTAGAGAAAGGAGAAAGTCGTTTTTCTTGCTAAGTCAACAAGCAAAATGATTGACTTATCAGAAGGTAAGGGTAGTGGTATGCTGGATTGAAAACTTGAAGAGACAATCTAGTCAGAGGCAAATACTTCCCATGAAAAGTTGAGTTGAATAGAAGCAGAAGGAGTTCCTCAGTTACGTAGAATTCCCAAGTTTGAGTACAAGCAAAAGTTGAGATAAGTAGTCTTTTAGACTGAAAGCTTGGAAAGCAAAAGTTGAGATAAGTGGTCTTTTAGACTGAAAACTTGGAAGACATTAATTTTGACTTCTTCCGAAAAGACAAATCAAGGAGACTGAGAAGCAACCTCTATAGGGCAGGATCCTGGAATCCGAATAGTGTCAGCAAGGCTTACTTTGACACCTTTTTAAACTAGGGGCATTAAAACCGAGCAATCCGAAGGGGTATAACCATGACGGATGTCCTGATGGAGGAAACTAGAGCCTTTTGGCATGGTTTTTGAGACTACTCTAAGAGTGGCTGACCTTACCATTTAAAAATAACACATTTGATTTAAGAGTGAATCAAAATTTAGTCAAGTCCCATGAATATTGTAAGTCTTCTTTGAAAGAGTCCTCAGGAGTCTGTTCCTTGTTTCTCATTGTTTTCTTTTAGAATCAAAAGTGTTTGGCACTGGAGAGAATGGGTGTACACCTTCCGAAATGTAAAGAAAAATCTAGAGTAGATCCTGGTTTAAGAATCAAGGAAGGGGCAAGAAACATTTGGTCCAAACCTACCAGAGACATCAAGCCTCAAGTAATGTTCAGCAATGAAAGGAAGAATCTTAGATCTAGCCTTTGTGAAGTTGGTTTTACCACTATACCAAAGAAAGAACCCATGCAAACTCAAATTTTTCCTACTTACCTTGGTTTTGCTTTCTTAAGACCTTGTCATGGAAGCACATCATACTAGGGGCATCTTTTATGACTTGCGTCATAAAAGATATTACACAATGATAACTGGGATATCTATTCTTAGCAAATAGAAACCAGAGAAGCTTGAACATACTCTTTGAGTTGAATTCCTTGATCAAGTTGTTTCTTTTGGAGTCAAAGTTTCATAAACTTCAATTTCCAGCGGGGTATATAATCTACTCCTACATCCTTCAAACCTCATTAGAATGCTTTTCATCTGTTAAAGAGAGTCAGCACCTAAAAATCTCATCAATCTACTTGAGTTTTGCTTTCAGCAAAGATCATGCACTCCAATTTATTCTCAGCAGGAGATAGCTATGCTATCAATGAACTCGATATAAAGATCGATAAATATTTTTGTGTTGATTTGAGACTCTTTGAGTAGTTAAGGCCCTTTGAGTGTTACAGACTCTTCGGTAGTTGAGACTCTCTGAGTATAAATGTTTTGATTTGTTTTGAGACTCTTTGAGTAGTTAAGACCCTTTGAGTGTTACAGACTCTTCGGGTAGTTGAGACTCTTTGAGTATAAATGTTTTTGTGTTGTATTTGAGACTCTTTGAGTAGTTGAGACCCTTTGAGTGTTACAGACTCTTCGGGTAGTTAAGACTCTTTGAGTATAAATGTTTTGTGTTGATTTGAGACTCTTTGAGTAGTTGAGACCCTTTGAGTGTTACAGACTCTTCGGGTAGTTGAGACTCTTTGAGTATAAATGTTTGGTGTTGATTTGAGACTCTTTGAGTAGTTGAGACCCTTCGAGTGTTACAGACTCTTCGGGTAGTTGAGACTCTTTGAGTATAAATGTTTTGTGTTGATTTGAGACTCTTTGAGTAGTTGAGACCCTTCGAGTGTTACAGACTCTTCGGGTAGTTGAGACTCTTTGAGTATAAATGTTTTGTGTTGATTTGAGACTCTTTGAGTAGTTGAGACCCTTCGAGTGTTACAGACTCTTCGGGTAGTTGAGACTCTTTGAGTATAAATGTTTTTGTGTTGATTTGAGACTCTTTGAGTAGTTGAGACCCTTTGAGTGTTACAGACTCTTCGGGTAGTTGAGACTCCTTGAGTATAAATGTTTTGTGTTGGTTTGAGACTCTTTGAGTAGTTGAGACCCTTTGAGTGTTACAGACTCTTCGGGTAGTTGAGACTCTTTGAGTGTAAATAGTTTTGATGTATTTGAGACTCTTTGAGTAGTTGAGACCCTTTGAGTGTTACAGCCTCTTCGGGTAGTTGAGACTCTTTGAGTATAAATGTTTTTGCGTTAATTTGAGACTCTTTGAGTAGTTGAGACCCTTCGAGTGTTACAGACTCTTCGGGTAGTTGAGACTCTTTGAGTATAAATGTTTTTGTGATGTATTTGAGACTCTTTGAGTAGTTGAGACCCTTTGAGTGTTACAGACTCTTCGGGTAGTTGAGGCTCTTTGAGTATAAAGGTTTCTCTATGTAGTTGAGACTCTTTCGAGTATAAAGGTTTTTGCATGTGTTTGAGACTCTTTGAGTAGTTGAGACCCTTTGAGTGTTACAGACTCTTCGGGTGGTTGAGACTCTTTGAGTATAAATAGATTTTGGTGTATTTGAAACTCTTTGAGTAGTTGAGACCCTTTGAGTGTTACAGACTCTTCGGGTAGTTGAGGCTCTTTGAGTATAAATGTTTCTCTATGTAGTTGAGACTCTTTCGAGTATAAATGGTTTTTGTGTATTTGAGACTCTTTGAGTAGTTGAGACCCTTCGAGTGTTACAGACTCTTCGGGTAGTTGAGACTCTTTGAGTATAAATGTTTTTGTGTGCGTTTGAGACTCTTTGAGTAGTTGAGATCCTTTGAGTGTTACAGAGTCTTCGGGTGGTTGAGACTCTTTCGAGTATAAAGATTTTTGCATGTGTTTGAGACTCTTTGAGTAGTTGAGACCCTTTGAATGTTACAGACTCTTCGGGTAGTTGAGGCTCTTTGAGTATAAATATTTTTTGTGTTGATTTGAGACTCTTTGAGTAGTTGAGACCCTTTGAGTGTTACAGACTCTTCGGGTAGTTGAGACTCTTTGAGTATAAATGTTTCGCCATGATTTGAGACTCTTTGAGTAGTTGAGACCCTTCGAGTGTTACAGACTCTTCGGGTAGTTGAGACTTTTTGAGTATAAATGATCTTTGTTGATTTGAGACTCTTTGAGTAGTTGAGATCCTTTGAGTGTTAGTTGAGACTCTTTGAGTATAAATGTTTTTGTGATGTATTTGAGACTCTTTGAGTAGTTGAGATCCTTTGAGTATTACAGACTCTTCGGGTAGTTGAGACCTTTTTTTAGTATAAATGTTTTGCGTTAATTTGAGACTCTTTGAGTAGTTAAGGCCCTTTGAGTGTTACAGACTCTTCGGGTAGTTGAGACTTTTTGAGTATAAATGTTTTGCGTTAATTTGAGACTCTTTGAGTAGTTAAGCCCCTTTGAGTGTTACAGACTCTTCGGGTAGTTGAGGCTCTTTGAGTATAAAGATTTCTATGAAGCTCTCTGAGTGTTTGATTTGAGACTCTATGAGTGTTACATACTCTTTGAGTAATTTGATTTGATATTCTTTGAAGGGTTGATTTACGTCTGCATCGATAGTGGTCTGCTTTCTTTGAGGTAATTTCATTGGGTTCGTTTTCTTAAAAGCTTTATTTTAACAAAGTATGTTTGTGTTTGCTTTAATAGAGTCTTTGCGTATTGATTTAAATAGTTGAGTTGTGAGTATTAGAGAGAGGCCATCTCATTGAGATGTCGTGATTGCCGAGTTAAGGGTCGGTGAGAGGTCATCTCCCTTTTGCTTCTAGTCTTTCAGTCTCGTAGTGCTATTTTGTTGTTTTACCCTGATGAACATCATTTTAAAAACAAAACAAAAAAAAAAAAAAAAAAAAAAAAAAAACTTGTTTTACTTTGTTTTCGGGCCGGCCAAAATGTGTCGTCTGTTCAGCTTTGCCATTCGTGTGTTACACACGCTTTGCCAAAGAGGGGCATCTGTAGACACCCCATTTTGACCGGACCCAAGTTCGCTATGCTTGGGCGAAATCCCGTTCAATCATTTCCGCCATGTTTCGCACTTTTCCGTTAAGTGTTGAGAGAGATTATTCCCAAGAATCCGAACAAGAGAGAATTTGGATCCGATTGATGGGCCCGTCTTGAGCATTTGTTTAGATTTGGATCAAACAGGGTGGCCCGCACATTGTTTTAGTGAAAAATGAGTTTTGAACCTACTTCGATCCAACACCTAAAGATGATCATCAAGAGAACGGTCAAGATCTCAGAGAAGTCGTTTTAACAACCAATTTTGTTTCGATCATCAGGTTGAGTTACTCGGATCAGCCCATTGAAATGATTTAGGAGGACACAACCTACTTAGGTAGGGGACCCATCAATTGGATGGTCTGGATCGTCATAGAGGAATGATTTAAGGGGGCACAACCAATTTACATTGCGACCCACCATTTGAACGGTCAAGATCATCAATTGTCGCCCATCAAATGGACGGTTCGGATCATCAAATGGGAGTGATTTAAAAATGGGGTAACATATTCACATTTTGATCTATTGGATGGTTTGGATCAGCCCATAGGATTGATTAGTGGAGCACAAATTAAATCACATCGCAGCCCACTATTTGAACGGTCAAGATCATCAATTGTCGCCCATCAAATGGACGGTTCGGATCATCAAATAGGAGTGATTTAAAAATGGGGTAACATATTCACATTTTGATCTATTGGATGGCTTGGATCAGCCCATAGGATTGATTAGCGGAGCACAAATTAAATCACATTGTCGCCCATCAAATGAACGGTTCCGATCATACTTTGGAGTGGGGCATATGATTTTATGCACAATTGGGAATTTGGTCACATATGGGACCCATTTGGGTTATCTTTTACCTACTCAAAAGAACTTTAAAAAAAAATGCATGGGGCCACACACATGTCAAAATTCAATGTCCACAATGGTGGCCACCTACCATGGAATATGTCCACAATGGTGGCCACCTACCATGGAATAAGTCCACAATGGTGGCCACCACCCTCCCATTCCTTTGCTATAAATGGTTCAATGAGGGTGAGTAAGAGGGAGGAAGAACTCATTTCTCTTCTATCATGTGTTCTAACAAAGTTGCTATGAGGGGTTGAAAAGAAAAAAAAGAAAAGAAACAAGAAAAGAAGAAAAAGAAACAAAAAAGAAGCAAAAAGAGAAAGAAAGCGGAAGCGATCGCACGGAGGCGGAATTTTCGAGTTTTTCGGCTCTCGGATTCGGCGAGGATTTCGATCACAGGTAGGTACACCGTTCTCGGAATTGTTTAGAATTATTTGGTATATTTTCGGATTTTTGTATGATTTTTAACGAAGAAAACTAAAAGATATACTAAACAGATTCCAAAAATAATGAAATTTCGTGGGAAAATAATATGATAATGATACATTCTACCATGAATTTGTGAGCATTTTTGGATTTTGTTTGGTATATTATTTTACGCATTCTTTGAAAATTATCAGATTTTGGGAGAATTGTTACTGATGTCAAATCACAGATTCAATTCTCCAAATTTTTACAGTAGTCTTAAATTCTATACTTCTTGCTTCTGTAAAAGTTTCAAGTGATTTTGATCTTGTTTCATATGAGCTGTAGTCTTAATTCATAATCTGGTTTGACATTTGAAAAATCCGAAACTGATAGTAAATAGTTTTCTAAATTCATGAAAATCTCACAGCATGCTATTTTCACTTATATCTTACTACTGTAGAAATTTCATGGAATTTAGATTTCTATTTCTAGTAGTTTCTGTGTTATTTTTGCAATCTGGTCAATTAATTTTTAAATCCAAATTAAATATGAGTTTAATGTAATAATCTATAAAAATATTCCAGTAAGTTACATCTCATCATATCTTGTTGCTGGAGAAGTTTCAACTCATTTTGAGTTCGTTTGCAACAACTTCACTTGTAAAATCACTCATATGATTAAAATTGATAAAATTCATTGAAAATCCGAAATTAATTGAAAATCATCTTAAAATCTCTAAAGGACCTTAAATTCTGTCACATCTTAATTCCTTAAGAAGGTCTGCTTTGCCTCATTTGTAGAATCCTCTCTGAGGTTGCACCTCAATTTGTGCCTCTGTTAATTAGAGACCAATTTGGTCAATTAGTTGTCTTAGCCTTGCTTCCCCCTTGCAAGGGCAATGATAAGGTTACTTGGAGCCCATCTTTGTGTTTGTTTGGGAGACCCGCCCGGTCTCATTCTCTCGTTAGTCCTCTTTGTGCGCCGTTTGGTTTTGGGAGAACACCATACTCGGCTTGGCTTCATACCCCTACCCTTATGGGTATTGGGTTGCACATTTGTTGCACCCTAGGGCTAGGTAGCTGTCCGGCCCGGCTGGGTGTTTTACCTCTGCCAAATGTGCAAATTCGTGTTTCCTTTTCTTTTAGAGAGTCTTTGACTCATCTATCCTTTAGTTGGTGTTATTGGAGTCTTTGACTCATGTTTCCATTTCTTTTAGAGAGTCTTTGACTCATTCGTTCTTTTGTTGTACTACTAGGAAGTCTTTGACTCATTGGTTCTTCTGTTGGCGTTATTTGGGAGTCTTTGACTCATTCCTCCTCTAAGTTGTAGTATTAGAGAGTCTCTGACTCATTTGTTCCCCTCTTTAGTGTTGTTAGTTCGGAGTTTCTCCTTTAGAGTTGTTGATTACTTCGCTTTTGATTAGAGGCTAACTCAGTCTTATTAGAGCTTTGCTTGCTTAGGATCTTGGACCATTTTCTCTCTTCTTGGGACGCTATCTTTCTTGTTGTGGTTTGTCTCTTTGAGACGCTAGTTGCTTATTCGGGGTTTCCCCTTTTGCTTTAGGGCTTTGCCCTAGTTTGTGGTATTACTTGCGTGTTCCCTTTAAGATTAAAAATATTTTAAGGTCCTGAGCATTGGAAAAGCTATAAAATCCAAAAAACATTAGAAATTTAAAACTCAAAAAAACATTTGAAAACATCAAAAACCTTAAAAAAAAAATCTAAAGTGTTGAGTGTTTCTTTTAGAAGCGTATTAGGCGAGTTCGATTTTCGAACTACGTTGGCTTGATCCTCTTCCGAGGTACGTAGTGCAGCTTGGGATTTACATCCCAAGTCCAGCCAAACCTTTTTTGTAAATAAACGTTTTAAACCTTCTTCAAAAACCTTTAAAATATAGTTTTCAAAAGACCTTCCTCTAGAGTTAGGAGTTTCTCCTCGATAGAGAATTTTAGAGTTAGGGTTTTTCTTTTGATAGGTTGTTTGATTGATTGTTTGCTGTGTGCTTGTTTTAGAGTTAGAGGTCTGTCCTAGAGTTATAGGAGCGCCTCCGTCCAGTCAGTCGGCGATCCATATCGCCGAGTGATGACTAGAGTAGGATACGCTAGTCCACCCTTGGTTTTCCGTAGGAAATACAGCCTAGTCACACATAGGTTGTAAGAACCACCTGCATTAGCTTAGGGCTAATCTGCATTTAGTTAGGGCATATAGGGTGTCATAAAATCCACAATTCACTGAAATTTAAATAATCGTACAAGAAACTTTAATAACCGGTTCGGTCTTTTAGATCGAGTCTAGGATAGAAGTCTAGGTGTCTTAGGCATCCTAGCTTAGAATAGGCGCGAAGAACTACGTTGCCTTGATTCTCGTGGAGGCGGGGATACGTAGGCTTCTTTGGATGAATACCAGATCATCTGAGGACTCGGGCTAATCACTTTTAAAACTGTTGAAACAATCAAATCACTTAGGATTTTCCATGAAATTAGAATTTTAGGAGAACTTTCACTTAGATTGAATCCAAACCAATTAAGAAATCAAGATACACATTTAGGATTCACATTGAAATTAGATCATAGGATGCATGTCACATAGATAGCACATTAACAGAGAGTTGAATGAGCCATTAAAAATGAATTTAAAAGAGTTAACTTTTGGAATTGAAGACCGATTATCGGGCAGGAATGGTGCATGTGGTGGATAAATCCCCATACCTTCCATTCTTGTAACCAGGTAGCGAGTCTAGATTTCTGGTTAATTATGGGTCCTAGATCCCACATCTAGGTGGCGACTCTGTCAGTCTCTTTTGTGTGGAATTCGGATTGCCTTAGTGATCCCAAGTTCACATAAAAGATGAATTAAAATTAATAATAAAAGGCACACGCCAATCGCGTGGGTACGAGAGACCAAGAGATAGTGCGTGGCGGCTCTCGCGCCACCACCCCTCTCGCGGGATCGGGTCCCACAGTCATTTGCATTAAATGCAAGGCACAGGTCCCAAAGCGCTAGAAGACAAAAGACCTGTCCGGCTGTCCGGACAGGATATGGCGCGTTCGCTAGACGACAAAAGCGCTAGAAGACAAAAGACCTGTCCGGCTGTCCGGACAGGATATGGCGCGTTCGCTAGACGACAAAAGCGCTAGAAGACAAAAGACCTGTCCGGCTGTCCAGACAGGATATGGCGCGTTCGCTAGACGACAAAAGCGCTAGAAGACAAAAGACCTGTCCGGCTGTCCGGACAGGATATGGCGCATTCGCTAAAGAAGACAAAAGACCTGTCCGGCTGTCCGGACAGGATATGGCGCGTTCGCTAGACGACAAAGCGCTAGAAGACAAAAGACCTGTCCGGCTGTCCAGACAGGATATGGCGCGTTCGCTAGACGACAAAAGCGCTAGAAGACAAAAGACCTGTCCGGCTGTCCGGACAGGATATGGCGCGTTCGCTAGACGACAAAAGCGCTAGAAGACAAAAGACCTGTCCGGCTGTCCGGACAGGATATGGCGCGTTCGCTAGACGACAAAAGCGCTAGAAGACAAAAGACCTGTCCGGCTGTCCGGACAGGATATGGCGTGTTCGCTAAAGAAGACAAAAGACCTGTCCGGCTGTCCGGACAGGATATGGCGCATTCACTAAAGAAGACAAAAGACCTGTCCGGCTGTCCGGACAGGATATGGCGCGTTCGCTAGACGACAAAAGCGCTAGAAGACAAAAGACCTGTCCGGCTGTCCGGACAGGATATGGCGCATTCGCTAAAGAAGACAAAAGACCTGTCCGGACAGGATATGGCGCGTTCGCTAGACGACAAAAGCGCTAGAAGACAAAAGACCTGTCCGGCTGTCCGGACAGGATATGGCGCATTCGCTAAAGAAGACAAAAGACCTGTCCGGCTGTCCGGACAGGATATGGCGCGTTCGCTAGACGACAAAAGCGCTAGAAGACAAAAGACCTGTCCGGCTGTCCGGACAGGATATGGCGCGTTCGCTAAAGAAGACAAAAGACCTGTCCGGCAGTCCGGACAGGATATGGCGCGTTCGCTAGGCGACAAAAGCGCTAGCAGACAAAAGCGCTAGACGACGAAAAGCGCTACAAGCAACGACCTGCCCGGCTGGTCGTTCACAGCCTTAGCCGAACAGGACCGCATAACCTCCTGAACCAAGGACGTCCAGGAAGCCTGGCTGCCCAGACCTCTGGTCAAAAATTTAGCCGTACTGGATAGCCGAAAGCCTTCTGCCCGGCCTTGCTCCTTCAGGCCAAACTCCAAGGCCAGGCCAGGGCGCCCGGAGTCTCCTGTCCGGCCACGATTTCTCCTAGCTGAGTCTGAGCCCGGCCTAAGCTGCCCGGAGGCCTTAAGGCCGGCCCGACGCTGTCTTTACCTTCTCTTTGCTTCTTCTAGCCACTCTCATGGCTTGAAGAACCAGGGGGCAACTGATGGGGTCCGGACTCAGCACTGAGGGAATCCGGACTCAGCACTGAGGGAATCCGGACTCAGCACTGAGGGGTCCGAACTCAGCATCCAATTAGCTACTGGCACGTGGCCCTCACAAGGACCGTTGGAAGGCCAACACCTGTCTCCACTAGGTGTGGCACCTGGACCAATCAGGGACCTCCACCTGCCCTTCTTAGGTATGAGACCTGGTCCATACAGAGCCCACCACCTGTCTTGGACAGGTGGCTCAGAATTACCACCTGTCCTAGACAGGTGGCTCAGAATCACTATAAATAGCCTTCACTTGTACTAAGGTGAGGGTCCTGAAAAATCTGAGAACCAAAACTCTAAGCTTTTGGTCTGACATTGCTCTGCACTCCTGCTCATACTGACTTGAGTGTCGAAGCGCCCGTCCGGAGTATCACTCCGGGTTGGTCCTCTGACCCTTTTCTTTCTTGTCTGTACCCTTGTGCAGCGCAGGACTCAACCAGCCCCTCAGTCGTGGCTTGTTAGCTCGGACCATCCAGCCCTACCATGACCTGTTACCGATTTTAGGCCTAACACACTTCATCAGAGTGTATTTATACTAGGTCAGATGTATACTTTACATATCAACTTTCACTTTCTTACGGCTTCTTTTTAATCTAAAATAACTTTCAATTTCTTATTGTTTATTTTAAATCTAAAATAACTTTATTTTCGTATGGGGTACGGAAGGGAAGTGATATATCCGGCCCTTCTATCACCAGGAACACCCCCTGTCAGTGTATCAATGACTAAAGAGGGGCTGTTGTACTTATGTCAAAAGAATTTAATGCCCCTAATTGCCACAAACACGGACAGTGGGTGTTCCGGTGATCAAAAGGGGCTGATATCTCACTTCCCTTTTACTGAACTTGGATGTTTTTTATTACACATAAAGATAAACATGGAAGGAGAAACATGGAAGGAGATTTGGATAAGAAAGGAAATAGCTAATCCTAATCTAGTACAGTTACCTAATATAGCATTAATACTTAATCTAGCACCTAGTCAAATCAAATTAGATCTCATAATATCCCATATACTATAACATAGTTCCTTAGATAGACTCAAACGTGTACTTTACATATCAACTTTTTATGTCTTGCGGCTCCTTTTCTCCAATAAATAACTTTCATATGATGTAGATGATAAAGGCAATGATATTTTTACCCCCCTGTAGTACAAATTCGCCCCCCTTTTAACGTGATTTTGACGTCAAAAAGTGTTAAAGTAGCCCACTGTTGACGTTATAAGGGGGGCGTATGCGTACTGCAAAGGGGGCGCATTTATACTGAGACGATCAAACACTTGATCGAGGATGATTGGGCTGATAATGTGATTGCTCTCCCAAACGTGAAGGCTCTGTTTGGTTAGATGAGATTTTAGTGGAAGTAGTAGTCAACAAGGAGGTGACAAGGGTGGGATATGTGTAGACTTGTCTAGAGAAGATTAGAGGGAATTTTGGGGAATTTTGGTAGTGTGTTTGGTTAGATGTCAAAGCATGTGGGAGAATGGAGGGGTGTCATTAACAAAATAAATACTAGAAGAGAGAGAAAGAGGAGAGAGATAGAGAGAAAAAAGTAATGATTACACATGGCATTTCATATTCTACTCTTCTCCCCTCTAAAATTTACCAAAAACAAGGTTTGCCATTGGAAAAGTAGGGGAGGGGACAATCCCGCCACATAGGCGTCTCCTAAGCAAAAAGCTAATAATGATGTCCCTTCCATGTCTAGAAGTCCAATGGGATTTGAGCTAAAAAATGACAACCACACCCTTTGGTATTTCATATTCCTAGAAATGCTCAGCCGTCTTCCCTACTTTTTGCAACCAAACAGAGCCAGGGAAAAATCTTGTCCGAGGGCGTTGAATACATCAATAAACACGCTACAGATAGCGAGGACAAATCCGTCACCGATGATGAGGTCAAGGTTTATGATGCTGATTTTGTATGGGTCGATCAGGCCACCTTGATTGATCTCATCTTGGTAAGAAAATATGCTATGAGATCTCTTTGTTATTTTTTTTAAAATTGGGTTTTTATGGTTTTCTTGATTAGGGTTCTATGAATTGAGTTTTTAGGGTTTTCTTGATTACGGTTCTATGAATTGAGTTTTTAGGGTTTTCTTGATTAGGGTTCTATTTGTTGACTGCTGTTAATTGATTGGTGGGTCTTATTCTTGAATGATGATCTTTGTTGTTTCTCTTTTATCTTTGTTCGAATTGAGTTTTTCTGTTTTTTTAAAAACAAAATTAGGGTTTTCTTGATTATGGTTTGTTAGGATCAAAGCTACTGTCCCGCAGAGTTATATCTCTTGGGATTCTTTTCTTCCTTTTTCGAGCTATGACGGAAAACAACAGCACAACATGAAATAAAAGAGAGCTAGCAGAGAAATAATAGTAGATCTCAGTAGGGAGATCGCACCTCAAAAGGACTGGTAAAAAGGAATTTTTATTCAATGCTTTTCAATTACAGAACCATGACTCTTATTTTACCCCCTTTACACCATCTAACGGATACATGCCAGTTGTCCCTAACTGACTCACATAGTCCCAACTTCTTCGGACTTTCAACCTACAATCTGCAGCTACCTAAAACAGAAAGCAATTAACGTTAAAATTCAAGATTAAACTCCTTACTTCTAGGGCAGATTTCAACAAACTTATTCTTATCTGCAAACATGGCTTTATTGAAATTTTTTTTTTTTCCACATCAATCCTCCCTCCTCAAATTGACCTTGTCCGCAAGGTTAGCATCTGGGTAACGCTCCTCCAAACTTTTCAATCTCTCCCAAGTAGCATCTGCTTCAGGGACACCTTCCCATTGCACCAAGACTTCAACATCAGCTATGTTCCCTCTCTTAACGAGCTTCCTAGATAGAATAGCTTCAGGATAAGGGTGGAGACTCCCATCTTCACTCAATGGTGGTAATGTAGGACTGATTGGAATATGCTCCCCAACCTTCTTCAACTGAGACACATGGAACGTGGGGTGTATTTTGCTTCCTCGGGGCAGTTCCAAACGGTACGCAACTGGACCCACCTTTTCAACAATTTTGAAGGGCCCATAGTAACGAGCTGCAAGCTTGAACGACCTCCTCATTGCCACTGATGTCTGTCTGTAGGGTTGCAACCTTAAATAGACAAAATCTCCCTCTTGAAAGGTTCTCTCAAATCTATGCTTATCAGCAAATTGCTTCATTCGTTCTTGAGCCACCCGGAGATTTTCTTTAACATCACCGAGAATCTTATCTCTTTCTTTTAATTCTTCTTCCACAGCTGGTACCCTAGAAGAACCCAGAATATATGAGAGCATAGTTGGCGGCGCCACTCCATAGACTGCTTCAAAAGGAGACATTTTAATGGCAGAGTGGTATGTGGTATTGTACCACCACTCAGCCAATGGGACCCATTTAGGGGTGTAAACGAGCCGAGCTTGGCCAGGCTCGGCTCGGCTCGTTAAGCTCAAAAGCTCGGCTCGGCTCGATCAGGCTCGGCCAGGCTCGTGAGCCTTACCGAGCTCGGGTTATATTAAGTTCACACCCCTCATCTTCGTTGGACAGCCCTATCTAGTGTAATTTGACTACTTTTTTTACACTATGGGGGGTGGTCCAAGTATCAAATGGGGTTCCAAAAATGAAGTGACATATTTTGCCTCCCCCTTTCACTCCCTGGACAACCCTTTTAGTGTGTATATATATATATATATATATATATATATGAGAATAGAGTTCCTAAGGTGTCACCTCATATAGCTTATATGAGGTGGCGCTTAAAAACATAAGGGGCCCACTTTATTTGGATGATCCAAAGCATTCATTTAATACACCCTTACATAGATAGGGTGTGCCCAAAAAATCAACTTCATAGGATCATCCTAACCCTTCCATTTGTGGAGGTTGAAATGGATGAGTATAAACCTCCATAAATCTACCCATTTTTAACCTCCATAAATGAAAGGGTTAGGATGATCCTATGGACCTGATTTTTTGTAGGCACCATATCCATCTAAGGGCCTTTCAAATGAGTGGTTTGGATCACCCCAAAAATGTGGGCCCTTTATGTTTTGTGAGCGCCACCTCATATAAGCTATATGAGGTGACACCTTAGGAACTCTATTCTCTCTCTCTCTCTCTCTCTCTCTCTCTCTCTCTCTCTCTCTATATATATATATATATATATATATATATATATATATATATATATATATTTAAATATATTAAATTCTTAACGAGCCGAGCAGAGCCGAGCCTGGCCTAAATCGGGCTCGGCTCGTTAAGGATTCGAGCCGAGCTCGAGCGAGCTTCCGAGCCCGAGCCAAAATTGACACCCTTAGACCCATTTAACCCATGTTTTTGGATGATAACATGCAAAGCACGTCAAATAGTTCTCCAAACATCGATTGAGCACCTCAGTTTGGCCATCCGACTGAGGATGATACGCTGAACTCATTCTTAATTGAGTTCCTTGCAGCTTGAATAATTGCCTCCAAAAATTGCTAGTGAACACAGGATCCCTGTCAGAGACAATAGTGGAAGGTAAACCGTGTAACTTAAATATATTTTCAAAGAATACTCTAGCCACATCTTGAGCGGTATACGGATGTGAGATTGGAATGAAGTGCCCGTACTTGGATAACCTATCAACAACCTCTAGAATAGCAGACTTGGTAGTTGAGATGGGCAGTCCCTCAATAAAATCAAGGGAGATGTCCGTCCAAATTTTATCGGGAATTGGAAGGGGTTGCAACAACCCGGGATATGCCACATTCTCATATTTAACTTGCTGGCAAATCTCACACTCTTGCACCCATTTTTTTATATCTTTCCTCATTCCTGGCCAATAAAAAACCTTCCTTATTTTCCTTACCGAGTTCTGAATTCCGCTGTGACCACCAGTTGGTGTATAGTGGCACTCTCTGAAAATCTCATTTCTCAAAGGAGAAGTGGGCCCCAAAACAATCCTTCCTTTTCTCCATAAAACCCCATCAATCTCCTTATATCTAGCTGAACTTACCTTTTTTTCTTCAATTTTCTTCTTTAAATTTTGAAGATAAACATCCCCCACTAATTCTTTTCTGACTCTCTCAACCCAAGTAGGCACAATGGTAGAAATTGCAAAATTATTTCCTTCTTGGATACGAGAGAGAGCATCAGCTACCGAATTATCAGTTCCTCTTTTGTATTCAATTTGGTAGTTATAGCCCATTAGCTTAGATAACCACCGTTGCTGAGCAGGGGTAGCCACCTTTTGTTCCAACAAGAATTTGAGACTCCTCTGGTCCGTACGAATCACGAATTGTCCCCCAATAAATAAGGCCTCTATTTTTGAACTGCCATAATAATTGCCAATAATTCCTTCTCGTATGTAGACAATGAGAGATTCTTTCCATGCAAGGCTTGACTATAGAAAGCAATAGGCCGCCCCATTTGCATCAGAACAGCCCCCACTCCGACACCACTCGCATCACATTCTAGAATAAATGGAAGAGCAAAGTTGGGAAGGGCTAAAACAGGAGCTGAAGTCATTGCCCTCTTCAAATTTTGGAAAGCGAGTTCAGATTCTTCACACCATCCCCATGCATCCTTCTTCAAAGTGCTGTCAAAGGAGCTGCAATTTTGCCGTAATCTTGAACGAATTTTCTGTAATATCCGGTGAGACCCAAGAAACCTCTCAATGCCTTCACAGATGTGGGCCGTGGCCATTTAAGCATGGCAGCCACCTTATCTTGGTCAACAGCAACGCCTTGTTTAGATATCACATGGCCTAAATATTGGACTTCAGACAGCCCAAATGAACATTTGGATCTCTTGGCAAATAACTTGTGTTGGCGCAACACCTCCAAAGTAGCTCTTAAATGCTGCAAATGCTCGTTAGTAGATTTGCTGTAGACTAAAATGTCGTCAAAAAATACTGGCACAAATTTTCCTTAAATATGGCCGAAAGTCATCATTCATAAGAGCTTGGAACATTGAGGGTGCATTAGTGAGGCCAAAGGGCATCACTAAAAATTCATAGTGACCCTCATGTGTCCTAAACGCTGTTTTGGGAATGTCTTCGCCTCTGACTCGGATTTGATGATAGCCAGATCTCAGATCGAGCTTACTGAAGACCGTGGATCCATGTATCTCATCCAAAAGTTCATCGATTACAGGAATAGGAAACTTGTCCTTTACAGTGACTTTATTCAAAGCCCTGTAATCGACGCACATTCTCCAAGATCCATCATGCTTTCGAACTAATAGAACTGGAGAAGAAAAAGGAGAAACACTAGGGCGGATCACCCCAGACGACAACAATTCTTATATGATCTTTTCAATTTCAGATTTTTGAAAGTAGGGATACCTGCAGGGACGTACAGACACGGGATGAGCTCCACTGATAAGGGTTATGCAATGATCCTGAGATCTTGATGGTGTTAATCCCTTGGGCTCCTCAAAAACATCAGTAAATTGATTCAATACTTGCTGCACCTTCGAATCAACATCAGCAGGCTTGGGCTGAACAATCATATTGTAGAGCTGTAGTATATAAGCCCGATCAGACGCCTTCAACTGCTTAGACATTTTTTTAGACCCAACAACTTCGGAGTTGGAAGATGGAATGCCTTGCAATACATGCTCTCCTTCCTCCCCTCTAAATTTCATTGATAATGACGAAAAATCCCATAACACTGGGCCCAATGTCAACAGCCATGCAGCACACCAAGGACTGCATCACATCCACCCAACGATAACAAATAGAAGTCCGCCTTGATCGGCACTCCTTGAACTTGCATTGCCACTCCCTTGCATCTGCCGCTGCCCTTCAACTTCTCACCATTGGCCACCATTAACTCAAATGTGGCATATGACTGTGTTGGGAGATTAGCCTTTTGTATGACCATGGGATCTATGAAATTGTGGGTTGATCCACTATCAATGAGAATAGTGAGCTTGCATTGTCGGAGAGTTCCCTCAACTCTTGTCTGTGGTGCACGGGTCCCTGCAATAGCATGTACAGATATTTCAGGTGCTACCCCATCATCGCCATCATCATGGTCGGGCTCCTTCACGAGCTTGGGCCGGAGTGAGCTTGGTAATGCCAGGGGCTGGAGCTCTAGATGAATTGGCAGGCTGCTGCATCACACGGGGCCGAGCTGCTTCAATTTTAATGTTGCGCCGCCTCACATTAACCTCCTCCTCCTGCAAACGGGCTAGGCTAAAGGCCTCGGGAAGAGTAGTTGGGCCAAACTTTTGAACGCCAAGCCTAATCTCATCCCTTAATCCACTGAGGTATACATCAACAAGATAATTCTCAGAAAGACCTTGTACGCGATTTGATAGACGTTGGAACTCCCTTTGGTACTCCAGAACCGATGAAGTTTGGTGAAGCTTTGATAATCGTCCCGCATAATTTTCACTCTTGTCTGGCCCAAATCGAGACTCCATAGCTTCAACAAACTGCTTCCAAGTGGCTGTAGGTTGATAGCCAATGTACCATTGGTACCATTCCAAGGCCTCTCCCTCCACATTGAAAGAGGCTATGGTTAGCCATTGTTCTTGTGGAACCTGATGATAAGAAAAATATTGTTGCGCCTTGAAGAGCCACCCCGCAGGATTGGAACCATGGAAACGTGGAAACTCAAGCCTCATTGAACGGGTCTGAATCCCTCCATTGCTGCCAAAAGATTGGCCAACACCAGGCTGCACCTGAGACCTTCCAGTTGAGCCTTCATGGTCCTTGGGCACAGTTCGCAACTCATCCTGTTCCCTGGGCACGGTTCGCATCCAAACGTTGGATGATCTCGGTCAGCAGTTGGCCATGCCTTTCAGATGTTTCCCGCAACTCATCTTGCGCATGTTGTAGGCTCTTCATCCTCTCATCCATCTGAGCGCCACGTGTGCCATCAGCCATTCCCTCGTCTTGCTCTGATACCAATTTGTTAGGATCAAAGCTACTGTCCCGCAGAGTTATATCTCTTGGGATTCTTTTCTTCCTTTTTCGAGCTATGATGGAAAACAACAGCACAACATGAAATAAAAGAGAGATAGCAGAGAAATAATAGTAGATCTCAGTAGGGAGATCGCACCTCAAAAGGACTGGTAAAAAGGATTTTTTATTCAATGCTTTTCAATTACAGAACCATGACTCTTATTTTACCCCCTTTACACCATCTAACGGATACATGCCAGTTGTCCCTAACTGACTCACATAATCCCAACTTCTTCGGACTTTCAACCTACAATCTGCAGCAATCTAAAACAGAAAGCAATTAACGTTAAAATTCAAGATTAAACTCCTAACTTCTAGGGCAGATTTCAACAAACTTATTCTTATCTGCAAACATGGCTTTATTGGATTTTTTTTTTTCCACATCACGGTTCTATTCTTTGACTGCTGTTAATTGATTGGTGGGCCTTGTTCTTCGATGATGATCTTTGTTGTTTCTCTTCTATCTTGTTCGAAATGAGTTTTTATGTTTTTTTTTTTTTTTTTTTTTTTTTTTTAAATTTGGGTTTTCTTGATTAGGGTTCTATTCGTTGACTGCTATTAATTGATTGGTGGGTCTTGTTTGAATCATGATTTTCCTAGGGTTTTCTTGATTAGGGTTCTACTTGTTGACTGCTATTAATTGATTGGTGGGTCTTGTTGGAATCATGATTTTCCTTTCTTTGATGATGATCTTTGTTGTCTCTCTTTTATCTTGTTCGAATTGAGTTTTTAGGGTTTTTTTATTTTTAATTAGGGTTCCATTCTTTGACTGCTATTTCTTCTTGTGTCTCTTCTGGATAGTGATTGATTGGTGGGACTTCTTGGAATCAGTATTTTAGTTTCTTTTCTGGTGTTCTTGGATTATGATCTTTGTTTTCAGGATTTTCTTGATTAGGGTTCAATCCGTTCACTGCTATTTCTCTTTGTGCCTTTTCTGGGTATTGATTGATCGCCAGGTCTTGATAGAATCATACTTTTAGCTTCTTTTATGTTGTTTCTTGGATGATGATCTTTGGAGTTAATTTTGTCATCTTGATTGAATTGAGTTTTTAGGGTATTCTTGATTAGGCTTCCATTCGTTGACTGCTATTTCTTCACTGTGTCTCTTCTGGGAATTGCTTGACTGGTGGGTCTCATTGGAATTATTATTTTAGTTTCTTTTGTGTTGTTTTTTGGATGATGATCTGAATTTTAGTTTCTTGCACAAGTCAACTGTTCTTTTTTCATGGTTGTGCACAGATGAAAAGCAAACTGTTCCCACCTTGGCCCCATCTTATTTTGATGATTCCAATACACAAGTGATTTATGATCACTAATGTGTTTGTTTGTCTAAGTTGTAGATCATAATTGCTTAAAGACATCATTGCTTGGATTAAGGCCAAAGAAGCTCGCATTGGACCACATTTGGAAGGCCAAAGACATCGAAGTCCAAGATAAATGAAGACTTGAAGAGTCCATTGAAGATCAAGTTATATTAGAATGTATTAAGATCCAATCCTAATTTAGGATTTTGAAAGGCATAATTAAGGAAATAAACACACACCCTAAATTTATATGTGATTGTCTTTGTGGTGTTCCAACACCTTGGAACCCTCATAGCAATCCCAACTTGGTGTTAAGTTGGAAGCCCAAAAACATGAAGTGAAAATCTGCTCTTCATAGGCTTCTCGGAACTCCGAGAAATGGTCCAGTAGACTTTTTTTCATCTTCTGTTTGTATTCCCGGAACTCCGAGATTTTTTCTCGGAACTCCGAGAACACTATAACGGTCATATTTTGAGCCGTTGGGAATTTTGCTGGAATTACCACAATGCCATTGAACGGTCATATTTTGGTTTTCCTATATATATGGGCATTCTAAACTTCCAAACCATCAATCCTAACACTCTAAAAACCTACTTGAACATCCATAGAGTGAACCAAACTTGATTATG
The DNA here is from genome assembly GCF_043159265.1 of Tasmannia lanceolata. NCBI lineage: Eukaryota > Viridiplantae > Streptophyta > Magnoliopsida > Canellales > Winteraceae > Tasmannia > Tasmannia lanceolata. The sequence goes on from NW_027518681.1 coordinate 379,069, forward strand.
CCTCTCATCTTCTAAAGATTAGGATTCGGATCATAGGCAAAATTTGTACATCTTCTACACTTTGTAAACCCTTGTGAGGGATTGTTTTTGTTCTTTCTTTATTATCAAGAACTTGTATTGGGCGAGTGTTCGGAGAAGCGTAGCCCACTCTCCGTGGTGAAGATTGCCACCAAGGTTAAAGGTAATCGGAATTTGTAATCGGCACCGATCTTCGCCGAAGTTAAGAAGATCACATAGTGAAGCCATCAACGGGTTTGGTTGGTGGAGTGGAGTAGGCCTCGCATTTGGAGGACCGAACCACTTTAAATCTCGGGTGCAATCTCTCTTACTCTTGCTCTTTATTTGCATGTGCACTTTAGATTTAACTTGTGTGCTTGTCATTGATCTCTTAATTTCCAAAATTGGGTTTGAAGTTTTCAAAAGAATTAAAACTTGTTAGAAACCTAATTACTCACTCCTCATAAGTTGCCGTACACAGGACCACCATTCCAATTTCACTTGGTATCAAAGCAAAGGCTCTTAAAAGATTTTCTTTTTTGTAAATCTTTGGTAAATTTTTTTAAAAAAAAATTTCAACAAGGGAAAGATCATAAGATCTTTGGCAACTTTCTAATTGTGAAATGGCGGATAGAAATGGAACCGGACTTCCGGAGGGCCATTCCACAACTAGACCTCCCTTCTTTAATGGGTCCAACTATGGACATTGGAAGACAAGGATGCGCATCTATCTTCTTTCGATAGATGTGGAACTTTGGCATATTGTTGAAAATGGATACATTTTGCCTTCCACACCATTTGAAGAATGGAATGCGGTAGCAAAAAGACATGCAAATTTAAATTACAAAGCTATAAATTCTTTGTTTTGCGCCTTATCTACGGAGGAATTTAATCGAGTTGCTCTTTTTGATTCCGCCAAGATTATTTGGGATACACTTGCCGTTACCCATGAGGGAACATCACAAGTCAAGGATTCCAAAATAAACTTGTTAAAGAGCAAATATGAAATGTTTAGAATGGATCAAAACGAAAGCATTTCCGAAATGTATACCCGTTTTTCTAAAATTTCTAATGAATTAGCAAATCTTGGTAAATCTTATCCTACTGATGAGCTTGTGAGTAAGTTGCTTAGGTCTCTTCCTCCATATTGGGATCCAAAGGTAACCGCCATACAAGAATCAAAGAATCTCAAGACGCTAACCATGGAGGAGCTTGTAGGATCTCTCATCACCCATGAGATGCTCCTCACTAGTCGACAAGAGGAGAAGAAGCCGAAAGAAAAAGAAAAAGAGAGTCGATCTCTAGCTCTAAAAGCCTCCAAAGCGAACTCATCATCCTCTAGCGAGGCGGATAGCGATGAAGAAGAAGCTTTAAGAAAATTTAAAAGCTTATGGAAAAAGAAACATAAAAATGATAAAAAGAAGAAGAATGAAGAAAGTGAAGCTGAGGGAGCTTTAAGATGCTACAATTGCAAGAAGATTGGACACAAAAGACCGGATTGTCCACTTCTCAAGTCATCTTCCTCAAAGTACAAGGGAAAGAAGGAATGGAAGAAACATAAAGCTCTTGCCGCCGGATGGGATGCTACTAGCACCTCGGGAAAGAGTACAAGCGAAGGGGAAGAAAAGAAAGACGATATTTGCTTCATGGCACTCACCCATGAAGACGAGGTAAACTCTAACCCTTCATGTTATTCATCTAGTAGTGATAGTGAAAAAATATCATATGATGAATTGTGCTCAACCTTGCACTCTCAAATTTCTAAAAATAAAGTTCAAAAGAAATCCATTTCAAAATTAGAAAATGAACTTAATTTTTTGAAAAATGAATTTTCTTCCAAATCTCAAATACAACTTGAAAATTTTAAACTTGAGATTGAAACCCTTAAGGGTTGTTTGGATGAGAAATCTTGCCAAATTACAAAACTCCAAGATGTGGCAAGCTCTTCCAAATCTTATGAAGATGAATTTAATGATTTTCTAAATCAAATAACCCATCTTCATAATGAAAATGAAAGGTTAAGATTATGTCTCCATAGATTCTTAAATGGTGACAAAATTATTGACATAATCTTAAAGAAGACTAGTCAAAGACCTAAACATGCATATGATAGGACTAGCGTATCTAACCCTCATGTTAGATGCCATTATTGTGGAATAAATTGTCATTACCAATTCCAATGTGCATCTAAGATTAGGGATTATGGTGGAACCAAGAAATCTTGGGTTCCCAAAGCCCCCATATGATATTCATCATATGTGCTTAGATTAGGGGCATGCTTTACAATTGAATATCTTTTTCAAAGTTAATTAAATATCCCCTCTTATGTTGAATAAAAATTCTAAATAGGGGGAGTTCTAGGTTTGTCTTTTTCCTTGAAAAAGGGGGAGCTTTAAATTGAATATTTCATCCCTTTGTTTCTCTTTTACCCCAATCTTTTTGATTGATGCCAAAGAGGGAGAGAATTTAAGTGTAAGGAAAATATGTATGCTTCTATTGGAAAATCTCTTGTGCTTGTCATCATCAAAAATTGGGAGATTGTAAGCCCAATGGTTCCCACCTTGGCAATTCCCATCTTATTTTGATGATTCCAATACACAAGTGATTTATGATCACTAATGTGTTTGTTTGTCTAAGTTGTAGATCATAATTGCTTAAAGACATCATTGCTTGGATTAAGGCCAAAGAAGCTCGCATTTGACCACATTCGGAAGGCCAAAGACATCGAAGTCCAAGATAAATGAAGACTTGAAGAGTCCATTGAAGATCAAGTTATATTAGAATGTATTAAGATCCAATCCTAGTTTAGGATTTGGAAAGGCATAATTAAGAAAATAAACACACCCTAAATTTATATGTGATTGTCTTTGTGGTGTTCCAACACCTTGGAACCCTCATAGCAATCCCAACTTGGTGTTAAGTTGGAAGCCCAAAAACATGAAGTGAAAATCTGCTCTTCATAGGCTTCTCGGAACTCCGAGAGAAATTCTCGGAACTCCGAGAATTCTCGGAACTCTGAGAAATGGTCCAGTAGACTTTTTTTCATCTTCTGTTTGTATTCCCGGAACTCCGAAATTTTTTCTCGGAACTCCGAGAACACTATAACGGTCATATTTTGAGCCGTTGGGAATTTTGCTGGAATTACCACAATGCCATTGAACGGTCATATTTTGGTTTTCCTATATATATGGGCATTCTAAACTTCCAAACCATCAATCCTAACACTCTAAAAACCTACTTGAACATCCATAGAGTGAACCAAACTTGATTATGCCTCTCATCTTCTAAAGATTAGGATTCGGATCATAGGCAAAATTTGTACATCTTCTACACTTTGTAAACCCTTGTGAGGGATTGTTTTTGTTCTTTCTTTCTTATCAAGAACTTGTATTGGGCGAGTGTTCGGAGAAGCGTAGCCCACTCTCCGTGGTGAAGATTGCCACCAAGGTTAAAGGTAATCGGAATTTGTAATCGGCACCGATCTTCGCCGAAGTTAAGAAGATCACATAGTGAAGCCATCAACGGGTTTGGTTGGTGGAGTGGAGTAGGCCTCGCGTTTGGAGGACCGAACCACTTTAAATCTCGGGTGCAATCTCTCTTACTCTTGCTCTTTATTTGCATGTGCACTTTAGATTTAACTTGTGTGCTTGTCATTGATCTCTTAATTTCCAAAATTGGGTTTGAAGTTTTCAAAAGAATTAAAACTTGTTAGAAACCTAATTACTCACTCCTCATAAGTTGCCGTATACGGGACCACCCTTCCAATGTCATCAATCAATAAAATCCTTTGTTAATTTTCAAAAAAAAAAAAAAAACTTCGTCTATTGGTATGAATCGTATTCTGTTTCTACTCCCCACCCTTGCTGTGCTTCTTGGCCTTGAGACGTATGCATTTTACGGTGGGGGTGTGGTTTTGTAGTTTGATTGCTAATATTTTCTATTAATATTGCTAGGGTTTAGGGTTTAGGTTCTGTTTCTTGTCAATAATTAAAGAGAGGTACTGGGACCCACTCCCTTCTCCCCAATCCTCCAAAAGCACATGGCACTGGCATTCATTTGGGTTATCAGAGCATTCTGCGTACATTTTTTGTGTCACATCTATTTAACATTGTATTCTTAACAAATCTGAGTGATGCATTCCTTCGCATGCAATGTCTCTATGTAACAAATACTTGTTACTAACATTCATTTCACTGTTATGATGTTTTCTTGTGTTAGTAGTTCTTTATTTAACGATAATGAAAGTTGTTGGAGGGACTTATATTTTGACTGTTTTGGTGTTCATTTTATGTTTCATGTTCTGTTGTTTTCAGGCTGCAGAATATCTGAACATAAAGAGCCTGCTGGACCTGACTTGCCAAACAATGGTGGATATGATGAAGCGCGAGACTGATGCAAGGCATGGCAGGATGGGCTTTCCAATTCAAGAATGTGGACCACACATATACTCATTTGGGCATTGCCGTTACATTTCATTTCATTTGAGAATAAGCATGATCATTTAGCTTAACTGATCAGCAGTCTTTTCTAATTGATTATGGGCATTTTAGGAATCTTACTTTTGTAATGGCTAATATATAAAGCCACTTCATTTTAGTTACAAGGGGACTGACGATCGTATTTTGAAATTGGGGATCTTTGATTTTGTTCTTGGAGGGAAACTCCATTTTTTGAGAGAAGCTTCTCGTTGAATCCGTGGGAAAAGAGTTAGCGAACTGGTTCTCCTTCAATTCCTTCTCAATCTCACCATTGATGTTAGATCTGATTGTCCGAGCGAATTTTCAATTCGTTTTAGTGTTTGTTCGGTTTCTGCAATAGAGAGATTTGATTAGCAATAGAGCCTCCTGAAGGTTAAAAGTACAAACTGAGGACAATTAGTTGCAAAAGATGTTTGTCCAGAAACAATTAAAAATCAGACAGTTCCTTTTGGTTGATTTGAAGTAGCATGCTTAATGTTTGATGGAATGCCTCTGAAGTTTCATCCATTTGTTGGTCGAGCTGAATTCGACTCAATTAGGCGAGAATCAAACACAAGTTGATCAATACATTGAGGATTGTACACCAGAGTTCTATCACAATCCAAAAGCATCACTCCGAGTTTTTTCCCCTGCATCAACTTGTTATCAGAGCTAATTTGTGGTGTTTTTTAGCGCTACAGATCTGGAAACACATAATTTGCAGGGTGTGAAACAGAAATTTCAGATTGTTTAGCTAATTGCTGCTGTATTTGTTGATCGTTGTATTGCTTCCTTACTTGTTGTATTGCTTCCTTACTTGTGAGGTTCCGACATTTTGTTGTTGTGAATCTGCAGCCACCGGTCCCTCTAATACTTCCGGATATGTGGATAAAAATCAATTTGAGGAGTTTATGCAGCAAAGTCAGAAAAATCAGCAAGATCTACTTGCAGCCATTCTGAATTTGGGACAAAGGATGGAAAGAATAACCATTCAACGAGCTAGTCCACCTCCACAAGTAGTTGAAGAATGGTTCCAAGGAGAGGGGAGCACGATGAATATGAGAATAGATAGCCGAGGAGGGCAGCTCCAAGGCAAAACATGCATCCCCAAGATGACCGACGTTGGGAAGCCGGGATTAAGTTTCTATTCAGGAATTTCATGGAAATATGGATGCGGAAGAGGTTCTAGATTGGATAGACGCAGCTGAGCAATTGTTTGATATTAAGGGTGTACCTGATGATAAACAAGTGCCGTTAGTGTTCCTTCGATTCAAGGGAAGGGCAGCGGGTTGGTGGCAATCGTTGAAGCATCACCGTTGAAGCTTCACCGCCGGGAAATGGGAATGACTTGAAGTGGGAAATGAAGCGTGAATTTCTCCCATTTAATTACCAAATGGACTTCTATCATCAGCTCCAAAATTTAAAACAAGGAAACAACACGGTGATCGAGTACACGAATGACTTTCACAAACTTGTTGCACGGAATAACCTAAGAGAAACACAATAGCAGCTACTATACCGCTATACTAGTGGGACCAACTGTGCATCGCACGGTTTGAAAGTTGAAAATATCTTTTAGAGGTACCCAAAGCAACCTGTGCGATGCACGGGCGACCAAAAGAGTAAATGATTATAAAGGTAGGCGTTAAAACTGTTTTTTTTTTCGTTTTAAACAGAATTATGTGTGTATGTTACAGCAAAATAGTGTCGCATTTATTATTTATGTGACACCCATCCAAATAATAATAACATAAAGGGTCCCCAATATGACCATGGAAATTCAAGTTAACCTAGTACCGAGAATAAATAAATAAATATTAATAAGATTGTGGATAACCATATTGATAAAGGTAAAAGTCCGAAAATCAATCAAATTTATGCTAAGAGTGCCAATCTTATGAAGCTATTCACATACTGGCATTCCAGAGCCAAATCGGAATCCACTGAAATTGCAGCAATTAGAAACACCATGGAATTGCAATGAGCATATCACCAATCACACCACCTCCGAGTGCCACAAAAGTACAACGGCGATCCAACCGAGACTCGATGGCCTTGTCGAAGATCTCCATTAGATTTCCCTATAAGAATCGATATAGATTTTCAGCACTGGCAGGAGGAAGAGCGAGGGAGGTGGTGATTTTGGCCGGAGGAAGAGACTTATTGGGTAGTCCATCAGAATCTTCTATAAATCAGTAGAGAGTTTAATAGATTTATTAGGGAACTTCTATAAATCGGTAGCAGTGACCAAATCGCTGGCTTATGAATCATATTTAATAGAGGAGTGGATTATTATTAGGAATCGAAAACAATCACGTTTTATAATCAGGAGGGAGAGAGATTTTAGGAGGGGAGGTGGGATAAGTGCTGATTTTTTGCCGGATACCTCTTTCCTACTCGAATGAATAGAAACTTGGCTTTCAGAAAGAGTAAATGCTAAATTAGTTTTCATGTTTTTATTAGATGCCACGTAGATCAAACGCAGGATGGGGGGACTGTCCACGTGGGCGTGAACAGTGAAACCCCCATCCAGCTATAATATAATAGATGGGAGGACTTAGGCCTTTGATATATGACACTTTACGAGTGTTTGAGTTCACGTTAGTTTCAGCTGCATTCACTAAAGCTGAACTACTAGAAGAATCACAAAAGAAGCAACCATATAGAGCTAGTTCCTCTTCTACCAATTATGAGGCTGCCACACCGGTAAAACAAGCTGTCCCTTCATCTTCTACAACTCCAAAATCATTACCTACTGCTGTTCCAACTGCTACAACGAGTTCCAATCGTCCCTTCACTCGTTCACAAGCCGCACAAGGCACGCCGATGCAAAATTCAGCACCTAGACCACCCGTTAGGTGCATTGGTTGTGGTGAGCTTGGACACTACTTGAGAGAGTGCCCAAAGAAAAAACAGCAGCTCTATATGCAAGAAGAGACTATTTTGGTTGAGGAAAATGATGGGAAACATATAGAAGAAGAAGATATCAATGCCGGGGAGACATACATACTAGAACCGGAAGAAATGGGGACCTAGCTTGGTGACAAAGTGAGTGTATTTGACTTCAAAACAAAGAGACGAGGAACCACTTCACCACCACATTTTTACTACTAAATGCACTATCAATGGGCTGCTTTGCAAGGTTTTAATTGATTCCGGGAGTTGCAACAATGTAGTGGCCAATGATGAGGTCCATCGGCTCGGTTTGCAAGTCGTTCCATATCCTTCTCCTTACTCTATGGTTTGGCTCAACGACTCGGATGACGTACAAGTTTCTAACCGATGTTTGGTGTCTTTTTCATTGGGAAATGCATATGAAGACACTGTGTGGTGTGATATCATAGCCATGGATGCATGCCATCTCTTTTTAGGGAGGCCGTGGCAATATGATAGGCGGGCAATCGATGATGGATTTGCCAACACCTACACATTCCACATTTATAATAAGAAATTTGTTTTGGTGTCTTATAAGAATGAAAAGAGATATAGTTCAAGTAAAGAGATGAAAGGCATTGTGACACTTTCTAAAAAGAAAGTGGAAGAAGAATTGCATGACACTAGTACTAGTAAGGATGTGATAATTCCTACCCAATGTGGTGAAGATGGCATTGAGATGAAAGAAGACATTGGTCCATAGCTTTGACAAGTTGCAAGTGGAAGTTTTGGACAGTGATTAGGGTGTAAAAAACAATAATGCAACAATGGTTGGGAGCCTATGGGTACTTCCTAAGACTACTAGAGCACTGCTTGATGATTTCTATGAAGTCTATCCCTTACCGGTGCCTACGATTCGCTTTTCCATGGCCAAGATACTTCAAGGGACTGTTGGTGATGAGAAGATAGCTTTCCCATACCTTCATTTTAGCAAGAAAACGGCTGAAGGACAGCATGTATGTAAGAGGAAGTTTACATTGTTTGAGAAGGGTTTTGCAAGGAAACGATTAAGGAAGTGAGTTGAGGTTGAACACTATGAACTCGAGGTCGAGTTCATCCCAAGAAGGGGAGAGTGATGCAAGGCTTGGCATCATGTCCTTTCCAATTCAAGAATGTGGACCACACATATATTGATTTGGGCATTGCCGTTACATTTAATTTCATTTGAGAATAAGCATGATCATTTAGCTTAACTGATCATCAGTCTTTTCTAATTGATTAGAGGCATTTTAGGAATCTTACTTTTGTAATGGCTAATATATAAAGCCACTTCATTTTAGTTACAAGGGGATTGACGATCGTATTTTGAAGTTGGGGATCTGTGATTTTGTTCTTGGAGGAAACTCCATTTTTGGACAGAAGCTTCTCGTTGAATCCGTGGGAAAAGAGTTAGCGAACTGGTTCTCCTTCAGTTCCTTCTCCATCTCACCATTGATATACCTTGAATTGGCAAGGTTCCTTCATATAATAGAGTCGGTGTTCCTCTTCGCTCAGATTCATTACTCTTCATCTCAGATCTAGAGCAATAAAGGTGAAAATCTATTTCCTGGTTGATTCATGTGTGCTGTGGATGAAATTGTATGAAGAATTATGAAAGAATCATGTTTTAAGGTATTACAAATGCTATAACCAAGTGCACCATAAAGCATCATTACTGTAAAATTGAGAATTGTAGTACAGATGAGTCCTTTCCATTGTGTTCGTCAGAGAACACGATAATCAATCCTATATGTACCATCATCATCATCACCACCACCATCATAACCATCACAGTGGGACTCTGCCATTAGAGACTGCAAGGTTTGGAGAAAACTAAACTAAAGACTCGATTTTTTGTGTTTTCATTCGAATAAAACACTACCATATATAGTGGAGTCTCAAATAAATGAGTCTATTTTCCCAAGAAAAGGTGGCTTGCGTTTCATTATTTTTCTACTTTTCCAAAGTATTTGGGTTGTCATTCTCATTGGTATTTGGAAAAAATTATGTTTTCGTTATAGCATGCAGAGAGAGCAAGATGCGTTGGTTCGGCTCTTCAAGTACATATTCTTGAGATCTAGTGGTCCATCACGAGGCTGCTAGGAACACTTGCACGTTTCAGGGAGGTTCCAAAAAATCCTTCTGCACCACGTGTGCAACACCAGATTAATATCCATTTTTCCATAAACGTTAACCCGACCCAAACTAAACCGTAGGTTCAGGAGGATCAACCCTTACCGAGCCGGCCTTTAAATCTCCCAATCCTAACCTAACCAGTAACCTCAGTTTACGTCGGGCTTGGGTTCGCCCAGGGCAAAATCAGAAAAAAATATATATAATTTTTTTTTATAATATTGATCGAGTTCCAGGTCGGGTCAAGTTTGCGTCTCAATAAAATCATGATAAAATTAGTGGTAGGATTTCAGGTTCAGGTCGGGTTACCTAAGGCCTCAACCCTAACGAAACCCATAATTAAATCGGGTTGGCTTTTCCCAACCCAACCCGTCGGAATATCAACCCAACCCGAGCAGAAATCAGGTTAAACCGGACCCAAGTTGCACCACTGCAAAAAGTAGTGATCTAATCTCAAAATGAACAAAATTTAAGAAAATTAGAGTTATGAGGTCTGGAGGTTTCCACTAGGGGAGCGCAACCTGGGACGGGCTCAACCCTATTTTGGTTCGGGTTGGCTTAGGTTAGGATTAGGAAAAGCCAACCCAATTTAATTTGGGGTTGGGTTAGGATTGAGGCCTTGGGCAACCCGACCCGAACCTAATTCATGCCCATGTCTTCTAATTTTATTGCAATTTTCAAAAGGGCGGTAATAAATCGACCCCTTGTATTTTCAATCGACCCCTTTAACTTTTTAAATAAAGACTAAAGTGGAATAGACCTACAATTTGATCATTTCCATATAGTGTTTTTCCGCATTTAGTGGTGATTCGTGCTTACTTCCGCATGTGTCACAACTCACAACTTAGGGTTGCATCTTTATTTTCTAAACGAAATCCCATTTTGCTAGCAGCTCTCTTGATTACAATGCTCTTCTTCTACTCTTAATTTTTCAAATAAATGTCATTTTAACTAATGTTACTATAGGTGGGCCTGTGCTATAAATGTTGACAAAGGTCTCTTCTTGGCCATTACGACGTCGGGTAAAATTCCGGTATGTAAAAAAAGGAGGTTTGCTTACTATCAAAAGATTAACTAATAATATATCATAAATTTAGATTTGTTTTATGGTGGCAAGTGGACTCCTTTTGTCGTTTAGACTTTGCAGTATCAAGGGAAAGCATGGATGCTAAAAGGTGGTCTGTCAGCTATAAGAAGACCTATTGGTCTATAGTATGTACTAAATAGCTTTCTTTTCAGTGTCATTCGCTTTCCTTCCGAGAAACATTTTTATGGGAGATTGTTTTGCCCTAATTTTCAAAACACGTTTACACCTATGGATGGTATGGGGGCATTAGTTTATCTCTCCAAATCTGCCTTGGGCGATCCTCTCTCTCTCTCTCTTCAATGGATGGCACAATGATGGTGTGATGGGATGGGATCCACCATTTTGCACTTATGTATAGCACGGCCCCAAATGCTAGTCTAATATATGTTAGAATATATCAAATCCATTAAGATCTGACGATTGGATTATTGGGTAGTAGATTAGGTAATTATTTAGATTAGAAAACTTAATTGATTGGGAATACCTCGCCATAGTTCTTATCCTTATTACTTGCCATATTTATCCATTGAATGTTTTATATAAGCACTCCTTATTGTCAATCAAAATCAACCAAGATTGCTCAAAGTCTTCTTCCTTTACCATACATATATCATGGGAGGGGTGTCTCTAGTGAAAATGGGGGACAAGATCATCACCAAGCACTTCGGTAAGAAAGGAGGAAACCAAACCTGCAAGTGGAAGCCGGTACATAGTTTTTGCATGGATTGTTTTACTTCAAACCCAGTTCTAGTTTTATATGAGATGGCACATAGAATGAATACCATTCGGGAGAGATTGGTGAAGAAGAAGTATCTGAGATTTCCCCTATGGCAACTAGGGGTCTATGGAAAGATAACTCTTACTCAACTTGTTTATAATGATAAGAAGATATATGGGCATTTCTCAATTCGAGTAAATGTCCGTTTGAGCCATCTTTATAATTTGGTATAGACTAGAGTAAGTGAGACACTGATCCAAAAAGTAGGATACAAAAATCATGTGATGATGCAAATTAATATTTTGTCAATTCTAAAATTTTGTGAGGAAAGGAGCTATTACTGGATTTTTACAGAAAACATTAAAGGGGACCCTATGTAGCCAGTTACCAAGTAACCAGTCTCTCTCTCTCTCTCTCTCTCTCTCTCTCTCTCTCTCTCTCCCTCTCTCTCTCTCTCTCAGTGCCAAGGTTAGATCGCCTAGACTTTGTGTTCCTCTTGAATTGTTTTTGCTATTTACTTATCTTTGCATTGTTAAGCTCCACTGTTTGTTACTTCTGTTCCCAAAGCTTCTCAACCTTCATCTCCTCTACTTCCACTGGAAAATTCTCCTCCGGCTCATCTTCCTCACGAACATGCCCCTTCTTCTCCGTCTTCAATACTGAACGGTAGTAACAATGATCGTGAATTTATTGTCAGTGTTAGGATCTATAGAGGCTGTCTTTCGATCGTAGGTTTAGGATCATCCTATAGAAATGATGTATGGGGTATTTTGGCCAAAAATGAATGGTTTGTATCATCCTATAAAGTGGGCTACACAATAGAACTGAGCCAACTTGAAATGGCTTAGTTCGAATGTGACATGGCTCGTGTTAACCCCTCATGGCCTTCTTTGGATCAACCCCCATTGCCAGTTGAGAACCCCACTCTGTAACCTCTTATGGAACAAGACACAGCTCTGTTCCGGGGGTGACACTGCTCTACGACAAAGGGAACTCTCTCTGCTCCTCTGGACTAGAAATCTCTCCAAGAGTAAGTGGAGATACCAATGAAGTGGGGCCCACATGTTATAGTGGTAGTAATATCAAATTAGGGATGAAGGTTGAAATCATAGGCCCCTCCCTCTTAGTGGGCCTCCCCTTCTCGGACGGTAAAAAAGACCCAATAATAGCTCCTTTCCTCACGTAATTTTAGAATTGACAAAATATCAATTTGAATCATCACATGTTTTTGGAATCCTACTTTTTGGATCATTCTCTCACTTACTCTAGTCTATACTAAAGTATAAAGATGGCTCAAATGGACATTTGCACAAATTGAGAAATGCCCATTTATCTTATTATCATTGTAAATAAGTTGAGCAAGGGTTACCTTTCCATAGACCCCTAGTTGCCATGGTGGAGAATCACAAATACTTCTTCTTCACCAATCTCTCCTGAATGGTATTCGTTCTATGTGCCATCTCATATAAAACCAGAAGTGGGTTTCAAGTAAAATAACCCATGCAAAAACTTTGTACTTGCTTCCACTTGCTGGTTTGATTTCCTCCTTTCTTACTGGAGTGCTTGGTGATTGTGTCAGCCCCCATTTTCACTAGAGACTCCCCTCCTTTGATATGTGTATGGTAAAGGAAGAAGATTTTCAGTAATCTTGGTTGATTTTCATCAACAATAAGGAATGCTTATATAAAGCATTCAATAGATAAATATGGTAAGTAATAAGGATAAGAACTATGGCGAGGTACTTCTAATCAACTAAGTTTCCTATTCTAAATAATTACCTAATCTACTACCCAATAATCCAATAGTCAGATCTTAATGGATCTGATATATTCTAACATATATCAAACTAGCATTCAGGGGCCCATGCTATGCATGAGTGCAAAACGGTGGCTCCCACCCCATTGTACCATCACCATGCCATCCATTGGAGAGAGAGAGAGAGAGGATCGCCAAAGGAAACTTTACAGGTGTAAAGTGATGCCCCTCATGCCGTTCATCACCATGCCATCCATAGGTGTAAACGTCTTTAGAAAATTGCGGCCAAGCCTACCTTTTAGGGTAAAACATTCTCCCATGAAAATATTTCTAAGAAAGAAAGTGAATGCACGGAAAGCTATTTAGTATATACTATTGACCGATAGGTCTTCTGATAGCTGACGGACCACCTAATAGCGTCCAAGCTTTCCCTTGTCGCTGCAAAGTCCAAACGACAAAAGATTGTCCAGTTTCCACCATAAAATAGATCTAAATTTATGATATATTACTGGATAATCTTTTGATGGTCAGCAAACCATCTTTTTTTACCTACCGGAATTTTCCTCGACATTGTAATGGCCAAGAGGAAACCTTTGCCAACATTTACAGTAGGGCCCACCCGTAGTAGCATTAGTTAAAATGACATCTATTTGAAAAATTAAGACGAGAAGAAAAGCATTTTAATCAAGAGAGCTTCTAGGAAAACGGGATTTCGTTTAGAAAAAAAAAAACAAAACCCTAAGATGTGACAGATGCGAAAGGGGACAAGAAAATGAGCACGAATCACCATTATTTGCACACACAAAAAAAACACTATATAGAAATGATTGAATCGTAGGTCAATTCCACTTTAGTCTTTTTCCAAACGAAAACCTGTTCTAAAAGTGTTTTCCTTTTGATCAATGTCCACTATCATCAATTTTTTTTTCAAAACAGAGATCTAAGGAGGAGAGTCCCTCGTATAACAATGAGGTGTGTAGGATCCCACATCGGAAAGGGAGAGAAAGTTCCTAGGCTATATATGTGGATTCTCCTTCTCCATGTGTAGATGCGTTTTCAGCATCTCCAAGGGGCGGGCCCTATGGGGTGTGTAGAACACGATTAGTGCTGGTGGAAAATAAAACCGGTGAGGGTAGATGACCCAGAACAGAACAATATTTACATTGCTCGCTAAAAGATAATTTTTTCCTAACTATCACTTTTTTGGCTCCCATGTGCTTCCATGTGTGTACCTCCTGGATGTGATCAATAATGTTGATCTATCTGTTTATCGAAAGTTTATCTATCTTATGGATATGAGTTTCATGTGGCTTGGGAATAGCAATAATTAGGTCATCTCATAAAGGACTGGAAAACACTTCCAAAACAGAAATTTGTATGGAAAATAAAGATGGAAGTGAAAGGGCACTGATAAATTCACCCCTTTTCATGATAAATTCACCCCCTTAGCGTTACTTTAACTCAAAATGCTAAAGGGACCCATGTATGCGAGCAGCACACCCCCCCCCCCCGCCCCCTTGGAGTGCCGCTTTTTTCAAAGCAGCCTTTGTTCTGAAACAACGGAGAAAAACGAATATTTAAGGAGGAGAAAGACGACTCTTTGTGGTGTTTCTTCCTTCCCACTGCATTTTTGTTTTTTTCAGAGAGAGAGAGAGAGAGAGAGAGAGAGAGAGAGAGAGAGATTTCAAATGATTAATGCTAGGAGAAATATTTAAGGATTTGTCCCTTCTAATCAAAAGTAAACATTATCTAGATAGGTAATATAAGAATAAAATGGGCAGAGAAAAATTAAAATCTATTTAAGGCACAAGATTATGCTATTGTTAATTAAGAAAAATTTTGGGAGATTCTTACTGATATCTTTTGATGTAGTGGGTTTTTAGTAGTTTTCCCTAATATAATTAAGGGTGAAATTGGTAGAGAAAAAAATTAAAAACTATTTAGGACACAATACTATGCTATTAGTAATTAAGAAAATTTTGGGCGGATTCTTGTAGAAATGTTTTTATGTAGGGGGTTTTCAGTGATTTTCCAAAAAAATAACTTGAGATGCCCTAAGTAGTTTCTTACCTATAAAAGTCGAAACGGTAAAGTAGAGAAAGATAGAGGGTTATATTTTCAATTAAATGTTAAGGTTAATTAGTAGTATGTCCATTAGATGTGTTCAATGCCAGGTGGAGTCCTGCCGCCTACCAAATTTCATCGGGAGGACTAGCCACTTGAGCCATAATAATTAAGGGACAAGGCGATGTCGGTCTCCGCTTATTTTTTTCTTGGACACATGACCCATATGTTACAATTTTTTTCAATAAAAATTATTAAAAATATCAGAGGACTATAACAACAAACACTTTGAACTAAAAACAATTACTTTCTAGCGTTACTCAAAAGGTCATGTTGATGAAAACAAGTTCAACGTCTAATGCATGCAACATAAATAAATACTTACTAGAAATAATTTTTTTTTTTGGCTAAATCATATTTTAGAACGGCTAAGCAGAGTATATTTTATAAATCAAATGCTTATAGATAAAAATCCCTTTCAAAATTTTGCATGCATGAACGCATATATGCGCATATGAAGACACAGACATATAAATATACAAACAATTAAAAATAGGGAAATGATTTATGCCCTCAAGTGTTTTGATAAACACGCGCTCCACTTGTTTATCGTGTAGTATTTAAAGGGATGTAAGAGGATATTACGGTTCTCAAAAAGCTCTTAAATCCCTTTAAATACTACACGACAAACAAGAGAAGCGTGTGTTTATCAAAACACTTGAGCGCAGATATCATTTCCCTTAAAAATAATGGATGCATATTTTGTGATTACCTCCAAGTTGATCAAGTTGCCAGTTGAGACAACCATGCATGTGGAAGTAGACCACCAAAAATCAGTTTTGCTTACAACATCCCGATGTTTTCTTTTCCTATATCACCGATTCCATCATGTTGTTTGGTAAGCACTATCTCTGGAGCTAGATCATTACAAGAACCTCGTATGGAATGGCCTTGCCATAGCTTCTCAACTTCTATGGCGCTGATGGCAATGGACCACGATACCAAAAAAAGCTTGGTTTCGAGCTTGGTCATGAAGGCTATCCAAAGAAAGTAGAAAACGCTTAGGTAGAGGTAGGGTAAGTGGCCTTGTTTTATAAGGGAAATGACCTTGAAATTGAGGATAAATTCAGTGTCACTAATAAATATGACAGCCAAACAATATCTGGCAAAGATATCGGAGTGCATTGAAATGTGGTGATATACTCTGTATAGCATTATCTTTTAGGATGCTATTTTCACATATTTAGTAGGAGTGTCGGTGGACTAGACGGTCCGATGGATCTAAAAGGTCCAAACTTCATTGTACAAGACCTAGGCACAATAGTTCGATCCGTTGAATGTAATTAGGACTAATATCACATGGTCCAAAATTGTACCGGACCAAGCTCAAACATAGCCAGTAAATCTGTGTGTCCTAAATTGTTTAGCAGAAGCTATACACACACAGATTATATATATATATATATATATATATATATATATATATATATATATGAGAAAACGGTTCCTACACATATGTGTAGAGAGTTCTCTACACACTAGCTTAAAATACAGTGGGGGCCCACATTGTTTGGGTGATCCAAGCCATCCATTTTAAAGGCCCTCACATAGATAGGGTGTCTACAAAAAATCAGATCCATAGGATCATCCCAACCCTACGATTTGTGGAGGTAAAATAGATGTCTTTAAACCTTCATAAATTAGTCCTATTTTTGCCTCCACAGTTCGAATGGTTAGGATGATCCTATGGATCTGATTTTTTGTGGACACCCTATCCATGTGAGGACCTTAAAAATGAATGGTTTGGATCACCCAAACAATGTGGCCCCCACTGTATTTTAAGCTAGTGTGTAGATAACTTATCTACACATATGCGTAGGAACCGTTTTCTCTCTCTCTCTCTCTCTCTCTCTCTCTCTCTCTCTCTCTCTCTCTATATATATATATATATATATATATATATATATATAGGAAAAGGATTGTACGCTCGAGTGTACCAACCTTGCAAATGAATACTTTGGATCACCACAAAAATGTGGGACCCATGTGATTGGGCACTCGAGCGTACCATAAGGTTGGATACTCGAGCGTACAATATATGAGGAAAAGGATTGTACGCTCGAGCGTACCAACCTTATGGTACACTCGAGTGCCCAATCACATGTGGGCCCACATTTTTACGATGATCCAAAGCATTCATTTGAAAGGCCCTTATATAGATGGGGTGTGTACCAAAAATCAGCTCCATAGGATCATCCTAACCCATCCATTTGTGGAGGTCAAAATGGATAGACACTGTTTGTCCACAAATCTGCCCATTTTTGCCCTCCACTTTGGAGGGGTTAGGATGATTCAATGGAGTTGATTTTTGGTACACACCCTATCTATGATAGGGCCTTGCAAATGAATGCTTTAGATCACCACAAAAATGTGGGACCCATGTGATTGGGCACTCGAGTGTACCATAAGGTTGGTACGCTCGAGCTTACAATCCTTTTCCTCATATATATGTGTGTGTGTGTGTGTGTGTGTGTGTGTGTGTGTGTGTGTGTGTGTGTGAAAATATCCTTCATATTGTAAAAAAAGAGTAATTGTGTCATATAAAATTCTAAATGAAAATCATTTTCCATCATTTCTAAGGAACGGAGTCTCAAGTTGATTCTCTCTCCCTCTCCCATCTTGATTCATCAAAAAATCTTCCCCAACCCTAAGCCCTAACTAATTATGCATTAACCTAATCCTAGAGGCTATATATATATAGGAAAAGGATTGTGCGGTCGACGGCACCAAGCTTAGGTGCGGTCGAGGGCCCCAAACTCATGTGGGCCCACTTTGTTAGGATGATCCAAAGCATTCATTTGAAAGGCCTTACATAGATGGGGTATGTACAAAAAATCAGCTCCATAGGGTATGTATAAAAAATCAGCTCCATAGGATCATCCTAACAAATCCATTTGTGGAGGTCAAAATGGGCTGACACTGTTTGCCACAAATCTGCCCATTTTTGCCCTTCGCTTTTGGAGGGGTTAAGATAATCCAATGGACCTGATTTTTTGTACACACCCTATCTATGATGCGGCCTTGCAAATGATGGTTTTGATCAGCACAAAAAAAGTGGGACCCATGTGTTTGGGCCCTCGACTTAGGTGCGGTCGACTACACAATCTTATTCCTCATATATATATATATATATATATATATATATATGAGGAAAAGGAGTGTGCGGTTGACCGCACCTAAGCTTTGGTGCGGTCGAGGGCTTAAACACATGGGTCCCACAAGTTTGGTGGTGATCAAAACCATTCATTTGCAAGGCCCCATCATATATAGGGTGTGTACAAAAAATCAGCTCCATTGGATCATCCTAACCCCTCCAAAAGTTGAGGGCAAAAATGGGCAGATTTGTGGCAAACGGTGTCTGTCCATTTTGCCCTCCATTTTTGGATGGGTTAGGATGATCCTACGGAGCTGATTTTTTGTACACACCCTATCTATGATGGGGCCATTCAAATGAATGCTTTGGACCATCCTAACAATGTGGGACCCATGTGTTTTGGGCCCTCGACCGCACCTAAGCTTGGTGCGGTCGAGCGCACAATCATTTTCGTCTATATATATATATATATATATATATATATATATATATATATATATATAGAGAGAGAGAGAGAGAGAGAGAGAGAACATTTCCTACACACTTGTGTAGGTAAGTTACCTACGCACTACCTTAAAGTACAGTGGGGGCCCACATTGTTTGGGTGATCCAAACAATTCATTTGAATGGTCCTCACATAGATAGGGTGTCCACAAAAAATCAGATCCATAGATATATATGAGAGAACATTTCCTACACACTTGTGTAGGTAAGTTACCTACGCATTACCTTAAAATACAGTGGGGGCCCACATTGTTTGGGTGATCCAAACAATTCATTTGAATGGTCCTCACACAGATAGGGTGTCCACAAAAAATCAGATCCATAGGATCATTCCAACCATTCAAACTGTGGAGGTAAAATGGACGTGTATAAACCTTCACAAATTAGTCCATTTTTTGCCTCCATAGTTTGAATGGTTAGGATGATCCTATGGATCTGATTTTTTGTGGACACCCTATCTATGTGAGGATCTTTCAAATGAATGGTTTGGATCACCCAAACAATGTGGGCCCCCACCCTATTTTAAGCTAGTGTGTAGGTAACTTACCTACACAAGTGTGTAGGAAATGTTCTCCCCATATATATATATATATATATATATATATATATATATATATATATATATATATATATTGTAGACACCCTCATTTTGCTACACATTAACCAACAATAGTCTAAAATATTGATCCGTGGAATTTTCTCTCTAAATCTCTCAATCTCCCTCCTAATGTCCGAAATGTCCGAAATGTCCAAAATGTGGCCCGAAAAATTGAAAAAATACCTTGTTTAGTGGCCCGAGTATAGTGAATATTGTAAGAGACCCTCTCTTATGTATTTATATACTTGAAGTTGCCGAAACCCTAATCCAACCCAACGGATCGTCAAT
Source organism: Tasmannia lanceolata (assembly GCF_043159265.1). Lineage (NCBI taxonomy): Eukaryota > Viridiplantae > Streptophyta > Magnoliopsida > Canellales > Winteraceae > Tasmannia > Tasmannia lanceolata. The sequence goes on from NW_027518681.1 coordinate 398,737, forward strand.
TGGGGTTAAATTAGGTAGGGTCGCTTCACAGGCCGAACCCTAATTCTGCTCCGAGATCCGATTTTTATCGAGTCATCAAATCAAGGGTTGAGATTAATTTGGGTGTTTTCTCAATAAATTAAGATCATTTGGTCAAAATTAAATTAATCGGGGTCAGCCCCAATCCCGATCGGACATTAAGTAGCTCAATTGAGGAAAAACATACGAAAACCCACGGATCAATACGAAAAAATGAGAGCCGTAGAAATTATTCAATCCTATGATCAACAACAGATTTTAAACTCATTAATTGGTAGTTTAACGGCTGGGATCATCAATCCAAAGCTGATCGAGTTGGTTGGTCCAATCGAATCGACAATTTGATCAAACGGTGGAAAAATGATCCGCCGTTAAAAACCGACGGCTCTCATTGGATGAAAAAATTTAAATTTGTAATTTGTATGGCAATATTGGTTTTAAAAGAGTCAAGAAAAATTAGGGAACAAGAATTGGTGAAAATCATTTAAAACTAGCCATAAAATCTCACCCAAATCTCCAAATTCCAAAATTTTCCTAACTTTTTGTCTTCCATCTTTCTCTCTCATCAACCAACGTTTTCCCAACTTGGGAAAACGTGCCTTGCTGAAATGTTCCCTAAATTTTTAGAATCATGGATATATTTTGAGAGACTTTTGAATTATTTCCACCAATTGGGATAAAAAAAGGGGAAAGCTAGTCAATATTACCAATTCTAATAAAGCTAGAATATTCTATACAAAGAAACCAATCAAAGGCTTTCTAAAACTCCAATTGCACGCCCAAATTGGGCGTGATTTGCTTTTCTTCAAAGATATCCTGTTATGAAAGAAAAAGAATATTCTAGGTATTTTCTCATCTCTCCTTTGATTTGTTTCTAATGTTCCATCTTTTAATCTCCCCCCTTGATTTTTCAACACTCTAAACTTAGTAATTCTTGCACCCCCAACACCTATAAATACCTCCCCAAGAAGAAGAACATAGACGAATAATTCCTAGCTTCCTTCTCCAAAGAATTGCCTTTCCCCTTTCCGTAGCCGTGCGGCCACTATGGTCCAACCCCCATCTCTTTAGCCGTGTCCCCATCCCCATCACCTTCCTCCAACACTCATTAGATTACAACCTCCAAATTGTACTACTCCATTAAGCCCCATATCCGAACCCATTATCCCATTTCATATTCACTCTCAAGCCCTCATCAGACCTCCTATTATCCATACACCCCATACATTCATATACTCCATATCACTGCACCCATATTCCTATGCACAACCAACCACCTACCATCATGACCACACCCATGTAGATCCCATCCATTCCATCACCTATTTAATCAAACCCAAACCACTTTTGCCTTTCCGAATCTTTGATCTAACCGTTCGGGCGGAGGCTCATCTCGTCACTTTATCAATTTGGTGGTCAATTTGATCAAATATCCTAGAGGGGTTCAATTACAACAAGGATCTAATCGAAAGCTCGGGAGATCATAATCAAGGAGAACGAAGAGGATCAACATCAGTTATCGCAGAAGAGGTAGGCATTTGTCATTTAATTCTTCATGCTAGAATAAGGCATCCTTTGGATTTATGCTTACAAATCACAACTCGCACATTAGGGTCCATGTTCATACTGTTTTGTAAACCCAAGTCGTACTCGTTAGCATATTGAGGCCCCTCCCCATGTAGTTTACAAGAAGCTTGCATATTAAATTTTGTTTGCATGTTAATTAATAGTAGCTTGCATCTTAGAACTGTTTGTATTTCTCAATCCAAACCTCATCTTCAAGACAAATCTGGTTTCCTCCGGCCTATTCCTATTCGGTCTACCCCTGCACCCCAACCCAACTTGGGTTATACCCTGGCTAGTCTCGGGTTCGCCCCCAACTTAGACCCGACTCATTTGCCCCTAAGCCGTATCCAAATTCCGAACCCGAACCGAAAACCCGCGGCCTATCTGGCCTTAACCCAAACCCATGGTCTTCGCCCGAATTCTTGGCTCATCCAGCCTTGACCCAAGCCGCACCCAACACACCAGACCCAACCTTTCCGAAATCGGTTCAACCAAGCCCATCCAAGTAAACCCAGTCCGGTTCAATCTAATTGGTTCATTCCGGACCTAGCCCGACCCCGACACCAATCTCGACATGGACCCATACCCGAAACTACACTACTTATCCATCCCAATGCTCATACCCACGCCAATGTATCCAATCCTATGCCCAGAACCCATGGCCACACAATACTCATCAAGTCGCACCCCATTTGACTTGATCCAACCGAGCCTAACCCAACACCCTACTTCCATCCACTAATATCCATGTTCACATCCCACCACCACCAGTAGCCTACAATAGCCATCCACAGACCTCATACACTCCCATGCTCCATCTATTGGATACCTTATCCCCATCCCATACACCATATATCATCACATACACCCCAACAGACCCCACACTCAACCCAATTCAACCCAAACCCAACCTATATTCCTTACTACCCCACCCCAATCCAACCGACCCCACACCCAACCCAATCTGATCCATATCCCCCCAACAGACCCCACACTCAACCTAATTAAACCAACCTGTATTCCTAGCATTCACACCCCATCCCAACCGAACCTTGTCCCCTCCCCATTAAATTTATATCATATCTCACATCATCCATAACATACCCATACATCATGTTCTTGCATCACAATAGGATAACCCCATAACCTAACAGCATGTATGTCATCACAACAATTCTATGCCCATCAGACACAGCACTCACTTCTATAGCCACATACCCATTTTATAGCCATGGTCACATGCTCCATTTCCATAGCTACATACCCCATCTCCATCAACACCTCCCATGGCCCATCATGTCATATCAAAACCCCTACCTAGAATCCTCTCTCTTAAAGCAAACCCACTACCTGATACCATCTTGGCCGAACCATTCATTCCTTCACCAAAACCCGCAACCTGGACCTAACCAGATGCAACCCGGACCTCAACTTGGGGTCAATCCAAATTAACCCAACTTAATCTAATCTGAGCCCAACCCCAACCCGTTTCTAACCCGAGTCCCATCCTAGACCTAACTCGAATCGGCAACACAAAACCGGCCCTGCAAATGAACCCGACTTGAGTCAACCTGTACGCAACCAAATATAACCCAACCCGATCCAAGTGGATCAGCCCAAACTAACCCATTCCAAGCCCATGGCCCACCTAATCCATAAATTCCTGACCCGCGCCCAACCTGACCCTAACCCAATCCAACTTGATCCAACCCAATTCAACCCAACCCAACCCAGCCGCACAACTTAACCCAACCCCTAACCCGAGCCCCAACCCCAAACCGCTAACCCGAACCCTGAGTCTAACTTGGAACAAAACCCGCAACCTGGACCTAAACCCATCCGAATTACAACTCAAGCCAACACGGGTCTAACCCGGTCTAACCCACTCACTTAGTCCCACCAAACCCAATCCGACTCCATGGGCCTACTCGGCCTAGTCTTAACACTCCCAAACCCAAGCCGTTCCCTACATCATAAACCCCACTCGACAAAACCCAATCTTTCCACCTTAAACCAACTGGACCCCAATCTGGCTCAACCTAAGCTAAATCAACCCGAGCTATCCCGATCCTAACCCGAGTTGCGCCCCTTTGACTCACTCGAGTCATATGCCTAATTCAGCCACACCTACCGTTGTCCAACCGGGTTGCACCCCTAGACCCCAACCGAGTTGCATTCCTATGCCTGAATCTATAAGTCCATCTCTTTTGATGACCTTGTCATTCAATCCTTCGGAGCTCATCCCAAGTTTCCAATTCAAAATTCCTCATCCAAGTCTCTAATTCTCAAATCCTAGTTTCCAAAGCTAATCCAAATCCCAATCCCATTTCTCAATCTCAACTACCAGTCGGAACTACGTGTGGCTTGATCCCCGCGACGGGGTACGTAGGCAATTTGGCAAAACCAAGTTCAGTCGCACCTTTCTCCATCCTTCCTATTCAGCCGCACCTTTCTCCATCCTTCCTATTCAGCCGCCCCTTTCTCTATCCTTCCTATTCAGCCGCACCTTTCTCCATCCCTCCTATTCAGCCGCCCCTTTCTCCATCCTTCCTGTTCTCTCACACCCTTCTCCATCTCTTCCACCCTTCTTTTTATCCCTTCTCCCATTCTCAAATCATTGATTGCATGTTTAGTTCTTCGGTCATTTTGCATGATTAGTTACTTGGCTTTCCATGTTTAGTTTCTTTACATGTTTCATCATTTAAAATGTCATGTTAATTGTCTTTGGTAGAAATTGCATGTTTTGTTTGAATCTGGAACTCTTTGGAATTTGAAAGCCTTAAAGAATTTAAGAACTTACATCAAATTGGAAAACTTCAATTCAAAATCTAAACCTCCAAATTCTTAAGTTTTAGGTTCTAGGATTGAAAAACTTAGAACTCCCCAATATAACTTTTGGATCCAAATTCTCACAAAAATACTAAGATGCAACTTAGGTCCATTGCATTAGATCTAGGTTCATATAGCGTAGGTCACTTCACCTCAAATCAATCAATCTAATTCAACTCAAACCAAATCTCATCAATCTAATAAAATGTCAAAAAAACACTCACATAGGCACATAGGCATGTAGTTGCATGTAGGATGCACTCCTGGCCCGCATGAGTCTAAACTGTGAACGGCCAAATCATTAGTAATGTTTAGATTTCTAAAATAAAACTCGCATTCACCCCCTTAGTTAAACCTGAATAATTAAAGCTTTTAAAAAGTTAGACAAGGTCGGTGCTGTACGCTTCGTGCGGTACACCTTCCGACTTCGTAACTAGGTAACTTACCCAGAATTCTAAACGCAGACCAAATTAACAGAGTTAATCATGGGTCCTAGATCCCTAATCTAGGTGGCGACTCTGGTCAGTTGTTTCTTTCGTGAAGTTAGGACTTTTATCCTAAATTTGTGAAAAAGGCAATCATATTCAAAACCAATGGACAAAGGCGCTATCATCGTAAAACACCACCCTCGTGGGACCACCCCCCTCCGGGAAGGGATCCACAATATATATATATATATATATATATATATATATATATATATATATATATATATATGAGGAAAGTGTTGGTGAGCTTAAGCTCAACAAACTTATGGTGAGCTTAAGCGCCCAATCACATTGGGGCCTACTTTGTTAGGATGATCCAAAGCATTCATTTGAAAGGCCCTTACATAGATGGGGTGTGTACCAAAAATCAGCTCCATAGGATCATCCTAACCCATCCATTTGTGGAGGTCAAAATGGACAGACAATATTTGTCCACAAATCTGCCCATTTTTGTCCTCCACAAATGGAGGGGTTAGGATGATCCTATGGAGCTGATTTTTGGTACACACCCTATCTATGATAAGGCCTTGCAAATGAATGGTTTGGATCACCACAGAAAATGTGGGACCCATGTGATTGGGGCACTTAAGCTCACCATAAGTTTGGTGAGCTTAAGCTCACCATAAGTTTGGTGAGCTTAAGCTCACCAACACTTTCCTCTATATATATATATATGTGTATGTATAGAGAGAGAGAGAGAGAGAGAAAACGGTTCCTACACATATCTGTAGAGAGTTCTCTACACACTAGCTTAAAATACAGTGGGGGCCCACATTGTTTGGGTGATCCAAGCCATCCATTTTAAAGGCCCTCACATAGATAGAGAGAGAGAGAGAGACCCATTTGAAATCCAGTACAAATAGTTCTAAAAAAACAAATACTGTGAACTCAAGGAAATTTGTGTGTGATAGAGAGGGGGTGAAAAAGTATAAGGCAAAGAAAATGGATGATGGTAAGAAAAGAGGGAACGACGAGCTGTCGGATTGAATTGCAAAGCTAAGATGATCATAAAACTAAGAGATGGGATGTGGGTAGTGACCACCTTTGACGACATTCATTCTCACATTCTGACCTCCCCACTTAAGAGGCAAATGCATCGTTCCCATAATAGATTCAGTAAGAGTGAAAGTGTTAAGACGTTGATTGACTGTCTCGATGAGACTCAGATGCCGGCTGCGAGGATTGCAAAGACCATTAATTCAACAAACGATGGAATATCAGGTGTGGTAACACCTGATCAAGTTGCTTCCCATTTGAGAAAAAAGAGGGTGAACAATATAGGCCAAGAAGCTGTCTTAGTAACCAATCATCTCCAAAACAAGTGATCAGAAGACCCGAATTTCTTTTTCTCGATGGAATTAGATACGGATGGGACCTTCCGATCTATGTTCTGCGCTGACGCTAGGGCTAGAGATGCTTATATGACATTCAGCGATGTCATTGTATTTGATGTCACTTACAAAACCAATAGGTTATCTCTGCCATTTGCACCGTTTACGGGAGTGAACCATCATAGACAGTCGACCCTATTCGGATGTGCGCTGTTAGCTGATGAGAAAGAGGAAACCTTCAGTTGGTTATTTGAACAGTGGTTGACGTGCACGCATGGCAAAGCGCCTGATGCAATAATAACTGATATGGATCCGGCCATGAAAAATGCAATTGGAAAAGTTTTTCCAGACACCCATCATAGATTTTGTTCATGGCACATACACAGGCATTTGCTTGAGCATGTTGCAGAGATGAGGGATTCGACTAGTAATTTCTACCTCGATTATAATCGGTGGTTTTTTTCAAAAAACATGGAGGATTGTGTGCAGTTGTGGGAAGATTTGGTTTGTAAATATGAAATCGGAGAAAGTGATTGGTTATCTAGGATGTGGGAGCAGCGAGAGCATTGGGTTCTGGCATATTGGCGAAACACATTTACTGCAGGAATGACTTCAAGTCAACGTAGCGAAAGCATGAATGCATTCTTTGATGGATATGTGAATAGCAAAACTAGCTTGCATGAGTTCTTAGATGCATGTGATAGGGCACTGGTTCAACATAGTAAAACGGAAGCCGAAGAAGATTTCAAGTCGAAATATTCGAAAGCAAGTATGAAAACGAATAGCCCATTGGAAGAAGAGGCGGGGATATTCTATACAAGGAATATGTTTAACATCTTTTAGGATGAGTTGAGGGACAGTACTGGTTGTTGGTACGACCACTTGAGCAAGGATGGGGCCGTGGAAACATATTTGGTAGGTCTCAGAAATGATGTCAAGAGTAGATGGTTTAGGGTATTTTATGATGATTCCGATGATGTGACTGTAAAATGCGATTGTGCTAAGTTTGAAAGGGAGGGGATCTTATGCAAACATATCCTTCGTATTATGGATACGAAACAATTGAAGAAGGTCCCCGACCATTACATGTTGAGGAGATGGTCTATTCAGGCAATGTATCAAGTAGAGGGTACGACATCTACAAGGCCACAAGTAGGTAGTAGCGTGAATCCGTTTCAGAGGTGGTGCCTAATCTCAAGATGGCAACGACTGGTTGATGGACCAGGAAGAGATGACAAAATTTTCAACAGGATGACTGAATTTTGTGATCTTCTTTTCGCTGAAGAAGAACAAAAGCAGAAAGAAAAGCAAGTTACATTAGAGGGTAGTGAGTTACCAATCGTTGGTAGCGAAGTATATTCAAACATTGCTGTGAGTCAAATACCTGAAATCACAATTCGAGATCCACCCGTTGCGAAGACCAAGGGCCGTCCAAAGAATCCAACATGCTTGAAATCTGGCATAGAGACCCAACCAAAGAAACGGACGTGCAAATTATGTGGCGAAAAAGGACATTATAAGTCCACATGTAAAAATAAAGGCGAGGTTTGTTTTCTTCCCTATTTATTCATTTGTATGTGTATATGGAATGATATTTGTTAATGTTTATATATTGATTCTGTTATGGTTAATGCTAATAGAAGTTGCCTAAAAGAAAGCGGCAAGAGGAAGGTGACATAGAGGAAGAGGAAGAGGAAGAGGAAGAGGCATAGGAGGAGTACGTTTATATATTTGAACCACTTTTAGTTTCTTACTTTCTGAGCATAAGTAATTACTCTGTTCATAAACTTTCATACAAAGGAAGAAGAATATGTTGCGTCCATTGGGGTCGTTTCTTCAAACATTTATATGGGATCACTTAATGTTAAAGACGTTGCGCTAGCTCATATTCGACTTTATGAGAATCCATCAGCATCAGGAAGGTAATAAGGCCCATGCAAACCCAATTCAAATTAGACCTTTTGTAGTGGTTGTTTTGGTTGTTTCTCTGTGGAATAGTGAAAATTAGACCTTTTGTATCAAACCCAATTCAAATGTGGAGGAATTTTGAGGCATAGATTGATAAAACAATTTTTTTTTTTCGCTACTTTTCTGTTGCCCTCCCTAAAAATACAGCTAATTTGTCATAATAATAGTTCTTTTGGTTCTTTTTATGTGGAATAGTGAAAATTAGGCCTCTTATTGATCAAAACCAATTTGAATTTTAGACAGTTTTCACTTTTGGTTTCAGAAAGATCAAGATGGTATTTCAAGCTATGGATTATGGTTCTGTTCCTACCGAAAGAGAAGATCGTATCGAATTGCCTCCGGGCTTTTGATTTCATCCAACTGATGAAGAGGTTATCACTCACTATCTTTCAAAAAAGGTTATTGATATCAGCTTCAATGCAAGAGCAATAGGAGAGGTGGATTTGAATAAGTGTGAGCCTTGGGATTTGCCATGTAAGCCTTCCATGGCTTATTTTTCTCTCTATTAAAATTTATTTGCCCATGTATTGGTTACTGTTTAATTGAATTCTAGTCCTAATTAGTGTTTTTTTTCTTTTCATATCATTTTCTTATGTTCTGTTTTCTATGGTTATGAAGGGAGAGCAAAAATGGGAGAAAAAAAAGTGGTATTTTTTCTGTGTAAGAGATAGGAAATACCCAACTGGTTTGAGAACAAATAGGGATACTGAGGCTGGCTATTGGAAAGCAACAGGAAAAGATAAGGAGATCTACAGAGGAAAGACATTGGTTGGGATGAAGAAAACACTTGTTTTTTCCAAAGGGAGGGCTCCTAAAGGACAAAAAACCAATTGGGTTATGCATGAGTATAGATTAGAGCGGAAATTTTCTTCATACAATCTCCCCAAGACAATGTTACTCATCTCAGTACACGAATTGCTGGAACATTGTAAGTGACCTTCCATATTTGTTGAATTTTTCCATTTAATATATTTCCATGTCCTTTCTTTACTTCGGCATTAGATCATGCTTATTTACCAGAGAAATGTCAATTCAATTTGAATTCTTACTAAGATATCCATGATTTTGTAACATAGTGATAAGGACCATTCTTCACAAAACAAAAAGTGATTTTAACTTGGTAATAGGGCCCATCACTATACATTAATGGTGCCCCTTGGGACTGTTTAACAAACAATTGACTTTCATGATCCATAGGAGTGAAAGGCAACTTAATCACTCTAGACTTTCATGACTGGAAGATTCTGTTTTGGGTTTGTGATAATCTTTTGAGTCTAGTAGTTATTCTTCCAATGGGGCCTTCTTTGCCCTCCACTTAAGCTGCGCAGAAAAGGCCCAAAGTCAATTCCATGGCTGAATGCGTTGCAAAGGTTTTAGGATGATGGCTTTCAGTCATGTTTAATAGGTGTAATAACTATTCTTTTGGAAACCCAACTCCACCTGTTACTTCAACACAAGTTCTAGCAAATGTGAGTTGAGTTTCTTCAGATGTTTGTGCAGATATCTGGATACAATGGCTTCCCAATGACATTAGCTATCTTTCTAATTGATTTTTTTAGGCAAAAATACCCAAAACTTTAGAACGATGCATTTCTAGAGTGATATTTGGTGTTTAATTTCTCAACACCATGGGTCTACCACCAAAGAACAGCATACAAGTTTCAAGAACACTAAGCCAGTCTTTGCTCAAATCGAATTTGAAAAGAGAGACCATATTTGATTGCAAAAATATAAAAATTACCCTTCAGCTATCATATTTTTTTCTTCTAATAATAGCTTACTGAGAAGCAACAAGGATGTTTCCTGAGACAATAGTCCATATCGTGTGTTGCTCCACTTGATTGAATTGTCCAATCTCGTCATTAGCAAATAAAACCATGCTATAGTGTGACATACATTAAGATTGCATCATCTTTTTTGTTTGTTTAGTATATTCAATTCCAACTCCACTGTTATGTGCAGCGGTTATCTTGCACCAGAGTATGCATTGCGTGGTCAATTGACCACGAAGGCTGATATATACAGCTTTGGGGTCCTTTTACTTGAAATAGTTAGTGGCAGAAGTAGTGGAAGGTCAAGCTGGTCAGGGTTGCAGAAAGATCTCTTGGAATGGGTCAGTTTTCCTTGCATTTTAACATATTTTGTAGCACTTGAAATCTATGGTGGCTTCTTTGCAATAATATGATGATCTTGATCTGCTTCTTTCATTATGCTGGACTTCTATTTTTTCTTCTGGGATTAGAATTAGTTTTATCTCTAGCATTTGAATTTTGAAACACATTCAGGCTAGATCGTAAAATTTTGGAGGAAACAAAACAATGCTGATATTTCTATCAGTGAAAAAGGCCAATATAACATTTTGGCTGAATTTTGTTGGAAATGTGGTCTTGGTCAACCATGGGTTAGTTCCCTATGATCACCGTGCAAATGACTATATATGGTCACATGATCCAAACTATATGTGCCCCACAGACATGTATTATGGTGCATCCACAGCGAGGTCCACCATTGGGACACTCATCTGCCCATAATCGACATGTATGTGTTAGTGATTTTGCATTTTCAAAATCTTGTATATTACATGTTTTAGTGTTTTGGAAAATGTTTTATCAAAAGCGTTTGGGAAAAAGAAAATGTTTTCTTGGAAATATTTGCTTTTACAAAAGGATGTAGAAGTGTAGTTGAAAAGATAGTCCCACATCGGATGAGAGAAAAGAAAGAGAAGGGCTTATAAAGCACTACCTTTTCTAACTCTTGTTGATTGCACATTGGGTTGAACCCATGGTTGGACCCGCGGGACGGTGCAACGCACCGTTCGCACACGCGCGCGCGCGGCGTGGGCAATGGGCTATAGGGCGCGTAGTGGCGCTTTATTGGCGCTTTTTTAGGCGCACTTCGCACGTACGCAACGTCGCGAGGAGCGATTGGAGCCTTTAATTTTTCCAGATTTGATCTGCACCGTTGGATCAAGATGAAGGTGGACCGGTCGGATGGGTGGGTCAAATGGTTCGCAGGCCCATCAAGCCGAATGGTTCAGTTGGGTTGGGCTTCGGTTCGGGCCTAACGGTGGGACCGTTTCGGTTTGGGCCTAACGGTCGGCCCAACGGGCCCATGACTCCAACGGTCAAAGGGTGTGATCAAATGGGTTGTGTCCCTTTCCCCAACGGTCATGTGCCAAGGGGGTGCGATCCACACCATAGATGGTTGATCTAACGATGACTGGGTTGGAGAGAGGTTTTACTCAAGCCAACAGTCACATCTAGGATCGATCAAGACCGTTCAATATCAATGGGTGCGATCTAACGGTCAGATTTCAAACATTCTGGAAAGGTGCCCTGTAGAGGTGTTTTTCACACTGAAAAGACACCAGATGGTCTATAAAAATGTGCAAACTTCAGTCATTTCATATAGAAATCGAATTGGCAATTCTGACTGACTTTACACTCTTTTCTACACTCCTACAAAAATCCCCAAGTATTTATACATACTGTTTTTTCTTTTGTTTACTGTTCTAGATACTGTTTTTCTGCAGAAACAGAATCTAGAGATTTCTCTAAGGCTTGAAATTTCGGAAGGGCATTTCGGGTTTGATTCCGCTAGTGCTACGCGTCATCAAACATTAGTAGGGCTTCCCTACTAGGCTTCATTGTATCTTGGAGGCAATTCGCGGATCCCCTTTGCACACTACTAGTGGGGGCGAATCTTGTCTTAAGGAAAGTGATATCACGCCTTGAAGCAACTAGTTTTACCAACAGTATGCGGTGGTGATAGGTGACTGACCTACATGCTTTAGTCATAAGTGACCCAAGGCTACCTCTTTATGAGTGTTAAAAGGTCATGTGCTTAGCTTTTGATGCATAACAACTCAATTAAAGAAAAGGTGTCCTGCTTAACTTTTTTTTAGTTTACATTGTTTTCTAGTAATCTTCCAGTGTCTTGCCCATGGTTCTCATTTCTTCATTTCAAAGGGATGAGTTGACCTCTGAAATCTGAAAACCATCTGATTTCCATTCTTTAAACAGTTTTTGCCGCAACTGTATTTAGATGAAAATTTCATAAAACTTGTGTCTCCAAGTGGTGAGAAGTGGTTAAAAATCAGGAAACAAAAAACTCTACTCAAAATAGGATCGACTTTTTCCTGATTTTTAGCTATTTCTCACTCTCATCTCAATCCTGCCCTCTCAAATCTCTCTTCTCCTACTCACCCTACCCCTCTCAACACTTGGAGACACTAATTTATCATGAAAACAAATCCAGGCTGGCAGACTTGGCCTAAGTTTTTAATGTCATTCAAGCAAACTTTTGGGAGTCATGCTACTTCTAGGGAATCAAAATATTGAATTTGAGACCAAAAATCACAGTGCTCCTCTCTCAAAGTATTCTGATGCTTCCATTGCTGTAATACCTTTCCTTTTTTAACTTTGAAGGTTGGATTTACAGGCGTGGCAGCTCTACGAAGAAGGGAGACTGTTAGAACTGGTGGACCCAGAGCTAGAACAATACCCAGAAGAAGAAGCCCTTAGATATTTGAAAGTAGCCCTTTTCTGCACTCAGGGTTCAGCCCAACGACGCCCCAGGCTTTAGCTATGCTCTCAAAGCAGTCTCGCCTCAATGAGAAAGTACTGACCCCACCAGGGGTCATTCATGACTTGGTGAGAATTGGAGAAGGCATGAAAACCACAAGCTCCAGCAATTCGCCAGCACTACCCCTTTAATCGGATCGGAACTTGCTAACTATGGACCCCACTGGTCCATTTTGATATGGGCCAGCTAGTTTCTCTGAGATGATCCTCTGCTGGAATTGCATATAGTTTGGAATCACCTGTGGATACCCAACAGAATTCAATAAAACCGCTAACTAAGTGTTCTTCGCATTTTGAGAAATTATACAGTCGTTGAATACTGATTGGAGAGGAAATTGAGATATGGGTATGGTTTAAAGCTGTAAAACAAGGATCATAACAGAGAGAAAAACAAATGGGTACGGTTAATTTTTGTCCCATTCTATGCACCAGTTATGATATCACACTTGGGTTGGAAAAATAAGTGCGAAAAAAGTGCAGTATCTGCAAGGGAAAATGTCAATGAAAGTTTCTGTTCTATTCATTTTTTTTAACTGAACTCGAAAATCTGGTTGAAGTTTCTTCTTCTTATTATTATATTCCTTGTTTGGGAGTAAAAAAACAAATTTGAAGGGAAATGTGATCTCTGTTCTCTTTGTTGGAAGATAGAAATATTTTTGAGTTTGTGAATGTTATCAGGTAAATAATGAAGCAACTAGCCGCCAAATTATAAAACTAGCCTTTTAAATAAATAAAAATTTCATCGAGGATGAAGAGAAATAGAGAAAATCTAGATCATCAATGCAATGGGCCTTAGAGTGGATAAAACATTTACTAGTTGGACACAATCCTAACCATCCAATTAAATTAAACCTGGAGATTGTTAGAATTTGGACGGAGATTATCTATCAATCAATTATGATCATCCTACCATAGAGATTGCAAGGTGGGCCCTATTAGTAGTAGCCCATATCAACAAATTGCAGGGTCATAAGATGTGGGCCCACCGGATCAAACCGTACGGATGCCCAATTCAAGGGAGCTGCACCATAATACGGTGGAACGTAGTTGAAAGGCAACTTTTATTAACGTACAAAGCTACTTAAAAACACCCATGCGATTGAAGTGAATGACCAAAATACCCTTGCTTCATTAAAGAGATAAGCAGGTTATTTTGGTCAATTCATGTTCAAGGTAGCGAATTATCCTACAGTGGATGCGAATTTATCATTTGCCCCAAATAGAAAAAGCACAAAATTTCAAAAAACAGAACGTAACAAAACCCTCAAAAAACAGCTCAAAAAAGCAAAAGAGAACACTTCCATTCTTCTTCCTCGAAGAAATCTGAATTTGAGCTAGAGGAAATCGTCTTCCTGCTAAATTTGAACCCAAACCTTAAAATCCCTAGTACCCTTTCCTTTTTTCCCCTTTCGCCGGAGGTCCTAAAAATTTAGAATTTCTGAATCCATGGACCCTAATTCGTCCATTTCAAACCCTAATTCTTCGATGACTTTGACATTGATGGAAGCATAGGAATTCAGGGAGATAATGGAGCATGTGGACGAAGTGAACGGTTTGGGTTTCTCTGTGAGTCTGTAATTTGGGTTTCTTAGAGAGTCTGCGATTTGGGTTTGGGTTTCTCTGTGAGTCTGCGATCGTGTTTGTACTTCGGACTTGCAGAGAAGAGATACTTAGAGAGAGAGAGAGAGAGAGAGAGATTCACATCTGCAATTTGGGTTTCTCTGTCAACAAAACAGATTTGGGTTTCTTACAAAACAGACGTGAAGAGATACGTAGAGAGAGAGAGAGAGAGAGATAGAGAGATTCACGTCTGCAATTTGGGTTTCTCTGTGCGATTTGGGTTTCTTAACAAAAGAGCGCATGAACCCGAGGGTCTGTGATTTGGATTTTTTTTCTTGTTGTTTTTACAAAAGGGTTGAAATCTGCCATTTGGGTTTTTCTTACAGAGCCAAATCGATTTGGAAGAAGGCTCTATTTCTTGTTTCGTTACACAGTGGGACCCACTTCAAACCCCTTCAGCACACGACTTTTTTCATGCGCTTAAGCGCACAAACACTTTCCTCATATATATATATATATATATATATAGAGAGAGAGAGAGAGAGAGAGGGTGAGGTTTTTGTAGCTTTCGCTGAGCTAGAGCTCATAATACACCATCTCCCATAGTTGTTTAACTCATCCACCCAATCATTTTATAGGACCTCACATAGATAGGGTGTTCTTAACAAACCATCTCCATAACATAATCCTAACCATTCAATCTATAGAAGAACATCTTCTAGCTATCAATTTTAAACCTCCACAAATCATAAACCTAACCATAACCTACAATCCTAACTATAACCATAAACCATAATCCTAATCATAACCTACACAATGAATGGGTTAGATGAATCAAACAACTATGGGAGATATGGATTCTGAGCTCGAGCTCAGAAACCTTTTCCTATATATATATATATATATATATATATATATATATATATATATATATATATATATATATATATATATATATATATATATATATATATATCGGAAAAGTGTTGCTACTCGGTCTTGTAGCTAAGCTTATCTACTCGGTCTGGTTAAATACAGTGGAGGCTCACATTGTTTGGGTGATCCAAACCATTTATTTGAAAGCCCCTTACCTAGATAGGGTGTCCATAAAAAATCAAACCCATTGGATGATCCTAACTCATCCAACAGTGGAGGAAAAAATGGGCAGATTTGTGGACAAACTGTGTCTGTCCATTTTTCCCTCCACTGTTGGATGGGTTAGGATGATTCTATGGATCTGATTTTTTGTTGACACCCAATCTAGGTAAGGGGCTTTCAAATGACTGGTTTGGATCACCCAAACCCCCCCTATATTTAACCCGACCGAGTAGTAAGCGTAGCTACAAGACCAAGTAGCAACACTTTTCTGTCTATATATATATATATATATATATATATATATGAGGAAACTGTTGGTGAGCTTAACCAAACTTATGGTGAGCTAGCTTGCCCAATCACATGGGGGCCCACTTTGTTAGGATGATCCAAACCATTCATTTGAAAGTCCCTTATATAGATGGGGGGTGTACCAAAAATCAGCTCCATAGGTTCATCCTAACCCCTCCATTTGTGCAGGACAAAAATGGACAGACACAAATCTGCCCCATTTTTGTCCTCCACAAATGAAGGGGTTAGGATGATCCTATGGAGCTGATTTTTGGTACACCCCTATCTATGATAAGGCCTTGCAAATGAATGGTTTGGATCACTCCCCAAAATGTGGGACCCATGTGATTGGGCAAGCTAGCTCACCAACAGTTTCCTCTCTCTCTCTCTCTCTCTCTCTCTCTCTCTCTCTCTCTCTCTCTCTCTCTCTCTATATATATATATATATATATATATCCTTCATATTGTAAAAAAAAAGAGTATATGTGTCATATAAAATTCTAGATCAAAATCATTTTCCATCATTTCTAAGGAACGAAGTCTCAAGTTGATTCTCTCTCTCTCCCATCTTGATTCTTCATTTCATCTTCCCCAACCCTAAGCCCTAACTAATTATGCATTAACCTAATCCTAGAGGCTAGATGCATGTATATATTTCATATTAAGTTCTCTTTTATTTTTACTTCTAAGAAGTTTAAATTAGTCACACCTAACAACACGACAATATCTCAACCTAGCTGAATAAGTTCTAATCCCAAGTGTTGGTGCCATCACCTGAGGAAGATTGGGATTTCGAGAAAGAAATTCTCTAAACATCTTCATTATTTTCTCTTCGAAAGCTTGGAATCTCGAATCGATCTTTGCATCCAACTTCGCTTCCAAAGCTGCTTCTTCTGATGACAAACCATTCTTGTTCTCGAGAGCCATGGAATAAGCTATCAAATCTTTGATACCGAGCTCATTCTTTTGAAGACGCGTCAAAGGTTTCCACCAGGAAAGTGCTTTGATACCAACTTGATAGAACACCTTTCTATCAAAAAAGAAAATAGGGAAGACGATGATATAAAAAGGGAAAGATTGAGTTAATTAGAGGAAACTCAAGCCTCCAATGAGTTAATTCGAGGAAACTCGGCCTCCAATATGCATATTGCACGTAATTTGATTATCCTTTGCTCAAAAAGCCATACGGCATCTACATTATATAGAAATTAGAGTCGGGTTTACAGATCTAAGGTTTTCTTATAAAAAAAAAATTAGACCTGACCTGACCCTAGCGTAGGGTTGCGTAGGGTCTTGCAAAACCCGACCCGCCCGACCCGAGTGGCATCCCTAGTCAAACGTGTACTTTACATATCAACTGTCGATTTCTTAGGGCCTCTTTTCTATATAAAGTAACTTTCATATGGGGTAGTCTTTACATAGTTCGATGGCTTGCAATGCCATATATTGATTTTCAACTTCGATTTTCTTCTTTGATTTGGTTTTGAAACAATGTCTAAGAAAGTGACTCTAAAGAGCTCTGATGGCGAGGTTTTTGATGTGGATGTGGAGGTCGCCAAACAATGTGAGACGATCAAATACTTGTTCGAGGATGATTGGGCTGATAATGTGATTCCTCTCCCAAACGTGACGGGAAATATCTTGTCCCTGGTCGTTGCATACATCAATAAACATGCTACAGACAGCGAGGACAAATCCGTCACCGATTATGAGCTCAAGGATTATGATGATGATTTTATCAAGGTCGATCAGGCCACCCTGTATGATCTCATCTTGGTAAGAAAATATGCTATGACATCTCTTTGTTATTTTTTTTAAATTAGGTTTTTATGGTTTTCTTGATTAGGGTTCTATGAATTGAGTTTTTAGGGTTTTCTTAATTAGGGTTCTATGAATTGAGTTTTTAGGATTTTCTTGATTAAGGTTTTATTCCTTGACTGCTATTAATTGATTGGTGGGTCTTGTTGGAATCATGATTTTCTTGATTAGGTCTCTATTTGTTGACTGCTATTAATTGATTAGTGGGTCTTGTTTGAATCATGATTTGATTACGGTTCTATTTGTTGACTGCTATTAATTGATTAGTGGGTATTGTTTGAATCGTGAATTTCCTTTCTTGGATGTTGATCTTTGTTGTTTCTCTTTTTATCTTGTTCGAATTGAGTTTTTAGGGTTTTTTTTTTTTTTTTTTTTTTTAATTAGGGTTCCATTCTTTGACTGCTATTTCTCCTTGTGTCTCTTCTGGACAGTGATTGGTTGGTGGGGCTTGTGGAAATCAGGATTTTAGTTTCTTTTCCGTTGTTTCTTGGACTAGATTTTTGTTTTCAGGATTTTCTTGATTAGGGTTCGATTCGTTCACTGCTATTTCTCTTTGTGCCTCTTCTGGGTATTGATTGATTGGTGGGTCTTTATAGAATCATAATTTTAGCTTCTTTTATGTTGTTTCTTGGATGATGATCTTTGTAGGTATTTTTTGTCATCTTGATTGAATTGAGTTTTTACGGTTTTCTTGATTAGGGTTCCATTCATCGAATGCTATTTCTTCACTCCGTCTCTTCTGGGAATTGCTTGACTGGTGGGTCTTGTTGGAATCATGATTTTAGTTTCTTTTGTGTTGTTTCTTGGATGATGATCCGACTTTTAATTCCCTTCACAAGCCAACGCAGATGAATAAATCTAGTGATCGTGATGTATTTTATCTCTATAATTTGGCGTAGTTGATGTAGGGCTGGTTACTTAGAAAAGGGATTGTAAAAGTGTGTTTATAGAATTTTATTGCTGAGCCATTTCTATGATTATTAGTAGATATAGGGGTTTTGAATGTTCCTTTTTTTTTGTGTGTGTTTGGTACTAAGCAAAGTCTTGATTATATGGATCTAATAATATATTGTTGTTGTAGCTGATCCTGTAATAGGATTGAACGCTTGTTTTGGGAAGTCTTTCAGAACTTGGTTGTTAGAAACAGTGTATGAAAATCTGTAATTATGGGAATTCTAAACAAACGTAATCAGATAATACCTTGCAGATGGAATTATTCAACTTATCCAGTAAGAAGAAATCTGTAAATAAAGAAACAGATAAGATCACTTATCGAGTTGAGGCACGAAGCGTGTTCGCTGTCCTTAAGACAAATCTCGCCCCCACTATGAGTAATCAATGGTGCAGATGGGTTCAACGGCGTATGTCTCCAGGATACATCAACTCTTGCTCCAGGGGTGTGCACTCACGCGGCCCGGATGCCTATCGAACTTGCCTATATGAGCCAAATGCCTTGACCACAAAACTTTTTGGGGGAAAAGAAAACGGAAAGCCAGAAGCAAAAGAAGAGATAAGGATAGAAGATATCTTTCGCAAAAAAGATATCTTTCTAATCTCTAAAAACCGTTTTTATAGAAAACAAAATACCCATTGGAGGTGAAACGCCGCACCTTTTAGTGCGGTAAAGACGTCTCTCAAAACGGCCCACTTATTACGTGGAGACGTTTTCCAAACGGCTTCTCAAACGGTAACAAAGAAAGGTCAAGAATAATAAGCTTCTTACCCACACGCACGCGCGGCTGGCCGAGCCCCGCTGCGCCGGGCCGGGCGGCGCGCGTGTGTGTTATGGTCTAGCCCACCGGTCCACCCGACAGCTCATGCGCGAGGGATCCCCTTTTTCCTCTTCTCATTCACAAGACATAGAAAAGTGGATCTATATATATACCCATAAGTTTCTCCTCCATTCTCCCATCTAGGACTAAAGGTTTTCACCTTACTTTAGAAGAGTTGGAGGGAAACTCAAAATTTGAGCTAAAAGGCTCAAAAGGCAAAGAGAGCCACAATAGACAAACCACATAAAGGACAAACCATAAAGTGAGTCACAAGGGACAAACTACAAAATAACAAGAAATATTCCACCATTTGTAATTTTGAATTACAACTTTGTTTTTTCAATAAAGAAAAATCAACATTGGTTTGGCTGAGGGGAGTGATTTGCTTGTTTTTAATCATTTGATAGGTGGATTGTCACAAGATTTTTTCATTTCCACCCCATTCCCTGCATTTTGTTCTCTTCCAGTCTTTCTTGTGTGTTTCCGAAGATTCTACAACAACAATTCGAAAAATGCTTTTTTGACATTTTTTGGGACTTCTCTTTTTAGTCACTTCTCTTTTCCACAGACATCTACTAAGAAGATTCATATTCGTCAGTCTTAAACTTCTAAATCCAAGGCCTCCTTGACTTAGTTTGCCACCTCTTCCCAACAAGCTAATTGCTACTTTTTTTAATATTTTAATGATTTAGTTATACGCAATTTGATTCATATTTAATCAGAGACATTTTGGGGAGTAGGTACCAAGAAGCTATCTTTGTAGCATGTGTCCGTAGCTATGTCTAATGTGAACATGCCTATGCCATTCGTTATTCATACACTATTGGCGTTTCAAATGCTCATCTTTGTAGCATGTGTCTTGCAGCTATGTTTGATGTGAATATTTTTTTTGAAAAGCGACATATTTCATTAATAATGGATTAGCAACCAGGACTGGGCGCAGAAAAAACGCCCCGCCCTGGCCCTGGGCGTTTAAAAAAGCAGTCTCACCGCCTGGGCATTATTAGGCGGTCGCCCAGGCCCTGAGTGTTTTTGACTTTTTATTATTATTTGATGTTTAGTGCTGATGCATAAAATGGTTTGGATTATTATGTATTCAAGTATTTGTATTTTATATAAAAAAATGCAAGATATTATGAAAATATATTAATATCTTAAAAAAAATGAAAAACGTCTCAAAACCCCTAGGCGCCGCCTGGGCTCTGGGAGGTCAGTCAGCCGCCCAGCTCCGCCCAACGCTTTTTAGAACATTGGCAGTAATCCCAGTATGCTATTACAATTAATCATAAAACCCTAGGCATACCTAGGGCGGTACATGGTAAATATATTGAGAAAGAGTTACAGACACAAAGCTTGAGTTTATCCATTGCGTATTACTAAACGACTATTACGTCCATTTCATCCTGTTGAGCTCCGGCCTTCGCCAACATGTCTGCCACTTCATTCGCCGAGCGTCTCCGATGTTCAATTCTGGGGGATAAGGCTCGCATTAGGTCCAGTATTTCGGCCACTTGATCCTCTAGCTTCCAGGGTCCCTTCGACGAGCCAGATGCCCAACCCACTGCATTAGCCGAATCCCCTTCAATAATCAATGGACTTTGATTATTCGCGAATGCCCATCGCAAACCAAATAGAAGCGCTCGGACTTCCGCCTCATTTGCATTGCAGGTACCCACCGGGGCCGGAGAAAGTTGCGATTGTTGAGGATTCATAGTTTCTAAAGACCCCTCCAATACTCGTTTTTCCGGGATTACCTAGAGAGCACCCATATCGATGTGAATATGCTTGTGTTTCCTACGCTATTCTTATTCATACACTCTTGTTGTTTCAAACGTTAATTTGTTCATAGGAATCACCTTGCTTTGCCTTTATTGATTAGTCACGACCTACTTGAAATTACATCCCCCCCCCCCCCTCCAAAAAAAAAAAAAAAAAAACTCCGCGTGCACGCATAGCTAGTCACAGTTCCAGCCAGAATGATTTTCAGGGATATAGTGAGCAAATTCAAATTTGACCAAGTTCTTAATATGTAATTGAAACAAATCCGTCTACGTAATCACGGAGATGAGAGCAGGCTTTCGTAGGTTCATTGTGAGTGTTGCCTAGAAAGGACCACGACACTGAATTGTTTTAGAATGGTTCTTCGGACGGGCACCACAGCACTCCACCCCTGCTGTGTTTCTTGGCCTTGAGACGTATGCGCTATAGTTTGGGGTGGGGTTTTGTAGTTAGTTTGCTGATACGTCGTCTATTGGTATGATTATGTTATGTTTCTAGTCCCCACCCTTGCTGTCTTTCTTGGCCTTGAGACGTATGCACTTTAAGGTGGGGTTTTGTAGGTTGTTTGCTAATATTTTCTATTAGTATAGGTTCTGTTTCTTTTCAATAATTAAAGAGAGGTACTGGGACCCACTCCCTTCTCCCCAATCCTCCAAATGCACATGGCACTGGCATTTCATTTGGGTATCAGAGCATGCTGCTTACATTTTTTGTGTCACATCTATTTAACATTGTATTCTTAACAAATCTGATTGATGCATTCCTTGGCATGCATGTCTCTTCGTAACAAATATTTGTTAGAAACAATAATTGCACTGTTAAGATGTTTCCTTGTCGTAGAAGTTTTTTATTTATCCATAATGAAAGTTGTTGGAGAACTTACATTTTGATCGTTTTGGTGTTCCTTCTATGTTTCATGTTCTGCTGTTTTCAGGCTGCAAACTATCTGAACATAAAGAGCCTGCTGTACCTGACTTGCCAAACAGTGGCGGATATGATAAAGGGTAAGACCCCAGACGAAATCCGAAAGACATTCAATATCAAGAATGATTTCACTCAGGAAGAGGAAGAAGAATTTCGTAGGGAGAACCAGTGGGCATGTGAATTGAATCCTTTCCATGAACCCCCAACAGATGACTTGGCGTTTGAGTTATCGAATCTTTTCCATGAACCCCCAACAGATGACTGATTTTTTTGTGAATGACCCGATTGGTCATCTTATGCTTAAGTTTTACCGGCATTGACATACATGAGTTCCACATAGAATTACCATAGACCATCATGAGCAGATAGATTTGCATCAAATTCAGACCCACATGAGAAATCCTCATCTTATAATAAATCCCAACCTTCGAAGATATCACAAATCCTATAGCCAAGTGAGAATTGTAATACTGATAAGTACTTTCATAATCAATCCTAGATTTACCGTCATCACCATCATCATCATAACAGACTCAATTTTTATGTTTCAGATGTATGTCTATTTTTCCAAGAATAAGTGCCTTGCTTTTCTTTCTTTTTTTGCAGTTTTCCAATGTATTTGGGTTGTCATTCTCATCGGTATTTGGAAAACTATGTTTTCGTTATAGCATGCAGAGAGAGCAAGAGGTGGGGGGGGGTTGGGCTCTCCAAGATCCAAATACATATCATTGAGAATGGAAGCTCCTTTGAGATTCTCTAAAGGGGGGGATACACTTTTGAATTAGAGAGGGACGGAATGGGGTTATCAAATCTCTAAGAGGGGGTTATCAAACTCTCAAAAGGGGTTATCAACCCTCTTTAACAATTTTTCAAAAGTGTGTACTCTGTTGGCAATTCTCGTATTTTGATGTCCCACATTGGCAATTTTTCCTAAACATTTTCAGCCTTTCAATTTCTTGTGAAATGCTGAGATTAATCTCATTGATATACAGGCATTTTAATCTCAGCCGTTCACAATAAAATGAATGGCTGATTTCTGGGCGATGGAGGTGAAACACATGGAAGATCAACGGTCGGATTAATACTAACTATCACCAGAGGATCATACTCTGATCTAGTGGGCCATCAAGAGGCTTCTAGGAAAACTTGCAACGCCAGATTAATATCCATTTTTCCATAAACCTTAACCCGACCCAACCTGAACCGTGGGTTTAGGAGTGTCAACCCTTCAAATCTGTAGAGTTTTCTATTGGTATCTTAACTTTCTGTTCTTCGTACAAAGTGGGCCCAAGTGATCTTAGTCATTATTGATCACATCCATGAGGAAATAGTTATCTTGTACAAGATAATAAATGCACCTCATTGTTATACGAGGGACTCCTCCTTTGATCTCCCTTCCAAAAACAAAGGCTGGTGGTTCAATAAAAGGAAAGCACTTTTAGAACGGGATTTCTTTTGAAAAATTAAAGACTAAAGTGGAATGGTACTACGATTTGATCATTTCCATACAATGTATTTTTGCATTCAGTCGTGATTCGTAGGGCGGTAGGGGTGTGAACGGATCGAATTCGAATCGGATAAGTGCTATATCCGAATCCGAATTCGTTTACAAAATTCAGTATCTGTATCCGAATTCGACTTCGACGGATAATTAAAATTTATTACCGAATTCGCATCCGACGGATATTATTCAAATTCGGATATTATCCGTATCCGTTTATCCGGATTCAAATCCGAATTTAATTCGAATAATATCCGTATCCGTATTCAAATCCGAATTCATAAACGGATATCTGAATTCGAACACAGATGATCCGTTTATCTGGATTCAAATCCGAATTTGAACGTGTCCGTTTATCCAAATTCATAGACAGATATCCAAATTTAAATCCGCAAAATCCGAATTCGAATTCATAAATAGATATCCGAATTTAAATCCGCAAAACAATTTATAAGCGCGTCGAGCAGGTCCCACCGTTCGCTTTGTTTTCCTTACTCATTCGTTTAAGGCAATTTTCTCATTAACCCGCGGCCGGTATTTATACCCACAGCTCCACACAAGTTTTCTCCTCTCTCCCGATGTGGGACTAAATTTGCAAAACACCGCGTGAAGGCTTAAGTTTTCTCCTCTCTTCTTGGCCATTACGATGATGGGTAAAATTGCAGTAGGAAAAAAAAAGGTGGTTTGCTGACTATTGAAAGATTATCTAATAATATATCATAAAATTAGATCAATAGCACTACTTATTTGTTCTTGTTTTTTTTCTCTCTCCTTCTTTAAATGATATTTTTCATGCTAACAGGGTAATAATGGGAGGAAAAAAAAAAACAAAACTTAAACTGCTCTGACTACTTTACATCTCAGTTCACATACCTAAAGGGAATCATCCATGCATTGAGATGATAACCAACTCAATATAAGTATCTCCAACACAAGAAAACTAAGCATCATAATCATCTAAATGATCCCATCCAAAAGATAAAGCAAAAGGAAGATACCCAGATGTAGTTTAGTCATCCAAAGCATAAGATTACCTACATTAGAATTACCATAGACCATCATAGTCAGATAGATTTGCATCAAATTCAGACCCACATGAGAAATCCCCATCATCAAAGGTATCACAAACACTATAGCCAGGTGCACCCTAAGCATTATTACTGTAAAATTGAGAATTGTCATACAGATGAGTCATTTCCATTATGTCCGTCAAAGAACGATAATCAATCCTAGATGTACCATCACTATCATCATCATCATCATCATCGTCCTCGTCATCTTCATCATCTTTTTCATCGCCATCGTCGTCATCATCATAATAACAGTATCCATCATCATCATCACCATTATCTTCGGACTCTGCCATTAGAAACTGCAAGAATATGAAAAAACTAAAGACTACCATATATATAATAGGAGAAAACGGTTCCAACACATGTGTAGAGAGTTCTCTACACACTAGCTTAAAATACAGTGGGGGCCCACATTGTTCGGGTGATCCAATCCATCCATTTTAAAGGCCCTCACATAGATAGGGTGTCTACAAAAAATCAGATCCATAGGATCATCCCAACCCTACGATTTGTGGAGGTAAAATGGATGTCTTTAAACCTTCACAAATTAGTCCATTTTTTGCCTCCACAGTTCGAATGGTTAAGATGATCCAATGGATTTGATTTTTTGTAGACACCCTATCTATGTGAGGGCCTTAAAAATGAATGGTTTGGATCACCCAAATAATGTGGCCCCCACTCTATTTTAAGCTAGTGTGTAGATAACTTATCTACACATGTGTGTAGGAACCGTTTTCGAGTCTCAAATAAATGAGTATTTTTCCAAGAATAAGTGGCTTGCTTTTCATTATTTTTCCAGTTTTCCAAAGTATTTGGGTTGTCATCCTCATCGGTATTTGGGAAATTATGTTTTGGTTAAAGCAAGCAGAGAGAGCAAGAGGTGGCGGTTGGGCTCTCCAAATACATGTCTTTGAGAATATGGAAGCTCCTTTTGAGATTCTCTAAAAAGATAAATTAACAGAATAGGTACAATGTCCAAAAAATTAAAAAAATCACATGCATTTTAATCTCAACCGTTCACAATAAAATGAATGGCTGATTTTGGGATGATGGAGGTGAAACACATGGAAGATCAACGGTCGGATTGATACATTGAGATCTAGTGGGCCATCACGAAGCTGTTGTGAACACTTGCACGTTTCAGGGAGGTTCCCAAATATCCCTTCTGCACCACGTGTGCAACACCAGATTAATATCCATTTTTCCATAAAAAGATACCCATATTTTTTGAAAAAATAACAAATAAACCCCCACTCTGTTAGACATGCAACATAGTAAGGGTGCAACTTGGGTCGGGTTGGGTCCAGTTGAGGCGAACCCAACTGGACCCAACCAAACCCGACCCGAGGAACCCATTTTTCCAGCCTGACGAAGTTCAACCCGACCCGAGGAACCCTTTTTCCAACCCAAACCCGATCCAACCCGAGTCAAACCTGACCCGAGTCAGGAGAGTCAACCCTTACTAAACCCACCTTTAAATCTCTCAATCCTACCCTAACCCGTCTAACCTCGGGTTGCATGGGGTTTGGGTTGGCCCGGGGCAAAATCAGAAAAAAAATATATTCAAAAAAATTGAATATTGACTTCCGGGTTGGGTCAAGTTCACGTCTCAATAAAATCATGATAAAATTAGTGGGAGGATGTCAGGTTTAGGTCTGGTTGCCTAAGGCCTCAACCCTAACCGAACCCATAACTAAATCGGGTTGGCTTTTCCCAACCCCACTCGTCGGAAGACCAACCCAACCAGACCAGAAATCAGGTTAAACCGGACCCAAGTTGCACCACTACAAAAAAAGTAGGGATCTAATCTCAAAATGAACAAAATTTAAGAAGATTTAGGGTTATGAGGTATGGAGGTTTCCACTATGGGACGCAACCTTGGCCAGGCTTAACGCTATTTTGGTTTGGGTTGGCTTAAGTTAGGGTTGGGAAAGGCCAACCGACCCAATTTAATTTCGGTTTGTGTTAGGATTGAGGCCTTGGGCAACCCGATCTGAACCTAATTCATGTCCTATCATCTTCCAATTTTGTTGCAATTTTCAAATTTATGGGATTATACATTTTGTTATTTTTTTCTATTTTTGCACAGGCCAAACCGACCTAATCCGACCCGATTAAGAAAATAACGGGATCTCTCCTCGACCCAAAGCTCGAGTTGGGTGTCAGGTTAGGTTGAGGGAATGTTACCTTAGGTTGGGCTAGGGCTGGCCGCAACCCAACCCAACCCATCTTCTGCCAACAAAAAACCGACACTCGGAACCCGAACCCAATTTTATGGTAAAAGCTCAACCCGAATTCCCAAAAATCGAACCATGTGACACTCCAAATAAAAACTTCGTTTAACATGCCCAATAGGACTACTTGTTCGTTTCCTGGATTTGAATCCATTGAAGGAGAAATCCTACCCAAAGCACCTTTAATCAGTCAAAACCGTTGGGACTGGCCCGGTCGAGGAGGCATGCCAACACATAAACAGGCTATCAATCAAACACATCAGCCAATAGATAAATTATAACTTAAGATCTAAACTTTCCATATTATTTATAGATGGTTATTACAGCCCAAGAAATTCAAACATGGTCTGATCTTGATGTAGAGTATCAGCAAAGGTTGCTTCCAAAATTATCTGAAATGGAAATTGATACATGGAATTCTCTGTACACAATCAGAAATGTGCATTTCAGGACACAAGAAGAGCTAAACTGCCGACAAAAATCCTACAAAAGAAACCTCTTACACAAAACGTGACAAGTTGGAATCCAATGTTTATGTGCCAATATTTGACCAAACATACTCTGGATTAAGTATACCAAGTTCAGGATCAGTCTGCAGTTCAGCTCTGCTCAACAATTTCTCGTACTCTACGGTTGTACTCACGCTTATTCTCACTGAACATACGTGCTGCTTCTGAATTTGCTGGCGAGTTTGGATTTGGGTCACAAAGTAGGGACTGCAAAAGAGATTAATCATGATTGAAGTCATTTGAAATAAGCTTTCAGAAAACCAGCTCAGATATCACAAGAATAGCATAAATCAACATGTATATACTCCAAGCAAATGTTTATATCATATCCATAGATGGTATAGAAGTAAGACCTGTGCGATCTGCCAAAACAAGTCTTGAGAAAACATAACTGAAAGTCATGGAATAATCTAAAGACAATGAGGCCCTGTTCGTTTTAGATTATGACAACCGATTGTCAGCCCAAAACAACTGATAATCGGTTGTCATAATCTAAAACGAACAGGACCGAATAAGAAAAGTCACAAGTTTCAGTACAATCACTCAGCCTACTTCTGCAAGGCACTTCATGGGATACCAGTATATGGAAAGCTGGCCCAGTAAATCGTTAATTCACTGGTTTTTGGCCTCTCACTCAGCGTACCTCACATGCATTTCCCATTTGTGCGTAACTACCAACCATTGTCAGACCTACTAGCAAAGGTACATAGGTTAAAGTTATTATTAATTTATTTCGCCAAAGTTTTTCAGTAAAATATAAATAGCAAATGGAGTAAATCAAATTCATTTCTGACTTTCTGACCCGTTGGAAAATTTGGGTTTGAGATGATGTATTGGCATCACATATCTTTGTTTTGTGCGGTATTTGTCCCCTTCTGTCTATGGGGATGTTTTGGTTCTTTGTTTCCAAGTAATGCTTTTATTTCACATGTTAAAAAGTGACAAGGGAGAATGGGAGAAAGCAAATCAAACTCATTACTTATCAAGTGATAAATGACATACACTAATGTACCTGGATTGATGTGAGTATTGCAGCTACATCATAAATAGGACTCCATTGATTCTGTAGGATGTCCAAGCAAATACTCCCATCCGCATAGACTATAGAAATTCAAGACAAAAAGGAAGTTAGAACTTGCAAGCACTAAATCAAGACTTGAACATAACCTTCAATAAAATTTAAAGTATATTGTGACGGATAAAACAATAACACAGTAAGAGAGATAATCCAGCTTAACCACTTCTACATTTTGGTTTTTTGTCATGCTGGCACTTGGAAGCTTCTTGACATGACAAGAAATGACACTACAGGAAATGTAAAACTGAAGTGACATGGTATGTTGTGTATCAACAAGGTAAAATGGAATGTCCTTTGCTGGGACATTCCATCTCAGGTTAAAAAATTTAGAAACAAAACTTTATGAGCCCATCAGAGGAAGTGTTGGATATTTTCAATGAGATTCATGTTGCTTTCAACTTACTATTTGGATGGAACATTCGAGAAACAAATCGAACCGTTGGTGGCTTATTTGGATAATCCTCTGTAAACTGAAGTGTCAACTTAAACGTACCTGCAGACTCAAAGGAGATTTTAAGATATCTAAATAAACAACTCAGTGGGAACAAAAAACAAGAATAAGATATCGAAATTAACAACTCAGTAGGAACAAAAAACAAGAATAACTCACTCATAAATGCAGACAACTTAAAGTTGAATAGAAGTCAGAAAATATAAATACAATAATGCAGATTTTTTAGCATTTCAACAAATCTTCACTGTTTTCAACTATTCAAAGATTATAGTACAAGGCAGAGCCATTTCTAGGAAAGATAGAAATGAAATTATGGTGGGCCATCCACGAAAAAGAGGAGAGAAGCCAAAGCAACCGTCTTCAAGTGGGGCCCACATGAAGTATCGCTCCAACTTCAATTGGGGTTCACAATCTCATAACAAAGAATAGCTCCAATTTCATAACTTTATTTCCATAAGCTTTACTGACTGAAGATGAGAAACTTCCACCACTGAAGAGCTCAATTTGAAACATGGTTTTAAATTTCGACCGAAATCCGATTCGGTGGGGACCGAAACCAAAATTTTCCGAAATTTCATTTTTTGCCATTTACGAAATTTCGGATTTCGGTTTAAATGCCATTATTTATTACAAGAAAAAAATTGTTACAAAATTTCAGTTCGAAATTTTGAAAATTCGGTCCGGCATTTCGAACCAAATTAGTCCAAAACAGTTACCAAAACCGAAATTTTAAACCATGATTTCAAACCCTCTATGAGCCTGGATCTCCTTCCCTTTTCAACCATTCTACTAGGAGAATCGGCAAGAGGCAAAAAAAGTAAAGGAGACAACAAATCTCCAGGTCTGAGGCCACAAGAGGATTTAAAAAGTTCTTTCAGTGATCCACTGATTAGAATTGAAAAACAAGCAGATAATAGAAATTTTCTTATCTAGGACAGTCATCTATTGTTGAACCCCCATACGACTCATAAGGTAGTTATGCAGCCCCACTGAACTATATCATACGTTTTTTCCATATCGACTCTAAAAATCATGAGGGATCGAAGTATTCCATCATCTCGTTAGTAAGAAACGCATTATCCATAATTCGAAGCCCTTGAATGAAAGCACTTTGATAAATTGAGACTACTTTGTTCATAATCCTTTTCCCGATCAACCACAAAATTTTCAAACACCTTGTAGACACAGTCGACAAGACAAATGGTGTGAAAATCTGATAATCACTGTGTCATCCTTCTTGAGAATGACAGCTAGGGGTGTTCATTATTCAGTTATAACCGAATAACCGAACCGAACCGAATTGGTTTGGTCGGTTCGGTTTCGGTTATTTTTTTTTTGGAAATTCGGCTATTCGGTTTCGGTTTCGGTTATCTCAAAACAAAAACAAAAAAAAACCATTATTTTTCCAAAAAAAAGTGCTATATGGTCACTCCGTAGGATGATCAAAACCATCCATTTGATTTATCATAACTTAATTAGTTTGTGCTCAAAAAATCATTTTAATAGGATGATCCTAGCCCTCCAATCCAAATCAAGATTTTGCTTTTTTCCTCTTTTTCTCCCACTATTCGGTTATTCGGTTAAAACCGAATAACCGAATTTTTAATCAGTTCGGTTTCGGTTCGGTTTTTGGAAATTTCGGTTCGGTTTCGGTTATCGAAATTTGATCACCGAAATTATTTCGGTTATCAAATTTCGGTCTATTTGGTTCTGTTATATAACCGAACGAACACCCCTAATGACAGCAACAAAAGTAGCTCTTGTGCTTTTATACAACTCCATGGACCCATGAGAAAGGCAAACCATCTTTCACAAATCCCAACACAAATGGAAAAAGGAAAGACAAAATCCATCTGGCCTCGAAGCTCGGTCCCCTCCAAAGAAAAAAGATCAGCCCTAATTTCTCCTCTCGATGACACCATCTTGCCTTTGACATATTGAAGTTTGTGGCCTATCAATTTTTCTTTCATCACTGGATCTTCTACCCAAGCAAGCTCAAACTGAAAGGGGATCGAACCACGGGACTCAATCCTCAATCCAGGAGAATGAGCCAATGGTCAGAAGCTGGTTTAGGCAAAGCACTTTGGCAAGGGTTTGGGATTAAAGGAATTCAATTGGCAGCACACGAAGAAACGGTCCAATCTACTTCTGCTATGATTTCTAGCCCAAGAAAATCAAGTCGCCACCAAAGGTATATCCGTCAATTCATTTCTATTAGGGTATGCTCCAGTGGAGGTAAATTAGGGGGTACAACTTGCATTTACTTCGACGAGAGAAATGACAAGATCTTTAGGGGAAGAGCCAAGAGCTAAGTTATAAATTCTGTTACGTTCGCCGTTTCGTTTTGGCGACTGAAACGAAACGTTTCGATGTTTCGTCCAGTGTTTCGTTCGAAATTTTTTGTTCCGCTACGACGAGGGAAATTTTTTTTTTAATAATTAAAAACATGAAAAATAAAAAAAAAAACAGAAATTGTTAGAAAAATATAATAAACAATTAAATGAAAAAAATATGTAAACGATCCAGCATTTAAAGGAAAATCACTATCTGTGTTGACCAATGCTTGACAAGATGAAAAAATTTTAGAGACCAAATTATGAAATTTTTTTACTGGACTTTTGAGATTTAATAGTGTTTAGACATTATAGAATTTATGAATTTTTAAAACTGGAAAAGTACCCCACTGGTTGGAAGTTTAAGATTTTGACCCGACCCGTTTTTTTTCTGAATTTTGTACTAGAACTGAAGAGTTGACCTTTTATCCTTTTAGATTTGGGTCTTTAAACTATTTTTAATAGATCCAAATGCGGGGTATTCCCTTATTTACATGTAAATCTTAACTAAATAGATCCATTTACTTAAATGCCTTTACATGTAAATACTAAGAAGAAGGGTGAAGAAGAAAAGAGAATTAAGAAGAGGGAGCAAGTAGATATAAAAAAACATAAAAATGGGGAATTCCGGACAAAACAAGGCATTCCGCCTGTTTCGTCCGGAATTCCGGCCGGAACGACCAGAATTGTCCAAAATTTGGACCAGAACGGAAAATATGACAGTTCTGTTCCGGAATCCGAGTCAAAACCGGAATACTTGTCCGTTTTGGCCGGAACGGAACGGAATTTATAACTTAGGCCAAGAGTGTTTCTTTTTTATTTCCTACGGTGTTGGCTTTGACTATCTTTTGGGCCAAGTCTCTTCCTAGCTTCCGGTTTCTCTCTGCTATGATCTCTAGCAGGGTTGGCGCGAGGTTTGTTTCGGCACGGAGAGGAGTACTCAAATTGTTTAAGCTTGGAGTCTCCGGCTAGTGGCTTCTTGAAGCTTAACTTCAACGGTTCTAGCCTCGGAAATCCGGGTCCGGCAGGTATTGGAGGAGTACTCAGGGACGCTGATGGAGTCGTGAGATGGGCTTTTGCAGGCCCTATTGGGATGGCTAATTCTAATGAGGCAGGAGTGTGTGCGGTACATAAAGGGATCAAGCTCCTTGTGGGTGAGGATCTTAATAAAGTAATGGTGGAAGAAGTCTCCTTAAATGTCATTCAGTGGTTATCTGGATCTCTTCCTCCCC
Source organism: Tasmannia lanceolata (assembly GCF_043159265.1). NCBI lineage: Eukaryota > Viridiplantae > Streptophyta > Magnoliopsida > Canellales > Winteraceae > Tasmannia > Tasmannia lanceolata. The sequence goes on from NW_027518681.1 coordinate 431,173, forward strand.
CTTGGAGATTTGCAGCCTTCTTCAATGAGATAAACGGTATTGCTGGCTCTTCGAGTATCTCCTTTTGCCATATCAGGTGGAGATCGGCTCACAAGGATGCAGACAGGATGGCTAGTAACGAGGCTTAGAATGAGGATTTTGAGATTTTCGATTTTCTTCCCCCTTAATGTGGTCATGCTGTTCCTTTTAGTTTCCTTTTCGTATATTCTCAATCTCTTTCCTTGTATTGGACCATCTTAGCCACTTTTAATGAAATTTGATCCTTTTACCATTGGGAAAAAAAAACTTGCATTTACTTCCTATGAAAAAGTGGTAGTCGTTCCAGTGGTCGTGTGACTTACCCTTCAGGATGTTGTAAGTAGCTTCCTCTTTCGCCTGTCATTTTCCCTAAAGTAGGGTAAGTCACATACTCCCTTGGAGGTACTAATTAGAAACGGGGTAACTTGTATACCCCCTTGGAAATACACCACCCCCCCCCCTCTCTCTCTCTCTCTCTCTCTCTCTCTCCCTTCTTGCTTAGCACATAGAATTCAAGAAAGGAAACTTTCTGAAAATAAATACACGCAAATCATATCAAACAAATAGCAATTCTTCAACAATAACTTCTCCAACGAAAATTTGGGAAGATTAGCAGCAAACCTAAGTTTGATAAACAGAACAACCTTTTCTGCTGCTTTTTTATTTCTTCTATTTGCCATTTGCATCACCTCATTCTCAAGTGGAATTCTTCGTATCTTGCACAATTTGATTTCGATACTTCTTAGTAACTTTTACTATGAAAGAGAGTTATTTAAACTGTAGTTTCAGTCCCAGAATTCCTAGTGGAGTTAATTCTTGAATGTTGGGATCAGTCTTGAGGTAACAGCAAAAAAAATGCAAGAATTGAACCAAAAGACAAATTGGTCACATATCTCATGGGATCTGAATTGGCTTCTCCAGACATGTCAGTTGCTGTTGACATAGCTATCGCAGAAGGTACAGCATCTGCTAGATCTGAGATGAAGGAAGAAGTGCAACCCATAGCCGGCATACTACCCCAGTTCTCAATGCCAAATTTGAGAGCCAACTCCTTGTACTCCATATCAATCTATTCCAGGGTCTCTATATGCTCGCTTACAAAACTTACTGGAACAGCTAAGATATTCTTCACGCCTTTCTGGCCGAGCTCAACAATCACTTCATCAGTATGGGATTTCAATCACTGTACAGGTCCAACTCAGCTCAGATAGGCAAGATTGTGTTCATTATCAACTCCTCTAGATTTCAACTCTCCCATGATCAAATCGATACACTCCTCCTTCTGATCATTATAAGGATCTCCCGCATCCTCAACATACCTATGAGGCACTCCATGAGCGTGGAAGAATATCAAAAACTCTCCAACCTTACAGAAACTCTTCAGTTCTTTCTCAATCAAGTCAGCCATCTACTTAATATAACCCTCATGATGATACCATGTCTGTTTAATAGAAACTGGTAGCCTTGCCAAATATGAATCTTCCCTGAAGATGCTACGAAGAAGACGGAAGCTTGAAAACTGAGGATAATAATTCCTCGGTAAAAGGATGCCAATATCGCATTCCAACATACGCATTTAAAGGCATTTGCTTTGCTTTGAGGGCCAATTTCAGTGCATGTCCTTGCTCATCTGTTATCTTCCGCAACGGTGAGCCACCCCTAATAGAAGCATACGCTTCTTTACTTTCTAGATCTCTGAGAACTGAAATTAGTTGAGCCAATTAAAGAAACTGGAAAATCATGGGAAGTCATATTATATCTGAATCTGCAAATATATTGAATAAGAATGGTTGAACACCATGAAGCATCTCTGGTCCTCCAAGGTTCAGTAGCAACACACAATCTTCTCATGTGCAGCATGTGAAGGAACTCCTAAAGCATTCTCACGAAGTGTGTATACTCCTGCAGACTAAAATGTTTGCCTGAAAAGATTTCTCCTGTGAAGAGACTCAGAAATATATGATCTCCCCACAATTCCATTTCTATCAGATGAGTCACAAAGTGAAAGGTTTAGTGTGACTGATATATCTAGATTTCGTGATCCTTTGGCAGAACAACAGCTGATGGATGCACCATGCCCAATGAAAGCATTGGTTTGAAAGCATGGCCTGATATTTTTTATTTATTTTTTAATGGCTAAAAGAGACAGGGGTGCAACACAAGGACTTCCGAGGAGGTCACCCATCCTAGTACTACTCTGGCCCAGGAGCAGCCTGATTCCTTGCAAAGTAATCCTATCGACCGCCGAGCTAAAGTAGTATAAAACACCTAAAAATCCAACTCAAACGATGTTGAAAACCGGCCAGACCGCACGTCAGATCAGAAAAAGAGAGAATCGTAGAAAGATAGGAAAAACCTAGCTCTATCGGAAGAGTGGAATTGCATACATAAAAATCAGACGATGGCGAAAATCACTCTTTCTTCTCCTTGGGTATAAACAGAAACAACTTTATTTTTATTTTTTATTTTTATGAAACTTAACAGAACCAACTTTATAAACAGAATAACAATAATGTCTATCTACAACAATATGCAAATCTTACGAATAACAATAAACAGCCAATCTGCTACAATGTTTAATAACCATTTGAATCAGAGCCTAGGGGTTAAAATTACTCACCTCCATCCCAAGGAGTATCATCCGGACTGCATTTTAAACCCACAAAAGATATTAGTATAGCCCAAAAGTGCTCAAAACCAATAAATGTATAAGATCAAAAGAACTAAAGTCAGGAATCAAAAAATAAAAAAGAGCAGCTCCTTTCTAACTTACCCAAAGATAACAGCATTCCAGAGCATTATATTGTTATCTTGGGGGGCACCACTAATACCCGCAGGAGGGTCCTGCTGCAACCTCTTGAAATCCCTCATTAGCCTCTTCCTCGCAGGAGTTGACATCTTCACCCCCTATGAATTTATGCCACAACAAACACACATATGAATTTTTTTTTTAAAAAGATCAAGGTTCAGGAATAGTCTTCTCCAAAACAGACTAACCATGTAACTAGTTAAAGTGTAAAAATCAAGCCACTGTTTCTGTCCAATAAACCTAGATCAAACAAAATCTAAATCCAAAGATTAATCATAAACTAGATTTAAATCCCACTCAGAAGGAAAAACTAGAAATCAGCGAGAATCATGGTTTTCTCTTCAATTTGGCTGCATACTGAAGTTCATATTAGAACTCCACTCCCACCCTTAACAGAAAGATATCATGCCAAACCCTGAGTCCTAAGAGGAAAGCTCATAACTTGCTACTCAAATTAGGGAAACTTTCGGCCGTAAATATGACTGAAAACTAAAAAATTCAATCATAGAGATAATCGAGACCCAGACGGATATTAAATGCAGTTGCTTTTTTTTAAGGTTTAGGTCTTAAACAGAGAACTTTGAATCTCGAATACAATTCAAAACTCAGACTCACTAGCCAAGGGATGATCATAACCAGGTAACAACATCAGGAAAGGAACAGAGCTACAAAATTAGAGTTAATTCCTGTAAAGTTCGAGCCTTGTCATCAATTCTAGAAAAAACCCTAGAACAAGAATTAAGGCTTCTCCTTTTATTCAACATCTCATATACGACAAAATTAGGGTATTACGAAAACTACAATTAATTCCTATAAAAGTCAAGCCTTGCCATCAATTCGAGAAAACACCCTAGAACAAGAATTAGGGCTTATCCTCCTTTTATTCCACATCTCATATACAACAAAATTAGGGTATTTCGAAAACTAGAGTTAATTCCTATAAAGGTCGAGCCTTGTCATCAACTCGAGAAGAAAAAAAAAACCCTAGCACAAAAGAATTAGGGCTACTCCTTATATTTCGCATCTCATACATAACAAAATTAGGGTATTTAGAAAACTAGTGTTAATTCCTGTAAAGGTCGAGCCTTGTCATCAACTCGAGAAAAAAAAAAAACCCTAGACCAAGAATTAGGGCTTCTACTCTTATTCTGCATCTCATATAAAACAAAATTAGGGCTTTTCTTTTCTACCGAGATCCACATGAGAACGAAACACAAAACGAAGATGAAAAGAAAGAGAAAAAATAAATCACCTGAGAACAGAAAACCAGTTGACAAAAGCTGCAAGAATTAGGGTTTTTTTATTGAATTCAAGGAGGGAGAAAGAAGGGAAATAAGAGCGAAAGACAGAATTAGGGTTTGGTTTTTATCGTGGCTTTGTTCTACTCAGCAGTCTCTCTAGAAAGGCTGATGACCTCAACAGCATGCATGGTTTGTACGTATATTCTATTGAGTATTATTCTAGGCGGCTGATATCTGCACAAATATGTTTTGATAATGACACCTCACTTTGTTTTACATTTTTTATGATTGTATGTTAATAGCATCTTGTGTGTTGTAACTTGTAAGTTGTAATAGGTCTTACAAGCAGATTAAAAAGCATAAAAAAAGTGGGATCTGCTAGGTACCATCGCAGAAGGCATTTCGCGGAGCGGTGTTGCATGAGAGAGCAGACACATAGGCTCAGATTTTGTCTTATTCATATAATTCATCTGAGGGGGCCGCTCTGCAAAATGCCTTCTACTATGGTCCCTAGTAAATCACAAAAAAAATGTAGGTAGTGCTATTATCGAATAAAATAGGATATGGGTGTGTCAACTTTTTCACTTTGTCATCGCGTAGTTCTAAAGCCATATGAAGAAGTGATATTCCCCCTTCTTTTCAATCGCTTGAAATCCAATCCCATGGGACAGAAGAATCGGGCGTCTAACCCTTGAATTAAATTTTAATTTGTTTCATAAAATTGGCACATGTTCATTCATTGGTGATGGAATCCAAGTTTCTCATGTGGATTGAAGAGAAAATTAATGGATGATGTTTGTGATCGAGAGAGTGGACCTCTGCTTTTTGTTCTTTCTATTTTGAAGTGGAAAAATATGTGTAAAATTTGTTTTACACCCGTTTTGCATGGAAAGAAGCATAGGGAAAATTGGCTAAACTTAAAACTAGAGGCATTCATCATACCTCGTCCAATGTCAAGCCAGTTATGTGTCTTTTCCTTCCCAACCAACCCCCCCCCCCCCCCCCCCCCCCAAAGAGAGAGAGAGAGAGAGAGAAGGAAACCAACATTCCATTCTATTAAATTCCTATGATCAACAAGTTCTGAACTCCCATGAATACCCAATGAGCCCATTTCAGAGACCCACATTTGGCATACATATCTACATATGTACAAGTGTTGATTCAATCAAGGTACTAGAACCCCACTTCTTGTAAGTTGTAACACAAAACAATGAATCTGCACGCCAAAGTCTAGAGAAGCAAAGGCTAAGTAGACAGAACAGAAATCAAGGTCACTAAACTGAGTCTTTGGCAAAATGTTTGCAACAGTCCTAAGTGTGGGCCGGCCTAGGTATGTAACTAGGTTTGACGGCATGGTAAGTTACATGTTTAATGGGCATAACCTAACTTATTGGTTAGGTACCTAACATTTGTTATCAGAGCAGCCACCAGTTACCACCTCACGTGTTCGAGTCACAGAAGGGGACCTATGGATGGAGAAGACTACATTGAAAGAGTTACTTGGTAAAAAAAATGTTGTCAGGGTGAAGTTACCACAGAGTAGACTCGAGTGGAATGGGCGGCCTGTGGAAAGGGCTACATGAAAAAAAAAGGTAAGAGTGAAAGCCGGCATATATTGAGCTGCCAAAGACCGTAGATGAGGAAGCAAGGTGGAATGCTACAGTCCTAAGTAGGAGTATGCCTAGGTGTGGCAGTATTAGGACCCGGCCTGGTATGGAACATGTTTAAAGGGCCTAGCCTAACAAGTTCCATCGGCTCTAGGTGCTTGACAATATTGGCTAGGTACTACTGAAGTTTCTCTCATTCTTGATTTTTCAAGATCCAATACAACTATATAAGGGAACACATTTTTTCGACGCCCAAAAATCATAGCATTGTGGCTCACTTCATTCTTTTCTGGTATCAGGTAGAAAATCTTTTGACACAAAATAGTGAATCTGTTCACCAAACTGCAGAGCTGCAAGGTCTGAGTGTGCAGAGAGAAGAGAAACCAAAGTCTGTGGATGGAGTCTTCGGCAAGGACTTTCTTTCATCTTTCGAATTTTCAAGACCCAAGACCATATAGGGGAACCCATTTTTTAGAAGCCCAAAAATCCTAGCATAATAGCTAACTGCATTTTTTTATAGAATCAGGTAAAAAAAACCAACAGAGCTGGATCGGATTCCCTTCAGTTTGAGTACATAGTTAGAACTACAGTGCCTACATAAACATCTATTTTGTGGATCAATTTTATTGCAAAATCATTGTAATTTGTAAACCTTGTTTTACAATTTCAAAGGCAGGTAAAACACTTTGCAAGAGTGACTGAATTGGCTTGATATCCCCCCTTTCCGGCCGTTTAAAAGACATAGGGCTTCTCTTACCACCCATTTAGAAGGGCCCACCATATACTATATGGTGGCAGACTCACTAAAATTTTTTCACCCCTTATGTTTGATTGGTTCTTTGAAGTGCCAATACAACAGCTGATGCCATGCAAGTGGGCCCTCATATGAAGCAAATATGATATCTGCACTCCCTTGACTGTTTTGATAATGGCACTCCTCACCCCACTATCCATTTTTTTTTTTGGATGTTGATAGTATTTTGAGATTTTTAAAACTCCACCCTTGATCCTCCTGAATGTATTAACAATCTCCACTGCATCCTTTTCCAACCCTTCTTTTGCCAGTTTATCAGCTTCTTCATTTGCTGATCTCTTCATATGCTTGAACTGTAGTTTAAGACCCTGAATTCTGAAATAATATTTGCTAGCCTCCAATGTCCACTTGCTTTGTTACAATCCTATGCTAAGACGTTTGTTGAATCGCCTTCAATAATTAAGGGCTCTGAGAACGGCATTTGCATAGCACTTTAGACACCATAGGAGAACTCCTGCTTTAGCCACATTAGCTTCACACTCAAGCTTCCGAAACTATTGTACCAATACCTGCACATCCTGGGTTATCTTTTGCACTTCCATCAAAGTTTAGTTTCATCCATCCGAGAAGTGGGGTACGCAAAATAAAGAACACAGTGCAATTATTAAAATTATGAGTGCATATATCATTTCCATTGATACACACAAAACACTATTTTGTCCTATGAAAAGAGAGACCATATTTTGAACTATTGATCTGAACCGTTGATTCCTTCCAACTTTTGCCTGTTAAATATGAACTGGCTAATTTTGTCTCAATCATCGGCGACTGCCAACGATATTACGGTATGGATGCTCCTTACAGTGCATTTCAGACTGCAGCCCATCAAATGATGAGAGACCGGCCAGATATACAGTTATAATCACAATGGAGGTGATCAAGTACATAAAAAATATGGCTCATAGAACTTCTTCCTTTCCTCCTAAAAGATCTATAACACAGATTGCTGAAGATATCTGAATGCATTTTAAGCACAAAATTGAGAATAATGTTAGACCTAAAAGGCCTCATGTAACCTGTGAAAATCCAACCTCACTATTTTCTTTAGTTTCAGGATATCTTCAACAGCTCATGGAAAGCCTCTTGTGGTATATCAACAGAACCCACGAGCTTCATTCGCTTTTTCCCTTCCTTCTGCTTCTCCAACAGCTTTTTCTTCCGAGTAATATCACCACCATAGCACTTTGCAAGGACGTTCTTCCTCATCGCTGGAACGCTGACAAAATAGTGAAAAATAACTGTAATAAGCTATCATGACATTTGATGCTGTTCCTGAGATTAATCGGTATCCATGGAGTGTAGAAAATATGGAAGGCAGTTAAAGAGTTGCCAAAAATTGCAACAAAGGAAAAAAAAAATTATATTCTGTTTGGTTGATATAAATCTCTAGACATGCTAAACAATTCAGTGTTTGAAGTTTGAACTTCAAAATGTGAAAGTCCCTACGGACACCTCGACTGAGTTTCATAGAACTGTGTAACCAGTATACTTTCTAAAAATGAATGGCATTTGTGTATGTATCTGCATATTTCAGTTATTATGGATGTCAGTCCACCATGAAGTAGTGTTTCTTTTTATAATAATGGAGGACAGAAGTATATTAAAAGCATAAAAAATAGCTAAAAAGAGAGGGATGAGGAAACTAAAGAATGAACAAAAAGGTAAAAAGAACAATTGGGAAAGGCCTACCCAATGTGAAGCTTTCTAAAAGGTGACTCCATCACTAGCTAGTGCATCCAGCACATCATTTCATTGGCACTCAAAATACGTAATGAGGGAGACTACTCCATAGTGAGACCAATGATTTCCATACTTGTGTTCATAGTTTTAAATTTCGGACGAAATATTTCGGTTTCGGTTAAAGTACATTGAATCGGAATTTTACATGATTTCCTTAAAATTTTGCCGAAATCTGAAATTTCATTTTTCACCCTTATTTTCAAAATTTCTACCTAAATGTTAAAGATTTCCACCAAAATTACGGCCGAAATGGCCCAAATTACCACCGAAATTTCATACATTTCGATGGAAATTATAAAAAAACCAAATTTTTTGTCAAAGTTTTACATGATTTCGGCCAAAATTTCCACCGAAACCGGTGGCCATTTAAAACCTTGTTTGTGTTCCTAAATACTTCCCCAATACTTCCTAGTGTGGGTTACCTTTAAAGCTTCAATCAGAGTTCGGATCAATGGAATTTGGAGAAGTTCATCTTGCAACTAAGCTATCTCGATGATGAGAAACGAATAGGGAATCTCCTCAAATCTTACAAGATATCTCCAACCGCAAATCCCCGTAACTGTCACTTAACTATGGATAATTGATGTACGGCCAACATTAATTTCCAAGAGGCTTTTTAAGTAGTTTTTTTTTTTCAAGCAAGTAAATGAAATTTATGAAGACATTCGTAAAAAGGTGGGAGTGGCACCAATTGAGGAGAAGATGAGAGAGCACCGCTTAAGATGGTTTGGACATATCCAACGTAGGCCTTTGGATGCTCCGGTGAGAAGAGGTGACTCGTTCCAAATTGATGGAGTAAAAAGAGGTAGGGGCAGACCGAAAACAACTTGGGTAGAAACAGTGAGGAAAGACTTGATAGCTAGAAACATAACAAAGAACATGACCTTGGATAGGATAGAATGGAAGAAAATGATCCACGTAGAAGAACCCAACTAGAACAAGGATTAGAGCCGGGTAGATTCCTTTTACCTTCTTCATGAATTTTTTTCTAAGGGATTCATTTAGCCGACCCCAACTAGTTTGGGACAAAGGCTTTGTTGAGTTGAGTTGAGTTGAAGTAAATGAAATTTATGAAAAGAAGCGATTAAGACTACATATTCAGGATAGGCACCATCATTTGTTAGTTATGAGTGACATATTTGTAATTCTTTTAAGTATGATATAGTTTATAATAAAGGGTGGAAAGTCATGGGTTTCACTTTAAAGCCATACGAACTCTCTCTTCCCTTCTTGTCCTCTTTCTTCTCTTTCTCTCCTTGTTTATTCTGTCAACTTATACAAGTAACATGGTATCAGATCAAGGATTATTAATGGAGACAAGTTGTCAAAAATCATTTATGGGAATTAGTATTCTCCATGACTCAAAGGAGTTTGCCCTTCCGCAGAAATCTTTTACATGAAAATGGTCAAAGTTCCTAATATGTGATGGAGATCGGCGCCCTTTGCGCGTCTATTCGAGACGGGCCCGCCCTCCGAGAGGCCCATAGAGTTGTTTTTGTTATTATTTAGGTCCCACATGGGCCTTTTTATTATTATTAGCTTTGTTAGGGATATTTTCGCCTTTTATCTCTTAGAGTTCTATTTTAGTAGGTTTCTAATTATTAAAGTTCTAGTTTTAGTATGATTCTATTTTTGTGGGTTGTATTTGGCTATTTAAAGCCATAAACCAACGTTTATTGATACCTTTGGATGAATATTGATTGATAATGAGAACTCTTCCTCCCCTCTTGTGTTCGTCTCTTTCTCTTCTCCTATTCTTCTCTCTATTCTCCCCCTAATTCTTCTTCTTTCTTCTTCTTCTTCTAATTTCCTCTTTCCAGCCTACATCAAATTGGTATCAAAGCCAAAGATCCAAGCGTCACTGTGAAGATCAAGAGCCTTGCAAGTCCTCCGAACACCAACATCCCTATTTGTTCAGGTTTGCAAGCCTCTTTTCCCCAACGATCTGCTGCAAATACAGCCCAGATTTCTGGGTTGTGCTGCCACCCTTTTGTTGTCCCCCAAACCCTTAAAACTTCACTATCTAGCCCAAACCCTACCCTAACCTGCAACTCCAAGTATAACCCTTCAAAACCCTAAATCAACCTTCAATCTTACCTTGAAACCCTAACCCAAGAACCACATCCAATCACATATTGCTGCCTCTTTGCAACTGCAATCAGCCCACCCTTTATATCCTACCAGAGACTTCTCTTTTCCACCTATTTTCAGCCCCTAAATCCCCTTCATAGCAACAGCCCTTGCAGCCAACCACCTTGCTGCCTCTCCCAAGCCTTCTTCCGGAGTTTCCACCTTCCACCCCTTTGCCGGAGCTTCCCCCGTGACCTCGTGTGTAGCGCGCCACCGCCACTGCCTTCGAGTAGAAGAAAACCCGTGAGAACGAAACCCTCGTGGGTTTCTTTTTCTGTTCTTGAGATTAAAAGAGGAAAGTCATCTTTGATAAAAGATAACTTATATTGACAACCCCCCCCCCCCCAACTCCCCTTGCACACCCCCACATCGTATAAGTTGAGCTAATATAACACCTTATATTTGCCTTGGGCACCCCACATCCCTCTTACCTTTTTAAGTTGTGCACGTGACTAACTGAGCCAAAAAAAAAAAAAAAACACAGTGATTTTCGGCACAGTTTCAGAGCAATCACAGCCGTCGATCACGTTCCTTCATCCGATCATCAGTTTCTACACATCCGATCGACGATCCATGACAGATCTGCTGTCAGGAAGACCACCCGGACTTCTTAGGCTATTCGTAGGCTTCCAACGTACGCATCTTCTTTACTGAAGTTAAGATTTAATATTCCTATCAGTAGATAGTCATTAAATTTGCACTTAGGGCCCATATTCACCTTGTTTTCATCAAACCCTTATTTCCTCTACATTAGAACCTCTTTTACCGTGATTTTTCGAACTCTATTTTTACACCAACCTTAAGTAGTTTCCTTTATTACGTACTTGTTTCCTTGCATTACATTAGCATAGTTTAGTTGCATTACTTTTAGTTATTTGCGTTGTATATCAGCCAAAACCCCATCCTTTCCTTACCCGTAGTTCATGAGCATACAAACACGTTCAAAACCAAAATGGAAGAAAGAGTCACCGCCTTGGAAGTGAACACTCTTAGGGGAACAGTACAACAAATGGCAGGACACATAGAACAACTAGAAGAGCGCCTTACGCAGTTGGGTGACAGGTCTACCACTCACGTGGATGGACCTGGGCTCCAGGCAGGCCAATCCGGCAATGCTCGTGGACATCCTGACGGTCCAGGAGGTCTTCTCCCCACCCCTGCGAGACTTCGTCCCATTGCTAGAGAAACCCCTGCCAGGGAAAGTCATATGCAGGGCAATGATAGGAGAAATCACCATGTTGGCCATCCCTACCATGAGAGATTTGTTAACGAGGGACAATTTCAGGAAGACGACCCAGGGAATTATGTCCAGTCACCTACCTAGGCTAGGTATCTTGATAGGCGTTTTGCTACTCGACCTCTAAGACAGAGTCCAGATTGTCACCATACTGATCATATGGATATAACTAAAAAGGTCAAACTGGAGGTTCCTAGTTTTGATGGAAAGTTGGATTCCAATGCTTTCCTCGATTGGTTAGCAGACTTGGAAGCCTACTTTGCGTGGTATAAAATGGATGATTTTCATCGTGTGCAGTTTTGTCAGGTTAAGTTAGTTGGATCTGCCAAACGGCATTGGCAAACTGTTCATAAGAACTTAGTGCGTTTCGGACAGCCATACGAATTTACCTGGGATGAGATGAAAACCAGGTTAACAGATAAGTACGTGCCCCCCTTTTATAAACATCAACTGCTAGACGAATTGCTAAATTTGAGGCAGTCGACTTTTACAGTCACTCAATACTTGTCTAAGTTTGAAGAGCTTTCGCTGAGATGCGATGTAACTGACGAGCTTTCCATGACTATCCAGAAGTTCATAAATGGGTTGCGACCCGAGATTAAGCGAGAAGTCGAACTCCATTCTCCTGAGACCATGGAGGAAGCCTATCAAAAGGCTCTCGCATTTGAAAAATATCTCAAGTACCCCAACCCTAGAGGTGGAACATCCCAAATGAGAGAAACCCAAACGAGTAGATCATGGTACTCACAGCAGCCTGGTAGAGTTGCCCAGTCCGGTCCGTCTGCTTCAAGAAACACCACCACTTTTTCTAGGGGAAGCAATAACTTTGGTCCAACAGTTAGCACTAATCGAGATAAAGGACCGGTAAATCCTACTTCTCGTCAAGGACCTGTAACTTCCAATTCCCGACAAGTACCCCAAGGTCCTGAGTGTTTTAACTGTCACCAGAAAGGTCACATTGCCTCCCGTTGTCCACATCGCACCCTTACTATAGAGGAGGAGCATGGCGAACCCTTCGAGGACCAAGATGACGAGCAAGAAGTAGAGCCTCTTGATCCTGTCGACTCAGCAGATGAAGATGACTTCGATGGCACACGTGTTGGTGTAGTGCGTTGCATTTTGTCTACGCCTGCAACAAAAGATGATTGTCAACGCACTAACATTTTTCATACTTATCTCACCTGCGGAGGCACAGTGTGTAAAATCGTCATCGACGGAGGTAGTTCCATGAATGTTGTCTCTCAAGCGGGTGTTTCTAAAATGAAACTCAAACCTGAACCACACCCGCAACCGTACAAAGTCGCTTGGGTTGATAAGACATCCTTACCTGTTTCACAGAGGTGTCTTGTCCCCATCAACATGGGAGATTATTCAGATAAGATATGGTGTGATGTCCTACCCATGGATGTTGCCCACATCTTACTCGGCCGCCCTTGGCTTTATGATATGGACGTACTTCATCATGGGCAAGAAACAAGCATCTTGGTAGAACAATTAGGTTGAAATCCGCGCTACATGTCGAGAAAGTTAAGAGTTCTAAACCTACCCCACCCTCAAAGCCAGCTAAACAAAAGAGTCTCCATATCCTGAACCGTAAAGAATTTGAAGGAGCAAGTCAAGAGACAGGACACATGTTGGCTTTGGTGGATGAAGGAGCTCTTCAGCTCTCTTCTGAGCAACCTGTTGACCTACCACCTCAGGTCAACCAGATATTACAGGAATTTCACGACGTGATTCCTGATGAGCTCCCTGCAGAATTACCACCTATGAGGGATGTTCAGCATGCGATTGACCTGATTCCAGGTTCTCAATTGCCCAACCTTCCACACTATCGCATGAATACTCTTGAGCGAGCAGAGTTACGTCGACAAGTAGAGGAATTACTAGAGAGTGGTGTGATCCGAGACAGCCTTAGTCCCTGTGCTGTACCCGCATTACTTACACCCAAGAAAGACGGATCATGGAGAATGTGCGTGGATAGTCGCGCCATAAATAAAATCACAATCAAGTATAGATTTCACATTCCCCGTCTTGAGGACATGCTTGATTTATTAGCCGGGTCGCGTTGGTACAGTAAGATCGACTTACGTAGTGGATACCATCAAATTCGGATTCGTCAAGGAGACGAATGGAAAACCGCCTTTAAGACACCAGACGGATTATTCGAATGGTTAGTCATGCCCTTTGGTTTATCTAATGCCCCGAGCACATTCATGAGGGTAATGACACAGATATTACCTCCGTTCTTAGGCACATTCGTGGTGGTATACTTTGACGATATTTTGATCTTTAGTCGATCAAAAGGATTACATCTCGATCACCTTAGGCAAGTTCTTGAGGTTCTTCGAGAATCTAAATTTTATGCAAATCTCAAGAAGTGCTCCTTTATGCAAACTCAGGTGATATTCTTAGGCTTTATCGTCTCAGAAAAGGGTGTATCTGTAGCCCTGAAAAGGTGCGAGCAATAAATGATTGGCCAGTTCCTACTACACTTTCTGAGGTTCGAAGTTTTCATGGATTGGTCATATTTTATCGCAGATTTGTTAAGGGTTTTAGTACCCTTATGGCTCCCATAACGGACTGCATGAAGAAAGGTGAGTTCCGTTGGACCTCTTCTGCTACACGAGCTTTTCAAAATATCAAGCAGAAGATGATGGAAGCTCCCGTCTTAGTTCATCCTGACTTTTCTAAAGTCTTTGAGGTATCATGTGATGCGTCAGGTGTAGGGATAGGAGGTGTTTTAAGTCAAGAAGGACACCCTGTAGCCTATTTTAGCGAGAAACTTAATGAGGCTAAACAACGTTATTCCACATATGATAAAGAGTTATACGCTGTTATACGGGCATTGTTCTATTGGAGGTATTATCTTTTACCTCAGGAGTTTGTCTTATATTCTGACCACGAAGCGTTGAAATACCTTCATTCACAGAAGAAATTAAGTCAACGTCACGCTAAGTGGATAGAATTTATCCAAGAGTATACTTTTGTACTCAATCATCGGGCAGGAATTGAAAATAAAGTAGCCGATGCCTTAAGTCGTAAAGTTATGGTCTTATAGTCCATGAGTGTCCAAGTCATAGGTTTTGATAGGCTGAAGGACGACTATCCTACGTGTCCTGATTTTGGCATCATTTTTCAAGATGTCCATGATGGTAACCGTCGGGAACATGTTGATTTCTTGATAAATGACGGTTATCTCTTTCGAGGTACTAGGCTATGCATTCCCCGCACTTCCCTTCGCGATTTCTTAGTTTGGGAAATGCATGCTGGAGGCCTAGCAGGACACTTTGGCCGTGATAAGACGATCGCGTTAGTCGAGGATAGATTTTATTGGCCATCGTTAAAGAAAGACGTAGCGTGAATCGTGTCACAGTGTCGCACATGTCAATTAGGAAAGGCTAAGAAACAAAATACTGGATTATATACACCTTTGCCTATTCCCCACTCTCCATGGCAAGATATCAGCATGGACTTTGTCCTTGGTTTGCCTCGGACAGCTCGAGGACATGACTCTATCATGCTTGTGGTGGACCGTTTTTCACGGATGGCACACTTCATTCCGTGTAGCAAGACAGCTGATGGCGTACAGGTAGCTAAGCTGTTCTTTAAGGAAGTTGTTAAACTTCATGGGCTCCCTCTCTCTATTGTGTCAGATCGAGATGTAAAGTTTGTAAGCCATTTTTGGCGAACACTTTGGAAACTTTTTGGCACACGGTTGAAGTTTTCATCAGCATTTCACCCACAAACTGATGGTAAAACAGAGGTAGTTAATCGTAGTTTAGGTGATTTGTTACGTTGTTTAGTTGGCGATCGTCCTAGTACATGGGATTTGTTGTTACCCATTGCTGAGTTTGCGTACAATGGTTCCATCAATAGGACTACTGGAAAGAGCCCATTTGAGAGTGTTCATGGCGTCAACCCTCATCAGCCTGTTGATCTCATACTTTTACCACCTGATGCCCGTCCCTCTCAGTTAGCCGATTCTTTTGCCCAACACATCCATGATCTTCATGCTGATATACGTCGCAGGATTGCTACTAGTAATGTTGACTATAAGCTAGCAGTTGATGTACATCGTAGGAACCTTGAATTTAATGAAGGCGACTATGTAATGGTTCGTGTTCGTCCCGAACGTTACCCTCGCCATTCTTTTAAAAGTTGCATGCTAGAGCCATCGGACCTTTTCGTATTCTTCGTAAATATGGCCCGAATGCTTATTTAATTGAATTACCTGCTGATATGAATATTAGTCCTGTTTTCAATATTGAAGATCTAATCCCATATCGAGGTACCTTTGAGCCTCCTTCTATGCCTACAGATGTTTCTACAGGTCGGACTGCCAGCTCTTCTGTTCCAACACCAGTGCCAGTGGTTCCACCAGTGCCCCCACTTCCTTCGGACCAAATCGAGGCTATACTTGACGATCAGATCGTTTCCTCCCGCCATGGTGGTTGTCAGCGTTACCTTGTTCAGTGGCGTGATCGTCCTCCTTCAGACGCCACTTGGCTTACAGAGGACGACCTTCGCCGTTTAGATCCTGACATCCTGGAGCAGTACCACTCTCTTCACTCTCCGGAGGAGAGTTCTTTTCAGCAGGGGGGAAATGATGGAGATCGGCGCCCTTTGCGCGTCTATTCGAGACGGGCCCGCCCTCCGAGAGGCCCATAGAGTTGTTTTTGTTATTATTTAGGTCCCACATGGGCCTTTTTATTATTATTAGCTTTGTTAGGGATATTTTAGCCTTTTATCTCTTAAGAGTTCTATTTTAGTAGGTTTCTAATTATTAAAGTTCTAGTTTTAGTATGATTCTATTTTTTAGGGTTGTATTTGGCTATTTAAAGCCATAAACCAACGTTTATTGGTACCTTTGGATGAATATTGATTGATATTGAGAACTCTTCCTCCCCTCTTGTGTTTGTCTCTTTCTCTTCTCCTATTCTTCTCTCTATTCTCCCCCTAATTCTTCTTCTTTCTTCTTCTTCTTCTAATTTCCTCTTTCCAGCCTACATCAATATGACTCAAAAAAATTTCTTCTTCGGGAGAACTCTATAAGGAATTAAGTAAAAAAAAGTTTGCCAAAATTATCTATAACCATAGTTTTAATTTTAAACCAAAACCGACACAGAACTATCGAAATGTTTCATTTCCATCCCCACAAAACCCATTCAGAAACCAAAACAAAATTGCAAGTGTATTAGTGGTGTGCTACACCAGTATGTGTTACATAATAATATTAATATGAATTGCATGTAAAATGTGGTGTATGTATTATGTACAAATATGTATATCAATTACATGTGAAATGAGGTACCGGTATGTATTGAATTATATACGTGTTACAGTGAATGTCGATAGTGTTCGATGTTGCTAAACCATTAGGGGTAGGTTTTTTCGCTTATGTGATGGTTTTAGAGTGTGCATTTGTACGTATTCTAACTATACTTGAAGTTTCATCTTTAAAACCCCTCATTTGCATATGTGTCTGTGAATTTACAGGATTTCCACAAAAAATTCCATCAAAAATCGACATGTCCCTATTTCCATCACGACCACAATGCATACCAAAACTGAAACCTAAAAACTTGTCTGCAACTCAAAGGGTTTCTTCTACTAGAAGGGACTTTTTACAAAAAAATGAGTTGATAAGAGAAATATCTGCTTCACAATTATTTAATGTTTGTCAATGTTTAATGAATGAATCTCTTGACGAATAATCATAGGTGTTTTTTTAAAGAAACATAATTAAAGACCATTAGAACCAAAAGTGTAAATCCCTAGCATGTTAACAAAACCTCTTCTTGCAAGAGGGAATTTTGATCCCAATGTCTTAGATGTGTAATCTTCTCATTCATGCATAAAATGTATTGCAAACAAAGCTCTACCGCAACAATACGGAGGCTAATCATTTTTTTAATGGTTATATGGTGGCTATTCATGTCGCTAATAATCCCATGTTTCATGGGAGAATGAAACACAGAAATTTAGTATCATTTTGTTCTTGATAAAGTGATCAGTAAGGAAGTCTCTACCCCGTTTGTTCGACCTCATAAGTAATTAGCTGATTTTTTTACGAAGGTAGCCTCTAGTAGGCTGGATTTTATTTGCACCAAGCTAGGCATTAATGAAATCTATACTCCATCTTGAGGGGGAGTGTTGAAAGTCCAGTATTATGGCGTATGATACATAATCCGGATAGGCACCCTCACTTATGTCACTAATAAGGGGCATACTTGTAATTTCACGAATTGGTACGCATTTCCATTTTTACCCTTCATATGAAAGTGATTGTCCAATTCTTCTCTCTGGTTAGCTGCACTTTACCGTTGACTTTTGAACATTACATTCTTATCCAAGTAAAACCCCTATATACATACCCACATTCAACGTCCTCGACTTTACTCAATGACAAGTACATCAGATGATGGGGACAATTGTAGGGCCATATTTTAATTTTTAAGTGTTTTAGGTGCCTTTTAAGTCCTTTAAGTTATAGTAGGGGTATTAGAGTCTTTTTGCATCAAAATAGCTTATGTTCTTTGAGTTATGTATGTTTTAAAGAGGTCACACATGAGTATTACGGGATTTTTAAGTAGCAATCAAGTATGAGGGTATTTTGGTCCAAAAGTATTGGTTTTTTCTTTAGGGTTTTAGAACTTTCAGTTCACTTCTTCCTTCCTATATATTGTAAGCCTTAGGGAATTTTTAAGGATTCCTTGTTATGATGATGGAATGAAAAAGATTGTTCTTTTATAGTTTGCAAAATTGTGGGTGTGAAGCCGTGATGCCTTGATCTTTCCAAAGCTTCTTTAGTGAGATGCCAAAGAAAACTCTTGGCGCCGTGGTGGGATGCCTGGAGATAAGTTTCTCATTTCTTTATTACCTATAATATATATTTCTCAATTTTCTCTCTTTTTTCTTAATTTCATCTACAAAAACAATCTGCCAAGGAATTAAAAAAATTCTTTCTTCGTGCCGAAAACCTTAAAACTCTATTTTTTTTCTTGTTTTAACCATCCCATCTCAGCCTAAACCTTGTACCCCTCTGTTTTACCCCAAAACTAATTTCACATCTTCCCGGCATCTTCGAAAGCTTCCCGGCATATGTCTGCACCACCCCAAACCTAGCCTAAACCCCATAGAATTATTTCCCCAACCTAATCACCTCTTTTAGGAGCCAAAATACTATGTTTCACCCTGCATCAGATTTGGTATTAAAGCAGAATATCAAATCAACTTTCGATCGTCCCGCATCATCAGATCCACAAAGATCAATAGATCAACTTCAACTATATATTAATGTATGCATATGCAATACCAGAAATAAAGTTATATACAAAATTGTGTCGCCAGCTATACCGAACATTATATGTGCAAAAATCAACACAAATGTGAACTTAAACATTTTATAACCAAGTTAACTTCCCTATTGTCATACTTGTAGATCTTTTAAAAACAAGAACAAAAGAATATAAGGAAAACCTGGAATATTTAAAACTGTTATCGAAAGGAAAATCTACGTCAGAATCTTACGTCTCTCTTGCAATAACCTTTGACCCAATAGCAGCTTGAATTGTTATCTCAAACATTTGCCTGTCAAATACCAGGAAAACATTTATCCTCTCAACAAAAGAAAGCAGCAAGATAACTGAAATTGCAAAATCAATTCAATATTGAACTTAATAATGTTAAACCTATCAATGAATTTCTTCAGCTTATCCACCATTTCACGACCAAGGCGCTGTGCCTTCAGTTTATGGGCAATGGTTGCCATAGCATCAACTGGTTGGCCATTTAGAAGAATATCAAGCTTCACCAGATCAGAGACTTGATATCTGCCAAGCACAATCATTTATTTAGACATGAGAATGTGACACTTCAGTTCCATAGGACCTAAGAAAAAGATCAACAAATAAACAAGTGAAAAAACTACTTCTGGAAAATACTAAAGCATGGTCCTTTCCGGTTTGCACTGGACATAAACGCTCACGATTTCTTCAATTTAAAATGTTCGAACAGAACACCATTCAAAAAAAAAAGCGCTCCAACAGAACATGCATGGTTGCAGATTCCTTATAAAGGAAATTTTATTTGTAAACTCCAGAACCAAATCACTTAGCATGCGTCTGAAAATAGTGCCAGAAATTCATCATATGAAGTATTTTACTAACACAGAATTCATTTTCTACTTGATATCTTTTTCAAATGGAAGGGATCATAATCATAATTCTCATTTTCCAAAAGGTCTATCAACTAAATTGGATGCAATCATCCCTCGACTCAAGATAATAGACTGTAGTTTCAAAAGAAATTTCATGAGATTTTAGACCATTTTCAGACAGGGCAAAGCTAAGCCAATATCGAGACAGTATAGGAAAGATAAATACCCTATTTTTGTAATTCTTATGATCAATTTAGATTGTCCATTTGTGGCTCCGGTGGCGACTAGATCAACATGTCATTACCCTAAGAGAAGTTCCCATCAAAGTTCAACATGAATTTTTGGGTACCTATCATGAGGTGTATCTTTCAAATGGGGAGGTTGAATAAAAGTATAACTTCCCAGAAAACGAGACAAATATCAGTGGGCAATAGAAATGGCTTCACGAAGTGGTACAAAAAGAAAACACTTTATTTAGCTAGCCCCCAAAACTGAAATCATTACCAATATGAAAAAGATTGCAAGGCTAAACCAAACAGATTAATGATCTAGTGTACCTGGAAAAAACTTCGAATTGCTAGGAAATGCAAAACTTCCAAGCTCGCTGGAATTGGATACTACCGCGTTATGTGAACGCCGGTGATTTTGGCATCTTAAACTGTCGGCACCGAAGAATCACCAAGTGGCAAGACGACAGATACAGACAGCACGTAATGCCATCAAGACATGCAGTACATTTACAATGTCCCATTTTTGAACCATTGAAAATCAAAGAGCAGGTCCCCTACACCTTTAATAAGGTGCCTGCAACTCAAACTTAATAATGTAAGACTGTGATGCATGGATTCGGATTTGCGTGTCGGGATCTGACACAAATTTGAGGTGTCGGATTCTACAAACCCCAAAATAGGATTTCTGGCAGTAATTTTTATTAAATAAAAATTATGAGGAAAAGGATTGTACGCTCGACCGTACCTAAAGTTAGGTACGGTAGAGTGCCAAATCACATGGGTCCCACATTTTTTGTGAGCATCTAAACTATTCATTTGCAAGGCCCCATCATAGATAGGGTGCATACCAAAAATCAGCTCCATAGGATGATCCTAACCCATCCATTTGTGGAGGCCAAAATGGACAGACAGTGTTTGTCCACAAATCTGCCCATTTTGGCCTCCAGTTTTGGAGGGGTTAGGATGATTCAATGGTGCTGATTTTTGGTATGCACCCTATCTATGATGGGGCCTTGCAAATGAATGGTTTAGATGCCCACCAAAAATGGAGGACCCATGTGATTTGGCACTCTACCGTACCTAAAGTTAGGTACGGTCGAACGTACAATCTTATTCCTCAAAAATTTTATATATATATATATATATATATATATATATATATATATATATATATATATATATATATATATATATATATATATTCATGAAAATTTTGATAGGGGAGGGTCAAGACGTTAGAGTTTTTATCAAGATAGTCGAAGAAAATGAGGGAAGGGGGTTGATGTTCGAGATTGGAGGGTAGTGAGTCGTGACGTTGGGGTTTTAATTAAGAGAGGACGGGTTGTGCTCTGATAAAAAAAGAAGTTCAGAAGAAAACGCGTTTAAAAGGAAAATATATAAGAGACAATGATGTGTCGGATTCGTCTGAAAAAACAGGCTTCGTGTGGGACATGGCTACGACAAGAATATGGATGTGTCCCACGTGATTCCATGTCCAATTCGTGTGTCAAAACGTGCCTTCACGGATTCGGCGTAGGGGGCAAAGACCCCGTGCCACATAGATGTAAGATATAACAGTTTATATATAATGCATTCCTTGGTTCTTATTTCACTTTTATAGGTAAAAAGGATTTTAATACAACTAATAGAAAGTGGGCTCTAAACCTAATCAAAAGAAACTAGAAAACTGTTACAATTAAAAGGATGAGATTCTAGCAGTGATTTCGTTTAAGGTTTCTCACCTGCCAAGAAATAAAAGAAATAAAAGGAATTTCAGGCAAAGGTCTTTCATTGCATTTCCCCTCTTCTATGGCTTTTGTTGACATCTTTCTGAAGATGGAAATGGTGATTAATTTCCATGAAGTAAATCTTTTACTTCATGGAAGCAACAGCTTAGTCACATCTCTTTCATAAATCTACCTTTTTTCTTTTTGTTGTTTTCAAAGCAAATGGTTGGATCCCTACCCCAGTCTAATGGATTTATTCATCTAGGTAACAATCACTATGAATCCAAACAATAATTACTTCTTATGCAAACAGCAATTATTGTTTATCCAAACCGTTTGTAGATATTGTAGTCACTTCTCACCCTCTCCCCACTCGGGCCATCTCAATTCTCTCTGAGTCCCACCTTCCTTGCAACTCTTCCACCATTGGATAAACTAATATTCCATGGAAAAAAATTTCATGGCTGCCAAACATGGCCTTAATCTTCGCTGAACCAAAAATTAAAATATTTTTCAAGGAAAGTAATGGGAAGGAGAAGGATTTTTTGAGGAAAAGTCCTTCGACGGGGAAAGGCCTTTCCTTCAAACCAAACAGGCCCTTTTTTGTTCTCTTTACATTTGCTCTTTAGATTTTAAATCTTAATTGTACAATCATAGCCATTGATCCAACAGTCGGATTAGCTCTCTCTCTCTCTCTCTCTCTCTCTCTCTCTCTCTCTCTCTCTCTCTCTCTCTCTCTCTCTCTCTCTCTCTCTCTCTCTCTCTCTCTCTCTCTCTGTGCGTGCGTGCGTGCGTGCGCGTGTGTGTGTATATATATCAACCTGAAACTTGTATATATACATATATATATATATATATATATATATATATATATATATATATATATATATATATATATATACAAGTTTCAGGTTGATCCAATCATTGGATATAAAACCGGGATAAGATCAGAACTGCCCATCCTTGGATCTTGCAGATCTGGTGTTTTTGCCAAGACCGACGACCGGAGAGTCGGATTTGAATGACGTTTGGATATCTCGATTTACATAACATCCACTAGAACATATCTAAGAGTCAGTCCAATCCAACGGTCATATTGTGTTCAGTGACCATTTTTCAAATCTGAATTTAGTCACACCGCAGATTTTCTTATTCCACCCAGATCTGAGTTTGCTTTGATCAGAGCGATTCCAAATTAACATATGGTCCTCTTAAAGCACTGTCCTACCACCCATCAAATTTTTAAAATGAGTCAACAGTCTGTTTGCATTGATCATTTGGGAAAATAGGCACTTTTCTAGATTCAAAATTCCCAAAAGTTGTTTTTCTTGAAATTCCAGGATTGGAATCTATTTAGTCACCCCTCCAAATCAATTCATCTCTCTTCCAATCATCAGTCGTTGCCTTCCCTAGAACGGCCCGCATCAGTTTGATATCAGAGCTATAATATCGAGTTTTCTTCACTTTGGTTCCGGCATCAACAGTGTTATGTAATTTTAAATCTAAATGCACCCTATGGTATTATCTAATATAGAATGATGAATGTTAATTACTTGCTACTACCAACTTGTTAGTTGTTAGTTCAAGAAATGCATTATTTAGAAGCTGAGATTGTTTCACAATTCTTATGCAGAGAATAAAATATATATCTTTTTCCAAATTCTCCTTTTTCTTATTTTTCATATTTTACAATTTTTTATTATTTTTGTACAGATGTGTAAGACTTCCTCCTAATTCAGTGATTGTAATGAATTAACTAAATGCTCATATTATCAAACTTCGGGTTTTAAAACCCATGCCTTCTGAATATGATTATGTTAAAGAAAAATCTACGAAACAGATAGTCTCTGATGAGCCAAGAATCAGAGTAGCACATGCAACGGCTTAAGCTTTAATAGGATAAAAGAAATTCCTTGATAAGTACAAGAGATATTTTTCAATGCTTACTCTGCATCCTCGTAATCAAAAGAGGCATATCCAGATGTCATACTCTTCAATTCATCATAGAAATCCACAACAATTTCCCTCAATGGCATACGATATTTCATAAAGGCCCGTTGACTGCACAATGAAAGGATAGACAATCAAACGGTAAACATCCGTCAGTTTACAAAATAAGAGATCAAACTTGAAATAGTAATCACCTATCAATAAATGAGTACTCCAATTGTTCTCCTCTCCTCTCAGAGCAAAGAGTAATAACAGACCCTACATATCTGCACGTTGATGAAAATACAGACTGAATGAAAAATGCTTTACAATATTATACAAAGTACCTAAAAATAATAAACAAAATTAATTCTTGAAAAGAAATGGAAGAAGGGCCTGGAGCTTACTCACTAGGAAAAATAATGGTAGCAATCACAGATGGTTCCCAACATTTTGTTACACGCTTTTTTGGATCTGAGTCTAATGCAGCAGGATTCTGAACATGCACTTTGCTAAACAAAGCAATAATATAACATTAAATAAAGTAAATGTAAACCTCTCAAGTTGTGTAGAAGGAAATAACATATCCATTACCATACCTTCCGTCTGAAAACTCAAAAATATATGGAACAGTTGGAGTGGTGGAAATGACCTGAGCTCCATACTCCTATATGGTCCATTTATGCCGATTGAGATAAAATATCAGAAATAAGATGCGAACTTCAAGGTTTAAAAACAGGGATCTTAATGAACACAAAGAATAGATAAGATCTGCAACAGCATGCGATATTACAAAACGAAGTCAGACCCCAGGTCAATATCAGAAGTTCATATACATTACAACAAGAAAACTATCTATTGCTTTTTACTTGCATTTTCACTAACACTAGCCCCTGTTTGGATACGTGGATTTCAGAATCCGGGTTTTAGTTTGAAAGCAGTGTAAAATTCTGGATTTTACAATGGAAGCAGGTTGCAGATATGGGGGAAGTAGGTTGTTGATGAAGGGGTTTAAGTAAGAAATCATGGTTTTAGAAATGTAACAACCCAAAACTGAATCGGGTCGCTATCAAAAGAAAACACAAGAATCTGTAATAAATTTACCCATAATTTTTTTCAAGGGCAATGATATTTTCACTCCCCCTGCAGTACGCATTCGCTCCCCTCATTAACACTTTTTGACGTCAAATCACGTAAAAAGGGGAGCAAATGCGTACTGTAGGGGGAGTGAAAATATCGCTGCCCTTTTTTCAAACAATAAGAGAACAAACTATATCATGGCAATTTAAATTGAAGGGAAAATTACAGTTACACCCCCTCTAGTTTCTGACACATTCAACTCTAACCCTGACTTTCAAAACATGACAAGTACACCCCCTGAAGTTTTTTTAACGTAACGGAACAGACGGCGAGGTGGAAATGACCAAAATGCCCTCGTCTTCCCCAACTGAAAATTAGGGTTTTCATACTTGAAAACTTCAAACCCTTGTTTATTTATCAACATAAACCCTCCATTTAGGAGTTTTATTTGACCTCATTCACATCATTATAATGATTTGCACAAAAACCCTAATGTTTTAGGGCTTTATTTTTTGTTTTTATCAAAGTTTTTTTTCTTGAAATGCGGGTTTGATGTAGCCATGGGGTGGGGTTTGATTGTCTGTGGTGGAAGCGACGGCGACGGCAGCGGCGGGAAATGGCGTAACCCTAATCCCTCTGCAAATGAGGGTATTTTTGTCCTCAAAATATTAACCATGGTTAGTTTCAGTCTTTCCGTCAGGTTAAACTGACGGAAAGTTGACGGAGGGGGTCTAACTGATACAAATTGAAACCTCAGGGGTGCTTGTCACGTTTTGAAAGTCAAGGTTAGAGTTGAATGTGTCAAAAACTAGAGGGAGTGAAAATGTAATTTTCCTTAAATTTAAATAGGATACTACTGAGAGTAAAACCAACTAACAGTCTCAAATCAAAGATTCATCCATTCTACTCGGGATATTCAAACTACTAAAGAAATTTTGAAGGTCTTTAAAACCATAATATCAAATTAAATAGTCTCTACTTGAAGTAATGATATCGTCACCACATTATTCATTAATCCCCCACTCAACGTGTGTGTATATATATATATATATAAACGTCGTCATTCGTGTTTGTCTCGACGTCATCCAATATTGCGAAACCTGTAGGATGGATTTTAGAAGTTAGTTCAACGAACTAAGTAGATTCATTTGGTACTAAATATACATAATTAAACTTTTGGATTTAAGAGCATACAATTTGATTCAATAGTGAACATGAGGTAACAATTATATTGATTGTGAAGCATTGAGTAATAATGGTAAAGGAACATGCAACAATATCTAAAAATGTGAAATAAAGTATACAACGTTTTCCATTAAGAAGCTTATATAGTTATTTAAATGCATGAGAAGACTCCCTTAAGGTAAACCAGATTCCAATAACTCGTTACCCCACGTCCAATACGTTCCACTACCCTCGTCTACAGGTAGCATGCATGAAGGACTTTTTACGACGTGCCTATTGGCCACTCCGCCTCTTGACATCACGGTCTAAGAGGATGCATTTGCCACCATGGGGGTGCGGGTGCGCTAAAAACCCATGGCCGGCGTGGAATTTCATTATCCCTGGACAACTCTTACCTCCGCCCAATCCACCAATCATAATTCTCAATGCTTTTAATTCCATTATTTATTACCATAGTTGTAAATTTCGTTTCGGTGGCTATTTCGTTTTGGCCACCGAAACGAAATTTCGGTCAATTTCGTTCGAAACTTTTCGTAAATTTCGTCAAATTTCAGTAAATTCCGGTCAATTTCGGTAGATTTCGGTCAATTTCGGCCAAAATCCAAAATGAAACGAAATTTTCGTCATTTCGTTCCGGTTTTCAACCGAAACCGAAGTGTTTCGTCCATTTCGGACGAAACGAAACGAAATTTACAACTGTGTCTATTACTAGTTTTTTCTGGCAAATCATCAATTTTCAATATATTAAAGATATTCATTAGCAAATCTTCTTGCTTCCAAAATATTTTCCTTTAACAAGGAAATCAAAGCATGCTATCATTTTGAGCATAGCATCATTATTCAAATTAATTACATGCTACTAATATGGCAAAACAATATAGTAAAATGCATATCATTTAGAAGCATTTATTTCTACAAGTCATTATCATGAACCACTAAGAATCTTCATTGCACACGATTAAATCAACCATTATCGAAGAATATAAATTTAAAGTCCCGTCACCTACCTCGATTATCTGTGATATGAAAGAGTGAAGAATCCTCGAAGTCTGGATATGGTTCTCTACCAAATCTGTAATACAACGATATATTGATCCTAAGTTCTCAACTCATATTGTTAGGACTCTAAATCACTTTTCCTACATATATATTTTGAGAATATTTAAGTTTTGGGGTTGTTTTATCAAAATGTGAGCCATGTATAATATTTTTACATATACTAGATCCTTTCCGAATAAAAAACAATTATACGCTTTATTTAATGTAACCTACAGGGGCTGATTTTCGACAAAGGACACGATCCGGTACACTTATTTAACGCACTAAGGTGCTGATTTTTTAAAAAGATTTCTTTACCCCTTGGATTATCCATCCATCTAATTTGTTTTGAAACGAACCCACTTTAAACTTTTGAAACTACCAAGCCAAAGGGTTATTTTCTCGAAAAGAGTCATCAATAACTCTTAAAACATCGCTTTTAAGGATTGTTTTATATATATCATTGTATTACAGATTCGGTAGAGAACCATATCCAGACTTAGAGGATTCCTCACTCTCACATCACAGATAATCGACATAGGTGACGGGGCTCTAAATTTATATTCTTGGACAATGATTGATTTAATCGTATGCAATGAAGATTCTTAGTAATTAATGATAATGACTTGTAGAAGAAATAAATGCTTTTAAATTATATACATTTTACTATATTTTGCCATATTAGTAGCATGCAACTAATTTGAATGATGATGCTATGCTCAAAATGATGAAATGCTCTGATTTCCTTGTTAAAGGAAAATACTTTGTAGGCAAGAAGATTTGCTACTGAATATCTTTAAGATATTGAAAATGGATGATTTACCAAAAAAAATCGGTAATAAATAATAGAATTAAAGACATAAGAATTATGATTAGTAGACTGTGCGAAGGTAAAAATTATCCAGGGATAATGAAATTCTGCGCTGGCCATAGGTTTTTAGCGCACCCCCATAGTGGCAAATACATCATCTTAGACCGTGATGTCACGAGGCGGAGTAGCCAGTAGGCACGTCGTAAAAAGTTCCTCATGCCCACTACCTGTAGACGAGGGTAGTGGAACGTATTGGAGGCGGGATAACTAGTTATTGGAAGCCGGATTATCTTGGGGGAGTCGGCTCATGCATTTAAAATAATAAATAATAACATAAGCTTCTTAATGGAAACGTTGAATACTTTGTTTCATATTTTTAGATATTGTGGTATGTTCCTTTATTACTATTACTCCATGCTTCACAATCAATATAATTATTACCTCATCTTCACTATTGAATCGAATTGTATACTCTTAAACCCAAAAGTTGTTTAATTATGTATGTTTAGTACGGAATGAATCTACTTTAGGTTGTTGAACTAACCCCTAAAATCCACCCAACAGCTTTCGCAACATTGGATGACGTCGAGACAAACACGAATGAGGACGTTTAGATA
Organism: Tasmannia lanceolata; assembly: GCF_043159265.1. Classification (NCBI taxonomy): domain Eukaryota; kingdom Viridiplantae; phylum Streptophyta; class Magnoliopsida; order Canellales; family Winteraceae; genus Tasmannia; species Tasmannia lanceolata. The sequence continues at coordinate 459,544 of NW_027518681.1, forward strand.
TATACGCAGAGCGGAGGATTAATGAATAATGTGATGACGATATCATCACTTCTAGTAGAGACTATTTGATTTGATATTATGGTTTTAGAGACCTTTAAATTTCATTTGTAGTTTGAAATTGAATATCCCACATAGAAGGGATGAATCTTTTATTTAAGAGTATGTTAGTTGTTGGTTTTACTCTCATTCAGTAGTATGCTATTTAAATTTAAATTGCCATGATATAGTTTGTTCTCATGTTGTTTAAAAAAAAATTATGGGTAAACTTATAACAAATTCTGGTGTGTTCTTTGATAGGGACCCAATTCGGTTTTGAGTCTTTTCTGAGATATGTAAAACCTGGAAACAGGGGCAATCTACTCTCTCACTCGACGGAAAGAGGGGCAAGAAATCAGAAAACGAATGACGGTCTCATTCTCTCGTCTTCCATCAACAATTTTGAGGACATCCAAGATTCTAAAATCTGCATATCCAAACAGCCCCTAGAACTTCGAAAAAGTAACATCTTGTTCAGGTTGGTCAGAACTACAAGAACAATTTGTTTTTTTCTCTGACAGATGGTCAGAACTTAATCTAGGCTTGAATCCTACTAAGAGGTCCACTAGAGATCCAATTCGTCAGACTTGGGAAAAGATGGGTGCCCTCAAGTTCTGTATTTCCTCCAGCTCCTTTTGCATGAAAAACTTCCTTCTTTTGAAGTTTTGCTATTATCCCCCTCACTACGTAAGTTAACTCACTCTGTTAACACTTCCTTCGTCGGTTCTCCATTCAGTTTGGCGGGGAAACTAGTCCTAGCTCGAGACTACTATAACACAAGAACTAGCTCATGTCTGAATAGGCAAGAACTACGTCAACACCTATCTCAATTAACAATCATAAGAACTTTAAGGCAAGCTGTATGATGGAAATATACTTTAGTTCACATCTAAAATCCAACCCTTTATTTAATGTTTCTTTTAAATGAAATGTAGGTGTTTATGATCTTGGACAGAGACATAAAAGTGATTTTATCACAAGACTGCAGAACAAATATCTCAATAAGTTTTTTTTCTGAACAGATATTCTAGCACAAATAACACGGTTCAATAAAAAAACAGATGAACAATTGCTTCCAGATTTCAGAAATAACTTAAAGAATTTGAAATCTATACTTGTTCAAGTCGCTGATGGAAGACATCCATGTGAAGTAAACCTAAGAAGCCACACCTGTATAGGGCATGCAATAAAAAAAGCAAGTTATTCTTTCTTTCTTTTTCTTTTTTTCTTTTTTTCTTTGAGAGAGAGAGAGAGAGAGAGTATAAACATGTTAAGCTAGTTATGAAACCAAATTCAGTTCAGAAATAAGCAAACATAAACCTCACCTTTTGCCAAGTGAGTTCACAAATACATTTTTTATATAGAATAGTAAAAAAAAGGAATCTCGCACATACCTGAAACCTATGCCAAGTGCCGCACTAGTCTCTTTGGTAACAGATACACTGGCATCATTACATGTGAGTCTCTCTATTGCATGATTAAGTTCCTCAAAATCAGATCCATTAGCCGGATAAACACCAGAAAACACCATATGCCTCACAGGCTTGAAACCTGAAAACTAAAACTCAACTTATATGATGAAAAGAATGTCATACAAAGAAAGTTCAAAGAGCAACTAGTGTTAGATACTGAGATCACATCACATCAACCAAAAAAAAAACATTGTTAATTATCTCTCAAACTGATTATTTGAAAGCCAACAAATATTTGGATTTATACCGTGAAGTTTTACTCTTCTGTGTCACTCTATAAGGAAGCAGAGAAGTTGCTGCCTTACAAAGTAGAAACAGAGAGAATGTAGATGAATCTTGTTGACAAGAATAAGCTGTTATACTGGATCAATAAGAAAATTCAACAAATAGAATATGATGTATTCTAGTTTTCAAACCTTCTCAAACTCTAGATTAACAACCAATAATCCAATGTTGCATAGACAACAAGATAAGCATCTCCGAATAATGGTGACTGTGAGTATTGTGTTTCCATTCCAAGATAAGCATCTAAAAAATAATGCAGTAATATACAAATAGCACTTGAAATTACTAAGGGCAATGATAAATTCGCACCCCCTGTAGGATAATTCACACCCCTTTAACGTGAATAAGCGTTAAAGTCCGTCACATCATTTTGCGTTAAAGGGGTGCGAATTATCCTACAGGGGGTGCGAATTTATCATCACCCTCACATTAAATGCACAACAATCCCATATTTCTCTTACCAAAGATATTATCAACTCAAAATTTGAAGCAGCAACAATAGCAAAGCACAACAACCATTACCAGGTTACTAATAATAGATCAATAGCTAAGAAAACAACAGACTGTCTGTCCACTATGCTTTTTTTTCAAACAATTATTTTTGGAATTTGCTAGAGACCATCGTAGAAGGCATTTGCAGAGCGGCCGTTGCATGAGAGGGCAGCCACCTCAGATGAATTAAATGAAAAGGACAAAATCTGTGGAAAAGTGAGCCTATGTTTTCTCATGCAACGGCCGCTCCGCAAAATGCCTTCTGCGATGGTCCCTAGCAAATCCTATTATGTTTTATTAATAAAAAGGAAAGAAAACTGCACTAAAAAAAGAAACCGAAAAAAGGGGGCATTGCACTAAGCTTATCAAAACAAACAAAAGAAAAGAGGATAGTATAAGTTAGTGAAGTAATGTTAAAAATACCAGGAAGAGGGTCTACAACGCTTCGAGCATGACAAAGAGTATCGCCAACACGTGCCTCTTTGGTTGAACGCATGCCACTAACAACATAACCCACTTGTCCAGTCAAAAGCATTCCAGTTGGTGTGAGTTCGGGATGCATGATCCCAACATCAGAAACTTCATAAACTTGTCTAGTTGCTACAGATGCAATTTTATCCCCCTTTCGTAGAGTACCATCAACAACCGCAACATGGCAGATTACTCCTTTGTATTCATCATAATAAGAATCTAATAAAAGCACCCGTAGGGGTGAATTAATTTTCCCAGGAGGACAAGGTATCCTTTCTATAACAGCTGGAAGGACATGCTCAAGGCCCTGACCCGTTTTGGCGGAAGTTAAAATAGCATCTGTTGGATCAAGATCGAACATGGTTTTTAACTGAGCTTTAACACGATCAGGATCAGCAGTCAGCTGATCAATTTTGTTTATGATGGGGATTATAGTAAGGTTAGATTCAAATGCAAGATAAAAGTTAGCAACCGTTTGTGCCTGAACACCTTGGGCAGCATCAACTACCAAAAGAGCACCTTGGCAAGCTGCAAGGGATCTTGATACTTCATAATTGAAATCCACGTGACCAGGTGTGTCAATTAGATTGAGTAAGAAACTTGGAGGTTCTTGTGAATCAGTAATATCAGAACCATTGCATATATGTCTATGGAACATAGTTGCTGTCTGAGCTTTGACTGTTATTCCTCTTTCTCTTTCTACCTGGAGGGAAAAAGTATTGATGATAATATGCAACACAGAAAGGGAAAGTTAAAAATCAGAGGACGAAGGAAAAGGATTTTAGGAGATACTATCATCTTGTATTACGCAGACTGATAAATCCAACAGCATGGGAACGAGATAACATTTTCATGATACAGTGCCAAACATTGTCACTTGTTTGAAATCAAATATACCTGGAAGCCTTTAAAGATAGAATAATCCATTAAACATAAATAAATAAAATATTCTGATTCACTTATAAAAAAGGAACATCAAGGGTAACCAAGTTCACCCCGTAAAGATGAACTCAACCCTTGAACAAAATACAAACCAAGGCAAGCTACAAAAGCTATCACACCAAATTACGTGCAAAATATAACTCCAATCAAGAAGTTGTAAGACATTCCCTACAATGTATAATCAAAATCTCCATGATTATTGGAATCTCACCAAGAGTACACTGATCCTAGTGACTAGAAAAGGCAATAAATAAAAAGCTCAACAACTACCAAAAAGTTCTATGACAAAACCCAAGAATGGCTAATGAAACCCATTTGTTTTTAACTGTGAAGATTTTATTACAAAGAGGGAGAAATCCCGAACACTAAGGTGGTTAGTACAAGAGGAACCAAAAACAAAGAAAGACAAATGCATAGCAGGAAGGAAGAAAATCAAACTACTCAAAATGGGCTCTCTCGATTCCTGCACGAGCCAACTGTTCCACAACGCTATTAGCCGATCTCCTGACATGTTAAAACGTTATCCCATGGCCTCTCAATTGATCCACATCGCCATTAGCTGACCTCCTAACATGCTGAAACGTTATCACGTGGCTTCTCACTCGATCTTGAATTTCTTCAATGGCATTCGCAAATCTCCAAGGATGCGGATTCCTATAGTCTATCCATCTTATCACATTCAAGGAATAAGGGGTGGCCCAGTGCACGAGGCTCCCGCCATTACGGGGTCTGGGGAGGGCTAGATGTACGCAATCTTACCCCTGCTCTGCAGAGAGGCTGTTTCCGTGACTCGAACCAGTGACCACCAGGTCACAATGGAGCAACCTTACTGTTGCGCCAAGGCTCACCCTCTATCAGTTATCACATTCAAGGAATCTCCTTCCAAAATCAAATGATCTAGTTTTCATTATCAGAGAAAAACCTTATATCTTCCAAAATCACCATCAAATCGAATTGCTTCCTATCCTCCTTCTCATCATCATTTATCATTTCTTAACATGTTTCTATCCTTTTTTCTTTTTTTAATGCTCCAATTATAACAAATAATTTGCGTAGCTTTCATGCTGGCAGGAAGGATATTTTGTCCATGATTATTGTTAATTTTTTATATTTGGGTGCTCATTATATAAGACTCTTATCTGATTTTTTTAGACCCTGTTTGGATTGAAGGAATTTTCTGGAAAGGTCTGGAAAGGAAAATATTTCCAAAGTTCGTAGTTTTTTTACAGAAGAAAAAATAAAACTTAAACCAATCTTATTCAATCTTTATGTAGAGAGACCTTCAATTTATCATAATATCACTCTAAACTAAACATTATCATAGCATTTTCCTCTAAATCATAAAAAAAATTCTATCAGAAATGTTTTTCTTGGAATCCAAACAAGGATATTTCCTCCCTTATTTTCTGTTTTTGATGTTGGTCATGCCTATGCCTAATTTGAACAGCAATAAATGTACAATACCGTCAAAATTCACGAAAAAAAAATCGTTTTCAATCGGGGAAAAAAAGTACTCACTCTCAAATAAAAGCTTCAAGGTTTTAGCCTTAATGTAACCTTCCAAAACCACTCTACATGATAACAAGAAAAACATCACTACCTGCAATTTATCGAGGTACTGAGGCTGACCATGGCCTCTCTTGATCGTACCCGTGAGCTCCAAAAGGCGATCAGCAAGTGTTGATTTCCCATGATCAATATGGGCAATGATAGAGAAATTCCTAATCCTTTCCGGAGAGTATTGGCTCAAATCGAGGCCAATATCTCCACTGGTACCTTGGCGAGAGTTAGAGTAATAGGCATGTTGAGAACCAAAATAATAAGAGCTTGATCCATCTAAAGTTCGGTTTGCTTCAAATATAGCAGAAGAGGGGCTAAATGTAGAGAACCCAGATAGCAGAACTTGGTATTTTGATCTTAGGGCTTTTGAAGCTCGATTTAAAGAACCCATTTGAGGGTTTTGAGTAGAGAACTAACCTGGTTGTGGTGATGTTGGGGTTTTGTTAGATTTCATGGTGGAGATGAAGAGAGCAATGCAATAGAGGGAAAGAAGAAGGGGCGGCCTGTTTTAGTGAAAGAGGGAACGAGGATGGTAATGGCACCCACATAATTAGTATTTCCACCTGGGTTGAGGGCTTGATGCCAAACCTCGACCAACCTGAGGGCTGAAAACCTGAACCCTAACTCGACCCGAACCGATTTTCGAATTGGGGTCGGGTTCGAGCAGTGGGGGTGTCAGGATTTATACATAAGGGGGCAGGCTTCAGATAGGAGTGGTTATTCGGTTTAAACCGAACCGAATAAACCGAAATTTGGTAACCGAAATAATTTCAGTTACCAAATTTCGGTAACCGAAACCGAATCGAAATTATCAGAAACCGAACCGAATTGTGGGAGAAAAAGAGAAAAAAAATCAAAATTTCGGTTTGGATCGGAAAGCTAGGATCGTCCGATCGAAATGATTTTTTGAGCACTACCTAATTAAGTTGTGATCAATCAAATGGACGGTTTTGATCATCCTCTGGAGTGCACATATAGCACTTTTTTTGGAAAAAAATGGTTTTCATCCATAATTTCGGTTATTCAATTAACCAAATTTTATTTTATTTTTTTGAGAAAACTGAAACCAAATAACCGAAATTCCCAAAAAAAAAAAACCGAAACCGAACCTAAAAGAAGAGAAAAAAACTGAACCGAATTATTCGGTTTTAAATGAATAATGCTCACCCCTAGCTTCAGATTTTAAAGGGGGCTGGGCCGAATTGAGTTGGGCCTATTAAGGAGTTTGGCCAAACTCAACAGGGGAAGCTGCCCCCTTATGCTACATGTAGCTCTCCTCTTGAGTTCGAGTCCGGGTTGCCCATGGCCTCAACCCTATGGCCCTGTTAGTTTGGGATTATGATAAGCGATTGTGACCCCAATCTAATCATTGGACTAAAAAATACATTAATTTGGAGTCCAATAATCGGATTGGGAGGTGACAATTAGTTGCCATAATCCCATTATGTCAACCAATTGTGAATCCAAAACCAATTATTGGACTCAAAATTACGACTAATTATAAGTCCAATATTTGGTTTTGGATTCTCAATCGGTTATCATAATCTTAAACGAATAGGGCCTAATCCAACCTAAAATTAAATGGGACTGGCTTTTCATAAACCAGCCGCAGCCGAAATTGGGTTGAGGCCGTCGAGTTCAGATTGAGCCAGGGACATGTTGTACCACTAAAGGTTTAGGCACTTGTAATGTAAAATATGAGAAATTATATTGTGCCCGAGCGAGTATGCTTGTGCAAGCAGTACGATGAGAATGCAGCCCTTGATATTTGATCCAACAGCAGCGTCTTAAAAAATGTGATGTTGTTGGATCAAATATCAAGGGTGGTGCCTCTTGTACGAAATATAAGTTGAACACCTTAAAACTTCTTTTCCAATAAAATGACCTTCAGTAACTCTAAAAACAGAAGAATGAAATAAAAGAAAATACTCATTGAAGTTATTTGTAAAAGCAGAAGGAAAAATGGAACAGAAGAAAATACCGAGCAAGCACCACCACAATTTTGGGTTATCCAGTACGTGCAAATCGTTTGTCAACTCGCTGCAAAGATTATGCAGAGCCCAACACATTGGAGGTATTGAGAAGGGAAGACTGTGAACCAAGTTGATTTGAAGGTAGTGTTTCAACCATAGCTACCCGAAACTTCCTAGTTAGATGGGAAGGTCACTTCCTCGGAAACTGGCTTCTAAATCTAAATTCTCCTTGCTTCCCAAATTTATGGAAAGCAAGCTTCCTATGCATTTCCTCTTAATAAGAGTATGCTCTTAATTTAGGCGATTATTTCTTCCTAAAAGAATGTTTTCTCCATCTGATAATGCTAAAAGAGCGTATTTAAAAAAAGAGTGACTTGAAGACTTGAAAACTCATCTTAAGCTTCGAATGAAAATTATCTGGATCTTTTTCCAAAAATTTAATATGAAATATACATAAATAAAACATGTGAAACTGTAAATTCCTAAAACTTGTAATTATAATTGGTCATGAGGTCTTCTTTTCTACATGTGATCCTTGCATATATTAACCCTTCATCCCTAACCTTCTACTAGCCTATTCTTTCTATGTACTTCTTGTTCGCTTCCTTCGAGACTTCTTACATATTTTACATCGACTTTTAATGACGCTTGCCACTTATTTTCTCTTTACTTTCTTTATAGCTTTTCACTTCCTGCATTTCTCTTTTCAAACCCCTTCCAGCTTCTCGCTTTCACTCCCAGTACCACTTCTCTCACTCGCTCCCCACTGGCAACTATGGGCAACTATGGTTTCAACACGTTAGAAGAAAGATGTGGGAGAAAAAATGACTGCTCTTCGTCAGAACTGGCGAAACTACCAAAAGGAATAAAAGGGGTAAAGGAGAAAGTTGATATAGATAAGACAAGGTTAGTTGGCAAGGGATTCTGCTCAAAAGAAATTGTCTTTCTTGAAAATTTTGCATCCCCTAGTCAAGTTGGTTTCTATCCATATAGTGCTTGCTTTGTTTGATTTGAAGGTTTTGAGAAAATGGATGTGAAGACGACATTCTAGCACAATAATAATCTTAAGAATGACGGGTGTATCCAGCAACCTCAAGGCTTCTTTGAGAAAGGCAAAGATAATGGTACAAAAAAAAAATCTCACCTGAGTATATATAAAAAAAGTATGAATATTGTATTTACTTGGAAATTTTCAAAGATGATTTTATTTGATTTTAATCATTGTAGCCACCCGCCTTCCTCCCTCATTCCTCCATTCAAAGATTAGGAAAGGAAAAAAGTTAAAAATTTAAGAATCAAAAGGTAAAAAGCTCAAAATTTAAGAATTTCTACTGAGAGTTGACAAACATGGACTTCGGAAATTCTAGTTTTTCTAAAGAGTTTCTTGCATTAAGCATTCATTACATTCTAGTTTTTTCTTGGCACTCTTACTTAACAACACACATCACAACCATCATGTTTTGGAGATTGTAAGCTTCACTGGCAGCAAAGACCTGTACTCTAAATAGCTATTCTACTAGCATTCCCTTGAATATCACACATTGACACTAGTGAGAGTACTGGAGAAACATAATACCCTGCTACACTGAAGTTCCCTACTTCCTTGAATTCCTGGTCACTTGGGCTCATTCAGCCTCAAGAGGCATGAAAACACTGGATTTCAACTTAAACAAACATTTTTTACTCCTCTCCAAATCCACTCACAATAAAAGGCAGTTATCAGGATCAGAAATGGGTTTTTGTATAGCAGCAGTCTATATTGCATGAGCAAAGATAGTGTCGGAATTGAAACTGGTATCGAGTATCAGATTCGCCTAAGTTGAAAAAAAAAAAAGATTCGCAGATTCGGATCATTTTAGTTCGTTTACTTGATAATATGATTATATATTGTTGTGAAAAACCCCTCTATAGACTATAGCAATCTGCGATTGCAATGGCAAAGCAAAACGAAAGAACCAAACACAAGCAAATGCACAAAGACACAGATTTACATCGTTCGGCAAAGTCTATTCGGCGAAGCCTACATCCACGGCAGAGGCAACAAGAAAATCTACTACAAGGACAAGAGACTACAATAGAAGATCAGTATCTCTCACCAAAACCCCCAAGAAACCCTAGCACACCCTTTTCCCCTCTTTACGAGTTCGTTTTCTAATCTCAAAGACTAGTGCCTACAACAGCGTTTTCCTTCCTCTCCGATAGTTCCTATTCTCCGATTCCGAATCTGATCTGATCCCGAACTCCGGAATAAGTCTTTCACACTTCAAAAACAAGAATACAAAAATAAGCCCTAAAACCCCTTTATAGAAGGCGGGCCCAAACTTACTCTTATTGGGTCGAAATCACTTAAAACGGGCCGGGCCCAAAAAACCGACGACATCCTAGCTGCACACAATATTTCGAACCCCAAATCAGGTTTAATTCAAGACACCCAACTCAACATATACTGAGAAATTTAATAGGTTAAGTAAATATAATATTTTATTTCCATATAAAAACTTACTATTACGATAGATAAAATTAAGTCAGATGTACTGTTTTATTCCAATATAAAAAACTTACTACTTGGATAGATAAAACCCAAAACATGTGGTAATTGTAAATTTGATGTAATGCTTCGAAAACAATAGATTAAAAAGATCTAGAAATGTCACTGAATCTTAAAGTATTGGAATCGGACGGTTACTTCAACAATTCAGAAGAATCCCAGTAACATAGGCAATAGTTGATAGTAGAGAACCTTGAATTGATTGAAGATCTTCTGAAAATGGGCACAGCGAATTTCTCCACATGTCTGCATTGCATTAAGTCGTTATTGGCTCCAAAAATAGAATTATCACTGGTTCAGCATTTCTTGCACTGCAAACCCGTAATAATTATCGAAGTGGTTGGTGGGCTCAAATATGAAGCAAGAAATTACGTCTCTCAGCGTTACGACCCCAACAACTTCACACCCATCGCTCCCTACAACATAAACCCTGTGAACTGATTTGGAAGCCAAGCTTTCTATCACACTCCCTAGGCATGCATTCTGCTTGCATGTTATCGGCGGGGTCACTACTGTCTTCCCCAATTCTTGATTTGTTGAAGCAATTGTTGTCATAAAATTCATCACTGTAAGCTGCCTGCAATAAAATAATAAAGGGAAAAGTCATCCCAAAACAATTAAGAATTGTGTAATAAAAGGCCTGTTGGTTTTGGATCTTGAGAATTGATTTGACTCCAAAACTGATTATTGGACTCAAAATTAAACACAATTTTGAGTCCAGTAGTCAGTTTTGGACCCAAAATCAATTCCCCAAATCCAAAACAAACAGGGCCTGAGAAGAAAACAAGCAGATGTTCTGAGTTTGTCGCAAATTTCTTCAAGTTTTGTGTTCCAAGGCAACCTTTTCTTGGGATTATGAAACCAGTCCTAATATTTCCTTGATTTCTAATAGCCAGTTCCAAAAAAATGGTCTCTCAGGACTGGGAAAGAGAAAGTTTCCCCCAGAAAGGGGCCGGGTTTTCAGATCATATTTCTTAAAGGAGCTGCAGTCTGAAAACTAGAGGAAAACATTACTTTTATCCTAGAATACCTGAAATTAGAGAAAAGGTCAGGTTTGAGCAACAAGAATCTGATGTCTCTTATGCTTATGTTTCCAACAATCTTCCTGTTGGAGCCTTCTACAGCTGGAAGGCCACCTATTCGATTGTCCTTCATGCGCTTGAAAGCTTCTAGAATCAGCCCATCACTGTTGATGCAGATGACCTGATGAGCATCACATATATGAACAATCTGTCAGAACTGCAGCATGCACGAAAAGCAAGCCACAATTTTCAACATGGGTACTACATAGATAGGCAAGTAATTCAATCGTGATAAGATTGAAGCATAAGCATCACCAAATTTGCCATGCATTATTCGGAGAGATTTTAAATTCTTATGTTGTAAAATCTCTCACGAAAAAGAGACAAAACAATGAGATCCACATCCAGATAATCAATCTTTGCATATTACATGCATTTACATTACTCCGTTCAAGTATATAATAATTGTGCATAAGTTCAAGTCAAATCTCAAAACTACTCGGCTAATTATGAGTTTGCACTAATGGACAAAGCTTTGGGAGATGAACAGACCAATGTGTGGAAGTTGAGAATGGGTTATCCGCTTTACTATGTACGCTATAATGATTGCCTGATGTTATTCATGTTAGTTGATCCCAGGTTTCTTACAATTTCCTGACTGACAGAACTGTTAGTTTGGATTAAATCTCTGAAATCTTCAAGTTTGCAGTAACTCGTGGTAGCCACATGTCCAATACCCAACAAATAATAATCAACTATAGCAATCTCCTTTGTTGGATCTAGCAATCTCCTACACTGGTATAAACTATCTAAAAATATTTCAAGAGACTGTCTTTAGTCTTTGCAGAAGAAGGCTCACTTAAAAACTCTGTATGGCTTGTTCGATTTAAAACTGCACAAAACTGAAGCCCGTTCAAGTTTTGACCATGAGAATTATAAGTTTATGTAGCCATTGTGGCCATTGTTGGTTTAAAGACATAATTCAAAGATACAATTCTTTTATCTGTTGGTTTAAAATAAACAGTTGTATGTAGCCATTGTGGCCCAAAGTCTTCCAAGGGACTAACATAGCACCTCCACCCCAAATTAGTATACATGCATATATGCCACATGAGTCCACGCATATAGATTGTTCGAACAAAGAAAAGGCATGCAGATAAAAGAAATAGTAGCAAATAAACCGAGGTAACGAGTGGGTCAGAAATTCAAATGAAATCCCAACGTATTAAACAGACACTAAAGCATTCCTCGCCGCATCATCATAGTAGAAGTCTGCTTTCTAGGGAAATACAAAGTTTTCTAAGGGACTAACATAGCACCTCCACCCCAAATTAGTATACAAGCACATATGCCACATGCGTGCACCCACATTAGATTGTGGAATGAAATAAGATGCACATAAGATGAATGAATGGAGAAACGGGGAGGACAATTACTGAAGCATTTTAAATACTCGGTAAAAGGATCCCAAACATATAAAAGTTGTGACAAGAAAATGAGGATCCCTAAATATAGTCTTCCACAGGTAGGAAGGGGATTTTATGGAACCTGGGCTAACATGGCAATAGCTTGAGGGGAATGAGGAGAAACGACAGCATATTGGTTCCCTAATGAGGTCTAGAACAATTCAGGAACAGAAGGTGAGGTTGACCTGTTTCAAGAATGTGAGGTTGAGGGCTTAATGGATTCTCGTTTCAGAAGCGACAATAACTATTAACTAACCAGGGCATACAGAATACTGGCTCAATTAGGGATGGATGAGAAGACATGGTGAAAGAGTTAGGTTAAGTAAGGTGTTGTTAGCAGATGGACATTTTGCGAACAGAGCCACATCCTGAATTTGAGTCATGGGACTAGCTGTTTTAAGAAAACATGTGAGAAAAAGAAATACACATGAAAATATTTCATGATAGATCCAGAAAGAGAATCTAAATTAAGAAGCCATCCAACCAGATGCTGATAATTGCAGGTTACATGAACACAAAATGTAGCTTGTGTCATCTAATTATTGCATTTCCTTTGAAAATGGAAGATATGAATATGAAAGCATAATACTTGTACTGTATTGATGTAAAGCATACCTCATTATGTGACATGAAAGGAAGTCCAAAATCAGAAATAGGACGTGCGGCAATGGTTTCAAACCAATCCCTTCCCTTGCATTGCTCAAGGCCTTGTACAACTGCCGATTGAGTAATGAAATTTTTTATAATGGGCTTGCCAACTTCAATTACCGGGACATTCCTCAATCCATATTTTGAGAGCAATAATAGCACGCTCAACATGGAACTGTCCAATGCAACAGGGAGGAAAGGAGCCCATTGAAAGGATTTTAAGATTGACCGAACCTGAAATAAGAGGGTATCATCAATTTTTACATTACAAAAAAAACCATAAAACATGTTATAATCTAAAAGAAAAATTACCTAAACATCAATTAAATGATAATCTCACTATATGGCCTATTTGATACTCATTTCTTCATTAAGCAAAAGACCTCAAAAAAAGAATATAATGAAAGAATGCATAAATGTTACATGGCGTCATGTACATGGAATTAACATTATCGATGGGTGTGCCCTTGAAACTTGTTGAAGAACATAGCTATGTTGTGGAATGCAATTTTCAGTTATAACAATGACAGGTTTTTGCAAAGCTCAATTGTCATACATATTTTATTGTTAAGTTTCTCCAAATACATAAATTTTCATACATATTTTGTTGTCAAGTTATATTGTGAACTCTAGAATCTCTAGTTTGAAGCCGGAATCCCATCGTGTATCTTGATGGGCTGGTGGAATCTCATGAGCTGGCATAGGCTGTCGATATGAGCGGAAGCTGGCCTCCGACGCCTCACAGGGATATACTCATCATACTCATCATCCCTATCTGCTCAGAAATAATGTTTCAACTCCAATAAAACAATCCAATGTTTTGAACATCAGCTGCACTTCGAATTGAATGGGAAGTGCTGATCGAATTACTGACTTGCTGCTTTAATTCGATTCAACAATGCGAATCAAAGCTCAGAACCGATTCTGTTTTTGCTGCTGCTCGGTAAATTCCAACTAACTAAAGAAGAGTTCCAAAACAATAGCTTCACACTCAATAACACAAGCAGATGACAAGCGAATAGCAAGGTTCTGATCTGCTCCAGAATGTCTTCACCAGTGCCTAGTACAGATCCACTTAAGTGACTGATAATACTATTCCTGTGCAGAAATATAGTTTCTGCTCCAGCAGTGAATTGTTTCTCCAATTCAAACAAAGCTTAGTAAGACAATTTCTTCATCAACTGGTGGTGAAAAACAATGGAACTGCAAGTGCAGAAAGTCTACTATCTGCAATTTTGTGTCTGAAACTCTGAATTACAATGCTGTAGTGTTCAGATCCAGCTTGGACAGAGTTATCGAAAAAGTTCCATTGAGAAGAACTTAAATTGTTGACAATGATCTGATAGGAAGTGAAAATGAAGGACAATGGGGAGAAATTACTGAATTTCATAGGGTAATTTCGAAATTGACGTCAATTGCCAATATGCGAAGCTTTGGAAAAAAACGAAAAACAGAAGGAAAGATGGAAGAAATCTGAATCACATGGAGAATTGCCGAAGAAAAACAATGAAAAGACAAATCGTGAAAATTGAATTGCTGAAAAAAAGAAAATGGCGGCAACATTTTGGATTTATTATTTTTTTCGAAAATTGCAATATCAACTGAAATTCATGGAATTGAGGTTATCAAGAATCTGGAAGCAAGAATTCAAGTCAAATTTCAAATTTTTTCAAAAGAATCGGCGGAAATTGCAAAAGAAATTAAAAAATGGCAGAAATTGAAGAGAAATATACGGCAGAAATTGTGAAATACAATTCATTTGCTAGTTATTTGATTCATGAGTAAATAACCATGAATTCAATAAAAAAGGCAATTCAATACAGATTGCACAATCAAAGGTGAAAACAAATGGAAATTGGCCAAGATCGCAAGAAAGAAATGAGGATCAAATTCGGCTATGAGACCAAATTTAATGTAGACTTGTTGTATATCTACTTATGAAATGCAAAATTTCTGCAAGAAAACAATCAAGAACAGAAATTAACTGTTCAAGAAGAATAGTCCAAAACAACAAGTGCAGTCCAAAACAACAAGTGTTATGTTATGTTCTGTAATTGAACTGAAATTGAAGAGCATAGCAATCAAAGTTGAATAAGAGCTACAGATGATGTAAGGAAATGAAATTTTATTGAAATCCGATAGAAATCAACAAGATACTTACCTCAGCTGAAACCTCAAGATGGGAGGAAGGAGAGATGGAAGGCCTTCAATTTACAGGAATTCCTCTCTCACAACACTCAAAATGTCTTCACAAGCAACAACGAACTTCTTAAAAATTCAGCAAAAGTCCCTCAAACTCAAATGACAGCCCTATTTATAGTGGATGCCCAACACTATCTCCCTCCCAATTACAAAAGAGCTCACTTTACCCCCTCACAATCTCTCTTATTACACGTATTCCATTCCTGCGTTACAACCTATAAAAGCATAGAAATTACAAATGATGCCACCACTAAGGCTTTATTACATTTCTACACCCTTTCTCAACCCCTTTCCTTCATTTCCTTTCAGCTCTTGGCGTGAGGAATCCTCATCCATCTTCCTCATCCATCCTTGAACGGTTTCACGGGTATGTAGATCTTCCTTTTCCTTTTTCTTCTATCAAGATCTGGCCGGAATTTCTCGATCTTGCCGGAATTTTCGCCGTTGATTTCAGATCTGGTAGGAGAATTAGCGATTCCGCTCTTCCATCTGGTGAAAAAGGCATGAATCGGGAAATCTCGTCTCTGTTCACAAGTGAACCTAGGCCACCTGACCCAGGAATATCCGGATCTGGAGAGGAAGATGAGCGAATATGGCCTGCCCTAGCATCTCCTGAAGCAAGATTTCCCCACCATGTTGACTCCTTGACGAAATACAGAATCAGGGACCCTGACCTTTCGGCTGATCGGATTGTTTCGTCTGAGGGACTTCTCGCCCCATCCATGGTTTCCGGCATGGACTCTCAAAAAATCCTACCAAGCCAATCGGAAATGAATCCCTTGCCCAAAAACATAGCAGAATCCACCCTGCAAAAATACTGGCCCTCGAAATACCTCCTTGCAACCCAACCCGCCTCCTGCCAACCTATCCCCTTCTCCCTTCTCTCATCATCCCCAATCTCCGATCCAGGTACCCTCTACAAAAGAGGAACTAGAAATCACAAAATTTTTGACAAACCTGTAAGAGCCTTTTCATCTTCCCCAAAAGCCTCTAACCCTCTCCGAAATCCAGTGTCAACTAACCCCTTCAGAAAATCCATCCCTTTCAAAGCCCTTGATGCGGATTCCAGGTATCATCTTACTCCACCTCCTCCAGCCTCCCTTTCCAGCTTCCTTCCCTTCGAAGAGGGCAACTCTGCAATTCAACCCCCATTTCCTCAGGTGACTGAGTCCACTCAACTGGGAGAATCTAACTCAGTGACTCAACAAGGGCGATCGCCAATTCAATCGACCCCCTCCCTCATCTCAATCCCCGCCCCTATTTCCCCTCTCTCCCCATCCCTAGCTGCAAACCTGCAACTTAGAAACTCCCCCAAAGATTCCCACTGGCCTGCTCTTCACCAAGATAAAAGCTCAACAGAACCAAATTCGGAATCCCATACCCTCCCAGGTCCTACCTGGAAATCTCTCTTTACCCTCCCTAAGCCTCTAGTGGTAGACACAAAAATTGCTTTTCACACTCCCATTGAAGCAGACACAAACCCAAGAAGGGCAAATATAGTTGAGGAAGACTTCCACAATGCCTCAAACAAATGGAGCCACTGCCTCCTGGGTTATTTTCTTGGTAGACGCCCCTTCTACCTTTCACTAAAAGAGCATCTAATGAGAAAATGGAGGCCAAAAGGAGACTTCAAGCTCATGGCCCTTCCCAAAGGATTCTTCCTCTTCAGATTCAGCAATGAAGAAGACTGTACAATGGTCTTAGAAACTCCAACTACTTATGGAGGAAGAACCTTTATCATTCAAAAGTGGTCACCAGAATGTGCCCTAGAGAAGCCAAGGTTAACCTCCATTCCCCTCTGGATCAAACTCCCCGGTCT
The DNA here is from genome assembly GCF_043159265.1 of Tasmannia lanceolata. NCBI lineage: Eukaryota > Viridiplantae > Streptophyta > Magnoliopsida > Canellales > Winteraceae > Tasmannia > Tasmannia lanceolata. The sequence continues at coordinate 476,480 of NW_027518681.1, forward strand.
TCATCTAAAATTCTGGACCCCAACTGCTCTGGGAAAGATTGCTAGTCTGATTGGGCGCCCTCTATACATGGACACCCAAACTGCTGAAGGTACTAGATTAACATTTGCAAGGATATGTGTGGAGATATCAGTAGATGATGTCCTCCCTGATACCCTTCACATTCAGACTCCCACAGGCATTGAAACCCAAGAAGTTGATTATGACTGGCGGCCCAAAGCATGTCAATATTGCAAGGAATTCAGCCACTCAACTGAGAAATGTTCCCAATTCCAAAGACCAAAACCTAAGTCAAAGCAAGATTGGATTGTAAAAGGTCCTATTGCTGAAATCTCTGCTCCTGCTCAAAAGCTCCTTCCAGAGTCTGATCTGGAAATAAGCCAGGTTGGGGGGGGAAATCTCCACCTCAAATGTGTTTGAATTGCTGGGAGATTTTGTTGAGGAAGAAACTCTTCCTCAGCCCTCTCAAGCCCCGCTCCCCACCTCCTTATCTTCGGAAGCAAACCATTTGCCTTACCCAAACCATCGCCAACCCAGTCCTCAGCCCGCTTCTTTGGCTGATTCCCAACCTGAAACAGCCCCAGCCTCTCCCCAATCTGACCCCCAACCGTCGGCTGCAACTCTGCACTCCAAATCCTCTCCCGCCTCTGTGCTAGGAAATCCAAACTTAACCTCCCCTACCCCATCATCCAGAAAAAAAGGAAAAGAGAAATACCCCATTGAGTCCCTTACGGAATGTCCATCCCTCCTTTTCCCTTGTTTCCAAGGATCTGGAAAGCTTTGTGAGAATCGGGAAATCTCCTTGACCTCTCCTGCTGATTCCCAATCTGACGCCGCCCGAGCCACTCCCCAATCTGACCTGCACTCAAAATCCACCCCCTCCCCTGAATCAAAAAATCCAAACCTTACCTCCTCTACCCCATCATCCAGAAAAAAAGGAAAAAAGAAAAACTCCATTAAAAGCCCTGAGTCCCAAGCAGATCAACACTCTAGAAGGGACACTCCCCCACAATCCCCTTCCCTCTTGGGCCAGACCGTTCCCTCAACAACCCCTCTGAGCCCACCCCTCCCCCATCCTCCTGATCTGGCTAGCCTGAAGAAGACCCCTCCCTGCCATTCAGCAAGTCTCTCCATGAGCCCTCCTTCCCTCGCCATTATTCCTAAATGAAGATTGTAAATTCCTGGAATATCAGAGGTCTCTGTACCAGCAACAAAAGAAAAGAAATTACCGAGCTCATCAGAAAGACTCGGGCTCCAATATGCTGCATTATTGAAACAAAAGCAAAGATTCACAAGCTAAATGACTATGCTTCCCAAGTCTGTGAAGGATGGAAAGTTCATGGCAACTATTCTGCTGTCATAAAGGGCAGAATTTGGATCATCTGGAACCCAAACCTTGTAGACATCAATATTCTCGAAGAGTCCAGCCAATATGTCCATTCAGAGGTGCGGATCATCCAAACCAATCAATATTTCAACCTTACTGCAGTCTACGCCCATAACTACTATATCTCCCGTAGAGCCCTATGGTCTAATTTAGAAAGCTTGGAACCTGGAATTTCTCTCCCTTGGTTATTGGTGGGGGACTTTAATGTAGTCAGATATGCTAGCGAGAGACTTGGCAACACAAACCACCACCTCAATGAGATGGAAGAATTCAATGAATGCCTCACCAACTGCTCCTTAACTGATCTTCGTTCAGACAGCCAATCCTGGACATGGCACAATAGATCCTCTGCTAATAGAAAGGTAGCCAAGCTTGATAGATCCCTGGTCAATGAGCTATGACTTCACCAATTCCCCCGAGCCTTCACTGAATTCCTTCCTCCTGGCATCTCAGACCATTGCCCCCTATCCATTTCCATTCACCCTCAGGAAAACCTTGGTCCTAAACCCTTCAGATTCATGAACATGTGGATTGAGGACAGATCTCTTTTCCCTATTGTTGAAAGAGCTTGGAATTTCAATTTCAAAGGAAACCCAATGTACCAACTCTGTCGCAAACTCAAGGAAGTCAAAGCCCATTTGAAGGCTTGGAACAAAGACATTTTTGGGAGAGTGGACATAACTACCCCTCTTATTCGAAACAAGCTATCTGAAACCCAAACCCTTCTTCAATCTGACCCTCTCAACCTTGATCTCATATCTCTTGAAGACAAGCTCAGGTCTGACCTTATAATAGCCTCATCCCTAGAAGAATCTCTATTCAAGCAGAAATCTAGAGTGCAATGGCTCCAACTTGGAGACTCCAACACCAAATTCTTCCACTCCTCCATGAAATCCAGACATCACCAAAATAGCATCCTTGCCATAAATGGTCCTAATAATTCCCAAACCTCTAACCCCAAGGAAATTGCAGACATCTTTCTCAACCACTTCATTAGGGTGCTGAACAATGGTAAATCCCAACACCTCCCCCCTCCAAACCCCATTAGAAGACTAACTGCTGATCAAGCCTCCTCCCTGTCAAAGGAAGTCACAAAAGAGGAGATTAGAGAGGTGGTGTTCAAGGCAAACAGGGACAAGTCCCCAGGACCCGATGGTTTTAATGCAGCCTTCTTCCAAACTTTCTGGTACCTCATAGAACATGACTTCACCAAAGCCATCCAAAACTTCTTCATTAAAGGTACTTTGCTCTCGGAGATCAACTCTACCTTCATTGCCCTGATCCCAAAATGCCTTGAGGCCTCCACCCCTGAAAAATTTCGTCCCATCTCTCTTTGTAATTTTGTTTATAAAACTATAACAAAAATTTTGGCAACAAGATTAAAGTCTGTGATGGATTCCATTCACCCTGCTCAGTCAGCTTTCATTCATGGTCGGCTAATCCAGGAGAATATCCTTCTTTCACATGATCTCCTTCACAAGTTTCACACCCACTCATTCCCTAGAACTATGTGCCTCAAGTTGGATTTAGCTAAAGCTTTTGACAATGTGAATAGGAATGCTCTTCTGGAGTTCATGGAGAAGCAAGGATTTGATGATAAGTGGTTAGGGTGGATTTCTGAATGCATAAACAAACCATCTTTCTCTATCATTATCAATGGCTCACCCCATGGCCACTTTACCTCCTCAAATGGCATAAGACAAGGAGATCCCTTATCCCCTCTTCTCTTCTGCATCACCATGGAGATGTTATCCGTTTTCTTTGTGGAAGCTCAGAATCAAAAAAGGACTACTTCCCCTTTTTCTAGAGGTAGCACCACCATAACCCATCTAATGTTTGCTGATGATCTAATGGTTTTTGCAGATGGGAATATTTCCTGTGCCTCAGAAGTGCTTAACTGCCTGAATAAATTTTCTATTACAACTGGGTTAGAAGTGAACAAGGTCAAAAGTGTAGCCTTTTATGCGGGTCTGGGAGTCTCTCAAAAAAGAAGAATTTCTCATATGCTTCAAATAAAAGAAGGCAAGCTTCCAATCTCCTACCTGGGCCTCCCTCTCATCTCTTCTAGGCTCTCTGCAAATGACTGCACTCCTCTCATATCGAAGATCAGAAAGCGAATGCAACTTTGGTGCTGCAAGAACTTAGCTCAAGCTGGAAGAATTGAGCTTGTAAAATCAGTCCTTAGCTCATTCCATATTTACTGGGCTTCCTCATTTGCTCTCCCCAAAGGTATCCTCAAACAAATCGAAAAAATCTTCAGAGACTTCATTTGGGGTGGCCCTGACTGCATCAAAAAAATTCACTCAATCAGCTGGTCTGAAATGTGTAAGCCGAAAAGTGAAGGGGGGGCAGGTATCAGAACTCTGGAAGATATTTGCAGGGCTCTGCAAGTCAAGCTGCTCTGGCACCTCCTTCAAAAGAAACAATCTCTGTGGACAAACTGGATTCAAAACAAATATGTCAAAAGAAAAAATATTTGGACTGCACCAATGCCGTCAAAACCTTCCTGGGGAATCAGAAACATCTTCAAAGCAAGGGAATTGGCAAAACCCTTTATTTGCTATCAAATTGGGAATGAAGAAGAAGTTGATCTCTGGGATCAGCCATGGCTTCCAGCTGGAACGCTGAGCTCTCTCTTCCACAGAAATAATTCAGATTACTCCCTCAGTTTTCTAAATCTCCTTTCTGACATATGTATGGATGGAATTTGGAAACCCCAGCTCTACATTCCATCCCTCAGAGATGAAAAGGCTGTACTTAGTCAGATTATTCTAAGTGATGATGAATGCAATCATCCCATTTGGAAACCAGCCACAGATGGAGCATACAACACTAAAAGTGGATGGGACACTCTTAGAAATAAGACTCCTAAGCCCCCTTGGCCGGCAACCATTTGGTACCAGGGCCACATTCCCCGTTTCGCCTTCACTGCATGGAAGGCCATGCACAACAAGATGCTCACAAAAGACAGAATCAGGTCTTATGGCATTATGATTGACCCAATCTGCTCTCTCTGCAAATCTGAGCCTGAAGCTGTGGATCATTTATTCTTTCGGTGTAGTTACTCAGCTTGGATCTGGAAAAATCTTCTCGGGAGAGCTGGTTATAGAAGAAGGCTGAGACTCTCCCTGCTGGAAGAGGAAGAATGGGTGAGACTTCACAGCAAAGGAAAAGGTCTGGTGGCAACTACCCTAAAGCATTGTTTCTCTTCCCTAATCCATCATCTCTGGACTGAGCGCAATCAAAGAATCTTCCTATCATCGAGCACCCACAAGAAATACATTCTCAGATCCATCCTCATGGAAACAAGCACCAAGATTAATGGAATGAATCTCTATGACATTCCCACTCAAAAGAACCAAAAAGTCGCAATGCACTTCAACCTCAAACTCTCCCCAAAAACAGCTGAGCCAAGAATCTGTTATTGGATCCCTCCAAATAACCTGGAATTCAAGCTAAACGCAGACGCCTCCTTGGAGCCTGAAGGTGGCGGGATTGGAGGCCTTATCCGTGGCTCCCATGGGCTATCCCTTGCAATGTTCTCGGAAAATGTTGCTAAGCAGGAAATCTTTGAGCTCGAATTTGATGCAGTTGCTAAAGGATTGGAGCTCTCCATTGCCATGGGCATCCAATCACTGTGGATAGAATCTGATTCAATTTTCATTGTTGATATTATTAAGGGGACTGCCACTGTTCCATGGACAAAGAGAACCCCGTTGCGCAAGATAAGAAATCAACTCCTCCTCCTCCACAGTTGGAGAATCTCCCATTCATGGAGAGAAGCAAATTCTGCCGCGGACTTTCTCTCGAAGAGAAACTGCCCCTGCAAAGGGATCTTCACTGATCCCTCTTTGGCCCCCCCATCCCTCCTCAAGATCATTGACGAAGACCGAATTGGAACCCCCTACACCAGGCGGTAATCTTCTTTTGTATCTTTTGTTCTATTGGTTTCCAACGGGATTCTTGCATCCCTTTGAGACTGTTGGCTTCTAAGCCCCCCTAATTGTTTCTTACATTATTTCTTATCAATGATATCTGGTAGGGGTCTTGCCTAACCCCAGCTTACCTATCAAAAAAAAGGCCTCAAACATGGTGCACATCAGTTCTGGATTTTGTTGATTTTAAAAATGGAGAATGAGATTTTAGGGGTTGGAATGGCAGAACATTGGGTTTTAGGGGTTTTGGATGGTGTGATTAGGGTTTGACGCAATAAAGTGATTGAGAGGTAATAGATGGATATGGAATGGTGGGCTTAATGTTTTGGAACAACTTGATCTTGGTCTCAATGACTCCGATAGTGGAGAAGCTAAGATCGACAATGCATGACTTCAGTAGTGGAGATGGCTATTATGCCTAGGTCCCAAAGACTCTCATAGTGGAGAAGGTAAGATGTACAAGAGAAGAGAGTGGAGAGTTAAGAGTGCTATGACATCCATGCCTTGGATCTTGCTCTGAGACTGATATCATGTTGAAGCTTAGAAGATAACCATCCTTCCTTGGTATATAAAAAGAAAGAAGAGAATGGGGAGAAGAGGAAAAAAAGAGAAAAAAGAAATGAAGAAAAGAGGAGAAAAATATTCTCATCGAGGTTGAATCCCCACCCCACGGATTGATACATGTATAACTTCACTTAATCAATACTTAAAATTAGTGCCATTAGGATCATCTAAGATGGGAACTATCATATTAACACAAGAACTAACTGTATTAACTCAAAAGAAATTACAATGAGATGGGCCCTATCTAAATTAAGCTCTTAACAATAATATAAAGAGAAATAATTTGCAACCTGCATCAACCACACAAAGCTGACAAGAATGCAACAGTTGTTGTTACAAAAACACGCAAACCCTTTTCGTATTTTGCCATCCTGGCCATTCTTCTCATTGTTCATAGCATTTACAGTCACAGGAATCACAAGAAACATGTTTATTGTATAACTGTCGAACCAAAAAACGAAACTGCTGACCTATTACTAAATAGATCAGCAGTAGGAGAGAGAGTACTGCAAATTTCAATAATCCTTGGTTGACATGAAATAATCAAAACAAAACAATGTATGACAAGAAAGAAATCTCTGCCAAACCCCAGCTTACCTATAAAATAAAAATAAAAATAAAATAAAAAAACCAACGAAAGAAAGAGATCGCTGAACAAAAATCACCATACCTTTGTTGACTTAAAAGGTTCTTCCGTGAGAAGGACCTTGTAAAAGTCCTCTCCCAAATGTTCGGCAGCAGTTGGAGCATCTTTTCCTATTCCTCTGTCGGCAGTCATTCCGCCAGCAACTGCCGCACCAACGGCTGCAACAGTTAGCCCGGCCATTGCAACGGGACCCGTTGCACCCAAGGCCAGAGCACCAAGTGCACCAACTGTACCTGCTCCTACTCCTGCTGCTGTTGCCGATCCGGCTGATAAAGCAAAGGCCGCAAGTTCTGCATTCTCTATGACCCAGAGAATTATTGCAGAGTAGTCAATAATTCCTAGATACCTTTCCCTCCAATCGAGACTATTCACTGCCTCTAGATCTCTCACAGGAGCAGCCATGATGTTGTGTTCAGATAGAATTCTAACAGCATCGGCAATAGATGTGTCCGCTGGAATTTCAATCACTACATAAGTAAAGAAAGGCATTAGGATAGAACAAATAAACTTCAATTTTTAAAAAGGTGTCATCATAAAAAGGGCAGACATCAAACAACATGAAACATGAACTATGCTATTGTTAAGGTAATATTATTCCATGCAACTGACATTCCTTCCTAGGTTTATGTCCATTAACAATTTATTACTATGTCACAACATTTATGCGTTCTGTTCAACAAATTCCTATTTGGACAGTAACGCTACCAAAATAAAATTTTCACAATCTTCTAACCAATAAAACAGAAGGCTTGACAAAATAAGAGAGTGGGTGGCAGATGAAAGTATTCACTTGAAGAGAATGCATACAAATGACAATGCAATGGATATGTTGACAAAATACATTACAAAGACTATGTACAAGCATTGCTTGGACTTGAACAATATCAATAGCTGTTGAATGGGTGAGAACCTTGTGTAGGATGTGTGGAACTATGTTCTAGAGAGTACACAGTGTAGTTGATCTTTGGGTATTTGTAGAATTCAAGCCAAGGTGGAGATTGTTCTATAGATGTCTTGTATTGTGGCAGGGATATAGCATCCTAATGAACTAATGTGCGTGACGCACATGCGAAATGAAAATTTAACTTTCGGTTTTGTGCTAAAGGGCATTTTGGTAATTCTTGATGTTGTGGTATTCACATAAAAGCCACGTATTAGGGTTATGAGTGGTAAAATGTTTTTTGAGTTTTCTTGGCCAAGAGGAAAGGAGAGTTTTGTAACCCTAACCCGAAATAGTGAAAATCTTCTCCCTTGAACGTAGGCACACCATCTAACAAAATAAATTTTGTGTTCTTGCTTTGTGGGATTGTGATTCTTTCATCTATTCTTTTCGTTTGCTGTACATTGTGTTTGATCCTATTTTGAGAGATTAGAGATCTCTCGGTTTTCAACGTAACGAATGAAAGAGCATGCACAAAAAAGTGTCAGGTTAGCTAAGCACTTGTAAAACTCTGAACTCCAAGGGGAAATAGCAAAAAGGTAGGCAGTCGCAAATCATGAATTGCATGCCAAGTCATACCACATTATGAAGGAATAGGTCTTACCATGAGATAAAGAAGCCCAATTTGGTTATTCAAATTCTAATTTATCATTGGATACAAATCACCAGAATGTATATTATTCCTCAAACATGACATTGAGAGGTAAAGGATTCAACCCTTTCATGAAAATAAAGTTTTTTTTATCAGAATAGGAAAAAAAGCAGAAAGTTTCGCAGAAAGACTGGTTCATTCAGATCAATAAGACGGCCCAATCACTTTGCATTTCCAGAATCATGTATCCATTAGAACTCTTGGATGCCTTTTCTAATTAATATTTTTGTCAATATGCTCAAGATTATTATGAGCACATTAGAGTGGACCATCATTTCAGGAGAGAAGAGGCGGTGAAGTAATTGAATACTTCTATTCCATTTGAGAGTGGTTTATCTTGGATCATGCCTCTACTTTCTGAATAATTGCTCACTTCAACTTCCGAGACGCCTTTTCCAAGTGATTTCCGTGAATTCTCCAGATTCCTTCAGCTTCAATAATACCAGTTAGCCATCTAATGTTCATATATGTATAGCCTTTCCATTCATTTATTCATAAGAACTTGTAGTTCTTAACTTCTTATCACCCTCAGAACACCAGATCTGCATCAGGGAGAAGTAATCCATCATAATTGGAGAGTGAAAATCCAATAATTCTAATATAATCCCTATGCTTTTCTTTCGCTGGACTTATTGATACTGTTTATACTGAATGAGCCTACAAATACATAGATCGTTTAACCATTAAAGCTTGGAACTCAAATTCAAAAGGCTTTTGGTCATTTGACTTGAATGAGTATGTAGTAGGTACTCATAATTACTCAAGTGATTAACTCGGTAATTTCCATGTCATACAGTTCTCTTGCAATCAGAACAGGAGATAAGTCACTTTCTTGCAAGCCTTCTAATTTGCTGCGGGCTTTATGCCTAACGTTTCTCCTAACTAACTAACTAACTATATATATATATATATATATATATATATATATATATATATATATATATATATATATATATATATATATATCGACCACAATACCATTCTCCCTTCAATCACTCTGCTTGCATAGAAAACCGTGGAAAGATATTTTGGAGTTCACTAGTTTTAGTTCAGAAAGAGTGACGAGATAAAATAGGAGCATACTTATGAAATATCCAGATTATATGATATGAACAGCATAGTACAAGCATTAGAATCACCTTGGCCCCCTGGAACTTCTGGAAAGGATGAAACTGGAATCTTTGCAAATGCAGCAGTTAATGATTGCTGTAAATCATACGAGAGCTTTTTCATAGACTGGATTTTCTCAAAGTAGGCATCACAGCTTGGAATTCTTGAGCTCTCTTGAGCTTGTTGTGCCATATCTAGAAACAAAGAATTGGATACCATAAACTGTATGTTACAGACAAGGCCACACATGGAACAATAACTACAAAACCAATATATCATTATTCACAAGTAAAACATGCCAGAAAATCAAATGGGTTCCCTAATCATGCCCAAAATTGGCTTAGTATACAACACAGGAAGATAGCACGTAATATGCATGGACATGGATTTTCCTTTAATGGCACATAAAATTGAGATTCCAGTTTGCATTCTTATTACTTCTTATTTCCATATGACAGTTATTAACCTATGATTAAAGAACCTATAGCTGTGAGTTATTTTTACGGTTGAAGCTTCAAGGGAGAATAGAAGAGAAGGAAATGGAATATAAGAAAGGATAAGAGAATAAGAAAGATTTACGTAAGTGTTGTATGTAGAGAAAGCCCTACACACAATTCATATATTAAGTAATTAAAAGGAGAAACATGAAGGATAAGTATGCCCTTGACAAATACAGAAAACAGAAGATATATTTACTAAACTACTACAAATGTAACGTGAAAACTTGCATCTCTACCACTAACACTTCCCATCAAGTTGGAGCATAGACATATATTTATTAAATATCATGCACAACCCGGATCCAAGCTCACACATTCTAGATTTCCCAAGAGCCTTTACTAGGAGATCTGTCAATGGTTTTTGAGTCTTTACACTAGTAGCAATTAACTTTAGAAGCCACCTTTTTATGAATAACATGACAATCAACTTCTATATGCTTGGTTATTTCATGTTACACAGGGTTGGTTGTAATGTGAATTGCAGCCTGGTTGTCCCCATACAAATTTACTGAAGAGCGATTTTAATCCGTAACTCGGCTAATAAAGCACAAATCCATATCACCTCACAAGTTCCACTAGACATTGCACTATACTCTGGTTCGACACTAGATCTAGCAACCGCATTTTGCCTTTCTCTTCATGAGACGAAATTTCAATCCATAGAGGAACATTAGCCTCAATTTGATCTCTTATCAAATGAAAATCCAGCTCAATATGCATCAATAAAGATCTCCACCTTTGAGTGACCATATTTGTGTACACTACCCCTTTTCGTGGACTGGACTTTAGATAATGAAGAATCCTGGATACACTCAAGATTTACTAGTCCTAGGAGAATGCATGAACTGACTAATCATACCCACAACATAGGATATGGATAAAAATCATGTCATGGTTGAGTAAATCAGTTTCCCAACAAGTCTACGATACATGCCTTCATCCTTAGGGGCTCACTCTCTTCTGCATTAAGATGAAGATTTTGTTCCATAGGAGACACAACTGGTCTATAACCCATAACATGCCAGTCTCATTTAGAAGGTACAGAGGTTATTTCCTTTGTGATATGGCCACACCCTTCTTAGATGTGGCAACTTCAATACCGAGGAAGTACTTCAACGAGTCTTTGAAATCAAAAGGACTTCAAGCAAAGATTTGGCTTAGTAATCTCTTGACTCTCATTGCTCATAACAACAATATCGTCTTGGGTATACAATAAGGACAGTATCCATCTCACCCTTTTTCGCAAATAATGTATGATCCAAGGAGCTCTCGGTATATCCCATGGCAAGAATGGCAGTGCTGGACTTCTCAACCAAGCTCTAGGAGAATGTTTGAAACCATAGAGCTTTGAAAAGCTTGCAAATAAGACCAATCTCCCCGTAGACAAGAAACCACGAGGAACCATATAGACATCTTGTTGGAGATCAGAATGCATGAAAACATTGTTCACATTGAGTTAATGGAGAGGACTGGAATGTTGATCGACAAGAGATAACAAGATACAAATAAAAGTCATAATGGCAACCAGAGCAAAAGTCTGATAAAAAATCAAGATCGTGGGTTTGAGTGAACTCATGCACCAGCAAACAAGTCTTATATTGGTCAAGAGATCCATAAGAATTGTACTTGGTGTTATAAACCCCTGCAACACCAACCACCACCTTAAGAACATGAATCTCTTGAACCATAACAACTTTCCAATGATGTTGAGACAAAGCTACAATGATATTGGGAATAAAAATAGATGAGGTCACAACAAAAACACTATCGGAGTAAGAGATGAAAAGAAACAAAATCATAAATAGGATGTAACGCACAATCATTCGAAAAAAAAAAAGATGTAACGTACAAGAACACGGCTCTTAATGAAGAGAAATAGGTAAATCAAGAGAAACAACGGGGGACAGAATACCTGATGGTACATCTGCCCCATAAATGATTAGGCCTAGAGGCAAGATGAGACAAGTCACTTGTTGGGATATCGAAAGGAAAGAGTGGAAAATGGTTCTTCATGAACAACGTCATTCATGATGGACTCCCTCTACAGATGCCTGCCAATGGGGAGAAAAAAGGGTGGACCTCACATGCCTACCAATCAAGGCTATGCAAGATCTCTTCCTCCACTTGTTTGACCTTTTTCATGGATGGGCTCCATATCATAAGGAGAGCGTAATTCATTGTTGACACATGCAGACGGCAAGAGGGTTGGGCTGGTAAGCATAGCGAAAAAGTCAGTGACACAAGAAATGCTATTAGGAAGGAGATTAAACTTTTTGGGAAGCCAAAAACGAGAAGATGGTGAAGGATATTTAGTTTATTTCAAAATCTTCTAGGCTAAACTTAGTTGCCTTGAACTAAGAAGTTTAGGTATTTGTCTTTCTATAACCTATATAGAATTAGGCATTAGTCTTTTCTATTTAGACTAGATTTTATTTTATTTTATTATACTCACTATATATATAATAGAAGTGGTGGATGTGAGACCTTATTCTTTGGCAATTGAACACTTTTGTATTAAAAGGAGCCTTAGCAACAAAAGAGAAGAGGTTGGAAGTGGTTTGCTTTGGTGTGCGTGAATTTTATGAAAAAAATCAATAATTTTCTCTTCCTTTTATTTACTTTTTTCTTTACTTCAACTTAGCCAACCTTCTTTCCACTCTCCTTTTAAGGGATATGTCGTATTTCTTTCACTCTCTTTCTAAATTTTTTTTTCTCCCTTTGAAAGGATCGGTGATCACTCTTTCAGAGATCCTTTAGAATATGCACTATTTCCCGTTCCTCTACGAAGCACCTGAAGTGTCAATTTGAGGATGTTGACGTATTCCGGATGCAACAAACTCAACTTATTGTGCTACCACAACATAGAAACTTATTTGGTTTTGAATTCACATCATGAATACTAGATATTTGATTGTGCTCATTGTTCAAGTGGTTCATCAACATTGCCTCGTAACGTGTCCCTTCTCAAGCCATATTCCTCCCCTTCTTGCTACCATAAAGCACTTTAATTTTATCTATTGTGACAAAGAGGAACAAAATCTCTAATACTAAAATGATTCTAGGTGCCATGCCTAGCAGCCATGAATTTTTTTTTCATGATAAATCGGTGTCTCCAAGTGGTGAGAGAGGGGTAGGGCGGTAGGAGGAGGAGAGAGATTTGAGATGAGCCTAAGAAGTGGCTAAAAATTAGGAAAAAGTCAATCCTTTTTTTAGTAGAGTTTTTTTGTTTCCTGATTTTTAGCCACTTTTCATCACTTGGAGACACTAGTTTCCTCTTTTTATTTCCTGATTTTTAGCCACTTCACCCTCATCTCCACTTGGAGACACCAATTTATCATGAAAAAAGAAATCATGGTAGCCAAACGTGCCCTAAATCTTTGATAATAAAACATGGTTTATTTTCGGGATAATGTATTGACAACCCAAACCTGTTTGAACCACCATCAACTCCAACCACTACTTGTTGAACAATGGGGCAGTACAAAACTTTGCCAAAACCATTCATTCCCATGAGAAGGGCACAAATAAAAGAGAAGAAATCCACACAACATCTACATGGAAACCACCAAAAATCAAGGAAACACTCACAGCTCATAAGAGAATAAAAGTGCAAGAGTTAAAAGATCAGAAGGGCAATGATATGTGGATGCACCTTTCAATATAGTAAAGCCCACCATTGTTTCCCGCTAACAACCTTTCTCCTTCACAAGTTACCCCCTTATTTCTAACCAATATTTTAAAAGAAAGCTCTAAGAACAAAAATGTGGGTTGTTGTTAGATAATAAGAACAATTTAGTTTAACAATTTAATTCTCAAAACCTTAACAATTTGACAATTTTGCAATGTAGTAACAAAATGTGGGTTTTTAATATGGTAACAATTTAACATAGTCCTAACTTTTCCCCCAAAAAACATCATTAAAGTGCATAAAAGAACTACAATCTCTTCTCCAATTATTCTCTACATATAAAATCCAATCCAACATGCAAACAAGAAAGAAATGTATTTGAGAAGAACCCAAATAAAAGGTTGATATCAAAGATTTATATTCCAAAGATCATCATTTATTACATAGAAAAGAAAAAAAAATCCATAAGTTCTGATCTCAAGAAATTATAGAAACAAGGCATGATACATTTTTTTGCATTTAACTCACCTTTTGGAAAATGGAGGGTTTTGAAGGTACGATCGTCTTCTTCTGTGTGATGTGAGTTATGAGAGGAAAGAAAGTCAGTTAAGTAAAACAGACTCACTTTTTGCCACGTATAAATGTAAACTATACGTGTCCACACGATGCATCAACACGTGGGAGGTACAGAAAGTCTACTTCACATAGGAAAAGTATTTAAAACTGGCTGTTAAGCTCGTATTTGTAAGGAGGTATGTAAGAGACGAGTTTTTATATGGTGTAAACCCGTATAGTACAGTATTTTTTCAAAAAGTATAGTAAGGCTTACCTCCGTGGATTGATCCAAAACGTCTATTTGATGGGCCACCATGTAAATAGATTGTGCCAGAAAAATCATTTCCATAGGAGGATCCCAACCCTTCGATCTATAGAGGTTTCCATAATATTCCGTCCTCTATAGATCGAAGGGCTAGGATCATCCTACAGAAATGATTTTTTTGGGCACAACCTATTTACGCTGTGGCCCATCAAATGAACGGTTTGGATCATGGTACAAACTTTTTGAAAAATACTGGACTGTATAAGCTTACACCAGATAAATTCTGATGGGGGAACATTCGTTTGGTCCCACTTTCCAATCCCATGCATTGCTAGGTCCTGCATCAATCAGGTTGCAACTATGGAAAAGCCACTTTTCACAGGCAAATACAAAAAGGACATGGCCGGTAGGCTACTAGACACTTGCCCACCCAGCTGCTTGTCTGTATTATGGATGATAAAACTTAGAAATTAGTTGACTTATCATGTGGATCTAAGTCCACATGATGTACATGGGTCGTTAAGGAGATATTCAGAGTAGATGAATCATGAAACTACAGATAAGTTTAAAACAAGATGTAGCTAAGGCTTTACCAAGTTTGGAATAAATTATTAATTTTGATACGTATTCTCTAGTTTTGGTTTCTTAATGCATCTTTCACTCCCTATAAATAGGGAATCAATCTCTCAGATGGAAAAGGAAAATTTTTGGTAAGAACTTCGATTTTCCATTGAAAACCTTGGTCTCAAAAGCTGAAATACCATACTAAGGAGCTCCTCCTTTCACCTTTTTTGATGTAATCGTTAGTTTACTATCCAGTTCTTATAAATGTAGTGAATCTCCCTTATCTTCCATTCGCAGAGCAATTTAGTAAAAATTCAAGAGTTCTTAATCTTTCTTTGAGTTTTCAAAGTTGTAGTTTAGTTTTCTTTAGTCTTTTAGCTTTAATCTCCCTCTAGCATATCTAGGTGTTTCTTAATCTCTCTTGGCTATGCTGATTTAAGAGAAATATTTGTTTTCTTAATCCCTTTTTTGTTATAAGTTTTAATCATTGTAGTTGTCTTCATTACTCGTTCACTTTTTACATCTTTCTTTGGTAAATCCATGTTTCCATAGCTGGAGAATTCCATTAATCTTCTCCGGTCCTCTTCTTCTCCTCCTAACCTTATCATATTCATTTCTAACATGGTATCAGAGCTAAGATCCTAAAAAGGAAAGAAGGAAGAAGGAAAGAAGAAAAGTTATTGAGTGTGAGGTTGAGTATCATGTATTGGTGTTCAGGCATAGGACTTGCAATGTTGTACAAGATACCTAGATTTCTTGGTGAGAACTAGAAGGAGAGGAGAACTAGAAGTAGAAGAAGAAGAACAACAATTTGAGAGATGACAGTGTGTGAGTACTTTGGTCACCACCGGGGAGGATTGCTGAGTGCGCCCTTCTCTGGAATCTCTAGTGGTAGGGGCTATTGTAGTTGTGGGTTTTGAATAGAGGGTCTAAAGGATGTATATCTAGATTTTATCGATGCTGGATACTCAGTTCTAGATGCCCTTCAAGCGTTACAATTGCATAAGGATTGCTGTAGGAAAAGCATCATACTAAACGGAAAGGACAAAACATTATCGCATCGTCCTAAACTTCGCCGTGGCGTATCCATGGGTTTGGAAGGGCAGATCTTGCACAAGCCAGTCCAACAGGCAATCGAAGAGCTATTGATAGAAGGTATGAAGAAAGTAGAAGGACTGTCCAAGACCGCGATTGGCGTTGCACTGTTTGTGGATATTACAACTTCGGATAACGCCAATTTTGCCGAAAGTGTAATACAAGCAAAAATATAGGACCCCAGAAATGGGTGGTTCTCTGGACCCTAGCTGGGAGTAGGAACCCCGAAGCACCGTAATTTTTAGCTGCTTTCCGAAAATTCATATCCCTTCAGTTGTGGCAGAGGAACGTAAGACAATCCTAAAGAGATGTTTAGTGGGTCGTATGAAAGGCAACTCATGGAATCTTGATGTGGTCTGGGATTGAACTAAAATTTTTTGGGGAATTCCATACCCTACAAAACCTTTCAAGATCAACTCAGTGGAGGCCCTATTCTGTTTCGAATCGGAAACCCAAGCATCTCGTGTTCTGCGTCGAGGTGGAGATGCTTTTAGGGGTCATGTATCTTCCCTCCAAACCTGGAACCCAGCATTCAATTCAGGAGCAAAGTCGATATGGATCATATTTTATGACGTTCCTCTACATGCTTGGACATCTCCATCGCTCGAAGCCATGGGAAAATACTTTAGGCAGGTTCTACAAGTTAAATTATTCGGGGACCATGACCATCTTGGCATATGCATCCATAAAAGTCATAGACTGGAAGAATCTGCTAAGATGGATGTTAGAAGTTATTTATTGGAGGTTAAGATTGCGCCTGAGGATAATGGCATTAATGAATCCTCGGCTATTAACGCCACTTTGGCCAGCGAGAGCATTCAAGGCAACGAAGGCTGGAGGTGTTCTGGTGAGAAGCAACCAGAGGAATCCCTCTCCAGGAAAAGGAAATAAAAGGAAAATCAATTCTCTCGTATGGCCAAGAAAAAGAATTCCGACTGTTGCAAAAGGCCAAATTCAAAATTCAACAGAGACTCGACCATCTGAGACGTCATTGGCTGGTATGTTGAGGTCTTCAGTAGAACAAGAAGGACGGCTACTTAATATGAATTAGCATTTCACTTTTAATGCAAGGACATGTGTTAATACTGGATTGGATGCCCAGCACCGAGGGGGAGGAGGATTTGACGGTAAGTTGCCTGCTGTCTCCAAAGGGAGAAAGGAATTAATTAGCCTCAAAAAACCGCCTTGGAACTTGAATTAGCATTTCGAAATAGGAAACGTGCCGATAATAATAAGAAGATGAAAAGTTTCGGTAAAAATAAAGAAAACCCCATGCACGGCCGTTGGCAATATCGAAATCATTATAAAGGCTCACAACCCTAAAGTCTTTTAAAGGTGGTTTCCCCCTCTATAAGAGGATTTCGGCAGGGCGCCCTATTACCAGAAGAGAAAAGAAAAAGAGAGACATACTGGCTAGATTCCAAACGATAATGGATGAAATTGAGCAGAGCGGGGATTCGTCATCCTCAAATGAAGGTGGTAAAACTGATTATTAGGGGAAAAGAAAAGTTGATTGCTTGGGGGTGGAGAAAAAAAGGGACCTTCAAAGAGAGTGGATATGAAAAGAAAATGACAAATACTAGATCGACAACGAAAAGTGAGATTGCCATGGAATATCTAGAACATCAGTGGAAAAAATTCGAAGAGGAGGCAAAAGTAAAGAAGAAGAATTATTTCAATTGACAGGAAAAAGATCGATTGGAGAGGTGTGTATTCCGGTGTACAAATCGCCGTTTTTTCAGATGCGATTGGAAGAAGAGCGAAAGGCGCTCCTGGAGGCCGGTGGGGATGGAGAGGAACATCAGGAGGAGGAAGGATCTGCTAACCTGAGAGACTCCTTGGACATGGACCTAAGTGGGAAAGTCAAGGATTGTCTTTCAAGGGCAGAGCAACATCATGAAGAGGAAAGACGTTTCTAGAGATGTAGAGTACACAGGAGGATGTGGTTCAAACTCAATCGAAATCGGATGAAGGGAGGACTAATCTGGAGGAAGAGGAGAAAGCTTGTTCCGAAGAATTTGAGAAGATGGCCAAGATGGGAGACATGCTGGGCATAGGATATAAGGACGTTGAGGAGAGGAAGAGAATGTTTTTTGAAATTGAAAAAAAGATGCGGACGAGAAGAAGGGCAAGACCCTTGGCCGTGGGAGTCGAGAGCTTAAAGCTCTCTGGAAATGAAGGGGGGTCCTGTTGTAAATATGCTGTTTTTGGTCTTTTGGGGGAAAGGCATCCCGAGTTTTGTTATGTTTAGGGTAGGCTATAGTATCTGTTTGTTGCTGGAATGTTAATTGTGTTAGGGGCCAAAGTCCATGTCAAAAATTTCTTCTTGGAAGATTTAAGGAGTTGTAGGTGGGTCTATCTGAGTGTGCTTGAGGGCCTCGATGCTTCGCTGCTCTGTTGGGTTTCTTCTCCCCTAGATAACCTCCCCTACCCATGAAATCTAATCTACCAAGGTGAGTGAAAAACCGTTGATGTATTTCAAGGCATATAAATTCCTTGGGTCCTTGCAGAGATTACATGGTGCTTTGGTTGGTGGTTGTTTCTGAGAGTATAGTGCAGGGTCGCTGGTATAATTGATATGCGAGGTTGTTCAAATGTTAAAGGTGTCCTGTGAGTCTAGAGGAAGTTCATACGCAGTCTTTTATGTCTTCTTTTATGTTTCTTCTTTTGGGATCCAGGAGTATGCTCCTGGAACATCACACTATGTAATCTCTAGAGGGACTACTGGTCCCCATGTATATTTCATGGTATGAATATAATAAGTCATGTTTTAAAAAAATATAGATTTACGTTATATACGCGCTAGCCACACTCGTATGCCTATCACATGTTTATGAAAACTCTTGAATGAAATATTTTTCCACTTTTATGCTATGATTTCATACCTACCTGAATGTCACTTGTTTGAGGAAACTCTTGAATGAAGCATGCTCTGTTTTTTACCAGGCAAGCTACACTTTGCTATGGTTTATCTTGGATGCATTCATACTCATATGCATATGACATGTTTGATGAAAGTCGTCAATGAAGAAATGCATCCTAATTTAACCACACTTTTTTGCTCATAACCATGGTTTTAAATTTTGACTGAAATCCGAAATTTCGGTGAGGACCAAAACGAAAGGATACAGAACCAAAATTCCCAAAATTTCGGAAATTTTGGTCGCAATTTATAATAAAATAATAAATTTTTTTATTCCGTTAAAGAATTTCGAACGAAATTATCGAAATTTCGATCGAAAATCCTGCGTTTCGTGCTCCAATACAAAATTTCGCCTGAAATTTCGGTTTCGGATAAGTCCGAAATTTTTGCCGAAACCAAAATTTAAAACCATGCTAATAACATGTTCAATGAAATTCTTTAATGAATAATATTTTTAAAGACTAGAGAATTTTTAAGATGGTTTGGGCATATCCAATGTAGGCCTTTGGATGCTCCAGTGAGAAGAAGTGACTCGTGCCAAGTTGATGGAGTAAAAAGAGGTAGGAGCAGACCGAAAACAACTTGGGTAGAAACAGTGAGGAAAGACTTGATGGCTAGGAACATAACATAGAACATGACCTTGTATAGGAGAGAATGGAAGAAAATGATCCATGTAGCCGAACCCAACTTGTGTCAGGATTAGGCTTAGTCAATTTGAGTGGGGTAGATTCTTTTACCTTCTTTATAGAATTTATCTAAAGGATTCATTAGCCGACCCTAACTAGTTTGGGATAGTTGAGTTGAGTTGAGTAGAATAACTACTGATTATCGAAGGTGGAAAATTTCTCCAAACTTGAACTGTATCAAGGAAATTCGAAGTCCCAAAGACCCAATGCACAGGTCTAGACCAGTTGCTATTAATTTTGTCCACGGTTCCAAACAGATATACAGACCTAAGATGAATCCAATTGAAACAACAACAAGAGTCCACGAATTTCTCTACTGAACAACAAGTTGCATTGAAGGCAGTAGATGCTAATTTCTAAAATCTTCCTTTGACTTCTAGCAAAACAAAACCAAGTGTAGATGAACAAGGGAATGACCAACTTCATCTACAATTTGGAAAACCTTGCAAATTACAAGGCTGCCCGATCAAGAGGCACATCATTACAATCAATTTAATAGAGGCTTGAAACTCCAACCAGAAATTAGATTCCTAGAAAAATTTGGCTTTTAAATATGTGCAGGATTGATTGCTCTTGGTGAATTAAGAAAGTGAAATTCCAACTACCAAATTCTACTTGATATTCCAATGTCACGAATTCAGGCCCTTAGAAATTGTTCAAAAGTAACAGTTTCCATAGTCCCTAGTGATTAGAACATCCTACATCAATTTAACATGCAAATAAAGTCATCTGAAACTCAAATCTGGACTATAAACCTTATGCGAATGTGCATGTGTTCGAACTTATCCTCTAATCATCGGATCTGGCAAGATTAAATCCATCACATCTTCTCTTTATGGTAGTAGAACAATGCTAAACTGAGAATTGAAAGAAAAACCTACAAATAAGGAGCTGGACCCTCCGTTTCCATAAACCTCAAAGAGGAAAAGAACTAAGAGCTCAGATCTATTTGTTCAGAGATCAATACCAACAAATCTCACCACAATCCTTTCCTAATTTCAAGGAATCATTGAATTCAACATGTAGTAACTTGAGACACTCACAGATCACACTTGAGTCTAGTAGTAGAATTTCTCAAACAGATTGATGACCATTCTCCATTAAAAGAAAAACTTCACCATCACTAAAACCCAGCTACTATGTGGATCCAATCCTCTCTAATTTCCTTTTTGTATGCTTCATCAACATAAAACTTTTTAGGAACCAAAACCTAGGACCGAAATCTAATATGGAAGAGAGCACAATTTCATTGAAGCAGTCACAGGCAGAAATTTCATTCCAGTGACGATACTTTGAACTTGCATCTATTGTCTCTACTAGATCCACACAATTCTTTGGTAGAGCTTGTGAACACTGGCTTCTACAGAGAAAGATAATGGTGATAAATGTTTAGATTTGTTAAACTTGAATTGATTTATAGATCTCAGCATCTAGTCACGGTGACATCAATTGAACAACATATTTCTGTTTTATACTTTCCTTGATTTGCAGCTAGTTTCCACATAATTTTCAGAGGAGTAACCGAAGATAATGAGCAGAGGGTTTAGGATTCATACTAGACTTCCAAACAACTGAAGTTTTAGGTAGAATTGCACCAAAAATAGCGAAGAAGTCATTCATTGCAGCAAAGGACACACGTTGGAGCAAATCTAAACTGTGCTTGTGATTTCTTCAGGGACTCAACTTTGAACCTTGATCGAATTTCATTTTTTTCCAGGATCTGCAAGAACTATGAAGCCTTGTAACATGGCTTTGATACCACTTTTGATATAGCAGAATTCATCGAATACTCATGGATTTCCAACAATTTGAAAATTCTGGATAGATTCTTCACTTTCTATGCTTTTTCTGATTTTCAATAGAAGGGGATTTGATTCAGCAAGCAGAGGCCAAATCATCAAAGAACTTCGATAAAACCTTGATCTACAATGGTAGGATAACACGAATTTGAAGGAAAGCTGACACAATCAGCTTGCAATCTTCTTCTTCCACGAAATTTTCAGCAAAACCGTCCTCTTTTGCAAGATGATTTCCCTCCAAATTTCACAAAGCTAGGATTCCCCTTCAAATTCAACTTCGAATTCTAAAATTAGTTAAAAATGAATGGGAAGGACCTTATATAGGCAGTCCATACATCGTAATTAAAAGACAAGAATACCCCTACTAGAGCAAAGATGACTAAAAAGTAAAAGTAAAAGTAAACCTCAAAATAACAAAATTACACATAGTAATAAAAAGACTACAAAATACATAAGAAATGAATAAAATTACAAATATGCCACTATATGAAACAAAAACAAAAGTACCCTGAGGCTCTGTTCACTTGTCTTCCCGACGCTAGAAAGGAAAGGAAAATCACTCATTTTTTTCCGAGAAAGCACAAATAGCGTTGTTCTCTTCATTTCCCGGGAAACTAGTAATACTGACGTGGAAAACCAAAAATATTACGTGGAAATTTTGCTCTCTTTTCCTTTCCCTCGACTATTTTCCCAACGATTTGATAAGAAAATGATTTTCTCACTGTCGCGAAAAAATATGGGTTACCTTTTCCTTTCTTTTCCATTTAATCTGGGCAAGTGAACAACGAGAAAATAGGTTTTCCGTCACAGTTTCTTTTCCTTTCTTTTCCATTTTTCCACGTCAGATTCATTTCCTTTCTTTTCTTTTCTTGCAGCGAGAAAACAAGTGAACAGAGCCTAAGGAGATATAGAGGTTGATGTAGAAAATTCATGGGATGATTCTGCATCAACGTCCCATAGTTTATCATTTCTCATATATAAGTACACACGTAAATACATGAGATTTTCTAGGGACCATCACAAAAGGCATTTCACGGACTGCCTGTTGCATGGGAGAGCAGCCACATAGGATGAATTATATGAACAAGACAAAATTTGTTGAAAAGTGAGCCTATGTGGCTGCTCTCTCATGCAACAACCTATATATATATATATATATATATATATATATATATATATATATATATATAGAGAGAGAGAGAGAGAGAGAGAGAGAGAGAGAGAGAGAGGTGGAATGTGAGAGAGAGAAGAGAAATGCTAAATTGAAAAACATCCTTGCAAAAATCCACCTACAAGGGCATCACATTGGATCCATATCACCCAGCCTCATTAAAGTGTTCTTTCAATTTTGCATTTTTATTGCCGTTATAAAGAATAAAACGAAGTTGGTTGAAGTGGAAGCATGCTTCAGGCATTCTGTGCAACTGTAAAATACCTACCAAGTTAAAGAGAAAGTTTTATAAGACAACTGTGAGGCCAGCCATGCTATACACCTCAGAATGTTGGGCCACCAAGAAGCAGCATGTGCATAAGATGAGTGTAGCGGAGATGCGGATGCTTAGATGGATGTGCATCTACACAAGGTTAGATAGAATTAAAAATGAAGACATCCATAAAAAGGTGGGGGTGACACTAATTGCGGAGAAGATGAGAGAGCACCGCTTAAGATAGTTTGGGGATATCCAACATAGGCCTTTGGATGCTCCAGTGAGAAGAAGCGACTTGTGCCAAGTTAATGGAGTAAAAAGACCGAAAACAACTTGGGTAGAAACACTGAGGAAAAACTTGATGGCTAGGAACATAACAGAGAACATGACCTTGGATAGGAGATAATGGAAGAAAATGATCCTTGTAGACGAACCCAATTAGTGTCAGGATTAGACTTAGTCAATTTGAGAGAGGTAGATTCTTTCACATTCTTCGTGAAAATTTTCTAAAGGATTCATTAGCTGACCCCATGCTAGTTTGGGACAAAGGCTTAGTTGACTTGAGTTGAGTTTTGCCGTTATAAATCCAGAGTTTTGTCAGGTTGAACATATTTTTCGTGAGTTGACTTGATTTTTTGCAAGATCGACCTGAGTTTTTGACCAGTTACACCCGACCTTTTGCAACTTTTGTGGATTTTTTTAACTATTCATTCAAAATTTCGTTGATTATTTAATAGTGAGAATTTATACGGTGTAAGCCCTTATTGTCCCTTATTTTTCAAAAAGTACAGTACGGACCACACTATAGGATGATCCAAACCGTCCATATGATGGGCCATAGTGTAAGTAGGTTGTGCCCAAAAAATCATTTATATACCCAACCCTTCGATCTGTGAATGAACTGCATCTTATGGAAACCTCTTAGATCGGAGGGCTAGGATCATCCTATGGAAATGAATTTTTGGGCAAAACCTATTTACGTTATGGCCCATCATATGGACGGTTTGGATCATCCTATAGTGTGGTCCGTACAATACTTTTTGAAAAATTAGGGATTATAAGGGCTTACACCATATAAAATCTCATTTAATAGTATTGTTGATTTTGACAAATCTAATTGATTTTGCAAATATGTTTATTTCTTTAGATTTTTTCATTGTTGATTCTTTTTTTTTCTTCTTCCACTTCTTCTTCGTCTTGTTTGTCCGAGTTGAAGCAAGGGATAGTGGTGCAATGAATACGATGTAGATGAACAAAGAAAAATGGTTAGAAAATGAGAAGAGGGTAAAATGGACTTCTGGACTACACGGCACCACTATTGGATAATTGAGTTGATGCTACCGTCCCTTCATAAATTTAGACTCAAAAAATAATAACTTAGTCTTTTGTCCCTGTATACACGGAAGTAAGAAGGTAATTCATACAAAAATCATTTCCCAACCTCGCTTTTACAAAAGAGAAAATCCACCTAATAATTGGCTTTGCCTTATTCATTAAATTCTTTAAAGGGGAGTTGCTAGCGTCCATCACATTAGACATTTCGCAGAGCATCTGTTGCATGGGAGAGCAGCCGAATAGGCTCAGAGTTTGGCTCATTTATTTAATACATTTGACGTGAATTTCTCTCCTTAAAAAGAGGGTCTTCAAATATGCTTTTGCTATATTGCCTGGACGAAGTGTTCTCAGCTTGTGGAGGCGGAGGAAATAGCACCAACAACAGAGCTAGAGAGTATAAACCTAGGTTGCTCCTGTGGCTGACCCTACTTAGCCTTCACCGCCAATGATGGAGGAGTTTTTTACCTTGACCCAGTACCCGAACCTATTGACAGAGCCTGTGGATTGATAGTCCGATAATGTACATATCTAGGAGTATAACCCCTACAAACTAGGGCTGCAACTCGGGTTGGGCGGGTCGGGTTTTGGAGAACCCAACCCTACCCGAGAAATATCTCGGGTCGGGTTTTTTTTCGGAAAACCCATGATTCCCAAACCCTGCCCTACCCATGATAAATCTCGGGTCGGGTCGGGTCGGGTTGGGTCGGGTCAGGTTTTTTCACGTTGACGTAATTTTTTAAGGAAAATTCTTGTTTGGCAAGGCAACTCAACTCATAGAAGCAGAAATTACACTCACATTACACTTGAATCAAACAATGATGTAATTACACTCACATTATACTTGAATCAAACAATGCTGTAATCAAACAATGTTGTAATTACAATCAAACAATGCTGAATCAAACACTTGAATCAACTCAACTCATAGAAGCAGAAATTACACTCACATACAATAACAGTGGGTGCGTGGGTTTTCACTTTTAACTTTTAACTAACAATAGAAAAAAATGTACATACTATAACTTATGTAACTCGGGTCGGGTCGGGCCCCTTCAAATCCGGCTCGACCCGAGATTCCTGCGAGCTTTTGAATGCTCAACCCGGCTCGACCCGAAACCCATGAAACCTGAACCCAACCCAAGCTATTTTCGGGTCGGGTCGATGCGGGTCGGGTAAAACCCGGCTCGAGTTGCAGCCCTACTACAAACTATTCGAGCTAAAATTGATCATTGTTCCTATATAGTTTGAACTATCTATGGGGTATTAGGCATCAAAATTTGGATATTTGTAGATGAGCAATAATGGGTCTTTCCAATCCCTCATGCATGCATCTCTCTTGATCGGGTCGAATAACTCATAGGTTTAGAAAGATCAGGTTCTCGAATATCTTGTTAAGGTACCATTTATTTGAAATCCCACTATAGTAATGCCAATAAAAATAGGAAATGAGAGACCCAAAGTAATGATAAAATGACTGGACACCAATATTTTTGACCCATTTTTTTCAGAGAAAGAATTCCACCACATATGCATTAATTGAATAAGACAATTTCAGTTATGAAGTGGATCTTCTCTCATGTAAAAGAAGTGCTGTGCAAAATGAAATGGCTTTGTACAAAATTAACTAGACATTCCACATGCATGCACAGTTGCCCACTCACCTACAAAAAAGGGATAAGTCCATATGTTATTTTGCAATCTTATGGCTCCATGGCTTACACATAGGAGCCAGACCTTCCCATCTTGCCATCACCATATTATTCACAAGTTCCTGCACTATCAATACCACTGTATATTACATTTTTCTTCCAAAATTAAACTTCATCAACTTCTTACCCAAAACACTTCTCCATAACAAATGAGCCCACCAACCTTGAATGAACACCCAACAGTCCAAAACAAGCTGAAAGAACACCTTGAGTGGAATATGCACCATCCAAGATTGAAAACCCATCAGTTGAGATGGTCCCTATTATCCAAAGGAGATGCAGAGGCACTCTTAGAGGAGGAAAATTGCACTGATGGTGGAAGAAACATTAAGTTTCCTTGCTGAGGATTTGAAGAAGAAGATCTACTCAAGTAGCTTGGTGCACATCCATTCCCATTTTGACCAGATGAATAAGAAGAAATTGCTTGAAAATGCTCTCCCCACTTCAAATTCCTCCCAAAATTCTCTCCCCCAACATGGTTCCCATGGACCCCACCACCACCACCACCACCACCACCACCACCAACTTGGTTCCCATGCCCCGAGCCATTGCCGACGATTGTCGTGATTGCTTCTACCAACGCCGACCGGAAAGTCGGGTCCGATGTTATTGCCTTAGTAGCGGCAGCTATCGTCTCAGTCAATGACTGTTGAGGAGGAGGAGGAGGATTGTTTTTCTGCAAGTAAGATTGATAGAAATTTTCTTGAGGTTGGGTTCCAAGATTAAAAGTCCCAATCTGGTTTTTATTGTATATTTGATTCCCATAGCTCATATATCCATTCCCCCAAGTAGGATGGGTGTTGGATTCTGTTGAAGAGAAGTTTAAGCTTGTTGAGGAGTATCTTGGAATAGTAGAAGAGAAAGTGGAAGATAACCTATTGAATTGAGTAGACTGAGATGAGGATAATGGGGGAGATGTGAGGTCTAGAGTAATTGTTGGGTATGAAGGTGAAGATGAGATTGAAGGGGTTGGTAAGTAGAACTGACTTGGTCGGGAATTATCTGAGAGATTGAAGTTTAGTCCATGGAGGTCTGCAGATGTGGTGGTTAGAGATGAGGGCCCCATTATCTGTCGCGAATTTGATGAACCAGACATTAACATGCAGGCCGCCGCGGAAGTGGTGGAAGCCATGGCTGTGGCAGAAATTGGTAGGGGGTGGTTGTGGGTTCCTTCATAGGTGGTGATCAATATAGCCATGTCTTCTGCACATCTCTGCACCTAAAAAATTAAAAAGAAATGTTAGAACTGAGTTCTTGATAGGCATGGATAAGCTACAAAAATAGTCTGAATTTGTGATTTTAAGTAGGGGTGGAACTATTGTTTTAAATTTTGGTCGAAACCGACTGAAATTGTACAAAAAAAAAATAAAAAAAATCGAAGCAGAAATTTAAATCCATGGGTACAACTCGGGCTGGGTTGGGTCAGCTTGAGGCCAACCCTAGCCCAATGCATGAGGACCCAAAACCACTACCTAACATGTCCCAACCCTAGCCACGGGTCAAGGAGAGTCAACACTAACCCAACCCGCCGTTAAATCACTCAACCCTAACCCAACCTGATTTTGCAAATCGGGTCAGGTTGTGTCAGGTTGGAACGAATTGGGTTCGGGTTGGTCTGAGGCAAAAAACAGAAAAAATACAAAAAAAATCCCGTAACAGTAAGATTTTGAAATCGCGATAAAATCATGATAAGATCAGGGACGAGGTCTGGTTCGTCTCAGGTTGAGTTGTTCAAAGGCCTCAACCCTAACCCAACCGAAAATCCAATGGGGTTGGCTTTTCCTAGTCCTAACCCAACCCTAGCCAACCAAACCAAACCCTAGCCAAAATTGGGTTGAACCCGGCGGGTTCGGATTGAGCCCAGTCCAAGTTGCACCCTAATTTGAAGAGATAAAGATCACCAAGACTCAAGATCCTTGTTAGTCAAAGATATGGCCAACCACTCCCTGTCCGATTCTTGGCAATACCTCCACACCATATCTCTTTCTATTCCTTACTTTTTAGTTATGCTTAGCAAATACTCCGTTCTTGTATATCTTTTCCTTATCCAATCTTTTGTAATGATTTTATGTTTTATTATTTAAAGGAAAAATCTGCAACCACATCAGTAAGCATCATTCCAGAATTATCTTATCTTCTCATTTTGTGTTCTTTCACGTAAAAACTTAGAAAATAAGATCAAATTACCTGTTTTCTTACTGGGCATCCTGGTGCAACTGTGCAACGATAGTACGCTCTTGGGCAAGGATTTCCTTTTGCAATTTTCTGTCCATATTTCCTCCATTGGCATCCATCATTCATCTGTAGAAAAGACAATGAAGAGTTATCTTGGTAGTCTAAGATATCCCAATATTGATCTTCTTTTTCCTCAGTGCATATTTGGGTTAATGCAAATTTTCTGAATTAAACCCAAAATTTTCGAATTAAATGCAAATTTGATGTATAGCGCATTAAAAATGATTATAAAAGATTCTGTAATGAAAAATGAACCCGCATCTTAATATAGTCAACACATGCACTTAACAATGAATCCTGGCATGCTTTTGTTGTGTTTTGTTCAGTAGAATCAGGATATATAGTAGATGAAAAATGACATCTCCACCCCTTTTCCCATTCATTTTCACCCCTTTCTCATTATCTTTTCTTGAGAAGGACTGTATTTCCACCTTTTGTTTGAATATTCGTGCAAATAAAATCATTTTCGACAAAGAAAAGCGACCGATCAAAATGCTGGAAAGGGGTGCAAATATCATTTTCCCTAATGTATATATGTATTGAAAATCATATAACACATGCATTTTTTTTCCAAATTTTCACTAAATTATTTTCAATCATTTCCTGATTTTTTTCGGACCGATTTTTTTTTTTTTTTTTTGAATGATAGATTTTATTACGAAAGAAAGGAAACCTTCGACCAAGATGGACAATACAAAGATAAGCCAAAGCTAAAAACAAAAAAACTACAACAAGAAACCAAGGACCTCAAGGAGGGAGCAAATAAAAAATCTCCAAATTAAAGACTATGGTGCCTGCATAAAGCCTCGTAACTTTGGTACTTTGATACACTAGGTGATATTATCGCATGAAAACAAGCATCATGCAAGCAGTGCTTTTTAACAAAAAAACCCATCTATATACCACAATACTTTGGTACTTACATACACTAGCACCCCCCCCCCCCCCCCCTCTCTCTCTCTATAAATATATATATAAAAATATATATATATATATATATATATATATATATATATATATATAGAGGAAAGTGAAGCTACACCGCCGGTGTAGCTAACTTAGCTACACCACCGGCTTAAAATACAATGGGCCCACATTGTTTTGGTGATTCAAAGAATTCATTTGATTGGCCCTCACATAGATAGGGTGTCCACCAAAAATCAGCTTCATAGGATCATCGCAACCCTACGATTTGTGGAGGCAAAAATGAACGTGTAAAAACCTTCACAAATTTGTCCATTTTTGCCTCCACAGTTTGAAGGGTTGGGATGATCCTATGGAGCTGATTTTTGGTGGACACCCTATCTATGTGAGGGCCTATCAAATGAATGGTTTGGATCACCAAAACAATGTGGACCCATTGTATTTTAAGCCGGCGGTGTAGCTAAGTTAGCTACACCGGCGGTGTATCTTCACTTTCCTCATATATATATATATAGGAAAAGGTTTTTGAGCTCGAGCTCAGAAACCACTACTCACATAGTTTGTTGAGTAATCCAACCCATTTATTTTATAGGTTATACTTCGGGTTATGGTTATGGTTTTGGTTAGGGTTATGGGTCATGGCTAGGGTTATGGTTTTGGTTAGGGTTATGGGTCATGGCTAGGGTTATGATTTGTGGAGGTTTAGAATAGATGGCTAAAAATTATGGTCCTATAGATCGGATGGTTAGGATTATAGTATGGAGCTGGTTTGTTAGGAACTATCTATGTGAGGTAGTGTAAAATGAATGGGTTGGATGAGTCAAACTACCATGGGAGATGGTGTATTCTACGCTCTAGCTCAGCCTGAGCTAGAGCTCAGAAAAAATGCCCTCATATATATATATATATATATATATATATATATATATATATAAGGGTTTTTATCTGCGCTCGAGTGCAGGAAACAAAGGTGGGGCCACATTGTTTGGGTGATCCTAAGCATTCATTTGAAAGGCTCCATCATGGATTGGGTATGTACCAAAAATCAGCTTCATTGGAGCATCATAGGGTGTCCATTTGTGGCGGTGAAAATGGACAGATACTGTTTGTCCATTAATCTGCCCATTTTTTCACCCTACAAATGGACACCCTAAGATGATCCTATGGAGCTAATTTTTGGTGGACACCCTATCCATGGAAGGGCCTTCCAAATGAATGCTTTGGATCCCCCCAACAATGTGGGCCCACCCCTGTTTTTGCACTCGAGCACATATAAGCTTATCTGCGCTGAAGCGCAGAAACCCTTTACTCATATATATATATAAGGAAAAGGTTTCTGAGCTCGAGCTCAGCCTAAGCTAGAGCTCAGAAACCACATCTCCTATTGTTGGTTGAGTCATCCAACCCATTAGTTCTATAGGTTATAGTTAGGATTATGGTATGGAGCTGGTTTGTTAGGAACACTCTATCTATGTGAGGTAGTATAAAATGAATGGGTTGGATGAGTCAAACTAC
Organism: Tasmannia lanceolata; assembly: GCF_043159265.1. Taxonomy (NCBI): domain Eukaryota; kingdom Viridiplantae; phylum Streptophyta; class Magnoliopsida; order Canellales; family Winteraceae; genus Tasmannia; species Tasmannia lanceolata. Next base: position 506,872 of record NW_027518681.1, read on the forward strand.
CATGGGAGATGATGTATTCTAAGCTCTAGCTCAGAGACCACGCCCTCTCTCTTTCTCTCTCTCTCTCTCTCTCTCTCTCTATATATATATATATATATATATAGGGAAATGTTATTAGCACTACTGTATTTTGATGAGGGCACTCCTCACTTTGTTAAAAAGTACGGTATGGCCCACACCATACGATGATCCAAACCGTCCATTAGATGGGCCACATCCTAAATAGGTTGTGCCCAAAAAAAATCATTTCCATAGGTTGATCCTAACCCTCCAATCTGAATGTTAGAGGGTTGATCCTAACCCTCTATATATCGGAGGGTTAGGATCAACCTATGGAAATAATTTTTGGGGCCCAACCTATTTAGGCATTGGCCCATCTAATGGACGGTTTGGATCATCCTATGGTGCGGGCCATACCGTACTTTTAATAAAGTGAGGAGTGCCCTCATCAAAATACAGTAGTGCTGATAACATTTCCCTATATATATATATATATATATTAGTAAATGGTTTCTGAGCTCAAACTCAGATAGAATTTCTGAGGTAGAGTTTTTAAATAGGGCGGTTGCCTATGTTGTTTGGGTTATATTAGATATTGATTCTATAGGACCTAACATAGATAGGGTGTACCTAAGAATCATCTTTACAGGATCATGGTAAGCGTTGATTTGTTGAGGTTTAAAATGGACGTCTACAAAATGGTCCATTTTGTGCCTCTACAGATCGAATGGTTAGGAGGATCCTATGGAGATGGTTTCTTAGGAACAACCTATCTATGTCAGCTTCTATGGAATGAATGGCTTGGATGAGTCAAACAACATGGGAGATGCCTTATATAAAAACTCTACCTCAGATAGAATTTCTGAGCTTGAGATCTGATACCGCGCCCCCCCCCCCCCCCATATATATATATATATATATATATGGGTAAATGATTTCAACGCTCCATTGTTTTGATAAATATGCGCTCCACTTGTTTGTCGTGTAGTATTTAAAGGTCTTTAAGAGCTTTTTGAGAACCGTAATATTCCTCTGACATCCCTTTAAATACTACACGGTAAAAATTGGAGCGCCTGCTTATCAAAACATTGGAGTGCAGTATATATATATATATATATATATATATATATATATATATATATATGAGGAAACTGTTGGTGAGCTTAAGCTCACCAAACTTATGGTGAGCTAGCTTGCCTAATCACATGGGTCCCACATTTTGGGGAGTGATCCAAACCATTCATTTGCAAGGCCTTATCATAGATAGGGGGTGTACCAAAAATCAGCTCCATAGGATCATCCTAACCCCTCCATTTGTGGAGGACAAAAATGGGGCAGATTTGTGTCTGTCCATTTTTGTCCTCCACAAATGGAGGGGTTAGGATGATCCTATGGAGCTGATTTTTGGTACACCCCCCATCTATCTAAGGAACTTTCAAATGAATGCTTTGGATCATCCTAACAAAGTGGGCCCCCATGTGATTGGGCAAGCTAGCTCACCAACAGTTTCCTCTATATATATATATATATATATATATATATATATATATATATATATATATATATATAGAGAGAGAGAGAGAGAGAGAGAGAGAGAGAGAGACTATAGTATTCGGGATTCATGCTATGCATGAGTGTAAAATTTATGGGTCACACTGCATTAAAACATTTTGGTGGGACAAGCATACTCGTCACATAATCTTCAATGTAGAGATATATCCATGCAATAATCTTTAAATCAAATACACAGAACGGTACTCCCGGACGAGAGTAGCCATTATATAATATGGGATTTGCTAACGTCCATCGTAGATGCGTCCATCGTAGATGGTCTCTTGCATGTCAGGATGAACCACCTCATGAATGAAAACAAAAGCTGCTGTATAGTGAGCCTGTGTGGCTGGTCTGACATGAAACAGACCATCTGCAGATGGACGCTACGCGATGGACACTAGCAAATCCCATATAATATAGGCACTGTTTGAGGATTTTACTGTTAGTGAGATTATCAAAACATGGTTGTGTTGATATCATTTCCCTACACGCACACTATGGAAAAGATAAATGACCAGATAAGGCTAGAACAAACCGTTGGGGTTTCACATCTTGCTCGAACAGAAACTCTGGCTTTCTTCACATGGGTCTGTTGAGAAACTTCATCATCTCCACTTCTCAAAGTCTTGAGGATTTTACTGGGTGGCCATGGCTCTCCAACCTCATCTTCCTTAACTTCTTCAGAGCTATTTTCAGGGCTTGGATTTAATGGAGGATCAATTTGACCACTGTTTGACTCCTCAAATTTGCAGTCCAATCCAAGAGTCAACCCTTCTTTCATTTGTTCATCCTCTTTACCTTTGCTACAACTATTCATCTTCTCTTCCTTTTTGTGCCCACTTGAACTTGTTCCAAGGCTAAGAGAAACAAGTTCAGGTTCTTCGATTTCTTCATCAGTAGATGCATTTTCTGTACATTTCTTAGCTTGTTCTTGCTGAACAATGTCGTAAAATTGCATTTGGAGGGACTGATAATCCTTCACAATTCGTGCCAATATCATCTTTAATCTTTCATTTTCTTCTCTCACCTCGCCCATTTCGGCTTTTGCGGATTCAAGCTGATCCTACATCAAAAGAAAAATTCATTGTGATTAACCTTTGGTATTTAAAGGACATAGTTCATTTTGATTTTGATTTTGATTTTTTTCTTGAATGGTGAAGAATTGAATTATGAAGAAATAAAAAAACTGGGGAATCGGCCCAGCGTTCGAGATGATCAATGTACAACCCACGGAGAGGAAAAAAATCATAATTTTCTTTAATTCAGTGAAGTTTATGTGGATTGTTAAGGAAAAGGAGGGTTAGCTAATTGAAGAATTGTTTGAAGACACAAAGATCTCATACTAGTTAAAACATCTAAAATGAGACCTCTTTGTACTCTTTTACCATATCAATAAAATATGCCAGTGCGGGCCCGGGTTCCTAGATAAATTCCAGGTTAAAAAATATTAAAACAAAGTTAAATGTTTACAAGGCTATATGAACTTTAGATGTTTCTTACATGTTTCATTGCAGAGGGATCCTTTTGGTTTGAAGAAGATGGTCTTGAATTAGTTTCCATTGTTGAGCTTTCAGTTGGAATCCTATTTGAAACCTGTATAGACAGGGAAAGGATTAAAAAACACCCATAAAAAATAATTAGAAGCTAAGTGATCTTAAATCAGTTTACAATGAAATTAGGGTTCAATAAAAGTCTTCTTTTTTATTGAAAAAAAAATGCAATCACAAAAAGTATAAATATTCCAAGAAATTATGGGTTAACCAGCCCCCTAAATCCAGATTATTACTGATAAACTATAATTTAATAATAACATTAGATTTTAAAATTTTGGATATGATTAATTGATAACTCAGATCAGCAACGGAAATTCCTTTTAATTGAATATCAAGTATATAATATATCTCTCAGTATATGCATTCCAAGAAGAGAAAAAATTTAAAAAAAAATCAATAAATTATCAAATGATAAATAATATTTATGGGGAAATCATCGGTCAGTTCTGAGTAAAATTGTTTTGGAGGATTGAATCCAGGGGTGGCAATAACTCAAAAAAATCTAACAAATTGACTCCAAGATTAACAAATTAATTACATAAAAATTATGGTCTAACCCTTCTTTTTAGTGGGTATGGTGTAACTCTTCTGTTCATTATCACTAAAAGTTCATCATATTTTACCTGTTTGCTAATTGCTGAATCTCTTAGGGTAGGGGAAGATGGCTTTGAGGAATTGTTGTGGTGACTCAGTCTTCCACTTTCTACCTGTAAACTCTTTTAAGATTCAGTCCTCAAAATATCTGATGATCCAAATAAAATTGAACAACATATCAACAAATTCTTCAAATTTTTCTGTAGAGAAAGATTTAGAACGCATCTCAATGTTGAGAAAATAAGAGTCAACGAATCCATTATTTAACCATGCAAAATCTGAAGTTTCCAAGAATATTGAATACTCACACCAATATCCAAAACTCTAATGGTCAATCTTCCGAAATATCATAAAACAAAACCCCTAAAATCTATAGAAATTGCAAAAACAAAGGAAAAAAGTTAAAAAAATCCAATACTCATCCATGAAAGATCAGATTTTCTTTAGGAAACAACTTAGTATTTTTAAACAATAACTGAAACCCGATTGATCCCGATAAACTTTCTATTAACATCTACAAAGAGAACCGATGAAAAATCAGATTTTATTTGAGAAATACTCAATGGTTCAATCTAAAACCGATAACCGATTCATCAATCCTACGAAAATTTCTTAGTACCAAGAAAATGCAACCCAACCCAAAACCTTAAATCCCTCAAAGACACTGAGTCAAAGTTAAGAAAAATAGATTTTCATTAAGAAATATTCAATGCTTCAATATCACACCCATAACCCAATTCATCAAACCCAACAAAATCTCTAAAAAAAAAGAAAAGAAACTAAGACCAAGTAAAAAAAAAGAATAAGCAAGAGAGAGAGAGAGCTTCACCTTTCCAATCTCTCCTCCACCCTCTTCTTCATCACCAATACAGTCAACCCTCTTCTCTTCTCTAACAACAGATCTGTTCAACAAAGCCTCCATATTGCCAAGATCTAACTCTCCTTTTCTATCTCTCACTTGTTATATATAGAAGGAGCCTCCCTTTTTTGACTTTCTTAAATTATTTCAAAAAACAGTGCTTATCTCTAACATGTAACATGAAAATGTCAACCGTGAAGCGTACTCTTACAAGTAAAAGAAATATGAATTCAACAAGGAAGAGAGAAGACTTTTTTGTCCTCACACAATGCTCAAATGGGATTCTTCAAGCCGCACTTCTTTTTAACTTTCATACATAGTAAACGGTATCTTGTGTCAGATTGGCCGGATTTTTCTTTGTGTCAGATTCCGGTCAAAACTTGCATGGTTATAAGATGGGCAGTGATAAATTCACCCCCTTCTATGATAAACTCACCCCCTACTTTTTCAAAATAGACGTTCTAGCCCACACTATAGGATGATCCAAACCGTCCATTTGATGGGCCACAATGTAAATAAGTTGTGCCCCAAAAATATTTCCATAGTATTATCCCAACCGTCCGATCTACATGTGAGTCCTCCTTAAGATCAGAGGATTAAAATCATCATATGGTAATGATTTTTGGGGCACAACCTATTTACGTTGTGGCCCATCAAATGGACAGTTTGGATCATCCTTTGATGTGGGCTGTACAGTCCATTTTAAAAAATAAGAGGTGAATTCATCATAAGTGAGGTGAATTTGTCACTGCCGTATAAAATATCTTGGTGTACGACTTTTCGAGGTGGATGACTAACTTAGTTGATTAAGACGATAGAGTGTGGAGGTGAAGAAAACTAGTTTTAAACGGTTTACTTTTCTTAATAGGGTTTGAATATGCAGATGCTGACCGTTGGATCATCCTAGGTCAATTTTCTTAATAAGAGTATGATGATACTGACCGTTGGATCATCCTTAGGGTCATTTTTTTGGTTTACATGTAATCAAGGCCGTTGATTTTGTAGAGTATCAGGAGACGTTTCGCTTGGTCTTGGTCCCGTGTCCCATCCGTAATGTAAAATACTAAAATTAAGTATTTAGCTTTTGCTGGCGGAACCCTAAAATAACAATTAATTGATGGATTAATGGCTAAAATCATCCGATCCGTGGTCAACAACAGTGGGCTAGGATCATCCCAAGAGGTTTACTAAATGGATCATTCAAAGATCTGGGTTTGATGGATTCTATTTGTCTCTTTCTTTGACGGAAAGGAAAAAAAAAATCCATTGTGGAGCTGTTAATACGAATAACATAAACTCTGTTATAGCCACTTATATGCATTCAATGTACTGTACAGATAGAGGAATATACAGAGCTGAACATAGTAAAATAAGAAATTGAAAGATTTCGTTAAAATTGTTCGTCTGGAAATTTCCCGAAAAGCTAATGGGTATACTGTCCCATCAATAGTTAGCAAAATGTGATCCGGCAAAAAAAAAAAGAAATGGGATGCGAAAATTTAGGTTAAAAAAACATAGTAAAAAAAAACTGATAACACAAAAAATGCATTTAAAAAAACGTTTTTAAAATGAGTTTTGCTAACTATGGTCCCATCTAAGGTTGACATGAACTGTCCATTTGAAAGGCCTTAGTATATCAGTATATGTATCAGAAATGAAGCAAAAATACACCAATTGGGAAATACTTAGGGCGCTTTGGTCAACCTTTCACCTTAAAAACGGAGCGAAATGAGCGGAATTAAAAGAAAAAGGCAGAATGGGTCAGTTTTGTAGAATAGAATATTCTTGTTTTCCTTTGTTCTCCACAATGAAAAAAGCACAAAAGGGCTGTCAACAAAAAAGCTAATAATGTTTGAAATGGATTTTTCCTATTGATTTTCATGGAAAGGAATTTCGAGGCTTGCTTTTGCACGAGAGAACATCCACCTCAGATGAATCAAATGAATAAGACAAAATCTGCTGAAAAGTGAGCCTTCGTGACGTTTCTCTTATGTCAGAGTCGGCCGCAAAATGTTTTTCCGAGAAATTCAATACCAAATCCCTGTCTAATAATTTGTATTTCTTTTTTGTCGTTGAATACAAACGGTCAAAAACTATCTGCAGGCAACTATTTAGATTTTCAAATTTCAACGGCAATAAAAACACATAGTTGGACTCTGTAGGATTCCACGGCTAGTATAGATTTTTGGTCATTGGAAGACATACTAAGAAGACGAGGTTTTCCATGGTGCATGCACCTTAGCCTTAGGTGTGCATATATTTCTTTCAAAAAATATAGTGGGTCCCACACCTTGTTTGAAGGGTTAGGATCATCCGATGGTGATGATTTTTGGGTAATTACATTGGGTCCCAACGAATGAATGTTTTGAATCTTTGAACAAGGGATGCCCCATTTTATTTTATTTTAAATGAAAATCTTCCATACAAAAACTCCTCAAATTCGTACTTTAGAATTTGTCATTTTCATACTAAATGTATTGGTACTTTTGTCCTTTAAAAGGGCCTAATGTATTGTCAAATAAATGGCCATTAATGTAAAGATACTTTTGTTCTTCTTTTGTCCTACATGGGGTGCGAATTTATCATCTCCCTTAAGTTTTTCTATTTTTTATGCTTTATTCAAGGATTAAAGATTATTAAAACATGGTAGTGCAAATATCAATTGCCTTGCAAAAATTATGGGATTTGCTAGGCAATTTCTTGCCATTTCGTTGCTCACTTTTGCAGGAGATAATAGACACCTAGAACAAAATCTGCTAAATAATGAGCCTGTGTTGATGTTCTCTTCTACAAAAGTGAGCTGCAAAATGGCTTTTTGTGAAATTGCCTAGCAAATCCCAAAAATTATTTGAATAGAATCTTCAAAAACCATTTACATGTAGTGCGTGTTCAGAAAGTGTTACGTGTCTGATCGGCCGTAACACAAATAAACAAAAAAAAAAAGAGGGAAAAGATGGGAAAGAGGTTGGTTCGAGGCAACCTGACCTTCTAAAGGCTCAATTCGAGAGGAGCCATGACTCTCCTAAACAAAGTCTCCTTTGGTGTAAAATTTTCTCCTTCTTTCATTGAAATACACAAACTTAAATACAAGTACAATGAGAATGCCACATCAACAACCAACTTACCACTAACCTGACACATAATAAAAACTAACACCCATGACTCTAAACCACATACCCACAAACCTAAAATGCCAATCCCTACAATAACTACCTCACAACTACCTCCTATACACCATACATATACACATCATTCCTCCACCCTTACAAACGACCTTGTCCTCAAGGTCAAATTACCCAAATCGTTATGGCCCAAATCTTTTGAAATCCACATTCAAAATTTGCTGCAATCAGACTCAAAAAGAAATATGATCTTTCACTGCATCAAAATAATGAAATGATCGAATGGCTGGAAAAAAATCGTTAAGATTCTTGGCAGAGCATTTAACAAAACTATCTTTGTCTCCTTCAAATCTCGAACTTTTCTCGACAAGAACAATAGCTTTCTCAAGTTTCAACTTTTGATCTTCTTTTCACATTTCCTTAATCGCTTTGCTGATTTCTTCCGGTCTCTCTGCAAATCGTTGTTGTCCTTCCATCGTTTTCAAAACGAATCCTTTAATTTCCTGCAAAACTTCACGTATCGATTACCAGAACTCCGAAGGCACAACCATAGCGCAAGATCGACGGCTCTGATACCACTTGTTACATGCCTGATCAGCTGTAACGGAAATAAACAAAAGAAAAAAGAGGGAAAAGATGGGAAAGAGGTTGATTCAAGGCAACCGGACCTCCTAAAGGCCCAATTCGAGACGAGCCATGACTCTCCTAAACAAAGTTTCCTTTGCTGTAAAATTTTCTTCTTCTCCTTTCCTTGAAATACACAAACTTAAGTACAAGTACAATGAGAATACCACATCATCAACCCACTTACCATTAACAAAACACATAATAAAAACTAACACCCATGACTCTAAACCACATACCCACAAACCTAAAATGCAAATCCCTACAATAACTACCTCCTATACACCGTACCTATACGCATCAGCAAGGCTTCTCATTCCCGTCCAATTAAGCGGACGAAAATAGACTAATGAGAATCTTCATATATAAGCGACTATTATGAAGAATTCTAACTTAATATTATTAAAAAAAGAAGGAAAAAAAAAATGAAACGGGCTAATCTGGTCGGATAATCAAATGGGATTTTGAGATATTTTTGGCTTTGTCTCACAACGGTTGGAAATTGTAAATCAAAATCAATATTTGTTAGTTTTGTGAAAATTCATTGCTGTCTTCTCAGGTAGTTATTATGCGTGGAAAATTTAAGTGTCATTTGTGATTTCTATACTCTTTAATGTCTAGGTTAGATTAGCAAAGAGTCAATGTGGGTTTCCTATGATGTTGCTTAGGATTCCTAAAGGACTTATGGGTCTAAAACTAAGTGTTTAATGTATTTGCTATTTTAGGAGTGTCTTGAGTCTACAAGTATAGAGCCATTGCTGTGGAGATTGAAAGCATAGAAAGAAGCTTCAAGAGAGAATAAGTGCAGAGATTTTAAGGGAAAAAGAAAAAGAACACCAAGTCTGTTGTAAGTTGTTTTAAGAAATATATATATATATATATATATATATATATATATATATATATATATATATATATATATATATATATATATATATGAGGAAAGTGAAGCTACACCACCGGTGTAGCTAACTTAGCTACACCGCCGGCTTAAAGTACAATGGGCCCACATTATTTTGGTGATCCAAAGAATTCATTTGATTGGCCCTCACATAGATAGGGTGTCCACCAAAAATCAGCTCCATAGGATCATCCCAACCCTACGATTTGTGGAGGCAAAAATGAACGTGTAAAAACCTTCACAAATTTGTCCATTTTTGCCTCCACAGTTTGAAGGGTTGGGATGATCCTATGGAGCTGATTTTTGGTGGACACCCTATCCATGTGAGGGTCAATCAAATGAATGTTTTGGATCACCAAAACAATGTGCGCTCATTGTATTTTAAGCCGGCGGTGTAGCTAAGTTAGCTACACCGGTGGTGTAGCTTCACTTTCCTCTATATATATATATATATATATATATATATATATATATATATATATATATGAGGAAATGGTTTATGCGCTCGAGCACAGAAACAGGATGGGGCCACATTTTTTATGGGATCCAAAGCATTCATTTGATGGGCCCTTTCATGCACAGGGTGTCCACAAAAAATCAGCTCCATTGGATCACCTTAGGGTGTCCACTTGTGGGGCAAAAAATGGACAGATTTGTGGACAAACATTTTTTGGCCCCACAAATGGACACCCTATGGTGATCCAATGGAGCTGATTTTTGGTAGGCCCCATCATGGATGGGGCCTTCCAAATGAATGGTTTGGATCAAACCCCCCAATGCCCACTCCCCCCTGTTTCCAGCACTCGAACGTAGATAAGCTATCTGTGCTTGAGTGCAGGAACCCTTCTCTCTCTCTCTCTCTCTCTCTATAGATATGCGGCCAAAGGACCCATGGCCGCGTATCTCCCAAACTCCCTTACCTTGCTCTTATTATCACAACACGGCATTATCGATCCATTCAAAGTGGGCCAACAACAACATCCGTTCTATCTCATATTGATGAGTTCGAAAATTCGTTAAATGTAAATTATAGATCTTCTAAATCATCCGATTCATCTAGTCATGTTGATTCATTCATATTATTTCGCGGCTTTAGCACTTGTTTGTTGCACAAAAATTCTTTTTGAATGGTTGGTCCGTAATATAATGGTTGCCGTGTTAAAGTATAAAAGATTAAATAACTCCATCTCCGAGAAATTATATGGTGGCTGCCCTTTACATATAAAGGGCGGAGAGAGAAAATATGAACCCCCTTGATTTTTGATTAAGGGGAAAGTCAAAAATGTGGTTTGACCTGGATAAAAAATCAAGGGAGAGAGTTTTTTCTTTCTCTGCCCTTGTTGTTTGACGGTCGGCTAGCATATAAATTGTCCTCCGTCTCCAACAGCTTAAGCTTTTGGAGTAATTGGTATCAGAGCAAAGGTTCTTGATTCAAAACTCCTCGCTGTTAAAAATCCACATGTAATGACCAACTCAAAAGAGGGGCAACATATGTCATGTGTAGGCCAACATTAAAAAGAGGGGTCACATGTGAGGGGGAGTGTTAAAAGTAACACCATCTCCTACGGCTTAAGCTCCGGAAGCAATTGGTAGTTTCACATGCCGAATATGCCATAAAGACAAGATGAACTTGAATCACCTCTCTCTCTCTCTTTCTAGGCTCTATTTTTGCAGGTGGGCCACGATAATGGGTTAAGGTGGGTCCTCTAGTGGTTTAGTTCAACCCTCACCAGTGAGTTATACCCCCCCCAAGCGTTAAACTCTTCAGCTGGACACGGTCTCTCATGCTAAATTTTGATTCCGGCTCTCTCCACTCTTACTTTCGTCAGCTATTTTTTCAAAGTTGACGAAAGTGACCTCTTTCTTTAGAAATAACTACACTACTAACCCTCTCTCTTTTACCACGCGTTCCATGCGCCGTTTTCTTAGTCTTCCCGTCGCCGTCCATTGACTATGAGAAAAATTACCTAAGTACCGTCTTTCATATATAATAATATCAAGAAGCAAAATAAAAGCAAATATTTTAGACAACTATATAAAATGACAAAAAATACCCCTCAAATTAAACAAAAAAAAATACTAAATTATGTTAAATATATACAACTTGACGTGGAGTGACGTCTGGCTCATCGCTATAGTGTGCGGTATCGACCTTATGTTTTTTTTTTTTTTTTTTTCCCGAAGAAAATTACCTCCCCCAAGTAAAAATGGAGTAAGATATATTATTTAAAATTCAATACCGATAACTTAGTGTTAAAACCATGTTGATTATAATCAATGGGTCATCTCAAATATAGATCATGCCACAAAAATTGTTCTCACCGAAGAACCCTAATCTTCCGCCTACTGATCTTTGATAGTTAGCGATGTCCGATCCATACGATTTTAGACGAGGACTTTTCTTATGAAATGGTATTAATGCTAAAATTTATTTGCATATAATCATATATTCAAACGGTTTTAAAGTTAAATATGATTATTTGTAAATAATGGTAATAATAATTTTAGAATCTATGTAGATAATGGCTTCCAATGAGGCGTTAATGCCCCACAGTCAAATAAGATTAACTTGAAATAATTTTATTTTCAACCGACTACGATTGAGGTGTCATCGAAAATAAAAGTCTTCGAGCACAGAAAAAAAAAAAGGGAAAAAATGCATATGATATTCCTAGATGAGAAATTAACAAGTGCAAATTTGAAAATGCAAGAGGTAATTTTCGTAATTTATTTTAAGAGAGAGCAGGTGGGTTCAAAGATGTAGTATGCAAATATGGATTTCTTGGGTGGGATTTTTAAAAAAATAATAATAGTCAATGGGTTGGGAGATAATAGTAATAATAATATTCTTATAAAAAAAGAAAGAAAGAAAGAAAATTGGAAAGAATAAGAAGAGGAAAGGGTCAGCTAGTCTGCGCAGACTCTTATTAATAATCAATCTTACCATGTGGAAGATGCTGAGCTTTCAACGTTTTTGTCAAAGATCCACTTGGGGAGGACAGAAGAACAAAACAATAGAGATTGTTAGTATTTTCCTTCCATTTGCTTTGCTGAAATCAGAAATTGCTTAGGTTCATTGCCTAAGTTGACAATATGTATGTGTGTGTCTATATATATATATATATATGAGAAAACTGTTGGTGCGCTTAAGCTCCCCAATCGCATGGGGGCCCACTTTGTTAGGTGATCCAAAGCATTCATTTTAAAGGCCTTATGATAGATAGGGGGTGTACCAAAAATCAGCTCCATAGGATCATCCTAACCCCTTCATTTGTGGAGGACAAAAATGGGCAGATTTGTGTCTGTCCATTTTTGTCCTCCACAAATGGAGGGGTTAGGATGATCCTATGGAGCTGATTTTTGGTACACCCCCTATCCATGTAAGGGACTTTAAAATGAATGCTTTGGATCACCTAACAAAGTGGGCCCCCATGTGATTGGGGCGCTTAAGCTCACCAACAGTTTCCTCTCTATATATATATATATATATATATATATATATATATATATATATAGAGAGAGAGAGAGAGAGAGAGAGAGAGAGAGAGAGAGAGTTTCTGGTCCGTCGACCAGAAATAGAGTGGACCCAAAAATCATCTCCATAGGATCATCCTAAACCTTCGATTTGTGGAGGTTTGTCCATTTTAACATTCACAAATTGAAGGGTTAGGATCATCCTATCGAGATGATTTTTTGGGCACACCCTATCTATGTCTGGGCCCGGCCCATCAGATGAATGTTTTGGATCACCCAAACAATGTGTGCCCAGCCTATTTCTGGTCGATGGACCAGAAAATCTGTATATTACTATATAGCAGTGAGAGAGAGAGAGAGAGAGAGAGAGAGAGAGAGAGAGAGAGAGAGAGAGGTTAAGCCTTGGTTTGGTATTTCCTGGAAGTAGGAAAGGGCTTTGCTTTGTATATAGTATAGATAAATGTAGATGGGTGTGTTAGTATAGGGAACATGTGTTCATACAAATGCCAGCATGCGTGCATAACTTATAGTTAAATGTATAGGCGATCTAAAAAATATATCATTCACGTATGAAAATGCATTGACTTCCGTAAAACTAGATCGGCATCAGTTGTCTCTGTAATTTTATACTTAAAAATACAGTAGACTTACTTGAAAGTTGTACCAAAAGCACTTAGCTTATGATTATGACAATAATCCTATTGCCCTGGAAATCGTCATGTTTGAGTTGGAATCTTAAATTAATATGCAAGGTCAATCTCACTTACGGAAGCTCAATCTATCCATCCATTAATTTGCAAGAAAATCTTAGTTAAGAAGTTTATAATGCATAAAGAAAACACAAGAATCCAAAATCTGGACTTCATATAGAATACTCAATTCAATGCTTGCTCAAAATCATTGACCTATTTGAATTGATTAAGCCCAAGTGGGCCTTCATTTACTATGAAACTAACCAAAATCTCAACTTTCTAAGATTTCTTATTTGCTTTGGGAGCCCTCCAAATCCACTTACTGTTCACAACTAGCTTAAATATATACTATCTTAAAACTACTTGAAGATAAATTAAAACATGAATATTATATATATATATATATATATATATATATATATATATATATATATATATATATATATATATATGAGGAAAGTGAAGCTACACCGCCGGGTTAAAATACAATGGGCCCACATTGTTTTGGTGATCCAAACCATTCATTTGATTGGCCCTCACATAGATAGGGTGTCCACCAAAAATCAGCTCCATAGGATCATCCCTCACATAGCTAAGTTAGCTACACATAGCTAAGTTAGCTATGTTAGCTACACACATGTAAGCCCTCACATAGCTAAGTTAGCTATACCAGCGGTGTAGCTTCACTTTCCTCTATATATATATAGAGAGTTCCTAAGGTGTCACCTCATATAGCTTATATGAGGTGGCGCTTAAAAACATAAGGGGCCCACTTTGTTTGGATGATCCAAAGCATTCATTTGATAGGCCCTCACATAGATAGGGTGTGCCCAAAAAATCAACTTCATAGGATCATCCTAACCCTTCCATTTATGGAGGTTGAAATGGATGGGTATAAACCTCCATAAATCTGCCCATTTTTAACCTCCATAAATGGAAGGGTTAGGATGATCCTATGGACTTGATTTTTTGTAGGCACCATATCCATCTAAGGGCCTTTCAAATGACTGGTTTCGATCACCCCAAAAATGTGGGCCCCTTATGTTTTGTGAGCGCCACCTCATATAAGCTATATGATGTGACACCTTAGGAACTCTATTCTCATATATATATATATATATATATATATATATATATATATATAGAGAGAGAGAGAGAGAGAGAGAGAGAGAGAGAGAGAGAGAGAGAGAGAGAGAGAGAGAGAGAGAGAGAGAGAGAGAGAGAGAGAGAGAGAGAGAGAGTTGATTGGTAGATAATAATTTTTCAGGTTTTAAAAGCAAAATTAAGTTGCAAACAAGAGGGTGCCATTATTAAAAGAAGGGAGTGGAGATATCATTTCGGAATATGGATGATATATTATATATTTTGGTTATAAAATATATTAAGTAAGAATAAAGTACTGACCATTGACCTAGTAAGTGTGTTGTTTGGGTCGTTGCTTACATGTTTTTGAGTGCAGAGAGTTCCTTTGCATTTCTTTTTATAATTTGTGTTAGATAAGCTACCATTAAGAAAGATGAAGCCATATTAAAGTTTGATGAACTTAGATTAGTTTTGTAGCTTAAACATAAAAGATTTGTAAGTTAAAAAGTAAGAGGTTGAAAGAATCTTTGCATACCTCTAAAATTTAACTGCCTCTCAGAAGCTCTCTCTCTCTCTCTCTCTCTCTATACACACACATATAATGTCAACTTAGACAATGAACCTAAGAAAACTTTCATCTCAGCCAAGCAAATGTAGGTACTTGGTTAATTTGTTTATTCATGTTCTATCTCCCTCTCTCCCCCTCACCTCCCTCCTTCCCCTCTCTCTCTCTCTCTCTACACACACACATATGGAAATGATATCAGCACAACTATGTTTTAATAATTGCACAAACCCATCTTCTCTTTTATTATTTAATTAATTGGCATGTGAGGTTTTTGGGAACTGAAATAACCTTTGACAGCTCTTTAAATACTAAAAGACTGTATGTGTTAGTGAAAATATCAAAACATGGTTGTGCTGATAACATTTCCCTATTTTTTATTATATAACAGCTGCCGAAGCCTATTGCATTTCACAAAAAGCAATTGGCACCCAAAAAAAAAGTGAGTTCGTCCCATTATCAAAGCATGGTAGTGTGAATATCAATAGCATCACACACACACACACACATATATATATATATATATATATATATATATATATATATATATATGTATGTATGTATGTATGTATGTGTGTGTATGTATGTATGTGTGTATAAGTGAAGATAGGGGAATGATATTTTGATGCACAACGCATGGCGTTGATCAAAGAGCCTAAGATTATGCGATTTGGACTTGATTTGACTAAGTTATAGGTAGTTTTAGGATATTTTTAGTGTCTATATATTACGGGATTACTATTTTAGGATTATCTTAGCCATATTTCTTGCTTTTATTTTTGTTGCTTTAGATAGAAGATGGAGAATAATTGTTAGGCAAGTATTTATGGTTGCTATTCTTAAATTTTGACTCTATATTATGTAATGGCATGAGGAAAGAAAGATAGCTTGAATAAAGTTTAGTTTTGGGAGATCACTTGTGAAGAGAGCATTGGCTCTTTCACGTGGGTGAAGGATATTGGAGTTTTTCTCTAAACAATGTCATGGGCCCACGAGATTATTTTAGTTGCTGCTTGTGTTGATCTTTATCTTGGTGTTGTCGCTCCATGCTCTCCACGTCAGTTGGTATCAAAGCACAAGCGATCTCCGACGAATCACGATGGGATGAAGAAGTCGTTGCAACTAACACCGGCCAGCCTGATCTAGCCATGGAGAACAAATAACTTCTACAACAAGTGAAGACTTTCATACACAGTTAACACTACTTGAAGCTCGCATCCATGAGAAGACACCCATGGATCTGAGAGTACCTTCGAGAGCCCTTTTCAAGGCTAAGCGTCGTGTAAGGGATCACAAAAAAAAAAAAGAATAATAAAGGGGGGATGAAGAATAGAAGATTGATACGGCGCCTAATAATTAGATTTGGAGGATAGTGGTTTAAACTCGATGTCGAGTTTTTTTTCAAGCGGGGGTGAATGATGCAAAACGCATGTCGTTGATTAAATCTTTTATTTTTTTATTTTTTATTTTCGTCTATTTAGCTTGATTTTTGTGTTTTTAGAAGGCCTTTTTGATTACCTATCTAAAGAGCCCAATATTACGCGATTTGGACTTGATTTGACTAAGTTATAGATAGTTTTAGGAAGTGTCTATTACAAGATTACTATTTAGGATTTTCTTAATCATATTTCTTGCTTTTATTTTTGTTGCTTTAGATAGAAGATGTAGAATAATTGTTAGGCAAGTATTTATGGTTGCTATTCTTAGATTTTGACTCTCTATATTATGTAATGGCATGAGGAAAGAAAGATAGATTGAATAAAGTTTATTTTTGAGACATCACTTGTCCGGAGAGCATTGGCTCTTTCACGTGGGTGAAGGAGCTTCGCTTCTTTACATGTTATATTGGAGTTCTTCTCCAAACCGTGGCATGAGTTTTCAAACCTCCATGAGATTATTTTAGTTGCTGCTTGTGTCAATCTTTATATGGTTGTTGTTGCTCCACGCTCCCTGCGTCAGTTGTATCTGACGCAACCCAAATACCAAGATCAAACAAAACCAAGAAAGACCAAGTAATAAGAAGAACTTGTATGGAATCTCATGTATGCCGTGAAGAAAGAATGTTATTCAATCTCAAAAACTCCCTTGACTCCAATCGTCCATCTCTTTTATTACATTTCTAAAAGATTTCCTAAGTCTAAAAAGTAGCTAAAAATGATATTGGCATATCTATCTAAAACATTAACGTTTCCTTAGCTAAAAAATAGCTACAAATAAGAAAAGCAACTAGAGCCTACCAAATCTAGTAAATAGCTAAATTAGAAAATGATAACCGTTTAGGAAATAAAATACTTAAGGGACTAGAAAATCATATTTTCCAAATCTTGAAACTTACTAGATCTCAAAGCTTGTAATCTTGCAAGCTTTCCAAGAATGTAAGTTTCCCATATCTCAAAATCACGTAAGCTTAGCAAGTTTCCATTCCGCCAAAACACCTCCTTATTCATGAAAACTTTCCGTATTTTCCACTTGTGAAACTTCCACTTATGAATCTTCCTAAAATAGCCGTTCTCAAAATTTATTACTAATTTTTGGATTGCATGAGTCACCCCCTTCTGAGAAGAATTCGCCCTCGAATTCGATACACCGTCCTTCGACGAATCACCCTTGCTTCCTCGTTTCAACCATACAAGCTTGTAGGGCTTTGAATGGTTTGTTATGTCGATCTGTAACTTGGACGCGATGGACTCTGATAGGATGCTCTCACAGCTCCCAATATCGGCAACAAACAAGCAAATTTTCCTGGACACCGTACATGTAGAATGAAAAATATTGTTTCTAAAATAGTCAACAAAATTGTCTTGAAGTGAAATCATTTCTTTTCGAATGACTGAGGCTTCCTAAACAACTCCTTGTAGTTCTACTATTTCATCCTCGTCCTCGTACTGATCATAAATGGGTTGTAGTTCCATTATTTCATCTTCATCCCCTTACTCATCATAAAAGGGTTGTAGTTCTATTATTTCATCTTCATCCCTGTACTCATCATAGACGGCTTCATCTTGACCTTCCATATTTATATCAATAAGCAACTGCTTGCCTTCTCGATTCTGTAGAGTTTGATAAAGAAACTAAAGACATCTAAAAGGGAGGAAGGCTTCATTCATTTTCTTCTTCATCTTTTCCCAAGTATTAATTTTGGATTTTCCACGACGGGATCGTGTCACTTCCAATTGTGTCCACCATGCCGAGGGTCCTCCCCTTAGCTTCAAAGCCACAAGTTGGACTTGCTTGTGGTTTGGAACCCCTTTCAACTTGAATATTCTTTCCACCTTACGTAACCAATCCAAGAACTCTTCTGCGGACAATCCACCATGGAACTCGGGCATCTCTATTTTCAGTCCGAATTTCCAACTGCGGTTGTCTCTTTCACGCGAGTTCATTGGAGCCTCCATTTACACCCGGTCATGGAAAGAGTTCAGGTAGATTTTATCTTCTTCTTCAGTTTCTTCATCTTGGCCAGAAGTTTCCAAGTGAAGAATCCAGTCCATAAAGTCTTTGACTTGTCTTTGAAGCATGGTTAGTTCGTCTCATGACTCAATCTCAGCCATCAGAACGGTTTGAGCCCCTCTTATTTTCGGTGGCATGATCAATCCGACGCCACCGCAGGATCAAGTAGCTCTGATACCAATCTGGCGCAGCCCAAATACCAAGATCAAACAAAACCAAGAAAGAACAAGTAACAAGAAGAGTCGTATGAAATCTCACGTATGCTGTGAAGATAAATTTTTATTCAATCTCAAAAACTCCTCCAACTCCAATCGTCCATCATATCTCTTTTATTACATTTCTAAAAGATTTCCAGAGTCTAAAAATTAGCTTAAAATGATATTAGCATATCTATCTAAAATATTAAAGTTTCCTTAGCTAAAAACTGGCTACAAACATGGTTTGAAATTTCAGATTCGACATATATTTCGGACCTAGCCGAAACCGAAATTTCAGCTGAAATTCCGTAAAGATGAGCGAAATGTCGGTTTTTGGGCTGAAATTTTGGCCGGTAATTTCGGCTGAAATTTTGTAAAGGAATAAAAAATTAATATATTTTTTTTGAAATTTCACGGAAATTACCAAAATTTCTGAAATTTCGACCAAAATTGTGAAGTTTCGGCAATTTCGGATTTAGTTCGTTTCAGTTTCGGTTTCGGTTTCGGTGACAGAAGTTTCGGTTTCTAGTAAATAGCTAAATTAGAAAATGATAACCTTTTAGGAAACAAAATACTTAAGGGAATAGGAAATCATATTTTTCAAATCTTGAAACTTGCTAAATCTCAAAGCTTGTAATCTTTGAAGCTTCCCAAGAATGTAAGTTTCCCATATCTCAAAATCATGTAAGCTTAGGAAGTTTCCATTCTGCCAAAATACCTTCTTATTTACTAAAACTTTCCGTATTTTCCACTTGTGAAACTTCCACTTATGAATCTTCCTAAAATAGCCATCTTCGAATTTATTGCTACTTTTTGAATTGCAACATATCCCTCCCTTTGACGGATAAAATCCCCCCTTTAACGTTTACGTGAAAACGGTTCACTACCTGAGGATAAATTCACCCCTTTAACGTTTTTCCTTACCTTTGAAAGTTGACAGACAACATTAGGGGGGATTTTATCTGTCAAGTGTGGGGGGAAATCATTTGCAATTTTCCAATCTTAATGACATTTTTATGCCCTTGGGAATAGGCTTGCAAGATGTATCCTTGAAATCCCTTAACAACCACAAAACCTACTTCTAGGAAGACTGGTTTCTATACTCCGTTGTAAACAAACATAGCTGTCATTATGTATTCCTAATCCTGATGTCAACGAGTTAGATATTGGGTTAGGAGTTAATACAATTAATAAGATCGGTCTTCAGTCGTGTTCTTTTCATATAGAACATGTCGATTTCCTACGAGTTCTTTTATTCCAAATAATAAATTTAGTTTCTTCTCGTTGAATTTACTAAGAAACTAATTTATTTAGATGAATCATGCTCTCAAATTTCAAAGGGTGTATGAACTTGCAAGATGTTTTTTTTTAGCTATTTTATTGTTAAATGAAAACGTCAGGTTGTATTTGTATTGAGAATTGTTTAGAGCAACATTTTTTGAAGCTCTTTGCACAAACATTGACATAATTTTTCAAGGAAGAGGTAAAGTGATGAATAATTTAAATGTGCCATTTCGAACACTGGAAGGCCTTCAGATCAAATGGCTGTTGGCAATGGCTAATATCCCATTGTCAATGATCCATAAATTTTTTATATTTAACACTAGGGGTGCAACTCGAGGTGATTCTTTGGAATTTGGGTTTAGATTTTACCTTAAATTTGGGTCGGGTTAGAGTTGAATCCAATTCAGTTTTTAGCTAAATCTCAACTCAATCCGACCCAAATTACACCTCTATTCAACCTAAGCTTCGGTTACCTATAAGAAATAGAAAAAAAATAAAAATAAAAAATCTCGTGGTCTCCTTAAAGATACGATATCTTTTGGTGCCCATCAAATCTAAAACCATACACGTTGCACACTTTTACAATCCTAACCATATGTTCGATCTGAAGTTGTTTATCTGTTTGGATCGTTAGTTTTTATTTTATTTTATTATTATTCCTGCAAAAATTTAGGTCTATGACCATCAATGGAGACTCTGCATAATGAATAATTATATATGCAATGTGGAAAATTTTAAATTGAGAGACATCAAGCCATTGTGGAGGCAAGGTTCTATGTCCTCCTCCTGTACCTTTTATTCATATTAATAAAATTTAAAATGCTGCCCAGAATCCCTAAATAAATTTCGGGTTAAAAAAAAGTCTTTGTATAGGGAGAATATTGTCATCTTAAGAATACATGCATTGTATAATAATTTTGTTAAGCCTTTTAAAATACGGGTGGAATTGGCTATTGATTTTGCAAGCATTAAAGAAACTACATCTATTCATAGTTTTAAAACTCCCCGCGTCATTGTGGACTGCCCCAAGTCGACTCCCTTTTCCTTTGGCCATGTTCTGCATTTTGCCCTATAAAGTCAATAAAAACTCCTTTGACTCTCTCGAGTTATGACCGTGTCAATTACGCAACCGTGTCAATCATGTTCTTGGTTGCGTCCGCGCCGAGCCGTCATGGATTTTTTTCTTAGCTGCATTTGACCCTCATCCGCATTTTTAAACACTGCATATATCAATCCAATTGTTAGAAACTAACTAACTGATATTAGCTAATCATTTAGCTGAAACACGACATAGAGGCTCGTCATAATGTTTCGTTGGTGATAGTTGGAGGAAGATCGAAAGAGAATTATATCGAGAAAGATGAAGCAAAGATCAATCTAACACGATTTTAAGCATAGAAAAAGTGACAGAAGAGGGCCCCCACGGATGGATTCGTCTCGCCTAAAACTTTTAGAGAAGGATCCCAATCTGCAAAACTGATAGATCATCCCAATTCGAGAAGGATCGAATGGCCCTATTTTGTTCCTACAATTTCTAAACCCTAAAGATGTCTTTCGGCATTCCGATTCGTTTCGGCCTTTGACTTATGGGAGGGGTGGAGAGAAGTTTGCTTTAGTAGGGAGGCTAGGTCTCAGATTGCTCAGCAGAGCGAGGCTCCTCCTATTGGGATGTTCAAAATTAACTTCGATGGGTCGAGTTTTGGAACCCAGGCCCAGCCGGGGTAGGTGGGTTACGTAGTAATGATTGTAGCGATGTTGTGTGGGCTTATTCTGGCCCTCTTGGGGTATGTGATGCCTCGGAGGCCGAGGTAAAGGCGGTATATCATGGTATTAAATGACTTGATAGAGAGAGCATGGATCACATTATTGTGGAGGGTGATTCACTCAATGTAATTCGATGGTTGAAGGGGGTGGTGTTGCCTCCTTGGAGATTTTCGTCTATCTTTGATGAAATAGATGATCTAATCTCAGGCTTGTGGACCCCGATCCCGAGGACGGTGAGCGAGGGATACGAGATCCCACGTCAATCCTCTAAGATCTCCACAACGTGAATGAGAGCTCTACCAAGGAACTCTCGAAATGATGCCACTCACAGCATGGGTGGCGATATAAATGAGATACTTCTTGATTCAGGGACTAGCCAGGAACCAAGATGTACCTATAACAAAGAAGAGTCGCCATCCAAGGAAATGGGCCATGGATCCCATACAATACTCTGTCGCAACGGATAACCAGAGATACAAAAGTCCGTGCCTGGTGACGAATGAGGAAGATCCGAAAAGCACCCCCAATTCGCCCAAGTGCAAGCACCTGGTCTCTTATGCCATTTATTATTAAGTTTGAAGAGTTTTGAACGAAAATCAGAAGAAATGGGAATGAAAATCCCCGGGAAAACGTTTATCTAAGCATGCACGACCCGTGGATGGGCAAAAGAAAATAAACATCCAAATCCTAACTCACCGCATCTACTCCTAACCCATCACATCTAGGAAAGCAGTAACATCTGCATGCACAGCTACAGCTAAGCAAGTAATATAGCAGATATGATAAGCAGGAAAGCAGTAAATATCTACAACTAAGCATATGATCATGATAAGTAAGCAGATAAATGTTGCTTAGCAGCTAAGCATGTAAATAAGCATGTGAAACTAAACACATAAGGAATGAGCAAGCTGAAAGTAAACACACAAGGAACCAAAGACAAACACACGATAAGCTAAAATATGCGAGGAAAGAAAGGAATCAGAAAATCGACGGTATGCATAAATCCAAAATGCCAGGAAAAAGAAAATGGGACATACGATAGACTCAGGGAGCGATTCTAAAGGAATCGAGCTCAGTGATCCTGATCCGCTAAAGATCGGACAAGTCTCGCAGTCGTCATAGCCTATCGTTGGGCTCAATGAGGACAATCCCTGTGAAAGGGCCACGCTACGTCGTCACCCGTCCCAAAACCCGATAAAACGTAGGAAAATCGATGAAAACCGAAAAACCACGATCAAGATCGGAAATGAAATGAAAGGAGGGTTCCGAATGACCTGGATATCACCATCCTTGCCCATTTCGGTTTTTGTTTTGAAAGGTTTGAAAGATTTTTTTATATGTTTAAATGATTTTTTGAAGGGTTTAAATAATTTTATTGAAAAGTTAGACTGGACTTGGGATGAAGATCCCAAGCTGCCTAGGTACCCTGTGGAAAGGGATCAAGACAACGTAGTTCGAAACAGCCTTTCGAAATACGCTTTGAAAGTTTTTTGATATTTTTTTGTTGTTTTTTGTATTTTTGTTATTTGATTTTTATGTATTTTTATCCCTTTTGATTGAAGGGGGTTTTGGCTCAAGATGTTGCCGTTTTGGCTCAAGATGTTGCCGTCCGTCATAGCCTAAACCCGAGAAAGTGTTCCTGTAATCGATGGAATCCCGAAGCTTGAATAGGATCCCTAGGAACGTGAAAAGAATGAACCGAAAGGAAAGAATCCCTAAACCCTATAAGCAGAAATGACCCTGAAGAAGATAGAATCCCTGAACCTTCTAGAAAGTCCTAGGATGAGAAAATGGACATGAAGGGTAAGGGGTTGGCTCAAGAAACATTCCGTCATCGCCTGACATGAGGAAATATTCCCAAAGAATGGAGGTCCCAAATCCCCAAACAGAATTCCTAGTTATGGTATAAACTCATGAAAGCAGTAGGAAACCTCAACTAAAAGCGAAGAACGTTTGGAAAAGGGAGGCAAAAGGGCAAACTCCGAATAGCCCCATTTTAAGCCCAAAGGAAGCCTTCTCATGTCAGCGAAATAAACCCAAGCACACTTCGATATTCACAACAACCCTAAGATCACTACAATTGAACCACAAATAGAAGGAGAGATCGAGTTAGCAGGGATGGAAAATAAGCGTTGTGGGATTATAGAAATGAAGGTCAAGTAGTATCAAGGAGTATGGAGGTGGAATATAACAGGAATATCTTTGTTATCAACAATGATGTAGAATCAATTTATCTCCTCTCAAGGATCCGGCAATGGCAGACTACTACGAAATGAGTACAATTCAATTATGATTGGTCAAACCATATCTCAAGTCATTGTAATAACCTAAAGCACCAGATTAAACAGATTCCACTCCACATCTACTGTTATAACATTCGATTAGAACAGTCACAAAATAAAATGCAAAGATCCACTCGAATCGAAATATGGAAACATAACGAACTCTATGACTAGTATCCAACTATGCAAACATACAATCATCAATAAAAGTAGAAAAGACGCCAAACAAATGAGCATCAAACTGCTAGCAGACATATAGAAGTGTTAACATCCGTAATGAAACAGGCTATACATTCCATGTCATTTAGACCTTTTAAAAAAATATCTTTAACACACATGTAAAGAAAAAGAATAAGCCTGTGGAATTTAGCATTAAAGATTAAATCAGAAAATGAAATCAAGTAAGCTAAAGAGGGGTTTGATCTACAGGCTGCATGGTAAAATGATTTAAGAGACTTTGGAACATTGAAATTAACATAGGCTTACAACACTGACTGAACATCATTTTAATAGAAATCTCCAGATTTTTTTTAAATCAGCCTCATTAGCATGAAGCATTTTCACTTAGCTTACAAAATCTGAAATATTACAGAACTAATTTTGCTAGCACAGATCGCTACACAATCCATTTGTAATCCAGACCAAAAATCATGGTTGAGATTAAAATCAGATAAGAATCAAATTCATATCTCGAGAAGGAAATCCAAGAGAAAAAGAGGATATAAAATATTCAGATCATGAAGATAGAATAGGAAATGGGATTTTAAATGAATTTACTTGTGTTGTACAAATGTGATGGCAATGATCGGAACCGCGCATTGATGGTGCTCTTTCCTTCTTCCTTCAAACCCATATGAATTTATCAAGCAAAGACTAGAGATATAGGGTGAAATGTTGGGTGGATCAAGGTGGGAATGGGGCTAACAGGGAAGGAGGTAGAGTGGATGCACGGCCGGAGTTGGTCGGAGTTAGGGTCTTGGCCGGAGAAAATGGTTTGGGTTAAACAAAAAGGGGTTTATGGAGATGGAGAAATGGTGGATGGGGAGGTTGTGTGGCTATTGATGGTGGGGATGGCGGTTGGGAGTGGAAATGGGTTAGAGTTAGTGGTGAAGATGGCTGGATTTCAATGGTGGGTTTGCCGGAGCTCCGGCGGAGTGGGGTCGGAGAAGATGAAGAGTTGTCAGAATTTGCAGAGGAGATGTAGTTGGGTTTAGGAAATAGTGATGAGGTTGGATCGGAGAAGATGAGAAGCAAAAATGGCGTAGAGGTGGTGGATGTGGTCAAAGGGATGCAGTGAAGGGGAGATTGCAGGTATGATTGTCGGCCAAAATGGCCGTAGACGATGATGAGTTTTCCTCTTCCCTCTCTCTCTATCTCTGCTATTGTGCTCTATTTTTCGTTGGAAAGAAGAAAAAAATCAAGGCGAAGAAGATGGGAGATGGAGGCTGAGATGTGGGCCGGAGGTGGAGAATCCAAATGGATTTGACGGGGTCCGCCGGAGCTCCGGCTAAATGCCCGGAGAAGAAGGACACTCTCTCTCTCTCTATCTCTCTCTTGGTGGCTGTGAGGGGAGGTATGAGGTGTCGGCAATGGGGTGAAATGCAGAGGGAATCAGTCAAAGAGGAGATTGAGAGCAAATCTCCCGTGAGGTGTTTGGTTGGTTTGGGAGATTTTTTTTGGAAAATATTATTGGCACTATTGTATTTTGATGAGGGCACTCTCACTTTATTAAAAGTATAGTATGGCCCGCACCATTGGATGATCCAAACCGTCCATTAGATGGGCCACAACCTAAATAGGTTGTGCTCCAAAAATTATTTCCATAGGTTGATCCTAACCGTCCAATCCATAGAGGGTTAGGATCAACCCTCTAACATTCAGATCGGAGGGTTAGGATCAACTTACGGAAATGATTTTTGGGGCACAACCTACATGGGTTGTGGCCCATCTAATGGACGGTTTGGATCATCCTATGGTGCGGTCCATACCGTACTTTTAATAAAGTAAGAGTGCCCTCATCAAAATACAGTAGTGCTCGTAACATTTCCCTTTTTTATTTTTACAGGAATTTGCTAGCCACCTTCGCCAATTCCACTTGCTCGGCTTGTGGCCCGTCTTGATGCAAAGATTGGAAGAAGTAAATGGGTGAAAAGGTGGCTAGCAAAAGTAGAAAAAAAATAGTAATCATTAGGGTTTATTAGATTTGCGATAGAAATGGTAAGTTTTAAATGAAAAATTACCGAAAAAGGGTAATAAAGAAGGAAAATTACAAAAAAAATATGACAATTACCAAAATAAACTACCCATAAAAGTTATAAACTTATGACAATTACGGAAAAATTAAAAGAAACTGTTATCAACAGTACCATATTTGTATTTTGACGGGGGCACTCTCGTTTATAAAAAGTACGGTATGGCCCGTGGATGATCCAAACTGTCCATTAGATGGGCTACAGCCTAAATAGGTTGTGCCCCAAAATTCATTTCCATAGGTTGATCCTAACCCTCTGATCTGAATGCTAGAGGGTTGATCCTAATCCTCTATAGATCGGAGGGTTAGGATCAACCTATATAAATAACTTTTGGCGTATAATCTATTTAGGCTGTGGTCCATCTAATGGACGGTTTGGATCATCCTACGACGTGGGCCACACCGTACTTTTAATAAAGTGAGAGTGCCCTCATCAAAATACAGTAGTGCTGATAACATTTCCCAAATTAATTTGCCGAGTCTTTCCCCAAAAATGGTCGACCTCTCTCTCTAATTTTCTTCATCCTTTATAGTTAGTCATTTTCCCAAGCTAATCTCAGCCCTCCATTTATTAGATTCCTTTTCTCGGTTGTTTTCAGCCCTTCATTTGTTATCCTTAGCCCTAATTCTATCTTAGAAACCCTAAAACCTAGAATGTTCTAGTTGATCTAAGCCCTACACCTCATCTCTTTGATAGGGGTGGGCATTATTCGTGAAAACCGAAATAACCGACCGAACCGAATCCGGTCGGTTATTTCCATTCGGTTAAAAAAAATTCAGTTCGGTTTCGGTTTTACATCATCCCAAATTTCGGTTTTCGGTTTCGGTTTCGGTTTCGGTTTTCGTTGAAAATTTATTCGGTTAACCGAAATAACCGAACGACAGGTGAAGATGTGTGTGACCCAGTTTGATGTTCGAAAATATTTGCTTCACATGTAATGTATCATAGCCTTTTTATCTTTTTTTTATCTTCTCTCTCTTGCTGGAATGGAAAAGTTACTAATCAGTACAGTGTAAAGTTGAATTTGTGTTTACATTTTAGGTGAGAATACCGAGAAAGTTAAAAGGAAGAAAAATATCTTTGGAAGCATTAAATATCTTGAGCCATGAGATAGAACCCTAGTTTCTAGAGAGCATCAGAGTGTCACAGGGCATTAAATATCGGTAGCTGTATGGGGCTTGCATTTGTGACTACTGAATAACTTAAAACGAAAGGGGGTGTCGTGAGTAATAAAAAGGGGTGAAGTGAATAAGTTGAAACCTAAAAGCTAAAGGTTAAAATTAGGGTTTTCTTCTTTTCTTTTCATTTTACCTAAAACCTAAAAAAGACTAAAAAGAGACAGAGCTGCTAGGGTATTTCTCTGCTCTCTCTCTCTCTCTCTCTCTCTCTCTCTCTCTCTCTCTCTCTCTCTCTCTCTCTCTCTCTCTCTCTCTCTCTCTCTCTGCCTCTCTGCCTCCTCGTCTCCGGCCACCTTTCCACGGTAAGAGTCTCCCTTATTTAGTTATTTTTGTTTTTTTTTCTTTCTTTATCTTTATCATTTTAGGGTTTTGAATCTTTTGATTTCTCTCCCCCCCCCCCTTCAGTGTTTCTTTGGTTTTGGTTCGAGAGCATGGCTCCAAGCCTCCATCAGAAGATTCAAAGGTATGGGTCCTTTTCCTTTTTCCTTTTTCCTCTTTTTTGCCTTTTCTATTACTGTTTTTCTTCTTACAAAGATTGTGAAGAGTTTTTCACTGCCTGATTTGGTTTCCATTTGAAATTTTAATGGTGAAATTGGCTTTTGTTCATCCAAGAAACCTAGTTTTTTTTGTCTCCCTATTTTTCTTTTGTTCATCAGACACTACTTGTCATTATTCGGTTCGAACCGAACTAACCGAACAACCGAAATTATATTTCGGTTTCAGTTCGGTTCGGTTAGTATACAAATCGGTTTCGGTTTCGGTTAGCTAAATTAGGTAACCGAAATATTTCGGTTCGGTTAATTTCATTAAAATCGGTTCGGTTAAAACCGATTGAACAGCCCTACGCTTTGATCCAATGGCCTATGCCTGTTGCTTGCAAAGAAAGTAATGTCAATTTTACTAAATATCCCAAGGATGAGGCGATTTTACCCTCTTGCCATTATACCCTATTTGCATTTTCTTCTCTTAAAGGAAATGGTATATTATTCCCTCTCTCTTCTCCAAGCAACCCCAAGCTGACTAATTCACTCCCCTCCTGCTTAACATGGGAAAGTGATTAAACACACGCACGCTTTGATAAATGCACTCTTTGGGATATTAGCAGCCTCTTAGGGATTTTGCACCTAAAATGAACACAATGGGTGGGTACCATTTCGAGTTTTCTCTGCACTCGGGGCCCACCTCTTCGGGAATTTCGGGATTGGGATTTCGGAACTTCATTCGGGAATTTACTCGATTTCATAAATTTATTCGATTTTGGGAAAAATGGCCCGGTCAAAATGGGGTGTCTACAGGGCTCTGCTATTGTTTTCAATCATGTGCGGAGATCTGCCAATGAGGAGGTGGATGCTTTGGCTAGGGGTGGGGTTAGTCGTATGACATTGGAGTAGTTTGACTTCCTCCCTCCTTGAGAGTTTTTTTGTATCTTTAGTTTTATTGTTTCTCGTGTACTTTTGGGAGTGGTCCTCCTCGGCCCGCTCCCTTATCTAATGAAATCATTCTACCATTTCAAAAAAAAATTTCTAAACCCTAAAGCCAAAAACTCATTTCTCCCCCCCCCCCTAATTAGTAAAGAAACACCCCCAAACACCCTGTAACAATCTCTCTTAGCCATCAAGTCACCTTTACTTAGCCATTAGACCTAGGGTTAGCTGAGCCGACCCATTATTTGACCAATCCATTAAAATAGGATCAAGCCATGACTAAGAAGCAACTGAAACGACCATCGTTGACCAATTCATCCCCAGTAATCCCATGTTCACTCGTACAGAGCATTTGCTCAAGTAGCCCCTCTTGACGATCATATAATTTTTTACTTTTTATCTTGGTATTGAAGATAAAGCAACCTGGATTGATGAGTGAGATGAAATCCTTGTATCCAAATGGCCCTTAAAGAGTTATTTACTGTAGTTAGGTAGGCCTATCAAGTCTACCTCATCTTTTAATTAAGTCAACCACAACTTTTACTGAGTCAACCCTAACTTTTCTGAGTCGACCCCATCGGTTTTACCAATTCGACCACAACTTTTCTGAATCGACCCATCTTTTACCAAGTCGACCTCAATGTTTCCGAGTCAATCCAAACGTTTCCGAGTAGACCTTAACGTCCTCTTCTTTTTCATTTTTTCCAGCGTGATTCTTCTTCTTTTCCTTCTTCTTTATCTTTTCCATTTTTCCGGTGACTTCCATTTTTTCCGACTGTTTCCATTTTTTATGGTGTCGATTCTTCTTTTTTCTTCTTCCTCTTTTCCTTTTTTCTTCTTCCTCTTTTCCTTCCTCTTCCTCTTCCTCTTCCTCTTCTTCTTCCTCCACTTCCTCTTCCGAGTTGCAATGGTGGTCAATGGTACTGGATATGAAAAACAGAAAAATTAAAGAAGAGGGCAAAACGGTCATTTGAATTGTGCTTTGCCCAAAGACAATAGAGCTGAAACTATCATCTATTCCAGACTCAAATGGAATTTATTTGTATTTTACCCTCATAACAAATGTACACATTTTAGAAGTTTTTGTTAATACAGTGTTAGTCTATATTGACAATATGGTCTATATGAAATTTTTGTTTATTTATTAATCTTATAATAAATCAATCTATGAAGTAAGGATATTTGGAATCATTTTATAGGTTATTTGGTCATGGCATTTCTGTGTATGACTTCATCGATAGTCTCAGTATGGCTACCTTACAAATTCAGTGGAAGGTCCATAATCTTTTTCTTTTGTTTTCCAGATGCCCATCTGTTGATTATTGGGAAAATAGAAAGCTTAGGGTCCTTTACATGAGGGGACTACAAGTTAAAGTACTCATTGTTATATATTATAAATTATA
This sequence comes from Tasmannia lanceolata, assembly GCF_043159265.1. Lineage (NCBI taxonomy): Eukaryota > Viridiplantae > Streptophyta > Magnoliopsida > Canellales > Winteraceae > Tasmannia > Tasmannia lanceolata. Next base: position 537,127 of record NW_027518681.1, read on the forward strand.
TTATATTACTAATAATGTATTTTGTATTATAAATTATATTATATTACAATAATGTATTTTGAAAGAAAAAGTCTTGAGATTTGTGAAAGTTCCCTCCATTATTTTAAAGGAAAAATCAAAATCTTGGGAGTAGTGAAAGTTCCCTCCACTTTTTCATTTTGGAATCTTTTCAAATGCTTTGGTGGAAATTATTTGAAATTTGTTGAATCCCACATGGAGATTTAGGATTCAAACTCTTTCTCCTATAAATAGGTGATGGGTTCACCCATCTCATTCAAGTTCTTTGGAGCTCTTTCTCTTTGAGAGAGTACCATGAATGAACTTCACGTAATCATATATATATAGAAGAAGAAGAAGAAAAAAAAAAACGGTTAAAAGCCTCACGGCTATAACTGTAGAAGGGAACAATTTTCTGTTAAACGGCTATATTTGAAAAGTTGAGCCTCTTCTTTAGAAGGGAACGAGTCTCTTCATGAGAGGGTGTCTTAGCACAGATTCAGAGTCTATAAAAAGACTCGATCCGAGTTTGCTAAAGTATCTTCTTCTTTTGTCATTCTCTTCTCTCTTTCATATGAGTTTAAAGTTTTTCTGAGTGGGTTCTGCTTCGTGAGAATACAAGTGCCGTCTTATTAAAATTCTTAGCGTTGGGCATTGTATCCTGGAGATAGAATTTCAAGAGTCCATCTGCAACTATACATGGTAAATTACTATCTTAAAGATAGCTGCTTCCTGGAAGTGCCTTGCCCAACAAATTCTACTATTGTATTTTCTGCATTCTTCTTATTATTTTCTACAACACTCATATGTCTAGGTCACAAGATCATTGAGTAAGCCTGTGGAAAATAGCCATTATGAATTGAGGAGAAATACTCAATTTGACATTTACCTCTAGAATGAGCCATAAACTGCAAACAAACTGAAAGTCGCCTCTCATAACTTAACCCAACCCAAAAATGTGTTGGGCATCTATAGCCCCACCCCAGCCATACTCATTCATTTTTCCAACATCCCCGAATGACCTAAGGATATCATAATCAATGGCATTACCCTTGTTGCCAAAAAGTGTTGCTCCATGGATATACCAATTTTCTAGAGGAGGTATGAGATGTAAGCCTAACAAATTTTTTGAATTTTAAATAAAAATAAAATATTATAAAAACTAATAAATTACTCAAAATTCGAAAATATATATTTAAGTTAGGGGTGCAACTCGAGTTTGGTTGAGGCCAACCCTAACCCAGCCCGAGATAGCATTCTCTCAACCCTAACCCAACCCAACCCAACCCGAGCCTCAGGTTGAGGATGGTCAACCCTAGCCCAACCCGCCTCCAAATCGGGCCGGGTTAAGTCGGGTTTGGTTCGGGTTGAGTCGGGTTCATCTCGGGCCAAATAGAAAAATACAAGGAAAAAAAAGTATAATCCTAGAAAAGCATGAGAAAAGTAGAGGATAGAGGTCAGGTTGGGTTGCCAAGGCCTCAACCCAAAATTAAATCTGGTTGGGTTTTTTATGCAGCCCAAATCATAGAGCTGATTTGTTTCTATTTTCCTACATGCCAATTAGATATAATTATTTCCATTTTCTTTCATGCCAATCAGGACAGATTTATTTCTATTTCCATGCATGACCAAATAAGGAATTTGTCCATTCTATGCATAGCTAAATAAGGTCACTTAGGATTGAATTTACTTTTTTATATTTAGGTTGCCTTTAATATGAAGGTGGCAAATTTAGATGTTTCTTTTTACTTGTATGAGATTTCATTTTTAGAATTCCTCTTAATCTATAGAAGGGGGTGGATGATACATGTAATGGGACTTTTGATTTGATTATGAAATTAATGAATTGAGAGAGAAGACATCCATTGTTGGAATTTTCTTCTTTTTCTCTCTATTTTGCTATCGTAGGACTACGATTTCCTATTCTTGTGGTTTATTTTTACACTTGCACTGTATCAGATTACATTATTTAGTATCAGAGCTTGAGTTTGCGATCTAGCATTCGTCGATGGCACCAAGAATGAGTCAGATGGATCAAGCAGTGGTTCAAGATGCGATGGAGGAATCCCAAGAAGAGATCCTAGCGCTGAGGAGACAAGTGGAGGAACTCGTGGGACAGTTGAGATCGGTTCGTGGTTCTTCTCAATCCGGAGATGACGGATCAGACATAGACGCCGTGGGCAAGCATCAGGGATATCCACTGCGACCAACGAGGGTTGAAGCTACCGGAGGTAATTGCTGGCGTTGGAAATCGGGTCTCAAGATTGAGGAGGTAACACCAGACTTGAAACCATTAGATTATTACTTAGAGGAAGAAAAGGTAGATTGGGAGTCATCACCAATCTACGATGAATATTTAGATGAAGAATATTTAATCCTTCCTAAAAGTTTAGACAATGAGTTTTTGCCAAGTGATCAATAACTTGAAGTGATAGTTGATGAGGGCCATGAAATAATGAACAAATGACCAAAAGATATTAGATCTGACAGCAAATTAAGGGGATTAATAGACCTTGAAAAGTTGGGCGAATGGAAAAATATTACGTTAATTTCTTTATTAGTTTATTTTGACCCATTCTTATTAGATCCTATACTGAAGTCTACGGTGGATACTCATGGCTTCAAGATCATTGAAGATCAAGAAAGAATTCATTTTTACCAGGAGAATTATGTAAAGTGGTTGGGTCAATTTCAGCTAATGATTGTTCTTCGTTACTTCAAAATTCGAGGAAGAGTATTTTTGAACCATGGAGGAATAATGGCGACGAGAACCACCGAAAACATGTGTTGTATGGAAGATTTAAATCCGAGGACAAATTTCTCCAATCCGAGGAGGCTGATGCAACCCAAATCCTAGTGCTGATTTGTTTCTATTTTTCTACTTGCTAATTAGATATAATTATTTCCATTTTCTTTCATGCCAATCAGAATAGATTTATTTCTATTTCCATGCATGACCAAATAAGGAATTTGTCCATTCCGTGCATAGCAAAATACACTTAGGATTGAGTTTACTTTTTTATATTAAGGTTGCCTTTAATATGAAGGTGGCAATTTTAGGTATTTCTTTTTACTTGGATGAGATTTCATTTTTAGAATTCCTCCTAATCTATAGAAGGGGGTGGATGAGACATGTAATAGGACTTTTGATTTGATTATGAAATTAATGAATTGAGAGAGAAGACATCCATTGTTGGAGTTTTCATCTTTTTCTCTCTATTTTGCTATCGTAGGACTACAATTTCCTATTCTTGTGGTTTATTTTTGCACTTCCGCTGTCGGGTTGCATTATTTGGTATCAGAGCTTGAGTTTACGATCTAGCATTCGTCGATGGCACCAAGAATGAGTCAGATGGATCAAGCAGCGGTTCAAGATGCGATGGAGGGATCCCAAGAATAGATCTTAGCGCTGAGGAGGCAAGTGGAGGAACTTGCGGGACAGTTGAGATCGGTTCGTGGTTCTTCCCAATCCGGAGATGACGGATCAAACGCAAACGCCGTGAGCAAGCATCAGGGATATCCATTGCGACGACTAACGAGGGTTGAAGCTACCTGCGGTAATTCCAGGTGTTGGGAATCGGGTCTCAAGAGTGGGGAGGTAACACCAGACTTGAAACCATTAGATTATTACTTAGAGGAAGAAATGGTAGATTGGGAGTCACCACCAATCTACGAGGCCTCTTTGGATACCAACAAAATTGATCCTTATTTGCAGATAACATTATTTTAAGTTAATCTTATTGCAAATGGAACATGAAAGCCTCTTTGGAAGCTATGAACTATATCCAAAGAGGCCATGTCTTTATGAAACTATTATAACCATTATTTGCAAATAATGAAATTTATATTCTAATGAAAATTAATTTTTGAAGATATCCAAAAAGACCCTAAACCCAGTTTAGATTGTAGGATTTTTTTGAAAAAGAGAAACTTACCCAAAAATTTTCCCATTTACGATTACAAATGAAAAGTTCAAGTTTTATTTAGAGGGGTCTTCAATTTATATTGACATCCCTCCAAATGATGCTACATCGACATGCACTTGTGAGAGACATGAGACGCATATATGTTTTATGTTTTCCTTTTATGTCCTCCGACTTGTGTAAATTATTCGAGGCATCTATATAAATTATTCAAGGCGTCTATTTAACTTCTTGACCAGAGAAGTTTATGGCAACTACAACCGAGTCCCATGAGGCAGGGAGACTATGAAGAACAGTCGAGACTTGCATTTTTTCTGGAATGGGATTTCCTATAGCAGCCAATTCCTTTGCTATCACTAACATTTTGTTAACGTGATCGACTACAGATTCTCCTTCATTCATTCTAATTGAATTAATCTTCTCAATCAGTAGGTGAACATATGATTCGGACATAGTACCATACGCTTCAACTATTGATTCATACATTTACTTAGTGTGTTCATATTCTTCATAGATTATTTCTAAATCTGGTTCCATGAAAGTTAACAAAATGGTTCAAGCGGTTTTATCATCATCTGCCACATATCTTTCATAATTTCTTTTAACCAATCATTAGCTCTTAGTGCGAGTTCTGGTGGTGGATATGTAATCAAAATATAATCTACTTTTTCTTGACTAAGAATGTGTTTGATCCTACGTTTCCACATTGAGAAATCCATTCCATTAAATTTCTCAATTTTACTAAGTTCGTGGCTATTCTAATAGCCTTAGTTGCCATAGATATTCAAATGAACTTACTGAAAACAAATAGGCTAAGGTTTAGATACTGACCGGATTGGTGAAAATTAAAAATCACTAACCCTTTGCACTACCCTCTGTGGTTGAATCCCTTTGTCAGATTGATGATGACACTTTATTGTTCTTCAACCACGTGCCTCAAACTTGGTACCAAAATTTTGAATCCCCACCGTCAGAGTATAACCTTCGTCAATATGATTATGTTGTCTTTTACTAATCTCAAATTGGAGCCCGAAATAGCCTTTGATCGAGACTAAGATCACTATCGACAGTTAAGATCAATCCAAAGATCAGTCTGAACAATATCTTATAAATCCTGATCAGATCTAAGAAAATGATGAGATCTAAACAATATCTTTTATTATTCTCATACAGGGATTCTTTTTGAAAGATAACAATTTTATTGATAGCTGCCATTTTTATACAACTGCAGGGACAAGGTGTCCCATCAATAACATTGTTACAACTAGATTAAAACCCTATGTTAAACTAACCACCACTGGGATCCAGATAATATATGACACAATGATAAGATCTGGTTGCAGATTCAGCAGAAACATTACTAACAGGCTAACCAGTTCCTTCCCCAGTTCAAGGGAGATTTAAAGCAGGCGACCTTCTCCCTTCGTTCGCTTCTGCTGAGTGACATGTAACTTCGCTTCGTCCCCTTTGACTAGATTGTACGCTTCCAGCTGATACTGATGCCTCCATTGCTTCAAACACTTATGATCCCCCCATTACATTTGCATGGTCCCACAGAAGAATAATGATATCTTCCCTTTCCACACCTTCTTTTGCCAGTATATCCGCCTCTTCATTCACTGATCTGCCATGTGTTGGAGGTAAATTTTATTTCATTTCTAGGATTAGTTTAGATGGTTTTTAAGTTGGATCTCACTTGGCAGATGTGAATAGTATTTGTCTCTCTAAGTCTTTGTTTATGCTGAAACTTGGTAATAGTGTTATTATATTTTTAGGTGAATTTTGGTAATTTGTAAGTGAAGTTAAAAGTGAGTGTAAGTTGGTTTGGTGGGGGTCAATCCACAAAACTGTGATATAAAGGAGGATTAGATATCAGAAGTTTGAAGTTAGTGAACAAAGCATTACATGGTAAATGGTTATAGAAGCTTGGTAAATGGCTATTGAAGTTTGGAGAAAAGAGTTCTAGTCTTTGGAGGGAGGTCATTAGTGCTAAATATGGGCCGAGTATTGGAGGATGTGATTCTCGAGATAACTTTGGCGGGCACTGTTCTTTGGTTTGAATAGATATCTGGAGTGTTAGTGAGCAGTTCCAAAAGAATATCAGATTCGAAGTTGGTAGAGGTGAATGGATTAAGTTTTGATATGATGAGTGGAGTGGTGGGAGTTCTATTATGTCAGACTTTCATTGTCTTTTTATTCTGGCATTGCATAAAGAGGCGGAACATTGTTAATTCTTATAGCAAAGTTTACGATCGGGTTGTTTGAAATATGAGATTCAGAAGAAATCTGTATGATTGGGAAATGGACAGAATGAATTTGTTTCCTGCTAGGCTAGAGCTGAATCACATCAAGACAATGTTGAAAAAAGAATATGAAAAGAAAGTGTACTTCTGGGGACTTCTCAGTTAAATTTTTTTTATAGCTCTGTCTGATCGCTCCACTGATTCTGAGGCTAGGAAGGCTTGGAGTTTGCTTGCCCCTTCTAGAGTGAAGTCTTTCTGCTAACTTGCTTGTCTGGTAAAATTCTTAACATAGACCACCACCGTGGTAGCCGAATAATCATTTTGAACTATTATTCCACATGCTTGGCTGATGGTGTATCTATGAACCACATCCTTATTCACTGTGATTTTTTTAAATGATCTGGGATTGTGGTCCCTTTTTGGGGTTAGCTGGGCTCTTCCATGGCATTTATCTAAACTCATCGAGGCTTGGGTGTTCATGTAACGCCCCGGATTTTTTTGAAATACCAACTCGGTGCGTAGAAGAATATTACATCATCTTTCTCAAAAACTTTTATTATTCCCAAGATCTCAAATACAACAACTACGTTTAGAGGGTTTACAGAAATTAGGTCTAACTTATTACATCTTAATTCAAGACATAGTTGATACATATTTAAAACATATTTGTCCTTTAGAACAGTTCTAGATTCAACTCTAGCATTCCTCATCTTTCATCTATACTTCACCTGGGGGTTGGAACAATAAAACAAGGTAAAAGGGGTGAGCTCAAATAGCCCAGTAGGGTATAAACAACAAGTGATGTAGAATTGTCAAGCTCATAAGAACATGATATTTTGCAGATAGGACATCTCACATTATAAACATGGAAAGAAAGAATAAGCACAACATACTTTCCAAACGTATAGAGAAAACTTACAGAACTTGATATCAAGAATATATAGACTTCATTAAGCATAGATGCTTTCATTCATAGCCATATCTCGGCCCATTCATAGCCATACCTCGGCTCATAATCCTCTAGATTTACACTCTCTAGAGTCGTCTTTACCCACGTGCATATGGAGGACTATAACACGTCCACCCGTCATCATATCATAACTCAGTCCATATTCAGAATTAGGGTATCACAAGATAAACCCTAAACATAAACATATCTCACGGAACAAGTTTCGAGGATACAAAATAGAATTATAGCTTTATCAGTAAAATCATTTATCTGAAAGGAATGGGGTCTGAAAGAAAGGATCCCCCTTGGATTCTCATCAGTTGTGGATCTTGGAAGGATAGAAACTCTTATAGCAATTGCGTATAAAGAGAATCAAAGAATATGAAATATTCACATCCAGTATATCAAAAGAGAATCAATGGAGAAAACTCTTACATATATCAAAAGAAAATCAATGGACGAAAACCCTTACATATAGCGAAAGAGAATCAATGGAAGAAAACCCTTACAACCCTTACATATAGCTTTCTGATCACAGGTTTGTTTGAGCTTACACCTTGGAGTGGATAACCTGTAAATATATTCTAATTTTATCAAATTCATGTTTTAAGGCAGTGTCCTTTCTGTCCAGGTAATGTCCATCTATGTCCAAAATAATGTTCCCTGTGTTCAGTGTTCTTTCTATTAAATTTTTAAAATCATGGGGCCCAGCATGCACTATTCATATGGACCCCACATGTTACTACTCATGTGGACCCCATATGTTACTATTCATGTGGACCCCACATGTTACTATTCATGTGGATCCCACAGGTTACTATGCTCAGCAGTTCACCATTCTTTAGTTTAGTTTATTTCTTGGCTACTATGCTCAGCTGTTCGCCTTTCTTTGATTAAAGTTTAATTTACGGTTACTATGCTAGCATTTCACCGTTAAAATAAGATGGGCTACTATGCTCAGCAGTTCGCCTTTCTTTGATTAAAGTTTACTTTACGATTACTATGCTAGCATTTCACCGTTCAAATAAGATGATAAAACTTGCATAATCTATAGCGAGTTATCGCCTCTTATGCATGCTTTATCCTAATATTTACATAGGTGGTAGAATCAACCATATTACCCATAATAAATACTTTAACTATCTATATGAAAGACTTACCTTGGTAGTAATGAAGTGGATTTCCTTTTCCTTCTCCTCTCTCTCTTTTTCCTTCTCTCTCTTACTATTTCTTCTCTGAATTTTTAGCTCTACTAGGGTTTGTCGAAATAACAAAATGAGAGCCGCTATTTATAGATACTACATTATTAAATTCACAACTGCCCTCTTAAATGCTTCTCTTAAATGCTTTTAAAAATATAGGAATAGTAAAGGTATAAATAAATGAATAGTAAAGGCTGCTTGAATAGTAACAGGATGATTAATATTATTTAATTATTATTTTCGTCGGTGAAGCGCAACTACTCATTAATGATAGTGGTTGTGGAGTGACCCACTTAACTAATGAGTTAATGAAATTGTTTGCTGTGTGTCCTTCTGGTAGTGGTTCCCACTACTGATGGGTCCCGCTGGCGTTGGGTCCCGCTAATTGTGGGTCCTGCTTGTTGTGGGTCCCACTGGTGGTAGGACCCGCTTGTGTGGGGCCCGCTGATGTGGGACCCGCTTGTGTTGGGCCCGCTTGTGAATAGTACTCGGTGGGTCCTACTGTGAATAGTAATTTTGAATAGTTTATCTCAATAGTGAACTTGCATAGTATTTCTGCATAGTAATCTTACGTAGTATTTCTGCATAGTAATCTTGCATGGTGACTATTGTGAATAGTAATTATGAATAGTGACTATTGGTAATTTTTAATATGTGTAAGTATCTACTCATTTTTAGTTGACATCTAGGACGGTGGTTTAGTGGTAGGAAGCCGTTCAATCCTCGCTCAGCGTTGGGTTCAAATCGCGTACGCCCCATTATGCCAGATGTCCTCATGCCCGATTAACTCGGGGAAAAATGAGTAATGGCCGATGATAACCCACCTATGAGGCCATTTGTATATATATATATATATATATATATATATATTACCGGTTATTACATTCTACCCCCCTTAAAAAAAAATTTCGTCCTCGAAATTTTACATACCTTAAGAAGTAAATAGATGAGGGTACTTTTGTTTCATCTCCTCCTCCGGTTCCCATGTTGCTTCCTCGGTGGCTTGGCTCCTCCACAGAATCTTCACCAGTGATATTCTTTTTGTCCGAAGAATTTGTTCCTTTCGATCAAGGATTTGTACTGGTTGCTCTTCATAAGATAAATATATTTATATACAAAAAGAATATATATATATATTTGTATATACCAAAATCTGTTCCTGATTCTCCGCCATCTTCATATCATAGTATCACATTAGTAATCTAAATTATAACTCATATTTAAAAGCATTTATATACAGAAGTATCACAGAAGTCATAAATAGCACATAAGTTCTATATTAACCAACGACCAGCGGTATAGTTAACATATTCTAACTTAACATTTAGATAGGGTAAATTCTAATCCTATCTTTGTGAATCCTAATTTCCAAAACCGACTAAACTTCGCTCTGATACCAAATGTAACGCCCCGGATTTTTTTTGAAATACCAACTCGGTGCGTAGAAGAATATTACATCATCTTTCTCAAAAACTTTCATTATTCCCAAGATCTCAAATACAACAACTACGTTTAGAGGGTTTACAGAAATTAGGTCTAACTTATTACATCTTAATTCAAGACATAGTTGATACATATTTAAAACATATTTATCTTTTAGAACAGTTCTAGATTCAACTCTAGCATTCCTCATCTTTCATCTATACTTCACCTGGGGGTTGGAACAATAAAACAAGGTAAAAGGGGTGAGCTCAAATAGCCCAGTAGGGTATAAACAACAAGTGATGTAGAATTGTCAAGCTCATAAGAACATGATATTTTGCAGATAGGACATCTCACATTATAAACATGGAAAGAAAGAATAAGGACAACATACTTTCCAAACGTATAGAGAAAACTTACAGAACTTGATATCAAGAATATATAGACTTCATTAAGCATAGATGCTTTCATTCATAGCCATATCTCGGCCCATTCATAGCCATACCTCGGCTCATAATCCTCTAGATTTACACTCTCTAGAGTCGTCTTTACCCACGTGCACATGGAGGACTATAACGCGTCCACCCGTCATCATATCATAACTCAGTCCATATTCAGAATTAGGGTATCACAAGATAAACCCTAAACATAAACATATCTCACGGAACAAGTTTCGAGGATACAAAATAGAATTATAGCTTTATCAGTAAAATCATTTATCTGAAAAGAATGGGGTCTGAAAGAAAGGATCCCCCTTGGATTCTCATCAGTTGTGGATCTTGGAAGGATAGAAACTCTTATAGCAATTGCGTATAAAGAGAATCAAAGAATATGAAATATTCACATCCAGTATATCAAAAGAGAATCAATGGAGAAAACTCTTACATATATCAAAAGAAAATCAATGGACGAAAACCCTTACATATAGCAAAAGAGAATCAATGGAAGAAAACCCTTACAACCCTTACATATAGCTTTCTGATCACAGGTTTGTTTGAGCTTACACCTTGGAGTGGATAACCTGTAAATATATTCTAATTTTATCAAATTCATGTTTTAAGGCAGTGTCCTTTCTGTCCAGGTAATGTCCATCTATGTCCAAAATAATGTTCCCTGTGTTCAGTGTTCTTTCTATTAAAATTTTAAAATCATGGGGCCCAACATGCACTATTCATATGGACCCCACATGTTACTATTCATGTGGACCCCATATGTTATTATTCATGTGGACCCCACATGTTACTATTCATGTGGATCCCACAGGTTACTATGCTCAGCAGTTCACCATTATTTGGTTTAGTTTATTTCTTAGCTACTATGCTCAGCAGTTCGCCTTTCTTTGATTAAAGTTTAATTTACGGTTACTATGCTAGCATTTCACCGTTAAAATAAGATGGGCTACTATGCTCAGCAGTTCGCCTTTCTTTGATTAAAGTTTACTTTACGGTTACTATGCTAGCATTTCACCGTTCAAATAAGATGATAAAACTTGCATAATCTATAGCGAGTTATCGCCTCTTATGCATGCTTTATCCTAATATTTACATAGGTGGTAGAATCAACCATATTACCCATAATAAATACTTTAACTATCTATATGAAAGACTTACCTTGGTAGTAATGAAGTGGATTTCCTTTTCCTTCTCTTCTCTCTCTTTTTCCTTCTCTCTCTTACTATTTCTTCTCTGAATTTTTAGCTCTACTAGGGTTTGTCGAAATAACAAAATGAGAGCCGCTATTTATAGATACTACATTATTAAATTCACAACTGCCCTCTTAAATGCTTCTCTTAAATGCTTTTAAAAATATAGGAATAGTAAAGGTATAAATAAATGAATAGTAAAGGCTGCTTGAATAGTAACAGGATGATTAATATTATTTAATTATTATTTTCGTCGGTGAAGCGCAACTACTCATTAATGATAGTGGTTGTGGAGTGACCCACTTAACTAATGAGTTAATGAAATTGTTTGCTGTGTGTCCTTCTGGTAGTGGTTCCCACTACTGATGGGTCCCGCTGGCGTTGGGTCCCGCTAATTGTGGGTCCTGCTTGTTGTGGGTCCCACTGGTGGTAGGACCCGCTTGTGTGGGGCCCGCTGATGTGGGACCCGCTTGTGTTGGGCCCGCTTGTGAATAGTACTCGGTGGGTCCTACTGTGAATAGTAATTTTGAATAGTTTATCTCAATAGTGAACTTGCATAGTATTTCTGCATAGTAATCTTACGTAGTATTTCTGCATAGTAATCTTGCATGGTGACTATTGTGAATAGTAATTATGAATAGTGACTATTGGTAATTTTTAATATGTGTAAGTATCTACTCATTTTTAGTTGACATCTAGGACGGTGGTTTAGTGGTAGGAAGCCGTTCAATCCTCGCTCAGCGTTGGGTTCAAATCGCGTACGCCCCATTATGCCAGATGTCCTCATGCCCGATTAACTCGGGGAAAAATGAGTAATGGCCGATGATAACCCACCTATGAGGCCATTTGTATATATATATATATATATATATATATATATATATATTACCGGTTATTACATTCTACCCCCCTTAAAAAAAAATTTCGTCCTCGAAATTTTACATACCTTAAGAAGTAAATAGATGAGGGTACTTTTGTTTCATCTCCTCCTCCGGTTCCCATGTTGCTTCCTCGGTGGCTTGGCTCCTCCACAGAATCTTCACCAGTGATATTCTTTTTGTCCGAAGAATTTGTTCCTTTCGATCAAGGATTTGTACTGGTTGCTCTTCATAAGATAAATATATTTATATACAAAAAGAATATATATATATATTTGTATATACAAAAATCTGTTCCTGATTCTCCGCCATCTTCATATCATAGTATCACATTAGTAATCTAAATTATAACTCATATTTAAAAGCATTTATATACAGAAGTATCACAGAAGTCATAAATAGCACATAAGTTCTATATTAACCAACGACCAGCGGTATAGTTAACATATTCTAACTTAACATTTAGATAGGGTAAATTCTAATCCTATCTTTGTGAATCCTAATTTCCAAAACCGACTAAACTTCGCTCTGATACCAAATGTAACGCCCCGGATTTTTTTTGAAATACCAACTCGGTGCGTAGAAGAATATTACATCATCTTTCTCAAAAACTTTCATTATTCCCAAGATCTCAAATACAACAACTACGTTTAGAGGGTTTACAGAAATTAGGTCTAACTTATTACATCTTAATTCAAGACATAGTTGATACATATTTAAAACATATTTATCTTTTAGAACAGTTCTAGATTCAACTCTAGCATTCCTCATCTTTCATCTATACTTCACCTGGGGGTTGGAACAATAAAACAAGGTAAAAGGGGTGAGCTCAAATAGCCCAGTAGGGTATAAACAACAAGTGATGTAGAATTGTCAAGCTCATAAGAACATGATATTTTGCAGATAGGACATCTCACATTATAAACATGGAAAGAAAGAATAAGGACAACATACTTTCCAAACGTATAGAGAAAACTTACAGAACTTGATATCAAGAATATATAGACTTCATTAAGCATAGATGCTTTCATTCATAGCCATATCTCGGCCCATTCATAGCCATACCTCGGCTCATAATCCTCTAGATTTACACTCTCTAGAGTCGTCTTTACCCACGTGCACATGGAGGACTATAACGCGTCCACCCGTCATCATATCATAACTCAGTCCATATTCAGAATTAGGGTATCACAAGATAAACCCTAAACATAAACATATCTCACGGAACAAGTTTCGAGGATACAAAATAGAATTATAGCTTTATCAGTAAAATCATTTATCTGAAAAGAATGGGGTCTGAAAGAAAGGATCCCCCTTGGATTCTCATCAGTTGTGGATCTTGGAAGGATAGAAACTCTTATAGCAATTGCGTATAAAGAGAATCAAAGAATATGAAATATTCACATCCAGTATATCAAAAGAGAATCAATGGAGAAAACTCTTACATATATCAAAAGAAAATCAATGGACGAAAACCCTTACATATAGCAAAAGAGAATCAATGGAAGAAAACCCTTACAACCCTTACATATAGCTTTCTGATCACAGGTTTGTTTGAGCTTACACCTTGGAGTGGATAACCTGTAAATATATTCTAATTTTATCAAATTCATGTTTTAAGGCAGTGTCCTTTCTGTCCAGGTAATGTCCATCTATGTCCAAAATAATGTTCCCTGTGTTCAGTGTTCTTTCTATTAAAATTTTAAAATCATGGGGCCCAACATGCACTATTCATATGGACCCCACATGTTACTATTCATGTGGACCCCATATGTTATTATTCATGTGGACCCCACATGTTACTATTCATGTGGATCCCACAGGTTACTATGCTCAGCAGTTCACCATTATTTGGTTTAGTTTATTTCTTAGCTACTATGCTCAGCAGTTCGCCTTTCTTTGATTAAAGTTTAATTTACGGTTACTATGCTAGCATTTCACCGTTAAAATAAGATGGGCTACTATGCTCAGCAGTTCGCCTTTCTTTGATTAAAGTTTACTTTACGGTTACTATGCTAGCATTTCACCGTTCAAATAAGATGATAAAACTTGCATAATCTATAGCGAGTTATCGCCTCTTATGCATGCTTTATCCTAATATTTACATAGGTGGTAGAATCAACCATATTACCCATAATAAATACTTTAACTATCTATATGAAAGACTTACCTTGGTAGTAATGAAGTGGATTTCCTTTTCCTTCCCCTCTCTCTCTTTTTCCTTCTCTCTCTTACTATTTCTTCTCTGAATTTTTAGCTCTACTAGGGTTTGTCGAAATAACAAAATGAGAGCCGCTATTTATAGATACTACATTATTAAATTCACAACTGCCCTCTTAAATGCTTCTCTTAAATGCTTTTAAAAATATAGGAATAGTAAAGGTATAAATAAATGAATAGTAAAGGCTGCTTGAATAGTAACAGGATGATTAATATTATTTAATTATTATTTTCGTCGGTGAAGCGCAACTACTCATTAATGATAGTGGTTGTGGAGTGACCCACTTAACTAATGAGTTAATGAAATTGTTTGCTGTGTGTCCTTCTGGTAGTGGTTCCCACTAGTGATGGGTCCCGCTGGCATTGGGTCCCGCTAATTGTGGGTCCTGCTTGTTGTGGGTCCCACTGGTGGTAGGACCCGCTTGTGTGGGGCCCGCTGATGTGGGACCCGCTTGTGTTGGGCCCGCTTGTGAATAGTACTCGGTGGGTCCTACTGTGAATAGTAATTTTGAATAGTTTATCTCAATAGTGAACTTGCATAGTATTTCTGTATAGTAATCTTACGTAGTATTTCTGCATAGTAATCTTGCATGGTGACTATTGTGAATAGTAATTATGAATAGTGACTATTGGTAATTTTTAATATGTGTAAGTATCTACTCATTTTTAGTTGACATCTAGGACGGTGGTTTAGTGGTAGGAAGCCGTTCAATCCTCGCTCAGCGTTGGGTTCAAATCGCGTACGCCCCATTATGCCAGATGTCCTCATGCCCGATTAACTCGGGGAAAAATGAGTAATGGCCGATGATAACCCACCTATGAGGCCATTTGTATATATATATATATATATATATATATATATATATATATATTACCGGTTATTACATTCTACCCCCCTTAAAAAAAAATTTCGTCCTCGAAATTTTACATACCTTAAGAAGTAAATAGATGAGGGTACTTTTATTTCATCTCCTCCTCCGGTTCCCATGTTGCTTCCTCGGTGGCTTGGCTCCTCCACAGAATCTTCACCAGTGATATTCTTTTTGTCCGAAGAATTTGTTCCTTTCGATCAAGGATTTGTACTGGTTGCTCTTCATAAGATAAATATATTTATATACAAAAAGAATATATATATATATTTGTATATACAAAAATCTGTTCCTGATTCTCCGCCATCTTCATATCATAGTATCACATTAGTAATCTAAATTATAACTCATATTTAAAAGCATTTATATACAGAAGTATCACAGAAGTCATAAATAGCACATAAGTTCTATATTAACCAACGACCAGCGGTATAGTTAACATATTCTAACTTAACATTTAGATAGGGTAAATTCTAATCCTATCTTTGTGAATCCTAATTTCCAAAACCGACTAAACTTCGCTCTGATACCAAATGTAACGCCCCGGATTTTTTTTGAAATACCAACTCGGTGCGTAGAAGAATATTACATCATCTTTCTCAAAAACTTTCATTATTCCCAAGATCTCAAATACAACAACTACGTTTAGAGGGTTTACAGAAATTAGGTCTAACTTATTACATCTTAATTCAAGACATAGTTGATACATATTTAAAACATATTTATCTTTTAGAACAGTTCTAGATTCAACTCTAGCATTCCTCATCTTTCATCTATACTTCACCTGGGGGTTGGAACAATAAAACAAGGTAAAAGGGGTGAGCTCAAATAGCCCAGTAGGGTATAAACAACAAGTGATGTAGAATTGTCAAGCTCATAAGAACATGATATTTTGCAGATAGGACATCTCACATTATAAACATGGAAAGAAAGAATAAGCACAACATACTTTCCAAACGTATAGAGAAAACTTACAGAACTTGATATCAAGAATATATAGACTTCATTAAGCATAGATGCTTTCATTCATAGCCATATCTCGGCCCATTCATAGCCATACCTCGGCTCATAATCCTCTAGATTTACACTCTCTAGAGTCGTCTTTACCCACGTGCACATGGAGGACTATAACGCGTCCACCCGTCATCATATCATAACTCAGTCCATATTCAGAATTAGGGTATCACAAGATAACCCTAAACATAAACATATCTCACGGAACAAGTTTCGAGGATACAAAATAGAATTATAGCTTTATCAGTAAAATCATTTATCTGAAAAGAATGGGGTCTGAAAGAAAGGATCCCCCTTGGATTCTCATCAGTTGTGGATCTTGGAAGGATAGAAACTCTTATAGCAATTGCGTATAAAGAGAATCAAAGAATATGAAATATTCACATCCAGTATATCAAAAGAGAATCAATGGAGAAAACTCTTACATATATCAAAAGAAAATCAATGGACGAAAACCCTTACATATAGCAAAAGAGAATCAATGGAAGAAAACCCTTACAACCCTTACATATAGCTTTCTGATCACAGGTTTGTTTGAGCTTACACCTTGGAGTGGATAACCTGTAAATATATTCTAATTTTATCAAATTCATGTTTTAAGGCAGTGTCCTTTCTGTCCAGGTAATGTCCATCTATGTCCAAAATAATGTTCCCTGTGTTCAGTGTTCTTTCTATTAAAATTTTAAAATCATGGGGCCCAACATGCACTATTCATATGGACCCCACATGTTACTATTCATGTGGACCCCATATGTTATTATTCATGTGGACCCCACATGTTACTATTCATGTGGATCCCACAGGTTACTATGCTCAGCAGTTCACCATTATTTGGTTTAGTTTATTTCTTAGCTACTATGCTCAGCAGTTCGCCTTTCTTTGATTAAAGTTTAATTTACGGTTACTATGCTAGCATTTCACCGTTAAAATAAGATGGGCTACTATGCTCAGCAGTTCGCCTTTCTTTGATTAAAGTTTACTTTACGGTTACTATGCTAGCATTTCACCGTTCAAATAAGATGATAAAACTTGCATAATCTATAGCGAGTTATCGCCTCTTATGCATGCTTTATCCTAATATTTACATAGGTGGTAGAATCAACCATATTACCTATAATAAATACTATAACTATCTATATGAAAGACTTACCTTGGTAGTAATGAAGTGGATTTCCTTTTCCTTCTCTTCTCTCTCTTTTTCCTTCTCTCTCTTAATATTTCTTCTCTGAATTTTTAGCTCTACTAGGGTTTGTCGAAATAACAAAATGAGAGCCTCTATTTATAGATACTACATTATTAAATTCACAACTACCCTCTTAAATGCTTCTCTTAAATGCTTTTAAAAATATAGGAATAGTAAAGGTATAAATAAATGAATAGTAAAGGCTGCTTGAATAGTAACAGGATGATTAATATTATTTAATTATTATTTTCGTCGGTGAAGCGCAACTACTCATTAATGATAGTGGTTGTGGAGTGACCCACTTAACTAATGAGTTAATGAAAGTGGTTGCGGTGTGTCCTTCTGGTAGTGGTTCCCACTAGTGATGGGTCCCGCTGGCGTTGGGTCCCGCTAATTGTGGGTCCCACTGGTGGTAGGACCCGCTTGTGTGGGGCCCGCTGATGTGGGACCCGCTTGTGTTGGGCCCGCTTGTGAATAGTACTCGGTGGGTCCTACTGTGAATAGTAATTTTGAATAGTTTATCTCAATAGTGAACTTGCATAGTATTTCTGCATAGTAATCTTGCATGGTGACTATTGTGAATAGTAATTATGAATAGTGACTATTGGTAATTTTTAATATGTGTAAGTATCTACTCATTTTTAGTTGACATCTGGGACGGTGGTTTAGTGGTAGGAAGCCGTTCAATCCTCGCTCAGCGTTGGGTTCGAATCGCGTACGCCCCATTATGCCAGATGTCCTCATGCCCGATTAACTCGGGGAAAAATGAGTAATGGCCGATGATTACCCACCTATGAGGTTATTACAGTTCACTCCATGGGTCTTCAGGGGCGTGATCTTGTGGAACCTTCTATTTATGGCTTCTATTTGGCTTATCTGGGAATAGAGTAACATGAGAAAAGTGGGAAAAGATTAAGAGTATATGGGAAAAGAAAAGAAGGGGAAAGGTTCAATGGGAAGTGAATATGGGAGTAGGCTGTAGAAAATAGAGGATGGGATCCATAGCTAGGAGTGGCGTGCTAGGCATTGTGCCTTCTCCAAAATGCTAGGCCTACATCAGAATTCGTTGTCAAGTCAACACCAACAATAACACCATGAAAAAGTACAGTTTCCTACTGATATGATCATGGGTGAAATCTTATCCCTTCACTTCGCGCCAGGACTCGAAGCCGTAAATAACACTCCTTTCGCCTCTCACAAGCAGGAAAGCAAGCGGCAAACCCTAAGGACGTTTATGGCATATAAAGGTTTTGAAGCAAGCAACGACTTCTTTAAAGCCCCCTATCATTATATTCTAGTAAGATCGTTTATGGTGCTAGCCCCTATTAGCTCGTATGAGAAGTTGACTTTAGAAGGAGAATCACAAGAATTGAGAAGTCTATTGAATTGAATCGGGTGGGAAAGACAAGTTTGGAAATGGCCAGATTAGCAAGAGGGAGGACGACCCCATCCTGAAACAAAGGTGTAAGCATATATATAAACAGGTTAATTATTTCCATCTCGTTCCCATCTATCTTGATTGAGAAGAGGGAAGGAGCTTGTAGGTGGCTCAAAGCGCACCGCCAATAACACCCGCCGATCTACCACCGGCGAACACATGGAAATACCCAAGATCTTGCACAACAAGATGGAGAGAATATATGCCAACAAACCACAACCCACCAAGGGAGCAAAACAAACAACCATAAGAGGACAAGGATATACGTGGTTCACCACAATGGGCTACTCCACGGACAAGGCAACACTCAATCTACTATTTATAACTAAAATAATATTGTTACCTCCACTGGTAAAATCCACCGATAAAACCCTCCTCTCCAACCTTCTATATAGCCACAAAATAACCTCCAAGTCTCTACACCGACTACATGGAAAAACCCTCATTCGAGAAGTAGTTGGAAATTCCTCCAACACAATGCTTGTGCTACAATAGACAAAATCCAATGGAGAAGAACAATGGAAGAAGAAGCATACGCTTTGATAAACAAGAGGAGGAAAAACCCTTTTTTGCTTCACCACAAAAAAGCCTTCCAAGAGGCCAAGAAAAAACTCTCTCCTTGCCCTTAACTTCTCCTCAACCTTGAGTAGAAGAACATTGCTTTTGCTTCACCACAAAAGCCCTCTTAGAGCCTCCAAGAGAAAACCCTTCTTGCCTTGCCCTAACTTTCTCCTCAAGAAGAACCTTGCTTATGCTCCACCACAAAAGCCCTCCTAGGTCCCCAAGAGAAAACCCTCTTGCCTTGCCCTAGCCTTTTCTCCTCTCCTCGCTACATTCTTCCGTCTTCAACCTTGAGTATTCCTTGCTTTTGCTTCACCACAATAGCCCTCGTAGAGCGCCCAAGAGAAAATCCCTCTTTCCTTGCTCTAGCTTTCTCCTCAAGAGAAAGAACCTTGCTTTTGCTCCACCACAAAAGCCCTCCTAGCGCCCCCAATAAA
Organism: Tasmannia lanceolata; assembly: GCF_043159265.1. Classification (NCBI taxonomy): domain Eukaryota; kingdom Viridiplantae; phylum Streptophyta; class Magnoliopsida; order Canellales; family Winteraceae; genus Tasmannia; species Tasmannia lanceolata. The sequence continues at coordinate 557,105 of NW_027518681.1, forward strand.
AACCCCTCTTGCCTTGCCCTAGCTTTTCCTCCTCTCCCCTCTACATTTTCCCATCTTCTTCAAAACCTCTCTTTCATATAATAACCCTATATATAGAGAGAAAACTCATCCAACTAAACGGGCCAAGTGGGATCCACTCCAAGAATTAAATAGATTTGGTGATTTTGTATCACCAACTCAACAATCTGGTATCAGAGCTCAGGGCGTGGTAACTCCGGTTTGCCTCCGAGGGCGGGAATGTCCCTCGGGGTAGATCTTGAAAACCCCGGTGTAGTATCTCGTGGTTCCCACGTTGTCGTCGTGTGGAGGGGCGAGATTGTCCACCTTGCTTCCGCGTGGAGAGGGAGATTGTTGGAGTTTCACGCAACACATCGGATAAGCGACTTGGATGGGGATGGGTTATAAGAGAATGTGCACCCTCCCTCTAACTGCTAGCTTTTAGGGGTGAGTTCTACTAGGTTAAATTCCCTATAAATGGTATCAGAGCTCAGGCGTGGAAACTCCAGTTTGCCTTTGAGGGCGGGAATGTCCCTCGGGGAAGATCTCAGAAAGCCCGGTGTAGTATCTCGTAGTTCCCGTGTTTTCACTGCGTGGAGGGGCGAGATTGTCCATGTTGCTTCCGCGTGGAGGGGGAGATTGTTGGGGTTCCATGCAAAAAGCAAATAGTCCCACATCGGATAAGTGAAATAGATGGGAATGGGTTATAAGGGAATGGACACCCTCCCTCTAAAGGCTAGCTTTTAGGGGTGAGTTCTACCCGGTTAAATTCCTAACAGAGCTCTTGTGAATCCCTTTGTCTGCACTTCTCTATTTTTAGGGATCCCTCATATTGATGATTTTAGGTTTCTTGGACTCGTCACAGAAGGCTTAGAACAAGAACAGGGTTATGATGCAGTATAAATTTGTAGGGATGTTCTGATACCACTTTGATGTACTTAAGCAAAAGAGATAGTCGAGGTGACAGCGGAAATGTCAAAATCTATCCATGTCAACTAGCAAACCCAAGCACCACCAATTGAATTAGGGCAGGCAATGATAGTTTCCACAAATTAACAAAGCAGATCTACAAGGTAGTATAACTGTCAGCTGATTTGTTTACTATTTGGTTCAATAACTAGTTTGAAATCAAATTCACAAGGTTTGGCATTCTTTCTTTCTTTTTCTTTTTCTTTTTTCTTTTTTTTTTCTTTTTTTTTTTGAGGGGGGGCGGGGGGGGGTGTTCTTAAGGCCGTTGTGTTTCTTAACCTTTTCTTCTCAAGGGTATGTCTGTTGATCAGATCCTTACAAAGCTGAATTTAAGTCTTAACGAGATCAGCTCTTTACTCACTGCCTCTTTCAATTCCGACAATAGGTGAGGGATATATGCAAATTCGACATTCAGGAACAATTTAAGGGCAGACCTAATGGATTTGGGCAAGATTGAAGTCCAAGAACTAGTGAAAATGCAAGTGCAGTTACATAAGAAAAATAATCAATTTAAATGAATAGAGTACAAACATTAATTATTGAAATAAATCCAGCTATCACTAACTCGAGGAAGACACCAATGGCTGTAATTTTGAATGCTCTTTTTTTATTTTCAAAAGTCGTCTGATTTTTAAAAATTTTCCAATTTTCAATTTTCTACTTACGTCTGGTTGATCCCAATTAACAGCAATGGAATACTTTAAGCATCATCCAAATCACTTACATCATCCAATCGACTAACCAATTCCTCCTTCCCTCCTTCAGATCTATTCGAAGCTTCTCCTTTAATTCTGTTCCCTTCCATTAAGCAATGGGTCAGTTTTCAACTTTAACATGAAACCATCATCTATCCATTATTAAAAATCACCATTCAATTAAAAAGTATCCTTATCATTCAAATAAGAAGCATGCTTATCAATCCATAATCGAATGAAGCAAATCTGCAAGCTGGAATTCATGAAACAAAATTAGTAAAAAAAGTCATGCCCGCAATGTTTAAATGCAGGAAAAAGAAACAGTTGTTCCCCACTTCCCAGCTCTGGGAGATTGACTTCATTGTAATATTTCTGAGGCATCTCAATAAGCTTCCGTAGAGACTGTTAATAGCAAATCGAAGATCATTGCAGTGTGTGTGTGTGTGTGTTTTTGTTTGCATTCCGATTCATAATAGTGGATAAGCCTAGCATAACCTATAAATTCCCTGGGAGTCTCAGAGATGTAAATGACACCATTTATGAAACTCATTTACAAGCTGAATATTGCAGCCAAAACTCCTTATTCTGCTATTGAATCGAGCAATGACCATAGCAATAACAATTAGACAATCCTAAACAATCTGATAAATGCTCATAGCAAAAAAAATAATAATAATCAGATAATCCTAGATAATTTGACCAATGATTTTCACCTGCTGAAAATGGGCTACTTGCCATGTCTTTTTACTTTCAATAGATCTCAAGGCAGCGCCCAAACGATTAAGCTTTTCTAGTTAGAGCAAATGTCAGCCATGTCCCACAAGGATCATGGTTGAATGCAAACCAAATGCCATTGAGCTACAAGCCCAACCCCCCCCCCCCCTAACGATTTCTCGCGTAAGATGGGGCCCCCCCTCCCCCCCCCAAAAAAAAATCATCGCTGTGAGGCATCAAATTGGTGAGCTAGATTTTTTATGTCGATACAAAAAATAGGAATTGTATTGAAAACAAAAAATTTCCCAAAAGTGATATTGAAAACACAATTGGTCACCCGAGGGTTAGTTTCAACTGCCTCTATTAAGAGTACTCGATCAGGTGACCATGAATTCTATGGTTGCAATTATATAAGGGAAATGATATTTACGCCCCTTTTGTCACGAGGGACACCCATTTGCCAGTGTACTTTGCAATCAAAGCGGATTTTTCTGACATAAAGTGCATGATTCCCCTTTGGGAGCTGATATATTCGCCCCTTTTCATTACTAGGGACACCAGATTCAAAACCTCCTGACCGGCTAATGAGAGTATCCGGTTAGATATACTCAGTCCTTTAGGAAATGACCAAAATGCCCAAGCAACACTCATCCCGCATCTTTGCCCATTACTCTCGCCCAAATCCATAGGAGCCCACCAAGTTCAGAGATGCCCCAGGAAGTGCAGAAACGTCCTATGTCTCTCTCTAGAAATCATCAAATCTGGAAATTTTGTTCTTTTAGAAAATCTTAAATTGTAACCCACCAACAAAACGAGGAAGATAGAGACCATTGCTGCTTAGGAGAAGAAGCTTTTCTATTTTGACACCCTTCTCACTGCCACCCAAGATTTTTTAACAGAAACATAAGCTTGGAGGCAGATTTGGGCAATTTCTGGGAGCTCATGGTTTTCTCTTTCGAAACCCTTTGATCTATAGAGAATTGTGAATGATTCACAAGTTTTATGCACAAATTGAAATTTTACTTACCCTTTACCACCAGGCTCATCAAGCCTGAGGCAGCTAAGGAACTTTGTACAGAGAAAACTTCTCTGATTTTCTAGATACAGAATTTCGATGGCCCCATGCCATAAGAATACCATTTTTATGCTTAGTTTCTATATCACATTTTGGTTCCAACACCCATGTCCACCAGTGAATAATGAGAGAGACTTGGGCTCTGGATTTGGTTTCTGAAGTTGGGCTTTGCATTTGGGCGAGAGGTAGGTGAGAGAGACAGAAACGAGATGGGATATTGGATGCCTGCATGGGTGTTTTGGTCATTTTCCAAAATAATCCCTACGTGTAATTGGCCACTTGCTTTAGCCGGGACAAATGTTTCAGAAAAGGTGTCCGCAGAATTGAAAGGGGCGTATATATCAGCTCCCTTCCCCTTTTTGCCATTGATACACTGACGTTGGGTGTCCTGTGATGAAAAGGGGCGTAAATATCACTTCCCTTATATAATGGGTTGGCTTGGGTGTGCCCTCATTTTGGACGGTCCTGATCACCCTTGTGTGTACCAAACAAGGATGTCAGAGATAGTATATGGGGGCTAGTACCTTTAAATTTCCCAAAAGTGGAAGTGTATTGAAAACATTAGTGATCAAAGAGAAATGTGTCTCAGAAAGATAACAAAATCACAACTAATAAAATGATTACAGTTAATAATATAGAACAGAGTTCATAAAAAATGAGAACTGCAATTGCTTGAAGCACAGGCCATCAAAATTCTCAACGTTATCATTATAAATTGAAGGTCACTAAATAAATCTTGAACTGCCACGGTTCGAGTTACTTTTCCCATTTGTAAATAAACAAACAAAAAATAAGAAATTCTGGAATAAAAATCTTTCCCAAGCTTTTCCAGAGAAAATTCACGCAATGAAACCGGACTTTGCTTAATTTGCAGAAGTATGTCTTTGATTTTGCATCTACAAAGGGTATTCAGGTGGGTATTCATGCCCTTATTTGAACTAAAAGATTTTCAAATTAAATACATTGAACTCATGAATGATTTGCTAAAACTACAAAGAAATAAATATATGCTTAGCAAGCAAAGTAAGAGTGGCCAAAATGAACTTAGCTACTGGAGAAAAAGAAGGAAGGAAACCATTAGCTACTGGAGAAAAAGAAGGAAGGAAACCATTAGCTACTGGAGACAAAAAAAGAACGGAAACCATTACCTTTAAATTCTAAGCAGCTTAACTTCTTCTATTAAAGCAGAAATCACCCCGTTAATTACCAAAAGAAAAAGAAGAAGAAGAGAAAGTCTCACATTAGAATTGCGAACTCTTGAAATCCTTCATTCGTCTAGCATAGTTCAGATTTCAGTTCATGTTTAGATTCTTGTTCTTGTTCTTGTTCTTTGAAGATGATGAAAGAGTAGGGTAGTTGAAGGGGATGAGAATATATACATATATCTATTCTACTATAATAAGCTGGATAGAAAAGAAGAGAATTTTTTGATTTTTTTGAAAATTCTATGAGAATTACATATCACTTTTTTTAACTTTTTTTAACAAATGCACCCATTCAACTCACATATTTTCAATCCTACCCCCTCCTTTATGCTTTTAACAAAGGCACCCATTAAAGCCATATAATTTCAATCTTACCCCCCTCCTTTATGGTTTTTTAATAAAAAATCTATAGGGTGATCTTAACCATCCGATTTAAGAGGAATTATGGAAACATCTATAGATTGGAGGGCTAAGATCAGCCTACGGAAATGATTTTTGGGGCACAACCTATTTATGTTGTGTTCCATCACATGGACGGTTTGGATCAACCTATAACGTGGTCCGTACTGTTCTTTGTCGGCCCGTGCATCGCACGCACCCATTAAAGCCACATAATTTCAATCTTACCCCCCTCCTTTATGGTTTTTTAATAAAAAATCTATAAGGTGATCTTAACCATCCGATTTAAGGGGAATTATGGAAACCTCTATAGATTGGACGGCTAGGATCAACCTATGGAAATGATTTTTGGGGCACAACCTATTTATGTTATGTTCCATCACATGGACGGTTTGGATCAACCTATGACGTGGTTCGTACAGTTCTTTGCCGGCCCGTGCATCGCACGGGGTTTTTTACTAGTATACTATATAGGAGAAGAGAAAAGAAGAGAATTTTTGGAATTTTTGGAAAATTCTATGAGAATTACACATCACTTTTTTTGACTTTTTTTAACAAATGCACCCATTCAACTCACATATTTTCAATCCTACGCCCTCCTTTATGCTTTTTAGCAAATGCACCCATTAAAGCCACATAATTTCAATCTTACCGCCCTCCTTTATGGTTTTTTAATAAAAAATCTATAGGGTGATCTTAACCGTCCGATTTAAGAGGAATTATGGAAACCTCTATAGATTGGACGGCTAGGATCAGCCTATGGAAATGATTTTTGGGGCACAACCTATTTATGTTGTGTTCTATCACATGGACGGTTTGGATCAACCTAAGACGTGGTCCGTACAGTTCTTTGTCGGCCCGTGCATCGCACGGGGTTTTTTACTAGTATACTATATAGCAGAAGAGAAAAGGATAGAATTTTTCGATTTATTTGTAAATTATGTGGGTTTAACACGTCATAGTCCTTTATATTTACGGTTTAGTGCCCTCGCAAGATCTCTTTATGTTTCTACAGGGGAGGGTAAAGTCGTCCTTTCCACTAATTTTGGATGGTCTCTGCAGCCTAAAAAAGAAAAAATCATATCTACTGCTGCCAGCTCGCCCTTTCCACTAATTTTGGATGGTCTCTGCAGCCTAAAAAAGAAAAAATCATATCTACTATTGCCAGCTGCTCCTATTTACACTGTACTACAGATATTTATCTTCTCATTTTTCCCACCTACTTCAGATATCTTCTTCTTCCTCTTGAGAAAAAGGTTTGACGGTTTTCTGCACTCTTGAGAAAAAGGGTTTGTTTGCTTCTTGCTTTCTAATTTTTGTTTCTTTTTAATCCATGCTCATTTTTTGATTTTCCCCTCAAAAACTTTCCTAACAGAGTTATTAAATATTTTTGCTGTCTGACTCTGTTATTTTCGTTGTTCCTGGCTTCCTAATTTTACTCTTACCTTCATGCATTTTTTTAATCCATGCTCTCTACATTTTTGTTGTTGTTTCTGCCTTCTTAATTTTTTAATTTTCCCGTCAAAAACTTTCCTAACAGAGTTATTAAAATTTTTTTTCTCTGACTCAAAAACCTTTCACTAATGGCATACCATTTCAAAAGCAAAGAGGAAGATGAGCCAAGTATTTGTCTCCAAGATCAATAGGCTCAGTGTCACACACCAAACTATCTTCCTGTTCAGGCGAGGTAGCAAGGCCAAAATTCGTAAAAACATAGCCATTAAAAATGGCCAGTTATTGGTGATGTGAAAAGAACTCTAGGTTCAATTGGTAGGGTTTGTGTAGACACCCCATTTAGACCGTGCCCTAATCTTTCCGAGTTTGAGCAAAACCTCACCAAATCAGCGAGCTAGAGTCCCAAACTTCACCCTAGGCTAGCTTAGAGTCCCGTCTAACTCCCTGCAAAATTTCGTCGAAATCCGACCTCGTTCGCCTAGCGAACGAGTCAAGCAAGGTCGTGGTGCAAGTTCGCAGAAGGGGGGTGGATTATCCTGGATGGGGCCGAACCTGGGCCGAATAGGACAAAAGTTACGGGCGCTCCTTATCATTTTTTGTGCGCCCATCAATGGAGTTCCAATATCAATTCTGAAAATTTTCTATAAAAACGAAAATCAAAGCTTTTAAAAAAAAAGAAAGAGATATAACAGAGAGAGAGAGAGAGAGAGAGAGAGAGAGAGAGATAAACCCATCTTCTCCGATCGTCTTCTCTAGCCGGATCTTCACCGGATTCCGGCCATTTTCTGTCAGATCTTCTTTCTTTTCTCCATCTTCATTTCAGCCGTTTCATTTTCCCCTATGGTAAAGCTTAGATCCGGTCTTTATGATCCACATTCCGGCAAATCCACCTCCTCCGGTGAAATCCCGAATTCCGGCTAACCTTTTCCGATCTACATCTCTTCCTTGTTTTCTTCTTTAACTTATCTGCAAGCTTTAGCTCTTTCGAAAACCTTAGATTCAAAACTTCTAACCCTAAGATCCAAGGCCTTCTGTTCTTAAAATATCCTCAAACCCTCCTCCATTAAATCATGATCTAAGCTTCGATCATCTCATAGCTTCACATCACCTCCATCATCTTGTTCTCTTTCTTTTTCTCCAATTTTTATTTTCTAATTTTCAGCAGCTTCAGAGAGAGATCTCAGATCATAGATCTTGGATCTGAGAGCAAAGAAAAGGAGCAGAGAGCTTAATAAGATAGAGAGAGCATCGAAAAAAAGGGAGAGACCTGGGAAGATCTCTTGATTACAATTTAGAGAGTGGGAAAGGGTTTTCAGAATTTCTGTGAAAGGAAGGAGGTTGATTTGTTAGGGTTTGAGTCTAATCTTGATTTCTAAAGAAGAAGAAGAAGAAGTAGAAGGAATTTCTTCAGAATTTGGAATCGTCATTAAAAGTTCAGGTAATCTTCTCCCATTTCTCTTAATTCATATTGAAGGTTTGAATTATTATGATTGAAATGGTGAGGAATTCCTAAGCACCCTAAGAAGAAACGTGCATTTTCTTAAATTCTAAGTTGTTACCTATGATTTTGTTAATAGAGTATTGGAGTTACAAGTTGAATTCTAGGGAAATTTAATTACAATCGCTATTTTCTAAAAGTTAATCCATGGATCTGAAAGTTTAAAAAATCCTTGAATTCTATCTAATAGTGTTGCTTGCTTATAAACTTTAACTCATTCAAATCACCAAGTACTCTGTCCTGAAACAAGTTAGAGAATGAATGACTATTCATGGAAACTGCCATATGTTAGTTCATTGCTGTGCATTCCTTTAATTAATGGTTGAAATTCAGTGGATAAACTTATACTCTTATTTGGCAATTTCAAAATTTAGTTACCTTGTCCCTATGTGATCTCATAAAATATTTGGGATTCAAACAAGGTATATTCAGGCCTAATAGGGAGAATAAGTTGGTTTTTTTTAGGTGTATTAGAACAAAGTGATGTTAATATCATCTCCCTTGGATGATCATAGTGGATTAATATTTTCACTACAGTGTTTTGATATGATATTATCATGTTTTCTTGTAATCATTTGTTTTAATGGTTGATTCGCATGTAAGCAATTTCATTTACCTAATCAACATTAAGTCAAATGGGTAAAGCTGGTAGTATCGTTATCAAAATGTTGTAAAGAAGAAGTTAATCATGGGCTGTTGATACTTGCATAGGGCCAACTCTTCCTTTCCAGCTTATACTGTCTGATTTGTAGAAATTTCTCTTGAGAAGCCTAAATAGTCTGATAAAGACAATTTCATGAGGCAAGAAGGTTGAATGCAGTTACCTAAATTAGGCTATGTCCATTTAGCATTTCTTTTCCTTGCATGTCAATCAATTAAAAATCATTACTAGTACCTGAGTTTTCTTTGTTGCCCAATTTATTTCCCAAGTTGTTCCTGTTGCTTGCTCTCGCACCTTTTCTTGATGGATGATGTTTTGTCATTTGAAAATTCCATAGATGTCTTGTTCCCTGTATTGAGAATCTGTGATGGCTCATATATATTAAAAAAATATATATATTGAGTATTGTCAACCCATCACAGGTCAGGTCTAGCTTATTGTCCTAACCTGAATTTTTAGGTTTGACGGGTAGTGGAAGGGGTGGATGTGAAAAATTGAGATATTTGGAGTCTCATCTTCTTTTCTTTATCTTCTTCTTTAGAGTTTATCTTCGGTTTTAGGAGACTTCCCTACCTTTAGTCTCGAGATTTTCACTAGTTTTAGGAGCGTTTCTGTTGGGTTTTGGCGATGAGAGGTGACCACCTCTTAAGCCAAAACACCCTTTCTCGGGGTACATTCGGATCTTTATGGATTCATAGTTGTGTAGTTTAGGAGTTTCCTATTTTGGCTTCTGGACCTTATCCGATCCTTAGAGATTTGCTTAGTCCTATTAGTACTCCCCTCTTGTACATAGTAGGCTTACTTAGTCTTTTAGATACTTTGGTTATTAGGTCCTTCATTCGTGGTGAGGGCGATGACAGAGTCATCTAGAGCTCAATTTAGGGAGGTAGACTATGTCTCATACAGAAGGTTCAAAACCTTTGAAGACAGGCTTTGTCTCATTGGGCCTCCTTGTCTCCCCTTTTCCCTAGGGGACATGCCATGTCTCATTAGTACTTCTCTTAGAGTCATTTGTTTGAGAGTCAGTCTTATCATCATAGGGGTTAGGATTCTTTCCAACCTCTTATCAAATCATTTGATCTTTATCCACTCTTGCAAGGCATAGGATGCTGTCCAACCCTTGCAGAGTCGTGTTTCTGTCATTTTTCCCCCGCAAAGCATAGGATGCTTTCCAACCTTTGCGGGATATCAGGAGTCTGTCCTCCCCTTATGATGATAGGATTCTGTCCTCTTGTGTCAAAAACATCAAAAACATCTGAAAAACCAAAAATCTCAAAAATCTTGAGTCATTAGGAGAGTAGTTAGGAAAATCTGTTTCCGAACTACGTTGGCTTGATCCCTTTCAACAGGGTACGTAGTGCAGCTTGGGATCCACATCCCAGGTCCAGCCAAACCTTTAAAAAATAAACATTTCAAATATTCCCAAAAACACAAAAAACTTCAAAACCTTTTCAAAAAAGATCTTCCCCTAGAGTTAGGAATCTGTCCTAGATAGTTGGGATGTTTTAGAGTTAGGAGTCTGTCCTGTTTTGTATTGACATGGTGTGTCCTGTCGTGTGAGTGTCCCTAGAGTTAGGAGGCCTCGAGTCGATCGGTTAGACATTTAGTCGAACCGATGGCTAGACTAGGAAGCATATAGTCAGCCCATGGTTTTCATTAGGTTGCACAGCCTAGATACACATAGGATGTAGGGCCCACCTGCATTAGCTTAAGGCTAAACAACTTACATTAGTTAGGGCATATAGAGAGTCCTAAAAATTACAATTCACTTGAACTTAAGCAATCGTACAAAAAGCTTTAAAAATCAGTCTAGTCTAGTGGAATCGAGTCTAGGATAGCGGTTCTAGATGGTTATGCATCGTAGTTTAGAATACGGCATCGAACTACGTTGACTCTGATTCTTCCCGAGGCCGGGATACGTAGAGCAGCTGGGATGGACGGCCATCTTGGTCCGAGTCAAGTCCTACATTAGAGTTTTAGGATTTGTCTTGTCTAGTCATGAATGAGATTGATTCGTGTTGTGTGTTTTGCCGTGTTTTCTTATTTTCATATACAGATCCTATACTTTTAGCTGTATCATGCATGTGTTTGCACACCAGAACTCAGACACCAGTTAGGTTTGACACTCATAACCTAGATATTTTTAGGCGACACTTCTTTCATTTATTTTATGTGTGTTTATTATTCATCTCTGAGATATGCATGATTAGGTAGACGTCTTCTCGGAGATAAATGTTCCCATTTCATATGACTTTCGCCCAAAACTCTTCAAAATCAATAATAAATGGCATGAGAGACCAGGTGCTTGCACTTGGGTGGATGAGGTGCTCTTCAGACCTTCCGAATTCGTAACCAGGCACGAACCCTCTTTTTATATCTCTGGTTATCCGTTGCAACAGAGCATAGTATGGGATCCTTGGCCTACTTCCTTGGATGACGACTCTTCTTTGTTTAAGGTACACCTCGAATCTGGGCTAGTCCCTGAATCGAGAGGTATCTCCCTTTGTATCGCCACTCATGCTGTGAGAGGCATCCTTCTTTCGAGAGTTCCTTGGTAGAGCTCTCCATTCACGTGGATGATCCTGAGACTTCGTGTGGGGGCACGTTCCCCGCCGCCTCTCTCGGATCGAGGCTGGCGACTCTGCTGGGGAATTCTTTCGAGATATTGCCTAACTCTGTTAAAATGCCATTTTTAGTAATTTTGAAGAATTTTGAACTAAAGTCATTATCAATGGGAATTTAATCGATTAGAATCCAGGGGCACCAAATAGGTGTTTAAAACAAGGGATTCACACACTGCACATCATACATCATTTTTATTTTCTTTTTCTTTTATTGATTATTATTATTATTGGCTCCACGGGATAGATATAATGCGTGCCTCATGGGATATCACTATCCAGAGGGTGCTGTTGTATCTATTACCAAGCTATGCGCCGGTGCTGCAGCCGTAAACACTAGGCGTACTTGTGTTTACAGCAGCCGATGAGCAATGAAGCATACTATGTATAACACTAGGCGTACTTGTGTTATACATTATAAGTATGGATCATCAGCATAGTACCCGATATATTGAGTCCGGAGCTCTACTTTCATTTTACATATATTATGTATATGGATATATTTGCTGACTTAGTGAAACCCAATTAGGATCTGCATGTGCGTATATATATATATATATATATATATATATATATATATATATATATATATATATATATATTGCATTCATATAAGGACGAACGTGTGTTGCTTACACTTGTTGGAGCCTAGATTTAGGAGCCATATCCTATCCATAGATTATTGTAGCTCACCCTATGTGGCTACAGCGCGGTCTTAGTGCACTCACATGTCTGTCATGAGTCGAGACTCTCTCGACTCCACTAGATTAGAATTAGGGCTGGTTCCCCTGGTTAGGGTGTATATATGTATATACACCTATTTATTGATTATTAGATTAGGGCTTACTCCTTTGTAATGTTTCCTATCTAATGCAATCAGTCATTTTCTTTGAGATTTAGATTTGGTCGGTGACTTCTATTTGTCATCGTTATGACCATGGTCTTTGTTCTGATCTTTCGATCATAGATCTGGTTCATACCTTGTATCATTGATCCATATTCCATATTAGGGCCTACCTCTTAGTTAGGTTCTCCCTCGTAATCTAATCAATTCTTTCTAGTTATCAATTCTGTGGATTATCATTAGATTATTGGTTCTTTATCCATGATCTATTCCTTGATCTATTTGTTTTAAAATTGATCCGTGTTGTTCATTATTAGATTAGGGTTTACCTCTTAGTTAGGTTTTCATTCATAATCTAATCAATTATCCATATCTATTCATTCTTTTAGATTATGATCAGATCGATGGCTTCTAATCATCATTCTTATGGTCACGATCTATCCTTAGATCTTTTGGTTTCAAATTCAACCCATCTCTAAATGTCGTCATTCAACGTCAGTCCCTCACATCCCTCCGATGACCATATTCTGTTTTTCACTCATGAGCCTATCTTGCCACCATCATTTGAGTGCAAGTATCCTTGCTGGGAGTCCTATACTACCGAGTTTATCCATATACCCTTATGATGACTTGTGGGGTCCCTTTGTGTGGCCGTCATGCTGCCGAATTTTACCCAACACATTTTTAGTGTGATTGCTATCCTTTAGCGATATTCATAAATCATGTGTTTATCTTACCATGACCCTTCTTACAATTGTTATGCTGCTGGTTCTTACCCAAGGGAGAGATGTGTTTGTATTATCTCTTGTTTCAACTTGTGTATAACATTCAACGAGATTGCCTCATACTAAAGTTAGTGTTTGTTATTTCCATGATAGGAGTCAGACCTATCTGACTTCACCCATTTGTTGAACCAGTTTCCTTTCATTTCACCCAGCCAAGTCAACAGAACCTATACCAGGGTTGAACCCCCAATTATGGACATTATGGAGAGAAGAGTGCCACCCATTAAACTTTCAGTGCCAGTGCATTACTGACGAAGAAGTGTCCTGTTTTGTTAGGTTTTTCTTTCGTTAAGTGTACACCAACTTTCTTCTCTCAAAGTTGGTAAGTCTTATTGTCTCAATGTTAAAAAAAAAAAAGTGTCACGTTTGTCAGTCGTGTTCATTCAGAGTCTGTTGTTTCCGTCCTTTGTCAAGTCCAATGTAGAGCCCATTGAGGCGCGTCGAAAAAAAGAAGAAGAAAGAAAGAGTGTTACCATTGTACATCCAGTTTTCAATTCAATAAAGTTGTTAATTTCATATCTTTGATATTCTATGATTCACTCTTAGATCTAATGTTTAAAATAACTAAAGACACCCTTCTCGGATGAGAATGCAGACGAAATTCCCCTCGAGATCTGAAACATGATCAAATGAGAGGAAGAGCGCCGAGCATAGCCACTCAAAGAAGAAATCAAAGCTGTTGATAGTGGTATTGAAATCCGAAACTCGGGAAAGATGGATTGGCAAAACTTTATCTCCCGAGGAGAGCGAGGAATTGATAAACCTGTTTATAGGGGTTTGAGGTAGTCTTGCTTGATCCTATAAGGATAAACCAAGTGAACGCCCTGTTGTTGTGAAAAGCAAGACTCCTTCCGCTTTAGACATCAAGTCAGAAACTAAAATGCTCGAGAAATGAGCATCAGACATCCAGTCGAGCTGATGAGAAGACATTGAGAGATGACTTTCAAAAAAGAAAGTCATAGACTTGATCCCCATGAAGAGCATTTGTGTTGTACATCTTGGTGGGATTTGAAGTCATTGTATTCAGAGAGTGGGACAGTTCTTATATCCAAAGAAAGGAAATATTCAAGAGAAAGAAAGAGCACATCTAAAAGAAACAAGAGCCTGAGAAAGACAAGAAGGAGAAGAGAATGTGTCCCTTAGACAACTCCTTAGAAAAATCAAAGACCCAAGTGATGGAGTTTATGAGATAGATTGAATATCAGAATTGTCTCCAACATTTGGAGACTATCGAGAGCGATATAATCTTGAGCATTCAAGATATTCGAGAAGCGCACAAGTTTAAGTGGAGCACCGTGGTTGAAGTCTTGCTTGCAAATACCGCCAGACTCTCGAAAAAAAATTTCAAAGTCTTGAACCTTAAACATTCAAAAGCTTGTACATCAAAACACCAGGAAGCCATCCTTAGACGTTTGAGCCTTTATAGCCAAAATCCCAATGTTTAAAAACATCTTTTTGTGAGCCCTTTGAGCCAACATTTTAAAACCAAATAATTCTTTCAACTACATTATAAACCAGGGGCATTTTATGCACCCGAACTACGCGGACCTGATCCCCAACTCTTCGGGGGTACGTAGGCAACCTGATTAACTCAGGTTCGGTCAAACCTTGAGGATAAAAGCTAAATCATCCTCTTTTCAAAAAATTTAAGCTAAAAAGCTAAACCATTCTTTGTAAACCCCAAAGCGAACTACGCAGACCTGATCCTCCATTTTTGGGGTACGTAGGTAGTCTGGCAAGACCAGATTCGGTCCAAATTCTTAGAACCTTAGATATCCAACCTTTTTGAACCCAAGCTTACCTGGAAAGTCCTTCTGGTGAAACAAGCAAAGGTTCAAGGCAAATAGAACAAAAACAGAAAGAAAAGAAAAGAACGAGAGTCTGAAGACCTGCTAGGTTGAAAACCCAAAAGGGCGGCCTAGAGAAACGTGAGAATCATTTTTCTTGCTAAATCAACAACCAAAGAGGTTGGCTTATGCAAAGTAAGGGTAGCGGTTTGCTAGATTAAAAAATTCAAGAAGACAATCTAGTTAGCAGCAAAGACTTCCCACAGACAGAAAGTTGGTGAGATACAGAAGGAGCTCCTCAGTTATGGAGAATTTCAGAAATTGAGTTTAGAGTGAGAACTCAAAGCAAGAATCAAGACAAGCGGTCTGCAAGACTGAAAACTTGGAAGACATCAGTTTGACTTCCTGGAAAGAAGGAGAATCAAAGAGATGGAGAAACAGTCTTCAAACAGGGCAGGATCTCGGAATTCGAGTAGTGTCAGCGAGACTTACTTTGATACCCTTCTAAACTAGGGGCATTAAAACTGAGCAATCCGAAGAGGGATAATAACCATGACGGAAATACCGATGGAGGAAATTAGTGCCTCTTGACATGGTTTTCGAAATTACTCTGAGAGCGGCTAGCCTTACCTTAAAAAATAATACATTGGATCTAAGGGTGAATCAAAAGTGAGTCGTCCCTTGAATCGTATAAATTTTCTTTGGTCGAGTCATTGGAAGTCTGTTCCTCATTCTTATTCGTTTCTTTCAAGGTCAATAGTTAACATTTTTATTCGTTTCTTTCAAGGTCAATAGTTGTCTGGCACTAGAAAGAACGAGAGTACACCTTCCAAAATGCGAAGAAAATTCAAAGAAAATCCTGGTTTAGGAATCAAAGAGAGGCAAGAGACATCTTGTTTAGACTTGCCAGAGATATCAAAGCCTCAAGCAGTGAGCAGCAACAGAAGGAATTCTCAGACTCAGCCATTCTTGAGATTCTTCTTCCTATTCCAAAGAAAGAACCCATGCAAATTCAAATTTCCCTTACCTATCCTGGTTCCGCTTCCTTAAGACTCTTGTCATGGAATCACAACACACTAGGGGCATCTTTTATGACTTGCGTCATAAAAGATATCAAGCACACAAAAGGCAACCAGTGTCAATGTCTTCAGTAAGTTGAGATAAGAGATGTACGAGTATATCTCGAACCAAACTTCTAAACTTCTCAGACGAGTCCACTCTCTTGAAAAGTCAACTTCCCCAGAAAATCAGTTTCTCCAGTGGAGTCTAGAATTTGCTCCCGCAGCTTTCAATCCTCAGCAGAATACAATTCTCTTGAAAAAAAGGGGTTTAATACCCAAAACCCTGCAAGTTATCCGAGTCCGGTCCTCAGCAAGGAACCCGCACTCCCAATGGTTCTCGGCAAGAGACAATCAATCTCCCAGGGGAATCGGTCAAAATTTTCATATCCAGAAGCAAAATTATTGATTGTACCTCCTAGCCGTTAGTATGGAGAATAGCCTTTCCACAGGTCCATCTAACTGTTATTCTGGTGTAGCCTCTTCACAGGCCCGTCATACCTTTGATTCCTGTACTGTCTCATGTAGACTTCGGCTTGATCAAGGTATCCTTGACCTTTCGGTTCATTCGCAACCAGGTCAATCCTTTAAGCCTTGGACTCATTCGCAGTCTAGCTCGTATTATCGACCTTTCGGTTCATTCGCAACCAGGTCAATCCTTTGAGCCTTTGACTCATTCGCAGTCAAGTTTCTATCCCCGACTTTTCGGTTAATTTGTAACCGAGTCAATCCTTCATCTTCTGATTCTGTCATATTATTATTTTTTTGATTCGTTCGCAACCAAGTCATCATCTCGGCTTTTTGGTTCATTCGCAACCAAGCCAAAATCTTAGGCTTCCGACTCATTCGCAGTCAGGTTTGTTTTTTAATTTCTTGACTCATTCGCAGTCAAGTTAATCTCTTTGACTTCGGTTCGTTCGCAACCAAGTCATCATCTCGGCCTTTTAGTTCATTCGCAACCGGGTCAAAATCTTAGGCTTCCGACTCATTCGCACTCAGGTCTGTTTTCTAATTTCTTGATTCATTCGCAGTCAAGTTAATCTCTTTAACTTCGGTTCGTTCGCAACCAAGTCATCATTCCGGCCTTTTTGGTTCATTCGCAACTAGGCCAGTATCCCTGACTTTGGCTTCTTCGCTGTCAAGTCAAACCCTTTGCTTTTCGATTCGTTCGCAACCAAGCCAGTTCCCGTTTTTTCGACTCGTTCGCAGTCAGGTCCATTATCCGATCTTTTGGTTCAATCACAACAACCTAATATCCTTGATTCTCTGACTCTTTCGCAGTCAAGTCAATATCCAAGTTTTTGGTTTAATCACAGCCATGCCAATATCTTTCCTGGCTCTCTCGCAGCCAAATCAATCCTTTAAAGTTTCGCAAGAGAGGCTATCTCATCCATATATCCATTGTTGAGTTACGAGTTGGAGAGAGGCTATCTCACCATCGTTTGCAGAGTCAGAGTACGGTGAAAGGCTATTTCACTGTGTTATCTTTGTAAATATCATTTTCAAAACCAAAAATCAAGATTTGATTTGCTTCTTTTTTGGGCCAGTCAAAATGTGTTGTCTGTTCAGCTTTGACATTGGCGTGACAAGCACGCTCTGCCAAAGAGGGGCATCTGTAGACACCCCATTTTGACCGTGCCCCAATCTTTCCGAGTTTGAGCAAAACCTCACCAAATCAGCGAGCTAGAGTCCCAAACTTCACCCTAGGCTAGCTTAGAGTCCCGTCTAACTCCCTGCAAAATTTCGTCGAAATCCGACCTCGTTCGCCTAGCGAACGAGTCAAGCAAGGTCGTGGTGCAAGTTCGCAGAAGGGGGGTGGATTATCCTGGATGGGCCGAACCTGGGCCGAATAGGACAAAAGTTACGGGCGCTCCTTATCATTTTTTGTGCGCCCATCAATGGAGTTCCAATATCAATTCTGAAAATTTTCTATAAAAACGAAAATCAAAGCTTTTAAAAAAACAAAAGAGATATAACAGAGAGAGAGAGAGAGAGAGAGAGAGAGAGAGAGAGAGAGATAAACCCATCTTCTCCGATCATCTTCTCTAGCCGGATCTTCACCGGATTCCGGCCATTTTCTGTCAGATCTTCTTTCTTTTCTCCATCTTCATTTCAGCCGTTTCATTTTCCCCTATGGTAAAGCTTAGATCCGGTCTTTATGATCCACATTCCGGAAAATCCACCTCCTCCGGTGAAATCCCGAATTCCGGCTAACCTTTTCCGATCTACATCTCTTCCTTGTTTTCTTCTTTAACTTATCTGCAAGCTTTAGCTCTTTCGAAAACCTTAGATTCAAAACTTCTAACCCTAAGATCCAAGGCCTTCTGTTCTTAAAATATCCTCAAACCCTCCTCCATTAAATCATGATCTAAGCTTCGATCATCTCATAGCTTCACAGCACCTCCATCATCTTGTTCTCTTTCTTTTTCTCCAATTTTTATTTTCTAATTTTCAGCAGCTTCAGAGAGAGATCTCAGATCATAGATCTTGGATCTGAGAGCAAAGAAACGGAGCAGAGAGCTTAATAAGATAGAGAGAGCATCGGAAAAAAGGGAGAGACCTGGGAAGATCTCTTGATTACAATTTAGAGAGTGGGAAAGGGTTTTCAGAATTTCTGTGAAAGGAAGGAGGTTGATTTGTTAGGGTTTGAGTCTAATCTTGATTTCTAAAGAAGAAGAAGAAGAAGTAGAAGGAATTTCTTCAGAATTTGGAATCGTCATTAAAAGTTCAGGTAATCTTCTCCCATTTCTCTTAATTCATATTGAAGGTTTGAATTATTATGATTGAAATGGTGAGGAATTCCTAAGCATCCTAAGAAGAAACGTGCATTTTCTTAAATTCTAAGTTGTTACCTATGATTTTGTTAATAGAGTATTGGAGTTACAAGTTGAATTCTAGGGAAATTTAATTACAATCACTATTTTCTAAAAGTTAATCCATGGATCTGAAAGTTTAAAAAATCCTTGAATTCTATCTAATAGTGTTGCTTGCTTATAAACTTTAACTCATTCAAATCACCAAGTACTCTGTCCTGAAACAAGTGTTGCTTGCTTACTTCAACTTGCTTCTCCTTTAATTCTGTTCCCTTCCAATAAGCAATGGGTCAGTTTTCAACTTTAACATGAAACCATCATCTATCCATTATTAAAAATCACCATTCAATTAAAAAGCATCCTTATCATTCAAATAAGGCGCATGCTTGTCAATCCGTAATCGAATGAAGCAAATCTGCAAGCTGGAATTCATGAAACAAATTAGTAAAAAAAGTCATGCCCGCAATGTTCAAATGCAGGAAAAAGAAACAGTTGTTCCCCACTTCCCAGCTCTGGGAGATTGACTTCATTGTAATATTTCTGAGCCATCTCAATAAGCTTCCGTAGAGACTGTTAATAGCAAATCGAAGATCATTGCAGTGTGTGTGTGTGTGTGTGTGTGTTTTTTTTTGCATTCCAATTCATAATAGTGGATAAGCCTAGCATAACCTATAAATTCCCTGGGAATCTCAGAGATGTAAATGACACCATTTATGAAACTCATTTACAAGCTGAATATTGCAGCCAAAACTCCTTATTCTGCTATTGAATCGAGCAATGACCATAGCAATAACAATTAGACAATCCTAAACAATCTGATACATGATCAAAGCAGAAAAAAAAAAAAAAAAAACAGATAATCCTAGATAATTTGACCAATGATTTTCACCTGCTGAAAATGGGCTACTTTCCATGTCTTTTTACTTTCAATAGATCTCAAGGCAGCGCCCAAACGATTAAGCTTTTCTAGTTAGAGCAAATGTCATCCATGTCCCACAAGGATCATGGTTGAATGCAAACCAAATGCCATTGAGCTACACGCCCAACCCCCCACAAAATCATCACTGTGAGGCATCAAATCGGTGAGCTAGATTTTTTATGTCGATACAAAAAATAGGACGGCCAATTTCCCAAAAGTGGAAGTGTATTGAAAACATTAGGGATCAAAGAGAAATGTGTCTCAGGAAGATAACAAAATCACAACTAACAAAATGATTACAGTTAATAATATAGAACCGAGTTCATAAAAAATGAGAACTGCAATTGCTTGAAGCACAGGCCATCAAAATTCTCAACGTTATCATTATAAGTTGAAGGTCACTAAATAAATCTTGAACTGCCACGGTTCGAGTTACTTTTCCCATTTGTAAATAAACAAACAAAAAATAAGAAATTCTGGAATAAAAATCTTTCCCAAGCTTTTCCAGAGAAAATTCACGCAATGAAACCGGACTTTGCTTAATTTGCAGAAGTATACCTTTGATTTTGCATCTACAAAGGGTATTCTGGTGGGTATTCATGCCCTTATTTGAACTAAAAGATTTTCAAATTAAATACATTGAACTCATGAATGATTTGCTAAAACTACAAAGAAATAAATATATGCTTAGCAAGCAAAGTAAGAGTGGCAAAAATGAACTTAGCTACTGGAGAAAAAAGAAGGAAGGAAACCATTAGCTACTGGAGACAAAAAAGAAAGGAAACCATTACCTTTAAATTCTAAGCAGCTTAACTTCTTCTATTAAAGCAGAAATCACCCCGTTAATTACCAAAAGAAAAAGAAGAAGAAGAGAAAGTCTCACATTAGAATTGCGAACTCCTGAAATCCTTCATTCGTCTAGCATAGTTCAGATTTCAGTTCATGTTTAGATTCTTGTTCTTGTTCTTTGAAGATGATGAAAGAGTAGGGTAGTTGAAGGGGATGAGAATATATATATATATATATATATATATATATATATATATATATATATATATATATATGTGAGGAATATGTTGGTGCGCTTAAGCGCAACACTTTTTTGGTGCGCTTAAGTGGTTAAAACGCCTCCCATTCGTTTAAATGTCTGGGTCCCGCTTAAGCGAACCAATGGGAGGCATTATAACCACTTAAGCGCACCAACACTTCTCTCTCTCCCTCTCTCTCTCTCTCTCTCACTCACTCTCTCTCTCTCATATATATATATATATATATATATATATGAGCATTCTAGCATCCTTTTAGGAATGCATAAATAAGATGCTCTATTTAAGAATCCAAGGTTAAAACTACCCAGATGGCTCAGAACATAAGTAGGGCAATTTTTTTAAAGGACGAAGGATAATTTGTAGTAGATATGGGCATTCTTCGCACAGGGCTCACACTCTAGATCAAGGAAGCAGGATTCTTCCTTGGGAGCCTTCGATTCCCGCTTCGATTCCCGTTTCGATTCCCGCTCTGGCAACCTTGAGTAGGATTCTTCCCTTGGAGCCTTCGATTCCAGCTTTCGATTCCCGCTCTGGTAACCTTGCTCTAGATCCCACAAACCCATAAAAAATCAAAGAAAAAAACACCAAATCATACATAGTTTTTCATCATTGCATCAATGAAGAACTGAAAAATAAGTTAAATATTCAGGACTACAGTAAAAGATTCGACTAACCTCACTTTGCGAAGAAAGGAATTTCTTGATCTTCTTTAATGGATAGAAAAGAGATCCAATCTAACATATCTGCAGGGAAAAGTAACCATAAGTATTTTCAATTACAATGACGTCTATGTACAATAATGAAGTTCACCATTAAGGAAAAAGAATAAAGAACAACACAATACATGAAAAAAAATGTAAACACATGAGAAAAATTCTGAGGCAACCTATAATTACTAAAACACTTAGGTAAGATTCCAATATGAACCCAAAATTGTGATTGCAACTATATAATTACAGCAATTCAAAAAGAAAGGTAGGGAGACGTTAAGGAGGAAAGGGACAAGAATTTAGTAGGTGGCAGGAATTTAGAAGGAACTGAAGCCTTAAAAGAAATCCCCCCAAAGATGTAAAAGAATAAAAGCTCTAAATAATTTGTAGAAGAAGAAGAAGTAATCTGAAGAACTACTACAGGAAGAGGTTTCTGGGGCTGTTAGTATAAGGGATAGAGAGGGAATGAGGTCGCATAGATAGGAAAATTGGACGTGTAGGAAGCAGTGTGGTGAGAGGGAGAGAATTCCAGAGAAAGTTGTGCAGGTTGTTGTCCACATCTGTAGAGAGAGTGCTGGCTTCAACATCTGTAAAGGGCCAAAGGAGAGAGCGAGAAAGCTCTGGAGAGGAGGTGTTAAAGGGATTGGTGATTACAACGGCAAATTATTTTCATTGGTGCTAAAAAATGCAGGATTTAACGGCTTCTGTAACTGGAATGGCGAAAATACCCTGGAGATATCTCATATAGTGTCAAAGTTTCGGTAAGGACATGGAATCTAACTACTATCTATAAAGGTAAAATGGTGGGTTATTTACTTCCACCCTTTGCCCTTATTTCTAATTGTGTCCCACAGCCCTAATTCTAATTGTGCCCCACAACCCAGGGCATTTTTGTCATTTGCATTTACAAGAGAGGAGACATAACAAAATTTTCTTCTACACTGCTGTGGCTTTTCCTAGCACCAATAAGATCTGCCCACTTGCCCCACAAGTCAACATCAGTAAGAGCTTACAGAGTCAACCAACAAGAAGCTTATAGAGTCTTCCTTCATCAGAGGTTAAAAACCCTTTTGCCTAATTCCAATATATACAAAAGGGCGTAACCAAATTAGAAGATTGTAGGTTTTTTTGGACGTTTGCACAGGGGTGTCTATTGCTCGAAATGGCAAAAACACCCTAAAAAGCAGATAATTTCATAAAATTTCACTGAAACCTACTCCAAAGCTGAATGTAGGACACAAGCAGACACCAAAAAATCAGCATGCTTCGTCGTACATGCTGAAGCACTTATCCAAAAAGCTTGTGAATTTCTGGATCTTAGTGGGCATTCTTTCGCTATGGGGGTTTGAACATAGGCTCAAACATGATTGGAAGTGTCCTAGCTATGTTTGATGGACCGAACACAGGACATATTGTAATGTAGTTGATCCCTGTCTTCCTCATTCGATCTATTCTTTCTTTAATCCAAGAAGGAAATGCCTTTCAATCAGAAAATCTTGCTTGGGAATAAGGAGTATGGCGGTAAGCAACAAGGAAGAGAGCCTGAGTCTCATAATCGAATCCCTTTATAGCATCCAATTCTCTATGAATTCACTAGTCCGATCATGGAATCTAGCTATATGGTAGTGGAACCAAAGGCGAGTTAGGAAGGAATGATAGCTTTTCCTCTTATTTAGAAAGAGTCGCTATATGGAGTTGGTTTCTGTTCTTCTCTCCCAAACGAAGGGCCTAGGAGCTACTCCCTCTCATCCAGTAGTTAGTCCAGTAGTGCCCATCAAGATCCAGAAATTCACAAGCTTTCTGGATAAGTCTTCAACATGTACGACGAGGGATGTTGGTTTTTTGGTGTCTGCTTGTACGCTACATTCAGCTTTGGAATGGGTTTCAGTGAAACTTTATGAAATTTTCTGTTTTTTAGGAGGTTTTTTCCATTTCAAACAATAGATACCCCTGCGCAAATGTCCAAAAAAATCTCGACAATCTTCTAATTTGGTTACGACCTTTTGTATAAATTAGAATTTAGGCAAAAGAGGAAAATAATATTTTTTTACCCAGTGAAAAGGGATTTTAACCTCTGAAGAAGGAAGACTCTATAAGCTTCTTGTTGACTTGTTGACGCAATTGGAATTAGGCCGTGGGACATAATTGGAATTAGGGCTGTGGGACACAATTGGACATAAAGGCAAAGGGTGGAAGAAAATAACCCACCATTTTGCCTTTATAGATAGCAGTTAGGATTTTAACAGAATTCCATCTACTGTTAGCACTAGATCCAGAACATTTAGATTCCAATTACCCAAAAGAAATTTGGAGAAAACAAACCTCTAGATCTTGTTCGGTTTCTGTCATGCCCACAAGCCACACACATACACATACATATTCACAACACAAGGCTTAAGGGACAGCTTTACACCTACAAAGCAAGCTTCACAAGCGTACAAGGCTAGCAAAGCAAATATCAAAACCACCTGCAATAATCTAAATAATCAAATTTAAATGTCTTACATTCATCCAATGATCACATCTCAATTTCTTTCCAAATCTCTCATCTAACCCAATATCCCGTAAAATCAAAGTAACAGAATCAAATGACACAGTCTCAATAATCCTAACAATACTCACTGTCTAAAGAATGCAAAGCACTAAAATAACAAAATCAGAAATCAAGGTCATTTCTGCGCCTCCCTGCCGGTTCCACGAGGATCAAACTCTGAAATAATAATATAACCACAGTCAGCTGAAAAGCTCAGTACATAATAACGCACTACAAAAGTGAGGTCATTGCACGCTACAAAGGAAGGGTTCATGAATAACTGAAAAAGGATTTAAGCCACAAGTGAATTACTTAACGCAAGTTCAATATTGAGGAGCAAGGTTCATAAAGGCATAGGTCAAAGTGTCACAACTAAAGAGTGACATTGTTCAAAAGATCAAAGGCCAATAATGAATAAAGTAGACACAAGCTACACAAGGCATGGCTAATCATAAGAGCAATAGCTTAGAAGCAAAGTTCATAAAAAATGTCTCATAATGTCACAACGAAGGGAGTCACAGGTTCTGAGGGTCACAGAAGGAAAACTCATATAGGTACGATAACACCGATCATCGGCTTAGTCCAAAAGCAAGTTATTTTCACCCCGACTGGCCACGGGTCCACAAAGCAAGTTATTTTCACCCCGACTAGCCACTGGTCCACAAAGCAAGTTATTTTCACCCCGACTGCCCACGGGTCCAAAAAGCAAGTTATTTTCACCCCGACTGCCCACGGGTCCAAAAAGCATGTTATTGCTTACATCGACCACCCACAGTGTTGGGACTAGTTCCTAGGTTCACATACCTGTCGACAGGGCCAACGTTTATCCTCCATTGGCGGGATTACAGTTCTTATGTTTACATATACGCCAAAGCCTGTGCCCCACTGGCGGGGGTTTTTTTTCTGAGTTCACATAACCTAAGCCTCTCAATAGGTGTTCAAAGTTCACACAGTTCAAAAAAAGGTGTTCAAAGTTCAAAGTGAGTGTTTCACATTAGTTCCAAAGTGGATTCACATAGTAGAGGATGTCTGATAGTTCAAAGATTCATATAGTTAGAGTAACTGAAAGAGGTTTCACAAAATTTAAATTATTCCATCTGAAATATGTACTAAATCACATGGTTCAATAGAGTTCATACGACATTCAAAGATAGTAATTCACATGGATTTTTCATAAGGTTGTCAATCTAGATGGTCACACAGTGGTCAAAGTTCATAAGTGCGAAGGAATCACAAATGGGTTCACAAAGGTTTCATATATTGGGAAAGCATTCAATATGAGTCTCTTTGCCATAAGATTCAATAGATTTCAAACAATAACGGAATTAGCATGCAAGACCCAAGTTAAGTCTAATGTTTATCACTGGCTCAAAAGATGCAGAGAGTTTGGGATTCACAATCAACAATGGCAAAGTGTTCGAAATGTAAATCGCAGCACTAAAGTAGTACGAAATGACGTACCTTAAAATCGAAATACTTCCCTTTTTATAATCACCTACAGTCAAAAGTACGAATATTTTCATGAGTCTTATCTCTAATTACACTCCTATTAGGCATATGTATATTCCTACTAACACAAGACACCCCTTTGGTGCCTCTTCGGGAAAGAATCGGCAAGCCGATCTAGAGTTCTTCTTAGTATTTTGGGATTATCATCATTATAAAAATTTTAAAATCTCTTGAAACTATTTTTAACAGAAAGTACTCGTTTCTGGCATATCCGTAGAGTACAAGAGCGTCGAAAACGGACGAAAAACGAATAAGTTATGAATTTCCGAAGTTTTGAACTACCGGGGGGAAAACTGTCTCTCCGGACGTCCGGTAATTTACCGGACGTCCGGGAATCTACTGTTTGCTAAACTTGGTACATACGGACGTCCGCCATTTTTACCGGACGTCCGCCCCATGCGCGGACCCAGTTTTCCCTGAAACGCGATTTTTCACCGCTTTTGTCACTAAAACGGCCATAAATCCTTCGTTTGACGTCCGATTCGATCGTGGTTGGATCCGTTGGACTCGTATCGATGAGAGGAACCCATCTAATTCAATTCCAAGCTCGAAAATCCTCAAATAACAAAGTTTCTACCGATACAAACAAATTGATCTTGAGTTCTTTGGGGGGTTCAACACGAAACGAATCCCAATGAATCCAAGATCTACCATGGAGTTTGCCATAGACTAAAACCAAAGCTCTAATCACATCTCTTTTCACATCAAATCCCTAGTTTAGGGTTCTTTTCATTCATTTAACCATTAAAGATTGATAATCTTACCTTGGTTTGCGATCTCTTTTCTTGAATCGCGCTCTTCCTCTTTTTCTCCACGAAGATCTCTTCTTAGGGATGCAAAGATGGTTTAGAATTTCTTAATCTCTCTTAAAGTTGTATTTATAGGCTTTTCTAGAAGCCCTAGTTCTAATTAAATTCTTGATGACCGAAATACCCTTGATTATAAGGGGGAATGAATTTTAAAGGAAGGGGCAAATTCGGGTATTTACATTCTACCCTCCTTACAAAAATTTCGTCCTCGAAATTTACTCACTAAGCTAGCTTCTTATTCTGAACAATTCTTAAGCTGAGTTGTAACACTCAAGGCGGTATAATTCTATACTTGATATTTTTCTTATTCACTTCACACACTGGACAATTTCTAAGAAGGGCATCTATCATCAGGCCGACATAAGGAATCCTATGGAGAATATGTAATTCTAGGTTAGGATTCACACGATATTTACTGACTTTGCTGCACTCACTAATTTAGCTAATTCTGACTTTCAAACGTACAATTTAACGACACACTTATAAGTTTCAAACAATATTTTTATTTTCCTTTCTATGTTCTTCACGATAATTTATGAATTTGTAGAGGACAAATGCGTCGGTATAAACATAAAAATTCTTCGAGAAAAGACATTCCATCCACTTTGTGATAGGTGAAAAGACATTCTTATATCTAAACATAAGCTACATGACAAGGGAGGTATACTGGTCACTGAGTTAAGTTGACTCGACTCAACCTCTTTGTAAGTATATGATTGTCCTTGTTACTTTTGTCAAAGAGATGGTAAAAAGTGGGATTTTATATGGTGTAAGCCCTTATAGTACCGTATTTTAAAAAAAAGTTCTGTACGGACCACACTATAGGATGATCCAAACCCTCCATATGATAGAAGTATAGAACACAGCGTAAATAGGCTGTTCCCAAAAAATCATTGCCATAGGATGATCCTAGCCCTCCGATCTATAGAGGTTTCAATAATACGTGCTTCCTCCATAGAACAGAGGGCTGGGATCATCCTATAGAAATGATTTTTTGGGCACAACCTATATATCGGCCTATCACATGGACGGTTTGGATCATCGTATAGTGTTGTCCTTAAAAACTCGTGGAAAGATGGGTTACTTTTGGTAAAGAGATGGTGATAAAGACAAGACTCTTGGAAGAGGGTGCAACTCGGTCGGGCTCAACCCGAACCCGACGAGTTGAACCAGAAAAAAAGTCGGTTCGGGTCGGGTCGGGTTCTGGTTGAGTTTTCTCGACCCGGGTTGGGTTCGGGCTGAGGGTTTGGGCAACCCGATCCAAGTGAAATCCAATATTTTTTATGAATTTTTTATTTTATAAGCTTAAAAGCTCGGGTCGGATCGGGTTGGGTCCGGTCAGGTTGGAAAAATGGGTTCGTCGGGTAGGGTTCGGGTTGGGAAAAATGGGTTCTGGTTGGGGAAATGGGTTCCTCAGGTTGGGTCATGTTGGCCTCAACCCGACACAACCCGATCCACCCGAGTTGCACCTGGAAATAGGAATCCTACTTTTTTATTTTGAAGAAATTGCCAATGGGGGACATCAAAATACGAGAATTGCCAACGGGGGACACACTTTTGAAAAATTGTTAGAGGGGGTTGATAACCCCCTTTTGGTTGATAACCCCCTTTTGAGAGTTTATTAACCTTATTTAGAGGGTTGATAATCCCTTTTAGAGACTTGATAGCCCCATTTCGTCCCTGTCTAACAATTTTTCAAAACTGTGTCCCCTTGGCAATTCTCATATTTCGATGCCCCCATTGGCAATTTTTCCATTTATTTTTCTGTGGAGGGCACACAGCCACACATCATATTTGCTTGTCTTAAAGTGGGTTACTGTTGTGGGATGCTCTCTTTGAATTCTGAGGTCCTTTGTCGGCCTCAACTAAAGTATAGAATTCTTATGGGAAATGATATTCCCTCCCTAAAATACCCTGTTCGGTGGGGGATTTTAATAGGATTTCAGCACAAACATGTTTTGATTCAATAAGATCACGTTTCTTGTCTTTAGCATTTATTGTCAGGTAAGTGCTTTTTGGGGACAGTAAAAACCTTTGAGAGCTCTTTAAATATAAAAAGACAATAAACATGAGCATCTTGTATCAGAACATGTTTGTGTTGAAATCATTTCCCTAAAAAACAAGTGTTTTATTGATATGCTGTTGCTAATTGTGAAGACCCGCCGAAGAGAACTAGGGTTGTTTTGAAAAATAAACCCTAAATTTTTGGGATAAGTTCCCTTCTTCAAGATAATTTATAACTTTCAAGAGGACAAATGCAAAAGTTTAAACATAAAAAAAAACTGTTAAACACTTAAAACACTCAATAAACCCCGAGTTTCTATTGAGTGACTGGTCACTGAGTCAAGTTGACTCAACTCAACTTCTTTTTAAGCACAGGGTATATGATTGTCCTTGTTGCTTTTGTCAAAGAGACGGTGAAAACTGAAAAGTGGGATTTTACATGGTGTAAGCCCTTATAGTACGGTATTTTTTTTAAAAAGTTCTGTACGAACCACACTATAGGATGATCCAAACCGTCCATATGTTGTTCCCAAAAAATCATTCCCATAGGATGATCCTAGCCTTCCGATCTATATAGGTTTCCATATAATATGTGGTTCCTCCATACATCGGAGGGTTGGGATCGTCCTATAGAAATTATTTTTCAGGCACAACCTATTTACGTTGTGGCCCATCAAATGAACGGTTTGGATCATCTTATAGTGTTGTCCGTAAAAACTCGTGAAAAAGGTGGGTTACTTTTGGTAAAGAGATGGTGATAAAGACAAGACTCTTGGAAGAGGAATCCTACTTTTTATTTTTCTGTGGTGGGCACACACCATCTTTGGTTTTCTTCAAGTGGGGATACTGTTACTGTTGTGGGATGCTCAATTTTGAATTATGTTGTCCTTTATCGGCCATAACTCTAAAGTATAGAATTCTTTTGTGAGAACGGTTGTCCAGGAAAAATTCACTCCTTTTTAATGTTTTTCTTTGCCTAAAACTTTAGGTGGGGGATTTTAATGTTAGGTGGGAGATTTTAAAACTTAACGAGTAATGTTAGGTGGGGGATTTTATCGGTCAGCAGGGGATATCAATTCCCATTCTTTTTTGAAGTTACAATTGTAAGCTTACTTTTCTTGAATCATGATTAGTTAGGAGAGATGATTTCTTCGCCCCCACTGTAGAATAATACACCCCACTGTAACGTGAATTGTGGGTGACTTTAACGCTTTTGACGTCAAATCACATTACAGGGGTATTATATTATCCTGTGTGAGCAAAAAATTCATCTCCCTTAGTTACTTGCTTTTGCTGCCAAAGCAAAAGTCTGTGTTTAGACTTTAGACTCTTTCTCAGACTCTTTCCTGTGAAAAAAAACAACATTATTTTTTCCAGTTTCGTTGGTTCTTCTCACCAGACAGCAAGAAGCTATGGCGGAACTACTCCTATCCCCTCTTGTTGGAGCACTCGTTGAAAACCTGACGGATCCAGCAATACAAGAGATTAAATTACAGTGGGGTGTTAAAGAGGAGCTCGAAAACCTGTCCAGCACATTATCCACAGTTCGAGCGGTGCTTAAAGATGCTGAAGAGCAACAAGTAACCAGTAACGCAGTCAAAGATTGGCTTCAGAAACTTAAGGATGTTGCTTACGATGCAGATGATGTAGTAGACGAGTTTGCCACCAAAGCACTCCGATCAAAGTTGGAAGGCAGAATTCAAACCAGCAAGGGGCATAAGGTACGCACCTTGTGTTTGTCTTGTATTACTTGCAAACCATTTTTGTTTCGACATGAGTTAGCAGACAAAATAAGGGTAATTCGTGAGAGACTTGATAAGATTGCAAAGGAAAGGCGTGACCTCCATCTCAAACAAAGAGAACGAAGGGAGCCTGAAATAAGAAGGCAATCACCGACCAGCTCCGTAGTAGATGAATCAGAGGTTTTTGGTCGGGTTGATGATAAAAAAAAGATACTGGAATTGCTTTTGTCGCCGAATGATTCTGTATTGTTGAAGAATATATGTGTTATCGCGATAGTGGGCATTGGGGGTCTTGGAAAGACAACTCTTGCCCAGCTTATTTATAATGATAAGAGGGTGGAGGATCATTTTGAGATTCGGGCATGGGTTTGTGTGTCTAAAGATTTTGATATTACTAGACTCACAAAAGCAATTATAGAATCGATGACTAAGAAATCTTGTGATCTCAAGGAAATAGATCCACTTCAAAACAATCTTAAGGAGATATTGATGGGGAAGAGATTTCTACTCGTCTTAGATGAT
The DNA here is from genome assembly GCF_043159265.1 of Tasmannia lanceolata. NCBI lineage: Eukaryota > Viridiplantae > Streptophyta > Magnoliopsida > Canellales > Winteraceae > Tasmannia > Tasmannia lanceolata. The sequence goes on from NW_027518681.1 coordinate 587,478, forward strand.
GTATGGAGTGAGGATCCTAGTGATTGGACAAGGCTACAAGCCCCATTAAGTTTTGGAGAAAAGGGAAGTAGAATTATAGTAACTACAAGGAGTTCAGAAGTTTCAAGAATCATGAGCACAATTCCTGCCAATGATTTGAAGGGTTTAGATGAGAATGATAGTTGGTCATTGTTTACCGGGCGGGCATTCACAGTGGGAATTTCAGATGTATCTCAAAAATTGGAAGCAATTGGTAAAAAGATCGTGAAAAAGTGCGAAGGCTTGCCTTTGGCGATAGAAAGTCTTGGAGCTCTGTTGCACTCTAATACCGATGAGAGCAAGTGGGAGAGTATCTTAAAAAGTGAGATTTGGGAATCAGAGGCCCGGAAAAACATTTTGCCAGCTCTAAAACTCAGCTATGACCACTTACCTGCAAATCTAAAGCAATGCTTTGCATACTGCTCCCTATTCCCAAAGAATACTGACTTTGGTAAGGAACTTCTAATCCAGAAATGGATAGCAGAAGGATTCATTCAGCCTGAAGGAAGGAAGCGACTGGAGGACATAGGTTCTGATTATTTTGATATTTTGACATGGAGGTCATTCTTTCAAAAGTCTCAAACCATTTACTCGAAGTTCACGATGCATGACATGATTCACGACCTAGCACAATCTATTTCTGGCGAGGAATGTTTTAAAGTGGATAATGATAGTTACAACAACGGGGACGTCGAATTGCGTAGTATCCTAGCAAAAGCTCGCCATTCATCATTGATATGGGAGGACAACGTCAGCCCACAAGTTTTTGAGACCTTCCATGACAATAAGAGACTACACACCTTTCTAATATTTTTAACCTCCTTTTCATCCATTAGGCAACTCTCTATTAATTTTCTCTTAAAATTGACTTGTTTAAGGGTGCTAGATTTGGCTAACGCAAATGTCACAGAGTTGCCTGATGTCATTGGAAATCTGATTCATTTGAGGTACATTGACCTCTCTTCCACTAAAATTACAAGGTTGCCAGAATCAACGTCTAGCCTCTACAATCTACAAACACTCCGTCTTAATTATTGCAAGCAACTTGTAGAGTTACCAAATAACAGCAGCAACTTAGTTAACTTGCGACATCTTGGTCTGGAGGAATGTAGGATTTCTATGCCACCGGGACTTGGGAAGTTAACAAATCTTCAGACATTGAGTAGGTTTTTTGTGGACAGAAAAAGTGAATGTGGGATAGGACAGTTAAAGGACTTGAAGGAGCTAAGAGGAGGAATTCATATCTTACAGTTGGAGAATGTGATGAATACGAAGGAAAGCGAGGAAGCCAATCTCAAGGAAAAACAATACCTGGATGGTTTATGGTTGGAATGGAGTAATGATATTTCTCGAGATGGAGGAGTTGATGAGGAGGTACTGAAAGGCCTCCGGCCTCACTCCAGCATCAGAAAGCTACAAATAACGTTTTATGGTGGTGTCAGTTTCCCAGATTGGATGATGCGGGTGGATTCCTTATCCTACTTTAGCCTGACAGTGGTTTGTTTCTTCGGATGTAGGAATTGCCAACAGCTACCACCCCTTGGGCAGCTACCGTACCTCAAAAGTCTCTGGATAGTGGGAATTGATGGTTTGAAAAATATTGGGTGCGAGTTTGTTGGTGAGACCAATGGGGTTAAAAAGGGTTTTCCATTGTTGGAGGCTTTAGTGGTCGATGACATGCCTAATTTGGAGAAATGGTGTGGAGTAGAGGCTTACAGTATGCCCAAGCTCGATAAACTTAAAATATCAAATTGTCCCAAGTTGCAAGAGTTGCCACACCTCATATCGGTTAATAATTTGTCATTGGATTGTTGTCTTGAGATGGTATTGAGGTCAGTGCCTCGCCTCACTACGCTTACCTCATTAAGTATTACAAAGTTTGAAGGGCTAATATCACTACCTGAAGGGTTGCTTCAACCCCTAGCAGCACTTAAAAGGTTGGAGATTAAAAATTGTGGTGAGTTGGTGTCTTGGCCAAACAAGGTCAGGTTGCATAACCTCGCCTCTCTCGAAATTTTAAAATTGAACAGTGTCCCAAACTTGAATCCTTGGCAGACGACGGTGAGAAGCAGGGGCTTCCCATTAAGGGTGTCAATTTTGGCTCGGGCTCGGAAGCTCGCTCGAGCTCGGCTCGAAAAAAGCTCGGCTCGAGCTCGGCTCGAATCCTTAACGAGCCGAGCCGAGCCGGCTTGCCAGAGGAGTAATTATCATAAGTCATAACTTTTTTCCGTAATTTCCGTAATTGTCATAACGTCGTAACTTCTGTTGGTAAATTTTTAGTAATTGTAATAACGTTTTAACTTCAATCGGTAATTTTTCATTTAAAACTATACACAGCTATTCACTTTTTTTTCGTAATGATTACTTTTTTTCTTTTTTTTGCTTTGCTAGCGGCCTTTGCATGTGCGAGAATCTCTGCAAAAATGATGTTCACATGCCCGAGAAGTACAATAGTAGAAGTTTGCTAGCAAATTTCTTTTTAATATAACGCAACCAGCCAAGCTCGATAAGGCTCGCGAGCGGCTCGCGAGCCGAGCCGAGCCGAGCCTAGTTCGAGCCCGAGCCGAGCCCGAGCCTAACCTTTGACCTTAACGAGCCGAGCCTGGCCAAGCTCGGCTCGGCTCGGCTCGTTTACACCCCTACTTCCCATCATGCTTAAAACTATCAGGATAGTTTCATGTGATAGCCTCAAGTCTATTCCTATACAGGGGCTACGAAACCTCACGTCTCTCAAACTATTGATATTGGTTACTCAACTCCCATCCTTGCCAGAGGAGGCACTGCCCATCAATCTTGAATTCCTTTTATTCTTACAATGTCATAATCTCAAGTCCCTCCCCAAGGGAATGCTCAAGAGCATCACCTCCCTCAAACAATTGACAATTTTTAATTGTCCGCAACTCGAATTGTTGACATGCGACGTGGGGCTACCCACGACACTTACAGCTCTTGGGATCTACAAATGTGGTAATATCAAGTCCCTGCCAGAGGAGATGATCAGCATGCTCCCATGTCTCGCCATTGATAATATCGAGATCCTGTCCAATGGGATACACAAGAAGTTGACCTCCCTCCGACAACTGGAATTTGTGGGCTGTCAAGAGCTCGAGACGTTGCCAGGGGAGTTGCTGCCCACTACACCCACAGAGCTCCGCATACTATTTTGTGACGATCTCAAATTCCTGCCCAACGGGATATTCAACAATCTCACCTCCCTCGAACTATTGACAATTGATGCTTGTCCTCAACTCCATTCCTTGCCTGAGGATGGGCTTCCCACCACGCTTAAATATTTCTCGATTTCTCGATGTCCTCAGCTAGAGAAACAGTGCCAAAAGGATGGAGGCCAATATTGGCCTAACATCTCTCACATCCCCAAAATATTTATAAATGGGTCAAGGGTGTGGCCATTCTAGGCAGGTACACGACTCTCTCTCTCTCTCTCTCTCTCTCTCTCTCTCTCTCTCTATATATACCTGGTTTTGCTTTTCTTCAATAAAACAACTGTGTGAATATCCTTTATTCACTGAGCCCTAAAAAACGGGATTTCCCCTTTCCAAATCCATTTTTCTTCCCCAAATAGAAGCTAGCCCATATTTACACCTTGATTTTCACAAAAAAGAGCATCAAAATCCCTTGATAGATACGCCTCTATAAAACCTAAGCATCCTCCATAGACCCGACTTTCTCACACTAGAAAACCCACAACTACAAGCTCTTACTTTTCTCTCTTCAGTCAGTTTTTTTTTGTTCTTTTCTTCCCCTTTTTCTTCATTTTTTTCGCTATTTCAATCCGGGGCAGCAACAAACAGTGTTGTTATTAGATCTCCACAGTTTTCTTTTTATCTAATGCTTGCAATTTCAACTTTTTTTATGCATGTTCTCTGACTTTTCTTTGCTCTGTTGCTATTGCAACATCAAAAATCTTGAAAAAAAAGGCTATTAGATCTACACAATTTTCTAATTCTACCTATTCAACATGGGTTGTTAGAGAACCTAAAATCTTCCAAACGATCATTTTCCCTGCAGGGTTCATTTCAAGCTATTTTGCTGCCATTCTTTTATCCACTTACAGTCATACATTGGCAAGATTCATGAACAATCTCTGTTAGGCCTAAAATCGGTAACAGGTTATGGTAGGACTGGGTGGTCCGGGCTAACGAGCCACGGCTGAATGGCTGGTTGAGTCCTGCGCTGCACAGAGTACAGACAAGAAAGAAAAGGGTCAGAGGACCAACCCGGAGTGATACTCCGGACGGGTGCTTCGACACTCAAGTCAGTATGAGCAGGAGTGTAGAGCAATGTCAGAGCAAAAGCTTAGAGTTTTGGTTCTCAGATTTTCAGGACCCTCACCTTAGAACAAGTGAAGGCTATTTATAGTGATTCTGAGCCACCTGTCTAGGACAGGTGGTAGTTGTGAGCCAGGTGGTGGCCTCTGTATGGACCAGGTTTCATACCTAAGGAGGGCAGGTGGAGGTCCCTGATTGGTCCAGGTGTCACACCTAGGGGAGACAGGTGTTGGCCTTCCAACGGTCCTTGTGAGGGCCACGTGCCAGAAGCTAATTGGATGCTGAGTTCGGACCCCTCAGTGCTGAGTCCGGATTGCTGAGTCCGGATTCCCTCAGTGCTGAGTCCGGATTGCTGAGTCCGGATTCCCTCAGTGCTGAGTCCGGACCCTATCAGTTGCCCCCTGGTTCTTCAAGCCATGAAAGTGGCTAGAAGAAGCAAAGATAAGGTAAAGACAGCGTCGGGCCGGCCTTAAGACCTCCAGGCAGCTGAGGCCGGGCTCAGACTCAGCTAGGAGAAATAGTGGCTGGACAGGAGACTCCTGGCGCCCTGGCCTGGCCTTGGCGTTTAGCCTGAAGGAGTACGGCCGGGCAGAAGGCATTCGACTATCCAGCATGGCTGAATTTTTGACCAGGGGCCTGGGCGGCCAGGGGTCCTGGACGTCCTTGGTTCAGGAAGTCATGGGGTCCTGCTCGGCTAAGGCTGTGAACGGCCAGCCGGGCAGGTCTTTGCTGGTGAAACTTTTTGTCGCCTAGCGCTTTTGTCGTCTAGCGAACGCGCCATATCCTGTCCGGACAGCCGGACAGGTCTCTTGTCTTTTGAATTATCCTGTCCGGACAGCCGGACAGGTCTTTTATCTTCTTGAATCATCCTGTCCGGACAGCCGGACAGGTCTTTTGTCGCCTAGCGCTTTTGTCGCCTAGCGAACGCGTCATATCCTGTCCGGACAGCCGGACAGGTCTTTTGTCGTCTAGCGCTTTTGTCGTCTAGCGAACGCGCCATATCCAGTCCGGACAGCCGGACAGGTCTCTTGTCTTTTGAATTATCCTGTCCGGACAGCCGGACAGGTCTTTGTCCTCTTGAATCATCCTGTCCGGACAGCCGGACAGGTCTTTTGTCGCCTAGCGCTTTTGTCGCCTAGCGAACGCGTCATATCCTGTCCGGACAGCCGGACAGGTCTTTTGTCGTCTAGCGCTTTTGTCGTCTAGCGAACGCGCCATATCCAGTCCGGACAGCCGGACAGGTCTCTTGTCTTTTGAATTATCCTGTCCGGACAGCCGGACAGGTCTTTGTCCTCTTGAATCATCCTGTCCGGACAGCCGGACAGGTCTTTTGTCGCCTAGCGCTTTTGTCGCCTAGCGAACGCGTCATATCCTGTCCGGACAGCCGGACAGGTCTTTTGTCGTCTAGCGCTTTTGTCGTCTAGCGAACGCGTCATATCCAGTCCGGACAGCCGGACAGGTCTCTTGTCGCCTAGCGCTTTTGTCGCCTAGCGAACGCGTCATATCCTGTCCGGACAGCCGGACAGGTCTTTTGTCGTCTAGCGCTTTTGTCGTCTAGCGAACGCGCCATATCCAGTCCGGACAGCCGGACAGGTCTCTTGTCTTTCGAATGCCCCATATCCTGTCCGGACAGCCGGACAGGTCTTTGTCTTTCGAATGCCCCATATCCTGTCCGGACAGCCGGACAGGTCTTTTGTCTTCTGGCGCTTTGGGACCTGTGCCTTGTATTTAATGCAGGCGGCGCATTTAATGCGAGCGGCGCATTTAATGCGAGCGGCGCATTTAATGCGGAAGGCGACGTGGCGCACTCCGGCTGGCGGAAATGGGCGGGATTTTTCCCGCTCTTCCCAGCTTCTCTATAAATACAGGAGTTTACTCTTCATTTCTTACTTTTCATCTTTTACTCTCCTCCTCTTCTGTTCGGCTGCTCAAGTTTTCTGCCCGCTTCGGATCAGTGAGCCCGGAGGTCCTCGTCCAACACTCCAGTTCGGTAATCTTTTTTAGCTTTTAGCCTTTCTTTCTTTTTTTCCTTTTTATGTCTAGCACTAGTTCGGAGACGGACTCCAGTTCAAGGGAGTCCGGTTCGACCAGTACCGCATCGGGGTCCGAGGCATCAGAGAGGGCGGTTCCGGCCTCACCTATAGTGGAGGCCGGTGTTGAGGGCGAAGAGCTAGTGATCATAATAGACGAGGAGAGCGGTGAGGAAATGAGTGTGGACTTAGACACAATCCCGGCCTGTGGGGACGGACCGGATCGGGTAGAAACCAGCGACGATGATGAGGACGTCGAAGCGGCAGTCCCTCAATCGTCGCGCATGCCAGTCGAGGTGATAGCGGAGGCACAGATGGAAGCCAACCCGCAGTATAACATCGGGGCCCTATACGAGGTGAACCATCTGTGGCCGAACAGGCTTCAGATCGTCAGGGACAAATACTGTATTCCTAGCCGGTACATTCTGAGGGCGGCTGTCGAAGGGGATCGGGCCAGCAACGATAGCGCAGACCTCTGCGTGTATGAGGAGGCCTTCCGGGCCGGGCTTAGGCTCCCCTTCCACCCCTTCTTTGCGGATGCACTGAATTACTACGGGCTGGCAGTTACACAGGTCGTCCCGAACTCTTGGAGGACACTGATCGGCTTCTTGTACCTTCTTGAAGTCCGGCTCCGTAGGAACCCCACCGTGCCCGTCTTCAGGATGTGTGCGCACCTGAAGAGGCATAAGGACGGCGGCTGGATCTACATTAGCCAGAGGCCTGAAATGAAAATGATCACTGGGATACCTTCTTCCATTCACACATGGAAGAACAGGTTCTTCTATGTAAAGGACACCGCGCCGGGCTCGCAGTGGCCGTTCTCATTACAATGGAGAACGCCGGACACTCGCCGCCTTAGTAAAAAACTAGCTCTCGAAGACTATGACCATATGACCTTCGCTCTGATCAAAGAAGAGCTCAAGCGAGGTCCAGTTCACTGCTCAGAGTTCGAAGAAGAGGCCGAGCTGGTCGCACTCGGGGTCAGCCGTGCGACGCCGGCACGTACGTAGACACTATAGGATAGCATTTATTTTTCTGAAGTATTTTTCAACTTTCATATTGCTGACTGCGCTCCGTTCTCTTTTGCAGAAATGGTGAAGCAGATGTCCCTCTTGGACAGAATCAAGCAGTCTTCGGGCGCGTCCCCAGCGCAGGAGCAGCCCCAACCAAAGGGCAAGAAGAGGAAGGTGCCGGAGTCGACCCCGCCGATGGTCGCGCTGGCTAAGCCTCTTAAAAGCAGCCGGGCGACGCATAAGCTTGCCCTATCTAGCCGGGCAGACACCACGGGTCAGAGCTCCAAGTCCGGAGCGGCGACGGGGTCAAAGCACGGCGGGGCAGTACTGGGTATGCCGGCTACGGCATCGGTTGGAGGCGACAACGTCTTCCGCCCGAACTGGGCCGTGCAGAAAACGGACACCGGCCTGGGGGATACCCGGGTGGCCGCAGAGTTGATGTACAAGGGTGTCCTCGCCCGCGACCGGCTAGCAGTCGAAAAAGAGGTGCCGGAGACCTGCGAAGCGGCAATCAGCTCCGCCCTCTATCAACTCCAGGTGTACTCAAGGGATATGGCCAAGAAGCGATATCTCTTCTCTGAGACGATCACAAGGATCGAGTCCGAAAAGGCCCAGCTCCAGAAGGAGAACGGCGAGCTCAATGAAGCCGTCCAGATCAAAGAGGCCGAGCTCAACAGCTTACAGGACGAGCTGCAGAGGGTCAAAAACCAGGCCGTGCAGGATCTCCTGAGTGCGGCTGAGAGGGCCGGAAGGAAGGAAAAGGCGGCCGTGGAGAAGGCCGTGAAGGAAACTGAGGAGAGGAAGGAGGCCCAGCACTTCGACTTAGGCCTCCAGGCCTACAGGGCGGGTTTCCTTCTCTGCTCCGAGCAGGTGAAGAGGATTCACCCCGGCATCTCCTTGGACGGGCTAACCGTCCCGTATGCACCTCCAGAGGACGAGGAAGATGAGGAGGAAGACGAACCGGACTCCTCCCGGCCTATTGAGGTGGATGCGGAGGTGACTGTGGCCGCCGTCTCCTCGGCGGAGGGTGGCGAGCTCGCAGCCCTCACTCCCGAAGGGGTCGTCACCGAGGTGGTGGCCGACGAGGAGGCCTGAGCAGCAGCCCTCTTTCTTTTTTGTTTGCACAGTCGGTAACGCCTATTCTTTGTAAGCCAGCTCGGCGAAGAGAGCAATTTTGTAATGCGAATATGAATACTGAATACAAATACATTTTTTGTTAAACTGTCTGTACAGCATTCTTATTTTTTTGTACGTATTATTTCTGTGCTTCATCGAGAACCGAGCTGGGAATATTTGAAGTTGGTTTCCACCACGGGCATCCTGGCTGGAACTGATCTCCAAGCCACTAGGACGAGCCGGAGTGCACCACTGCTGCTCGCCCTAAGTCTGAGAGAACCGAGCTGGAAGCTTGGTACTCAAACACTTAGGAAATATTTGGAGGTGGTTTCCACTGCGGGCGTCCTGGCTGGAACTGATCTCCAAGCCACTAGGATGAGCCGGAGCGCACCACTGCTGCTCGTCCTAAGTCTGCGAGAGCCGAGCTGGAAGCTTGGTACTCAAACACTTAGGAAATATTTGGAGGTGGTTTCCACTGCGGGCGTCCTGCCTGGAACTGATCTCCAAGCCACTAGGATGAGCCGGAGTGAACCACTGCTGCTCGTCCTAAGTCTGCGAGAGCCGAGCTGGAAGCTTGGTACTCAAACACTTAGGAAATATTTGGAGGTGGTTTCCACTGCGGGCGTCCTGGCTGGAACTGATCTCCAAGCCACTAGGATGAGCCGGAGTGCACCACTGCTGCTCGTCCTAAGTCTGCAAGAACCGAGCTGGAAGCTTGGTACTCAAACACTTAGGAAATATTTGGAGGTGGTTTCCACTGCGGGCGTCCTGGCTGGAACTGATCTCCAAGCCACTAGGATGAGCCGGAGTGCACCACTGCTGCTCGCCCTAAGTCTGAGAGAACCGAGCTGGAAGCTTGGTACTCAAACACTTAGGAAATATTTGGAGGTGGTTTCCACTGCGGGCGTCCTGGCTGGAACTGATCTCCAAGCCACTAGGATGAGCCGGAGCGCACCACTGCTGCTCGTCCTAAGTCTGCGAGAGCCGAGCTGGAAGCTTGGTACTCAAACACTTAGGAAATATTTGGAGGTGGTTTCCACTGCGGGCGTCCTGCCTGGAACTGATCTCCAAGCCACTAGGATGAGCCGGAGTGAACCACTGCTGCTCGTCCTAAGTCTGCGAGAGCCGAGCTGGAAGCTTGGTACTCAAACACTTAGGAAATATTTGGAGGTGGTTTCCACTGCGGGCGTCCTTGCTGGAACTGATCTCCAAGCCACTAGGATGAGCCGGAGTGCACCACTGCTGCTCGTCCTAAGTCTGCAAGAACCGAGCTGGAAGCTTGGTACTCAAACACTTAGGAAATATTTGGAGGTGGTTTCCACTGCGGGCGTCCTGGCTGGAACTGATCTCCAAGCCACTAGGATGAGCCGGAGTGCACCACTGCTGCTCGTCCTAAGTCTGCGAGAACCGAGCTGGAAGCTTGGTACTCAAACACTTAGGAAATATTTGGAGGTGGTTTCCACTGCGGGCGTCCTGGCTGGAACTGATCTCCAAGCCACTAGGATGAGCCGGAGTGCACCACTACTGCTCGTCCTAAGTCTGCGAGAACCGAGCTGGAAGCTTGGTACTCAAACACTTAGGAAATATTTGGAGGTGGTTTCCACTGCGGGCGTCCTGGCTGGAACTGATCTCCAAGCCACTAGGATGAGCCGGAGTGCACCACTGCTGCTCGTCCTAAGTCTGCGAGAGCCGAGCTGGAAGCTTGGTACTCAAACACTTAGGAAATATTTGGAGGTGGTTTCCACTGCGGGCGTCCTGCCTGGAACTGATCTCCAAGCCACTAGGATGAGCCGGAGTGAACCACTGCTGCTATATACTGATGGCTAAATGAGTTACTCAAAGAGGGACAATTATTTGGGAAACTTATTTTATTCATTACAGAATTTGGATGATTACAGCAGTTCTTTACAAGCCTATGAAGGCAAACAAAATTACTGATAGTAGATCCGAAGATTTCTAGAATTCCAAGCATGTGGCAGTATCTGTTCGTCGAGGGACTCTAACCGATAGCTTCCTGGGCGGATGACTTCCTTGACTCGGTACGGTCCTTCCCAGGTCGGAGAGAGCTTGCCCACGCTTCTTGGCTGGGAAACGGAGGCTTTCCTCAGGACTAGGTGGCCAGCGCGGAATTCTCTTGGTCGGATCTTGACGTCATAATATCTGGATACTTTCTGCTTATAGGCCGCCGACCTGATCTGAGATTCCTCACGGACTTCTTCAAGCAAGTCAAGGTTGGCACGGAGTCCGTCCCCGTTGAGCTGCTCACTGAAATGGACGATCCTTGGGGAGGGGGCGCCGATGTCAACCGGGATCACTGCTTCTGTTCCGAAGGAGAGATTAAAAGGCGACTCGCCTGTGGCCGTACGCGGAGTAGTCCGATACGCCCAGAGCACATGATACAGTTCATCTGCCCAACGCCCGGCCTTGCCATCTAGTCTCTTCTTTATCCCCTGCAAGAGGGTCCTGTTCGTCACCTCTGTCTGCCCATTCGTCTGAGGATGTGCCACAGATGTGAATCTTTGCTCTATGTGCAGGTCAGAACAAAACTTTCGGAAGTTCCTCGAGTCGAACTGCTTGCCATTGTCCGTTATGAGGACCCGGGGGATTCCGAACCTGCACACCACCGATTTCCAGAAGAAGTTCTGTACATTCTGCTCTGTGATCCTGGCCAGAGGCTCTGCTTCTACCCATTTGGTGAAATAATCAATGGCGACAACGACGAACTCACGGCCTCCTGAGGCCGGCGGAAAGGGGCCCAGAATATCCATCCCCCATACTGCGAAGGGAAGAGGACTGATGATCGGGGCCATCGGAACGGGTGGCTGGTGGACGGCTGGAGAGAACTTCTGGCACTTCTCACACTTTTTCACAAGGCTCAGCGCGTCCTTCCTCAGCGTAGGCCAGTACAGACCTCTCAGGAGGATTTTAATGGCCAGGGCCTTGCCCCCGAGGTGCTCTCCGCAGATTCCTTCATGGGTTTCCTGCAGGGCTAACAAGGCATCACTGGGGCGAAGACACTTCAGATACGGGAGGGTATACGACCTCTTGTATAGAGTCTCGCCATCCAGTGAAAACCTCGCTGCCCTCTGCATGACCTTACGGGCTTCCTTTCTCTCTCCCGGGAGCTCTCCGCTGCGCAGATACCTGATTATCTCATCCATCCAGCACGGTTCATCGTCAATCTGCATCACCACGACGGACTGGGCGTCGATACTGGACCTCTTCAGGAACTCCATGCGAATTTCCCTGAGGGCGGTGTAACCTGAGGCTGCGAGCTTTGATAGCACATCTGCCTTTACATTCTCTGCTCGGGGGATTCTGACGACCTCAAAGCTCTTGAAATGAACGGCAAGACTGCGAACCCTCCCCAGGTACTTGATCATTCGCTCTTCACGGGCTTCATATACTCCCTGGATCTGACAGACGACGAGCTGTGAATCGCAGTACGCCTTTAGCCTCTGAGCACGGGTCTGTACAGCAAGATTCATCCCGGCGATGAGCGCTTCATATTCTGCTTCATTATTGGACGCACGGAAACCGAACCTCAAGGCATAGTTTAGGACGAAGTCCTCTGGTCCAGTGAGAACTAGCCCTGCACCACACCCTGTCTTGTTCGATGACCCGTCCACGTAAACTTCCCAGAGCGGCTCTTCATCAAAAACTGGGTGCGGGATGACGGTCTCAGGCCCGGGGGGCGGTGATGCTCTGGAAACGACCCGAGGATCTGGCACGGCCAGCTCTGCTTCTGGAGATGGAACTGCTACTAGCCCGGGGTCTGGGTCCGGAACTGTGCACTCGGCTATGAAGTCAGCGAGGATCTGAGCTTTGATCGCCGGCCTGGGTAGGAACTTGATATCAAACTCACTGAGCTCCACGGCCCACTTGACAAGCCGGCCCGAAGTGTCTGGCCGGTGGAGGATCTGTCTGAGAGGCTGTCCTGTCAGGACCTTGATTGTGTGCGCCTGGAAGTACGGCCTTAGCTTCCGGGCCGCCGTAATGAGGGCGCACACGAGCTTCTCTACTCTCTGATATCTGGTCTCTGCATCATGGAGGACCT